>NC_135306.1:63157566-63794066 GCF_048772815.1 Callospermophilus lateralis | reverse complement strand
ATTAATTTGCTTTTAGATCAACAGAACACAGGTTACCTAAGAAAACAATAGGTGGCATTCTTTTTGAGAGGAGTTGAAGGAAACAAACTGTTCTTTCCTATTTATAAAAAGTCAAAAGCAGTTACTTTTTTGTTTTGTTTTGTTTTGTACTGGGGATTGAACGCAGAGGCACTTGATAACTGAGTCACATTCCCAGCCCTATTTGGTATTTTAGAGACAGGGTCTCACTGAGTTGCTTGGTGCCTCTCTTTTGCTGAGGCTAGCTTTGAACTCACAATCCTCCTGCCTCAGGCTCCTGAGCCACTGGAATTACAGGCATGCACCACCACTCCTGGCCTACTTATTGTAAATACTTTGTTATACTCTTTATAAAAAATTTCAAATATCCAGGCAAGAATAGAATAACGTACCTCTATCTACCACCTAAGCTTCAAGAATGTGTGGTGTGGGCTGGGATTGTGGCTCAGCAGTAGTGCGCTCGCTTAGCACGGGCGGGGACCTGGGTTCGATTTTCAGCACCACATTAAAAAAATTAAGGTGGGCTGGGGATGTGGCTCAAGTGGTAGCGCGCTCGCCTGGCATGCCTGGGGCACTGGGTTCGATCCTCAGCACCACATAAAAATAAAATAAAGATGTTGTGTTCACCAAAAACTAAAAAATAAATATTAAAAAATTCTCTCTCTCTCTCTCTCTTTAAAAATAAATAAAGGCACTGTGTTGTGTCCATCTACAACTCTCTCTCTTTAAAAAAAAAAGAGTGTGTGTGTGTGTGTGTGTGTGTGTGTGTGTGTAGGTACAAGCATGCGCACATGTTTGAGGTCTACTCTATGTTAATCATTGAGCCAGGTGCTGTCAGTAGAACTCAAAGGTGAATATTAAATGATCCTTGAGTATGTAGTAGAAAGAACAGACTGAATCTCAAACCCCACAAATTACTTAGTTCTGAGGGTTACAGTGAGGGTTAAAGTAATCTAGTAGCTCAGAATTTATATCATAATCATTTTCTTTCCCCTCTAACTCCCCAAAGGAGTTTTGGGAAAAGGTTTAATACTTCCTTTCTAGTCAAAATGTAGCTCCCGTTGGGAGGGCCAACACACTGAGACTTTTCTTAACCATTCACCATTATGTATATAAATTACTCTTTCCCAAAGATACTTCACAAAAGAAAGCTTCAACTCTGTGAAGTTGGGGAAAAATTAAGGAGTAAGGACAAGGCCCCTCATAACAGCATGGAGACACTCAGGGACGTCACCGCAGATGAGATGGACAACAAACTTGTTTTTATTTCAGAATGTTTTATAAGGCTAGGTTCCTCCATTTTCCCTTCATTATAACTGTTCCCTCAATTCCAAATCCATTCTCTTGACTTACTTATCCTTTGAGCTTTTCTGCATAAGGTTCACACTAGAAATTATGACTGGGAATGGGGAAACCCAGTGTCAAAAGACAGAGGTTAGCAATAGCAGTTATTTCTCATCAAAGGACATGCTCAACAGGTCCAACAGTGCTGAGAAATGAAAGCACTGTCAAAAAAAAAAGTTCAGAAACACAGAAATTATTCTGGAAAACAGTCTGAGAAACTGTCTCATAAATGTGAGCAGCAAGGACCCAGGACCAATCAGATGTCCTATTGGGCACTCTGAATGCTTTCATCCAGAGCAGGACTCTCGGAAAAACAGGCAGATGACTTGACCCTGGGCAGCCTAAATCCAGTGAGGCTAGTGCTGCTAGAGCAGGAAGCTCAAATAATAAAAGACATATCTTCCTCTCACCTGGCCTTCCCCAGTCTAGAGAGGATGGGGCCCTATAGAGTGACAGATGGTCACTAGAATTGGGCACTATTTTTATGAAAATTTATTTGATTTTCTTTCCTTTAAACATCTTAAGCATTTAGCTCTGCTCTCTATTAATTAGTCTGAGCAGGGGGAAAAAAATCCAAAGTAAATTTCAACAGTAGAAGGTCTGACAAGCTCAGCAAAAAGCGCACCAGTCTAAACCTTTGTTTAACAGTACTTCTGTCTCTTTACAGATTAAAAAAGGAAATATTTAACTAATGGAAGAGAATGTATGTAGCCTCTGTCCACATCTTAATCATTCTACATAATTGATCAAATGTCTTAGGTCTCCAGTCCTCCCTAGGTTTTTAATTTTTGTCTTTAAAATTCACAACAGAAAATGCTTTTATGCTTGTCTCCATTCATGTGTTTCCCTGGCTGGTCTCTTGACAAAAGAAGAAATTCATGTTTCATATGATAGCTGCTAACAGGTATATTTTAATTAAAAAATTAAAGTGTAAACTTGCAGAGATAATGGACTTGGTTGGAGGGAGTCAAAGTTTCATTTTGCATATACTGAAATACAGTGTTTGCTACCTCAATGAAACCACTTCCTCAGTTTTATTTTTTCTTTTATTAACTAGATTTGCACTTATATTAACTAGGCTTGTGGTTCTTCCAAGTTTTAGTAACATTATCCCTATAATAAGGCCTTCACAAGTCCTTGCAGTCTTACTTCGTACCTAGTTGTGGTCTATCAAACTTGTGGGGAACTGTTTTTTCCTCTGGGCTCTTTCATACCTCTGTGCCTCAGCTTGAATGGCCTCCTTCCCTTCTCTGTAAGAATTAACTACTCTCTTCTTTCAAGACAGAGTCACCTCCTCTGAGAAGCCTGCCCAATCTCTATTGGCATATTTGAAAACTTCTTCCCCTATTTTCCCATTAAAACAATTTGCATAGGTCTATATCACAGCCCTTGTTTTACTATTTACACTGTTACCCTCAGAAGACTGTGAGCTCCTCAAAAGAATGTCCAACCTAGCTCTGTACTCCTTGGGTTGCAGTACAGGGTGTGACACTTGGTTTATGTTCAGTGACCAAAAGAATGAATGAACTTGCTTTGGGTGGGCCCATTAGTACATATGCTATTTGGGTAGGTTAAGGACACAACCCTGTTTTCCCATGATGATGCTGGCTTAGACTAATATTCCAGTGAAATAGGAATCCTTTCATTCTCAACCGTGTTCTGACTTGAATAAGAAATTATATAGTCAGCCTCGGTTTGGAGAACTGGGTATAACTGGGTATAACTCAGGCATATTGCCCTTGACCACACAAAACCTGGTCATCTCATTTTCCAACTTCTCAACAACCTCTCAAATTAATCATTTTAAATTCTTTTTAAAAATTCTTCTCCTAAAGAATTTATCCCCTCCACTCAAGTCCATACCTATGGCACAGGAAAATAAAAACAAATACTGTGCTGGAAAAATAAGAATATACAATCTTCATTCTATTTTCTCACCAAATTCCATAGGACAATGGCACCTATCCAGACTAACCAATCTCTCTGCTAGATGAAGAATATGTGGCTGCCTAGAGTTGGAGCAGATATGAGATCAAGCTCTGGTCTGGGTTTGCCAACCACACATCCATTGCCCCAGGTTAAAATAACCATTGTCTTATGGATAGTCTAGAAGTTTCAGCTCAGTAATTATAGCAGAAACTAATAAATCTGCCTACAAAAAAAATAAGGATCTCTTTCCAAATCATTCTGTCCCAAAATTGAAGAAGACGTTTCTGAAAGATCAAAGAGAATCAGACTACCTCTTTTTTAAGAAGCATAAATGTGTTTGTTTTTTTACTCCACACAAATTCTATCTGGACTCAAAGATATCAACACAACCACTTAAAGAAGAGATAATTAAGAAATATTCCAAAGGTCACAAAGGACATTTCTAATAAATTGCCAAACTAATTTTCAACACTGGTGCAGTCTGAATGAACTAAGAAAAACAGACTTTTAAAACTACATATGAATAAACCTCAAAAGGTTTGCCATATACCCCCTTAACCTAATCATTTATGAGAAGATTTACATAGTGCTTTCTAATTTTAAAAACGTTATTTCAGGGCATAAAATTAGAGAAGAACCACAAAATAAATATGAACTAAAAGGAACATTAACCATCATGTAGTTAATGATTTTGTTTAATGAGAATAAAGCCTCAAATATTTAACCTCTTAAGAGTTGTTCTCATTATCTATTATTTTTCATTAATCCTAGAATCACAGGGCAAAGAAACATAAACCACAATTTACTTTGAAACATTTGCCCAAATCTGCTATACATTTATTTTTAGGACAAAGTTCATAAAAGGCCACTTCTCCAGGTAAACTGGATTAAATGCCTTCTAAAGGGAAATCAAATTAAACCACCACCAAATGGCAGGTTTCTAAACAGTGCTTTGGGATGTGAAATTCGATTTGACAGACGCCTTATAGACTGTGGTCAATTCCCCATCTGATGAGAATTTCTGTGGTTTTGCTTTTACCCATACTAAGAGGTTCTTAATTTACAGTGACATATATATGTCCACAGTATACTCGACATGTATATACATAGAGAAATATGTTTGTATCTCTTTCTTATATAAAAATCACTGGGGGAAAAAAATCTCGAGATTCAGTTAAATCATTGAGTTTGCATCTAATATTTGACAGACTGATGCCTTGTGGGATACGATTTGGAAGCTACACTCTCTCTGATCTTTACCAGATGTTTCACTGGTGCTGTTTCAGCCTCAAGAGACAAAGAGGATATTAATGTTAATTTTATTTATTTAATCACATCAGGCAGATTTGATAAAAGAGAAAATCCAATATTTTGGTAATTTACCAACTCTTCAGAAATGTCCATAGTAGCAAAAGAAAAAAATGTTTTGAAGATCACTTTATATTAAAAGCAGAGAGGCTAAATTATGGTTGTGAGGAAGAATTCTCTTACCTTCAAAAAATGGGAAAGATGTGACAGATCTGTCAGTGTCACTTTTAACTCAGGGAGGCAAGAAGTAGCAATGACAGATATATACATCAACACAAGGCCCATCCCGACCTTTAATTTACTATTAACTGTAGAGAAAGAATACTCTGACCATGAGATGGACACTGTCAAAAGCCTCCTGCCACCACCAGAGCTGCTGTAGTATCTTCTTATCTCTCACCTCTGTTTTTTATTCCAAGGGGAAAATGAACTACCCTGATCATCACCAGGACATTGATGATAATGAAGACATATTCTCTACTAAGTACTGCCTCCCTACACTTTAACCTTGACAGGGGAGGCTTTTATTTATCTAGAATTTGTAGAGTACTTGTTTTCAGTCTTGGCTGCTCATTAGAATCATCTGAAAACTGCTCCCCAGACAAAAAACATCACAAACTCAGGGGAGAGACCCAGGTACTGATACTCTGTAAAGGTCTCCAGGTGAGTCAAATGTCAGCCAAGCGAAGAATAGTGCTTTAGTGGAGAACAGCTAAAGTGGAAAAATCAATTCTTCTAGGCTTTATGCTCACCTGAAAATGGCACGTATGTAAGGAAGCTGAAGTGTTATCTTAATTTTCTTTTATTTTTAAATAGAACACATACTTCTGAAACATTTCACACAGAGAAGTTTACGAAACATAACAGATACCCGTGGCACTGTATTGCCACCACTGAGCTTAAGAGAAACTAATATTTTACCATATTTATGTCAGTTTTCCCTCTTTGGAAAGAAGATGAAGCAAAATCCCCACATCCTATTTCTTTCCTCTCTAGAAATATCCCCTATCCTAAGGTTACTGGTTAATCTACCCACAGGATTTCATTCCTTAACCACACAATTATTGATCCAAAACAACTCTATACTTTGCTGTGTTTAAATGCACATAAATTGTATTATACTGCATTAGCCCTTTTGCATATAAATTCTCACTCAACAATTTTTGAGAGTTGCTCATGTTGATACATTCATGGATATATTCCAATAATTTTAAACTTCTTTATATTATCTCATTAGGAATAAATCATAGTTTATTGATTCATCTTATGTATGGAGAGTTATTTACACTTTTTTAAAAAACACAAATGCAATAAACATCTTTTCTGGGGTTTCTCTGTCACCACATGCAAGAGTCTGTAGGTTACACACTTAGACATGATTCTAGTGGATATGCTTAGCTCCAACCTTATTAGGTATTCCAAATCACTCTCAAAGTGGTTACACAATTTACTCTCTCCAGAAAAGTTAGCATACTCCCCTTTCCCCATACCCTTATCAATACTTGGTAGTATGAAAATTTACTCATTTTGGCCTATATAAAGATTTTGAAGTGTTAGCTAATAGTTATAGTTGAATAGTATTTTCCTAAGATCCCTTCTGGTCATGTTATTGTGGTCATCATATCAATGCCAAATCTTACCAAATAACAAACTAAAAGACATAAAAAATCCTTCTACAGCTTACAATAAATTTACTTTTCCCTAAAAAAAAAAATATGCTACAGGGGTGAGATTGTAGCTCAGTGGTAGAGCACTTGCTTCGCCTGTGTGAGGCACTGAGTTTGATCCTCAGCACCAGATAAAAATAAAAAAAGAAAATAAAGGTATTGTGTCCATCTATAACTAAGAAAAATATTTTTTAAAACATACTACATAGTCAGTACTGGCCCATGAACCCATACATCAGACCATAAAAGAAGAATGGGGACATGGCCCCAGTGCTGTATTTATTTTCTTATGTTCATGAACTAATGTTACTTAAAAAGCAAACTACCCAATATTCAAGCCAAAGAAAATACTCTAGGTTTGGCCAGGCAAAATGCCTGAGGAGAAATGAGTCAATTCATACAAAATTCAAAGCTGTCTATGGTCAGTGACATTTTCATGAAAATCTGTGGGTGGGTAAAAGTTTTACAAAATTCCTTTTTTCTATTGGATAAAAATCATCCAGGAAAAATAAGCAAAATTTAAGTGGCAGCCCACATTCCCCCTAATTCCCTTATTAACACTCCCTAACCTCCCAGCACAACTGCTTGCAATTGTGCACAAAGGCAAGTACTGGCCTTTCCCACCCTGGCAACAGAATCCCATGCCCCTGCTCACTCTGTCCTGATCAGATAAGTTTTCCCAGCAGAGGCACTAACTGAGCATGCCTGGCCTCATTCAAAACATACCTTCCTGGGAACACTATCAGGCCAGGCACTGCACACCCTTAAACTTAATGGCAGAAAGACCTATGTATGGCAAAAACATTGTCAGTGTGCGCTCTGTTGGAACCATTACTATGGATACAGTTAGAGACGGTTGACATAAAATGTGGCTCTGGGTTAGACTTTATGTTGTCCTCCTACACAAATCAACAGTTTGAAAAAGAGACAAATTCTGGGTCTCCATGACTGTTCTAACTTGGAAATCTAGAACCTTACCATTTCAGGAAAACTTATCAGAATTCCACATAGTTACACTGGGAATGCCCCCACAGTTTTTATAACTCCAAGATTTACCAAGGTTGGGAGTGGGTAAACATAGGAAGGTCAAAATAGAATGATTCAGCACATAGAAATTGCTTTACTTAATAGACAGCAGTGAATGGACTTGAGTCCCTTTAAATATAATACTGCCATATCCCAGTTTCTGATTTAGCTGAGGTCTGTCTGTCTGCCATGGCCTTTACTTCTCAAGGCCTTTTTGTCCATGGCTGGGAATATCTCTGCCATTGAGCCAGGCCTGCAAAGAGAGCTTTGCACAGAAGCAGTAAGAATGAGATCTTCAGAACTGTGGGATTATTTGGGTGGGGAAAGGAAAAGAACCCATCCTCTTCTTACAGTAGTTGAACCAAATAAATAATTCATAACCCTCCCCTGGTTTTGCCATCTACAGTCCTGAGTGATCAGAACCCCAGAGTTCCGGGTAAAGCTGGAGAGTCATAATCAGAAATTCTGAAAATGCATTCTCCCATGCAGGAAAGGGAATTTGGCACTGAGGGAGGACAGCAGTGGCAGCCTCTTCCTGTAAGCAGGCTGTAGCCCTCTGACACACCCTCCAGTTACCATAACTTCCACAAGCTCTTTGTGCTTCTTGTAGTCATGGTCACCAAACACAAAGGGGTCATCTGCCCTTTCCTGGGTCAATAAGCAATTGAGTGAAAATGATGAGTAACTCTATCATGGAAAATTAAAAGCAGTTAAGCATATGTAAAATAGACTGGACCTTTTCATTGAAACCGCTCCTAGCCTTAGAAGCATGTGACACAGCCACAAAAAGCCAAAGATCACTTCTCCAAAAGAAGAATGTGGTCATTTTACTTGGCAGGATCTTTAGCTTTGATTCAACTACCTTCTGATTTTAAAGCAATGAAACAACCCAGTGTTAAAAGTTCTTTGTGTCTGGATTCCAAATGTGTAAACATTCATTTTTCAAAAGCAGAAGAATACATTATTTCAGGTGGGCATCCACTTTAAGCACAATGTCTTCTATCCATGCTAAATTTTCATGCAAAACATTCACTGCCAGTTGGCTACAGTCCTACAAATCAAGCAGATGACGAGTAAGTCAAGGGTCTTCAGAAGAAATGAAGTCCATAATATGTATGTTTATGTGAAAATGGATGTCTTCCTGCTATAAATATATATTCCCAAGACTGGAATTGCAGCATTAGTCAGGTCCTAAGAAACCCTGCCTTGGATAAACATATTTGCACTATGATATGTGTAAGTAAATGGTTTGTGGTTCTAGATTTAATATGCTATTAAATTAGCAACCTGCATTTTGCAAAGATTCCATCTAGAAGTGGGGAGTGGGCAGATTAAGAGAAAAATTACCTCCCATACCCATCCTGAACAGTACAATAAAGAGCTATGCAGAGGTCTGCAAACATTTACCTTTCAGCTTATTCTTTCACTCAACTATTTCTATCTTTACTATTCAGCATGCACTTCAGCAAAAGTCAACCTTATAAAGTTACACATCTTTTAAAAGTCTGGGAACAGTGGGGAAAATGGGGAAATCCTGTTGCATAAAAATTAATTTTGCAATGCAGAAAAAATTTTTTTTGGATAATTCAAGGCTTTATGTTTATTTCAGTAAAGCCAAATCCAGTAAACTATTTTCAGCCAGGATTAGTCAGAACTGAAAGGTTGGACTGTTTTCCTTCAGAAACTGAATGTCTTTCCTGCCTGCAATAGGATGGTGTGTTCCAAACAGAGTAAATGGAATTGCCTACAATTGCCTGTCTCTTTCTGGCATTTTTAATGCAGAACCCTACTGAAAGAGTGAGGTTTTGCCTCCTGGAGTGTAATTATTCCTTTCACTCATAGAACCTGACATTCTCACAATATATCACCTTCAGGTTTTCCTTAAGAAAAATCACAACATGGGGCATAATGTAACCATGAGAAATGCAATTTCATTCCACCAAAAATTCTTAAAACTCTTTCAAAAATACCTACTGGATGGTGAAATAATACTTACATTAATACTTCTAATACTTACATTACAGATGTCATCTGTTTGATTTGCTTTTGCATGAATCAGAGAACCTGGCTAATCTACAACGAGACATAAACATGGTCCAGATTCTCTGTATCACGACATGCTATAGAGAGAAGGGACTGGGGTCGGGGAATCACAGTCCAGATAAGTTCCTTTTTAAAATAATGTATATATTTCACATATTTAGTGACCTCCACCATACTCATTATCCAGGGAGCACACAGAATTCTCAGATTTTAACTTTAAAGAAATATTCCTGCCCATCTAAATTAATATAAACCATATGTTCTTCTTCTTCCAAGAGTTAAGTAAGCTGTCAGATTGTGCAAAGCCATCCCTGTGATCCCAAGGGTGATGTCCCACTTGTAAACCCTGAGGGCTTCTCTGAGGTGTGAAATTATTGTGAAATAGTTTAAGAATCATATTATTCAAATATAGTAAATTTTGCCCAGAAATAGAGTTCTAGGACTGATGCCGGGAAAAGGGGAAGGCAGGGGAAAGTGACACCAGGCCCACTTCTTTCAATGCCAAAGGTACATTAGGCACATTCCCTAATCCACTCCCTCCTTATATCTTTCCACAAACTCTCTCCTTAAAATTAGGTGAGATCCCTCCAGGTTCTGCTTTGTGGTATCCTCTGGTGTTTTTATGCTGGCTATAAATCATTAACTAGTCCCACAACCCTGGAAAGTACAGTGTGCAGGCGTGTGGGTACATGTAGCCATAATTTTACTAGCCAATTTGCTAAGTGGTGAGTTCCTTTCTTAAATATCAGAACACCCCTTTCCCCCACTCCAATTCTCACCCAGTTATTGGAGGGAAAGAAAAATCTGAGTATTTGCTTTGGAAGAGAGCTAAAGCTCGCTGGTGGTGTGATGTGTGTTCCTTTGCTCTTGCACGTCCACGCACATTAAGGAAGCTCCAGGTTGTGTGTGGCCAGCATTTTTTCAAGATTACGGACAGTGGGGCAGACTGGCCTTCCCTGCCGATCATGTCCCCTTTCAGAAGAGAATCTAGAAATGGAGAGAAACCAGCAGCCTCTAGCCATCAGAAGAACCTTTCCCTTTCTCAAGCTGAAGAGGTATCCAATCTCATGGACATCCCCAGCAACACACATCCAAACCCACAAATGAAGAAACTGTATTCAGACTCATGGGCCAAGTTTAGAAAAATACACACATGAAATACAAATGCTAGGCCTTGGAGAAAGGTCACTCCTGGGCTTCAGAAACTCACCGTACACTTGTTGGGCTTCTCCCCAGAGTGGACCCTCATATGGATCAGCAGTTTATAGCGGGCGTTGAAAGGCTTGTACCTTCTAGGGCAGCCAGCCCAGAAGCAAGTGAAGTCTTCCCCCTTTCGCTGATCAATGTGGACCTTCTCGATGTGCCGCACAAGTTCCTCCTGCTGGTCATACAAGGCGCTGCAATCTATCCAGCGACAACAGTGCTTGCCCCCACCATCATCCATCTCTCCATCATCGTCCAGGGTGGCTTGAGGCAGTGCCAGTGGCTGGCTGTGGGCCACTAGCTCTGGGTGATGAAGGTGAGGGTGGGCATGGTAGGGTGGTGGGGGACCTTGAGGCGGTGGCAAGGGAGGGAGGGGGGGCGCAGGCGGCAGATCCAGGGTACCACCTGGGAAGTCCTCCAGTCGCTCAGTCTTGAGCATGCCAGAGGGTTGGCCTTCAGGACCTGGCAGGCCATGCTGCACCACCATATTGTTGACCTGCCCGGGCTGAAGGCCACCGTGCTCCAGCTGTTGCATGCGCTCATACTCCAGTACTCCATCATCACCATAAGCCGGTAGGGCCAGGCCACCACTGGTCACCAGCACACCCTTCTGGCTGCCAGGTACTGCACATGGCTGGGGGATACAGCTGCCGCGCACCCCCAGGAAATGCCCGTAGACCTCTGGCTGCGGGGACATGTTGGCTGGGGATGCCCTCGGCCCATTGATGTAGGCAACCAAGGACGTGGGTGAGGTACGGATGATGGTATTGAAGTCTATCCCGATGCCATCTGACAAGGGCGACAAGGACAGTGCTCTCTTCTTGGAGCGGGCCGAGTGGGATCTGGTGGATGAATGCCGGGGACTAGGGTAAGGAGAGTGGGTATTTTCCATGCCAAAAAGATAGGATGGCAATGAGTTAGAGACGCTATTGCTGGACATGGATGTCCCCGGAGGAAGGCCAAGGAAGTCCCCTAGATCCACACCATTCTGAGAGCTATGGTTGGAGGAAAGCGAAGGCAGAGCCCTGTAGCCCTGAGACCACTCTTGTTTCACACTCAAGGCCGATTGACTTTCCGTGAGACTCAAAGTCGTGGATGCCAGAGACTCCCGTGAAATAAGGGACCTGGAACAGCAGCCAGAAGAGAAGAAAAAAATAACATTTTAACAGGATATGGATTGCTTAAGAGCTAAAAGAACACTGCACTTACAATCCCTTATGTATTTCCCCTAATTACATTCTCCACTAAACACACATTCTTGGGTTCAGATAAAATCCAAGGCTTTTCGTTCCAGGTAAATAATATTTTCCCAAGAAGCACAATAAAAGCTAATGCTTACTGAAATAATAAAACAAAAGATATATTGTTATAATCTCAGAACTTTAATTATAATAAATAGTGCTTGCTTTATTTTCAAATATCCTTTTTAATGTAGGGGGAAAATTAAAGACCTGGGAAAAATTATTAATGTCTGTCACAGCAAACCAAGTAATCAAGTATTTGTTAAGTACCTACTGTGTGCAGTATGGTATGATAGGCTTTGCAGTGCTTACAAATCTAAACAGAGTACCAGCCTTTAAGTAACATCTATTTGGGGAGGTAACAGTAAACTTTACTTCATTAACAACAACAAAAAAGAGTAAATCCTTAAAGTCAAAGCATAGTCCAGAGGATTCAGAAGCTTTACAATTTAGTTTCACTGATATTAACAAATAAGTAAGATAATAATAATAATAATAATAATAATAATAATAATGATTAAAGAGCAATTTATACTGGCAATACTCAGTTACAATATCAAATCATCCCAGTAGGTGAAAAATATATATAAAATACATGGACTGGTTTCAATTCTTAATTTTTTAAATAAAACATAGCTATAATATATAAGGAGTTCAAACTAAAATCAAGTCATATTTAGAATTACATGCTGGGGCCATATAAGGTTTAATCACACTTGCTTGCCTTGGGTTTTTGATGAGTTCTTGTTCTTAAATCAGAGCAGCTTTGGGCTGAAAGTAGATCATTCACTTTAAATTGCTTGTTTTACAAGATTTCCCTACCTGTTCTTACCCTTTACTAAATAAGCTTCATGTCTCACAATATATTGTATAGATAACAAAATAGTCCATAATGTAGCTCAGGCCCCTTTAAAACTCTTTTGCTTTATTACAGCATGGTTGCTTTAAAAAGAATTGAAGAAAATAAAAAGCTATGTACCTTAGACAGAAAATCTGTCACAAAGAGGATACTCATGTAGACATTTAGAACAGGCACTGTATTCCCTGACTTAGACTCAGTGTACAGCAGAAAAGCTGGCTTATTTATGTGTATCTGCACTTGCTTTCTACAGAGAGCTATTTTTGGGATAATAAAATTAATCATAACAAAATGTTATAGAGAATGTCTGCCTTCCCCAAAATGAATACTTTTACTATCTTTAGCTGTTAAATATCAACCTGTTGCAAAGGAACAAGTGAAAAAGAGAAATACTTTTATCCCACCTGTTCCTCTTACTCCATTTCACAAAATGGAAGCCAGGAATGTGGTTTCCTATGAGTGTGAGATATTAGCAAGAAAACAGCTCTGAAATGCACACTATGGGGTGATAACACTGTGATCAACATGATGTTACCATCAGGCGAAGTAATGTTTACCAATGACAAACTCAGCCGGAATGTATGTCCAGTTGCCCTTGACATAGATTTTTTTCTTAGTCCACATCCTTACATTTGGGTTGAAGTCCTTTTTCAAGCCCCAGAGTGTTTTCTGAACCATCTGTTTTTTAATTCCCCGTGGACACTTTTCAATTATTTTCTTAGCACACTTGCAGCTTGTGGCTCTTCCTGCAGAGCTCAGCAGAAGGCTCCTGGTGATTGGATGTCAAGGGCCCTTTGGTCCCTTCCCCAGTGAGATTCAGGAATTGCTTTCAGACCCAAGCTAAATCAGTAGATATGTCATATTTGAAGCAGAGACAACTGACTTTGCTTTACACCCTGAGAAAGTTTATAGAACATCAAGAATAAGAGCTTCACTAGAGCCATGTGGCTGAGTGGATGTCCATTCTCAGGTGGCATATTTGGCTGTCACTGTCATTTTAGAACATTTCAGATTTTTAAGCAGTGACCAACAGAGAATTTTATCTACCTCTATAAATTTTGCTTATAAAATTATATTATTTGGTTTGAGAGCAGCCTATAGTGAGACTTGTTCATTGTTCCATTGTTGAAAGACGATTCTCATTTTTCTCAAATTACACCTGACTATGGCTTAAATTAAATCTGAATATAACCCTGTGTAGATGCTTTGCTTAATACCTTGGACATCTCAGTTTTCTAAGATAGTTATCATATATTTTTCAAAAAGCAAATCCTATATTCTATCATTAAAGCAATTAGTATGAATAGGGCTGTGTCTGTCTCTCTCCCTCCCTCTCTCTCTCTCTCTCTCTTTCTCTCTCTCTCAGCAGCCAGTCTCCCTCCTATCTCCTATGCAGTAATCCAGACCTTTTACAGTTCTAATGCATGGAATCTCTCCCCAATACACCAGTTCTCAGTAAGAGTCCTCTTTCCAAAGAGGTTATATACTAACTGTGCACCTGGAAGCATATGTGGGTATTTTCCTCAACAGAAGTCAAAGTCTCTCAACAGAAGAGGCATTTTTTAATCTCCCTAGTACCTACCAGAGTGTTAGATAAATACAGAGTATTCAAAAACTTGTTAATTAACAAAGTAAATAAATAAACATCATGATGGTAACTATCCAATATTCGTAACTTACAAAGCATTTTTCTTATGTTATCTTATTATTTGACACAATATGTGAGGCAAGTAAACTGTATTTTTAATCAATTCTATTATACAAAGAATAAAACTAAGGTTCTGTAAAATTTTTCCTAGTGACACACATACCAAAAAAAAAAAAAAATGGGGGGAGAGGACAAAGTCCTCAGTGAATAATAAATGAAGCAGCATGTGACATACAGAGCCTTAGCTGGATCATATACATTCTCTACTGCTTTTCTCACACTGCAGCTCACATGTGGTCCATAATGCTCTGCTTGACTACAAGACCTGGTAAACCCGGCTTCAAGTCACACAAGCTACAATTGGAACACAAATTTTCTGTTCTTTCTGCAACAATATGTTGAATGAGTGTGAGGGCTGCCAAGAATTCTTGCCTGTAACCCCTGCTGCTACAACACCAGACCTGTGGGAAGGAAAGTGACAGAGTTCAGAGCGCTGTGTCACCATACTGAGAACAATCTCCATTTCCATATGTTCATCTGTTCCTAAGATTACTATTTCTGGTGCCTGGTTTATTTGGAGCTATATGTGAAAAGAAGGTAGATATATCTCAAACAAAATAAAAGCAATACGAATACCCGGGAACCATCAGCAAAAAGGATTACGGTGGCTGATAAAGTAAGAGCTAAGTAACTCTCAGTCGTAAGAGGTAGGATGACCCAAATTGAATTATTTGGTTCAATGCCAAACTTAAAAGAAGTTCTAATTTAAAAATAATGCAGAAAACTCTCAAACTGACACTCATAAGAATACATATATTTCATATATACACAGATATGGAAAGGAAGACCAGTCCTGGTCTATCTGGAACTTCTTATTTATGTGTCCTGGTAAATCACTCAGAAGAATTAGCAGGGCATCTGACCACAGAAGGGTTTTATAAAATGTTAGGACTCATAGAGAGTTCAGAGTCCATTCCTAACAAAAAGACAATCACCCCTAAGAATTTCTAATAGAAGAGAAAGAGAAATGTGGTGCCTTTCTGGATGTAGAATGTATTATCAGGCAATGGGTGAGTTTTGTGACTGACAAGCAAGTGGCACTGGAGAAAGCATTTAGATTTTCTGTGTCTTGGGGTCCATGATGTCTTCAACATGGACAATACTAGAAGGTAGTACAAATATTCAATCATAAAGTGCAGAATCACAATGCTTGTGCAAACAGCAGAAAAGCTAAATATATTCCAAACTCATGCAAATTTCTTCCATTGCCCAACTTTTGCTAGATGGGGATATGACTCCACTGGATAAGGCTACTATACCAGTACGTTGGCCTTGTCATTTTAGGAGAAATATGCACAACAGCCTCTGTGGTATAAACTTTTGGCAATGCCTAAATTGAGAATGGTTTCTTGATCTTCTTGATTTTCAAAATACTAAGGGGTAAGTTTGCATTTATCATTAAGTCAGAAATGGTTGGGAAATTAATGAAAGCAAATACTCAGTACTAGGGCAAAATTCTCATCAATTAATTAGACAGAACCCAACAAAGCTAAGAAAAAAGTGACTTTTTCAAGATGAGCACCCAAGAGAAAAATGTATACAAATGAATTTTTAAAAACACAGTCAATGCATCCATGAAAACTGGTCAATGATATCAATAATTAAGAAATGCAAATTAAGACAAAATATCATTTTGTACCTCAGATGGAAAAACTTATACTAAGAAAAACTTATAAAAATAATAACTAATATTTGATAAGGTCAGAGAAAACAGGCACTCTCTTAGCCTGTTAGTGAATTTATAAATGGGTAGGTCTTTTCTATAGTGCAATTTGAGAATACATATTAAGAGCTAAAAATTGTACATTTCCTTTAACCCAGCAAATTGTACTTTAAGAATTTATTCTAATAATCAGAGAGGTGCAATAAAAGAGTTACAGGGTTAATGCAATAAAGCATTATTTATAATACTAAAATAAGGGGAAAGAACTAAATCCCTAGTAATAAAAGACTGATAAGAATTACTTTTTATTTATATACTTTCTTTATAAAATGGAATTTGGAGCAGAAAGAAACCATTATGTGAGGCTGAAGAAACCTTTATTACAAAAGAGTTTATAATATATGAACTGAAAAAAGTAATTATAAAACTATGTCAGTTATTAGGTCAATTTAGTGGAAAGAAAAGCCAATACTTACGATGCATGCATTTGCATACACCTGGAAGGATGTCTATCCAAATTCTACCCACGATTGTCCTTGAGTGATATAATTTCTACTTTAGGAATTACGGGAATTATATGGGTAATTAGGCGGAGCATCTCTCCAGTCCCTATTTGCCTCCAGCAGACTCCTGGTGGATAAGGCTCTAAGATGATGACCTCAACATCTTCTCTGTGACACTGACATGCCTTCCAGTTTGAACTGCTGCCTCTTACTCTTTCTCCCCTCTGATGGAACACACAAACCAATTTAAAGATCACAAATAATATGCGACCTTTCCAAATTGCTAAAAGTAGGTTCCATCCTTCACTAAGCCACTCCTCAACTCGTGTTTCTTTGTTTATCCTGCAAAAAAATTTTTTTTTTCTCATAGAAGAGCTCACGGAATACATAGTCAAAAACACTTGTCAGTATTTCTTTAAGGTGTTGCCTTTTAAGGATATAAAATTATGCTAAGGAATCAAATGTGCCAGAACACACTGAGATAATGACCCTCTCTGGCCGACCCATGAAAAGGACTGCATAAGGTATGTGGCTTGAGCAGCCTGTGCTCTGCCTACCATCAGCTCCTCCATTAATTATGACTCTGCCTTCAAGGCATGGGCTGGACTTGCCACCGACAGGAAGCTGAAGGCTTCCCAGTGACACCCACCCATGAGCACAGTTAATTTTACATGCAGCACTCAGCAAGTCTGAGGAGTCCCTCAAGGCATAATCATCAATGGGAAAATGACAGCAGCTTCCCATCACAAAAAGACTCAGCTGAAAAACAACTTTCCACCCCATGAAAAATTGGCATAAATAAATGATCCAGGAACTATGTTTTCAGAGTCTCAAATGGAAGCTAGGAGGATTGTGCAGGAAGACAAGAGCAGAAAAGATGGGTAGTAGGAAGGAAAGGAAGAAGAAATAGAGTCTCAGAACCACAGGTATCTTAGTGGGTTACAGCCCCACAAGAAGAAGAGGCAGAGGCCCAGAGAGTGAAAGTCCTTTGCAGGATCAGTTACAGCAGAACCAGGACTCATAGGCAAAAACTTTGGATTGTGCTTTTCAAAGAAGATAACTTCTGATGATAAAATATTAACTTAAAAAAGAAATGGACCTTAAACTATACAGTATTTTGGTTTTATGATCTCCCTAATATCAATCTTGACAGAGATAAAAATTTGTCTGAGGGGTGATTTCTCTTTTCTAATTAATTCTCCCCTATGAAGATAGATACGTGGTACTTATTGTGCCTACTTATTCTGCCACCTAATCAGACATCATGTTGAAATGTTATGTAACTCATATGTTGAGAGCCACAGCCGAAGGGGCCCCAGCAAACATTCAAGCTGATGATTGGCTCACAGCGGCCCCAGCAACATCTAGCTGATTGGCTCCTCTGCGGGAATGCTCATTAGGCTGTTTCCCTGCCCTTTCAGGCCACGGAGCTGCTCACTGGGGGACTTTTTTGGCTCCGCCCACGCGACCCAGCCAATCGGTCTCAAGAGCAGGAGGATTGTGGGAGGTGGAGAGGTTGGTGGTTGGGAGAGTGGCTTGTGGGAAGCTGGTGGTGGCAGTTGGGCTCTGAGGGTTTTTCCTGAGGAGCTGTTTTGTTTGGCGTGTGTGGTTCAAAAAATAAAGTTAGTTTCTTTTGACAAGTGGCTCCTGAATTGTGCCCAGCCAGACTGCGGCATTTGGTGGCCCGCACTCATACATGAAAATACGTCTTCCCGACATATCATAAAGCCTTAAAATGTGTGATTTCTGTCTTCATTCTCTCTGCTATCTCCCTAAACTCTGACTCTTACACTACACAGACAGTATAGACGCTTGATATTGATACATATTTGGGTACATTGGTCGATGGGTGGGTAGATGGATGGATTGAGAAAACAGCTTGATAAGCAGTGTTGAGACTGAAATATAGACATCAAAACCTGTCAGGTAAAAAAGACGTGCCTGGAACACTTATTAGACCATGACATGACTTGCTTCACCAGGAACTGACAAATGCACATATTGGCCTTCAGTCACTGAAGCTCAAAATCTCAAAATGGGCATTCATTTTAATTATACCACAAGATAGTAGATATTAAACCATTTCTCCCAGTTAAGAGGATACAATGGCACATACTTAGTTTTTAGGAGCATTCCCCTACAACACTCACATCAGAAGAGTTGCTTGGGAGCATGTGTGTTTATGTGCATGTGTGTGTGCATGTGTATGTGCATGTGTGTGTGCGTGTGTGCGCGCCCATGCATTCAGGGATAGAAGGGAAAACACATGTGGGGTGTGATTATACCATAAAGAAGGGGGAAAAAAAAGTAACTTGAGACCTGGTATCTGAAGGAGGTATATTCAGGTTGGCTGCATTCACTGCCCTCTGTAAGCTAGGACTGATCTGCTTGCATGCTGTGGAGACCTGGCTTGCTGGAGGTGAAATGGGTCCCAGTCGCTGAACCATCATGGGACTGCTGGTGACCACTAGATTGTTGCAGCTGCCTTTTCCAATGGACTTGCACTGAGGCCCAAAGCCAAGAGCCCCTAAAAACAAATGAATCAGGTTAGCTTTTATGTCCCTTAAATCAGAGACCAGTAAATACACACATGTGCACACTTATATCAGGACCCATCTCAAAAGACAGTCCTTGGATCTTCCTTTTTTAGTACGGGCAATATTACCAAAAATGTTTTTCTAATTCCAACTGGAAAGTCATAAAGCTACAACAGACACTCTTCCATAATCGCCACATATATAAAATGTGGTTAAATTTCACTTCTAGATAGAAGTGAGAATCTTGTTTTGAGAATGATATTGAGAGGTATATCTTATATCTTTACCTAAAGGGTTAAGGTGGTAGGGAGACAGAATTACCTTCATCAAACCAAAGTGTTTTCTGGTGTTTTTTTTTTTGTTTTTTTTTTTTTTTGGTCTCCTCCCCCTCCACTTGAATCACCCAGCAAGGAAAGTTGATACTACTAAAAAAAATTTTTAAAAATAAAAACCCGTTTAACTGGTTCACTTCATTCCAAATCTGGACTTCCAAAAAGCCTGTTTAAAAGGATATAGTATGACTGTGTACCTCCAATCTTGATTTTTTTCTCTTTATCCCAATATGCTGTCATTAAACACATACCCAATTTTTTAAACAATCAGGATGAGAGTCTTAACACACTCATTTAAAAAGCAACATGGTAACTAAATTTGACATAGGTTTTTCATTTGCATTAGTTTACAACCTTTCAATGTAAAAAGTGTGGTACATACCCAAAGGAGAAAGAAAAAAGAAGAAACCCACAAGAATCTGTGTCATTATGGAAAAGTGAAAAGCAAGGGGAAAAAAGGCAAACGCTGCTATGATTCATTTATAAAAAATAATAATAATAGTTGAATCATTCTAGACATTCTTTTTACATGGATGTACTTGTTCAAACTTTTTTTTGGGGGGGTGGGCAACTACCTGGCCAAGTGTCAGTAACTAAATACTCTGTTCCCACTTAAAACAAATGAAAATAAATATGATCTCAGTTTTAACAAATCGGAATCTAAAATTTTCTCACTTAAGTTCACTTTTTTTTTTCATTGATATAATTGGGATTGTAATAGGTGAAAAGTGTCACTGTATCTTTCCTTAGCCCTGGGGACATGCTTTCCTATTTTGTTTTCCCCAAAATTAAATCAATAGCCAAAAAGTATTTTTACTTATCATCTTTTGAAACATTTTCTTCCAGAAGTCCCTGAAGCCAAAGGACAAACAAGACAATTGGAATAATAGCTATGTCCCTATCGATATAGCCACATCTCAAAAAGGCTGGTAGAGTGACAGCATCCTTAGCTGGCAGGAGCCTTGCTCCAGACCAGCCTTTAAGGAAACTAAAATTCAGATGAAATCCAAGCAGAAACTGATACTGCGAGGAGTGTATCTTTGTGACACCTGCATGCTTAAGTTTGGGCTCCAGGATGCTTGGCTTCTTCCTGTACACTTTCCAAGATCATTAACTGCAACAGAAATTTCTTGGATTTCTGTTCTGCAAATACACCCACCAGAACATCTCATCTACCCTTCCCACTGCAGCTTAAGTTCGATCCATCTTCTTGGGCCTTGGACAATCAATCATAGATACTCTGTTTTCATAACTCATAAAACATCGTACTATCAGGGCTTCATATTGACACCTAGATTAGTGTGAACAGTTTTATGGAGTGCATCAGAACTTGAACATCTTTAAAAATTCTAAATGCCACTTCCTTCTGACCTTGGAAAAGGTAATGTTGTGGTTCATAGCTTAGCCCAGTATGTAAAACACCTGAATTGCCCCCCCCCGCCCCCCCCCCCCCCCCGTTTCATTGTTATCAGCCCTTGTTATCAAAACAACATCAGATGTTAAGTATTCTGTCAAATACCATATAGTCCTATAAGGAATTCAATCATTTCATGTCTTAATCTTTTTAATAAACAAATATTAATATCCATCCACCCCTAAAACAGAGACACACAGAAGCTGGAACAGCACACTTAAAAAATAACACTTGATGGCTAAGCAGATTAATATTTCATCAAATCTAAAATGCCAGTACATTGTAAGGCACAGCATTATTTTGGTTACCAGTGAGAAACATGAACAGCCAATTAAATTTGGAGCCTGGTGTTCAAATTTCAGAAATGTTGTGACATTAAAATACACATACCTTGAATCAATAAATACCAATATGATCAGTGAAAATTTTATTTTAACCCATGTCTTGTTCAAGTTCTTCTCTCCACCTGGAATGCCCTTACTCTAACTAACCTACCTAGTGAGAACCCTCTGCATCTTAAGGTCTCAATTCAAAGGTTCCCTCCTCTATGAACTCCCTTCTCCACCTCCAAATGAGCAGATCTGCCCAACTCTTCCCTTTGTTCCCCTTTGGTCTCCTGTAATATACCTGCCTCAGTTCCCGGAACATTTCAGGAAATGAACTTTTGCCTGCCTTTCATCCTCCCAGTTTTTATATTTTACAGCTTTTGAAAGGCAGAGCCCTATGTTTGGGGCATCTCTGCTCCCTTAGCACCTAGCCTGGGGTCTATTAGTACACATTGAAGAAGGCTTAGAGGAGATGAAAGAATGAAAATAGAAGATAGTTATAGTGAGCATTAAACACTGACAAATTATTTCCACTGATTGTCTTTTTTGAAACAGTGCCATTTGGAGAAAAAATAAAAGCAATTTCAAAAAGTCAATCCTTTTGATGCTTCTCCACAGGGCTGCTAACTGGAAGATGGAGTCAGTGGTTACAGTAACTATAAATCCATTTTCCCGGGCCAGAATTTTACACAGGTCATGCTGCCTGTGTAACCTTCTACCCTGGATGCGTATATCCACATTATTTTCTTGTTCTGTAATAAAGAAATTAACATTAGCCCTTCTCTCTCCAATATGTCCATCAATTTTTTTATTGTCTCACCCCCTGATCCCAAATTCACTGGTCAGCTTTAATGTCCTTCAAAAAAAAAAAAAAGAGAGAGAGAAATGACAGCTTCTGACAGAATCATAGATGATAGCCTCAAACCATGAGAATGAATGGTGGACTTCTTGGGAACAGGGAACGTTTGTATGTAACTATAAGAATGTTCTGGAAAACAGCATCATTTGCCTCATAAGTGGAGTGAAACAATATCTGACCAAGAGCCACTGCAGGTCAATGTGACCATCTAATTCTTTTTCTAATGCCAGACATAATGACCACCTCCAGGCTATTCAGAATCGGGCAGTGCTCTGGAGTTCGGACTTTGGGGACAGCCAGCCTCGGATCAGCTAGGTGCGTGACCTGGGCAGATTACTGAGCATTTGTATGTCTTATTTCTATGCCTTATCATCTACAAAACAGGAAGAAAATTAAGACCACCCACAAGGTTGTTGTGCATCTAGTATTAACATCACATATAAAGAACTCAGTACATTATCCAGCACATAATAGGTGCTCAATGGCCATCCACGGCTATTGTTTTTGTTATTGTTATTGTTGTTTCATGTTTGTCCTTGCTTTTTTGCTCCATTCTTTCTTGAAGTAAGAAAAAAAAGTTTTTTATAATTCCTTGCACAAAACAAGATAGTAAATGGTGCTGTTTAATTCTCTGACCATTTCCAATGTTCTTTCTGCATCGAGCCTGGAGCCAATATTTTTTTTTTTTTAAATCAGGTGTCATCACAGATAGAAGAAAAGTTTGCAATTGGCCAAGTTTGAATGTTCCTTGGCTTGTCATTCCCTAAAAACAAACCCTACAACTTCTCTGACTACCAGATGTGCCAACTACTTGTGCACTGGTTTTCGTTTTGAAAGATCGCTTATTTTTAGAGACAACCTGATATGTTTTAAAAATGTGTTTACTGTTCAAATAAGGATCTGAGAGGATGGCATTCAGAGCACACATACATTCTAGCCAAAATCGCTGTGTGTTGGTATCGAGCCCAAACATTTTACATTTTCAAGTTTCTGAACTGAGAGGTCATCTTAGAGGGGCATGTTTTAATCAATGTCTTCATCAGTTAAAAGGGTCCTCCTGAAGTTGAATAGTTGATTATGTTGCAATTATCACTGGCAGGGCTGCATCTTTTCTAACTAGTTATGACTATTCACAGGTTCTCCTAAAAGTGATACAGATACAGGGGACTGCAAAAATGAGATACACCTGAGGAAAAAGGGAGGAGGAGTCAAATTTTTTTGGATGTTGTTCATTCATTGACACTTATCAAATGCCAATCATGAATCAGGCGGTCTGTGGAGACAGTGGTAAGCAAGGTGGACATGACCCCTGATGGAACCCACTCTCTGGTCATGAAGAAACACCACAGACCAGCCATTCATTAGGAAAGAAGTGATCCCTACTCCTAGGGTGAGTCAAATGCAATGCCTTTTAGAAATTAGAAATTATCATAGAAAAGCAATTTCTATGTGGTTCAACCTATCAATTTCTAAATGTTCAACACACAAAAGTAGGGTGTTTTGCAGAAATATAATAGCAGTATTCAAATCCCACCTTCACTGGCTGTGTGACACTGGGCAAGGTCTTTAAGCTCTCTATGGTCTCAGCATCCTATTCTAAAATGGGGACATAACATATCTAACTCACAGCGTTGTTCTGAGTACAAAACGGATTAGTATATATTAATATATGCCTCAGCATCTCTAAGCATTAGGGTTTTCTTCTCCAATATTTTATTCTAGGAAATTTTAAAACCTTAAGAAATGTTGCAGGAATAGTAAAATAATCTCCAACTCTTATCTAAAGGTCTGTGTATCCATTCATCTCCTATAAATAAGCTTACTATTTTTATTGTTATTAATATTAATTTTTTAACCATCTAAGTTACAGATTTCATGCCCTTCATTCCTACATATATCACCATAATACAGCCATCAATTCAAGACATTTAGTAATGATATAGTATTAGTGTATAATATAATGTCTATATTCAAATGTTACCAATGACACATTTAAAGCACTTGTTTTCTAATCCAAGATCAAAATCAGGCTTTGCCACATGCTCAAGTGGGTCTTCAAGAATGCATTAACAAACCACTGGACATTAGGACGCTGAAGGCAGATGGAAACACTGAGGAAGAAGTGAGAGGTTAACAAAAGAGAAAACAGGAGTCAAAAACATGGGTTTGTATCCTAACTCCATCATGGATTGGCTGTATGTCCCTGGTCAAGTTACCTGAGCTCTCTGTGCCTCAGTGTCCTAATCTCAAAAGTGGGGTTAATATCAGCAGTTATTTCATTCTGCTGTAATTTATATTTAGGGCTTGGCACTTAATAAGTGCATTGCAAGGATTAGATAAACGTTATTAAAAAACTTATCCCTGGTACCTTTCTGGTATTGTTCCTAGGGCCTCTTTTTCTCTTGAGTGCACAAGAACAATACATTAAGGCCTCCTGGCCCAAGACTCTCTCTCTCTCTCTCTCTCTCTCTCTCTCACACACACACACACACACACACATATCCTAATTCTCCTTCCCCGCAACCTACAGACTTTACGCTACTCTTTCTCTTCACCTCCATATCATCTTTCTTTCAGCTAAATGTTTTAAGACTCTGATTAGCTTAGACTAAGATATCAATCACTAGCCAAATACCTCAAGAGGATTTTACTATAAAACAACAATATAATAGAAAAAAATTTCAAGACTTTCCTAGCATTTAAAAAAATAATTTTTAAAACTTGGCAAGAAAAAATAGAAGAAGTATTCATGTAAACCTCCCAGTAAACCTTTCATTCATTTTATGCAAGTTCTTTTCCCAGGCATACACAAAATCAAGGTAGTCTTGAAGCGCAATGTAAGTCATGCACCAATGAAGTCTCTGCAACTTTGAGGCTCAAATTTTCCCCTTATTTTTAGTTGTAAATATTTAAACATCTGTATCTGGCAAGATTTCCTTTAATAAATCCAAATAAATGCCTAATGTAAAATAGGAGTCTAATACTCCCATCAAAAGTAAACAAATTCCAAATGCCATTGGAAAATACTTTGATTTTGCCTGGGAAAATGCAGCTGGCCACCGCCGCCCGCTCATGTACGTAACTCTGGTTGTTTAGAGGTTGACTTTACCTCCAAGTTTCTTCATCTCTAGGAATGAGACAACACTGCACACCCTATATGGCTGCTTCAAGGATTAGTAAGGGCCAACAAACAGGATGTGCTTGCCCAGAAGAAAGTAGCTATAATTTTTGTTTTTGTTTTTGTTATTATCGTCACTACGTTACAGAACAATTTTCTGAGTTATTACAATTGGGCCATCATGGGGGAAACGATTATCAAATTCATCTACGTAAAATGGTTGGAACACACACCTCTTCTTGGTTCATCATTTTCTAAGGAGAAGTGAGTCTCAGTACATACCTGGGCTTTCTCTGCCAAAATAAGGAAGAACAAATGGGGACAAATGTCTCAATTAAACCCTTCTTTCATTTCCCTCTTGGAACTAAGCTTACCCACAGAGAGACCGAGTTCTCTTCCACATGGAATAAGCCTACCTGGCAGGCTTATTCTGACAGGGCCACCCTGGATGGGGTAGGTAAAATGATCTAACACTAGGGTCCAGTTAGCAGGCCCCATGGGCTCATTCACAGAACTATGCCCCTCTAACCTATCCTCGATCAGGAAAAACAGATATTCTGATAAGGAAGAAATAGTCTATATATTGTGAGTCCCCTCACAGACTCAAAACTATGTTCAAAATCATGGCATATACATTGCATCCATAAGTTTTATTAACTTAGTATATGTAAAAGCATCTTCTAGAATGTACTGGTGATCTTTTATTTTGGAATACTTTTGTTGGTATTTAAATAACTAATATGCATTTGTGTGTATGTGCTTTAAAAAGACACAAATGCAAAAGTATGTAGAGAAAAAGTTCATATTCTTATACCTCTCCATTATCATTCCTTTAAGATACTCAACTAAAACAGTTAAATATGTATTCTTTCTCTAAGCTCATACAAACATGAATATGTATGCCATAATTCTAAAAGCAACATGAGTTAGACACACATTGTCCCCTCTATTCTTAAAAAAAAAATCAGAATGTGCCTATTTTGATGAAGAATAAGATCTCAAAACTAATGCTTAAATAACACATTTAATTCCATAGCACAAATATTCTATTCTTATAATGAAACATAGGTACCTATCAATAACAAGGTATATAATCTCGAGCAAGGCATTTTATCAATCTGAGTCTGCCCTTGTTCTTCTCCCAAATGTGATGACCACCAGGTATATGGGAAAACTTTGAAAAGTATATATTTTTCACCACAGGAAGACCCAGGTAGGCTTTTCCCCAAATACTATACGAATACAAGTCAAAGAGGCTGCTGAAGTAGGGTTATCAGATTCTCTCTGTTTTCACTCACATTTCTCCCTAGAACCTGGAATAATAAACTCCTGCATGTCAAACATATGAGGCTTGTTATGTAGTGTTTTGCCAATTTGTAATGTTTCGCAGCTAAGATACAGCAGTGACAATGTCACAAACATATCTGGGTAGTGTGCCACTTGAAATACAGTAAGGCCTGGGTAAGTGGCTAAGAACACCAAAGGATGAGAATCAGAATGAAATAACTGCTTCTACAGGCAAGGGCAAAGTACTTCAACCTGGGCAAATATTACAAATGCTCCAAATGGTACCAAGCCTATGGGAGGAGTTCAGGAACACTAGAATAGAGAATCCTGTCTCTATGGGACTTAACAATCTCCAAGAGCTAAAACAGACTCACCTTGGAACAACCATATAGTGTGACTGGTTTAAACATGAAGCTAAATCATAGAGACAGGAGCTCATAGAAGAGGAAGGGCACTAACTATATAACAAAAAATTCACTGAAGAAGAATAACCACAAAGCCATTTCCCAAAGTTCTTCAGTGTGTCCAAAAGTGTTTCATGATAAATAAGTGAAGCTCAGGGAGATGTCCATGGTCAAACAATTCTGAAAAACTCTCATAAACATCTTTTTATCAGATCCTTTAAAATGCAAATGCATATAATCACTCTTTGGGAGAAGCAAATAATATGCAAAATGCATTTGTTTGGGGAGGGTTTCCCCTTAAGGACTCACCCAAGACTGGCATTCTAAGGAGCACTGGTTAGAAACCAGTAAGTTAGAATATGAAGGACAAGAAGCAGGGGAGTGAGAAGAAAATAGTAGGGTGTAGAAGTGGAAACAGAAGTGGGAGGCACAGTGGTCCTAGGAATGAGGAGTTAGAATTGCCTGAAGGAGGTGGCTCTGACCAGGAGAATCAGCAAGGACACAGAGCTCAGAGGCTTGGTTCAGGTGACCTAAAGGCCATGTGCTATAGCATGGATCTGGAATGTCCCCCAAAGGTCCAAGTGTTAGAGAGCTGGAACCCAGTTTAGCACTCTTGGAAGGTGGTAAAAACTTTTAAGAGTTGGAGCCTAGTGGGAGGTTTGGGGTCACTGGAGATATGCCCAAAAGGGATTATGAAACTCCAGTCATTTCCTTCACTCTTTTTCACTTTCCTGCTATTAAGTAGATGGCTTTGCTCACCATATGCTTCCTACTATGATGTACTGTCTTGTCACGAGTCAAAAAGCAATGGGACCTACTGATCTTGGACTGAAATCTCTGAAACCATGAGCCAAAACAGAGCTTTTCCCCTTATAAGTTGATTCTCTCATGTATTTTATTATAGTAACAAAAAGCTGAAAACAACCTGATTTAAGAGCTGGACATTATGTATTCACCAATGGTTCCAAATCTGGCTATATGTTAGCATCCCCAAAGATACTTCCCAAAAATGCAAATTTCTACGCTTCATCTCAAACCCACTAAACCAGATGGTGCTGATAAAAGGTTGGCTGGTATGCATTGGCTCCCCATGTTATGGGTAATCATGCATTCCACTGGAAGCAGAGTTCACCTGCGATAAATCCAGTAGAAAGGGGCAGGAAGTCAGAAGAAGCATATGAACAAGAAAGTAGATGAATAGTGCAGAAGGTCCAGTGTGGGAAATGACAAAAGAAGAAAGCACTGATTATGGCACTGAATAAAGTAAGATTGAGGATTTTATAACTAGTTGAAAAAGATTCAGAAAATCAGGTTTCAAAGCTGAAGTCATTTTCTGATTTCATTCCAAAGTGAGCAGATAAATAGTTCACATACAAACCATGAAAATGCCAACTCCACCACCTACCCCTCATGAGTTCAGCTCAACCCTTCTATGTTTATCCCACAAGAATATAACTTCCACACCAACACTCTTCCAACCTCAGTCAGCATTCAGGAATGTTGTCTACAAAGTAGGAACCATCAGCTTACTCATTTGATTCATGTACTAAATTAAGTCACATTTATACCCTGAGAGATTAAAAACTATCATATTTCTTTCTATAACACTCAGTGCCCTGGATTCCCAACCATGAAACCTCAGTCTTACTCCAGCAGCTGGGCACTCCTGGTAAGAAGTTATTAAGAATACATAGCTCCAAGCCACTTCATAAAGATGGGAAGATAAATTAAACAATATTCCAGGGTTTATATTCTAAAGTCCCATCAGTCAGCTATTGTACATCAATTATCAACTAATTAGTAGAGAGTGCTTATGCTGACCCTTCTGTTCTCTCTTGTAATGATTTGCCAAGTTAAATGAAAGCTGCTCTGCTCCATAGAGACTCTTAATATAGCAAGAGTGTTAAATAAAGTTCACCTACAATTAGCCCAGAAAACCAAAGAGGAAATGTAAGCACATTTTACTGCTTTTCCCTTGACAAATTTTTCTCACAATCCCATGGGAAGAGAGCAGCTATATTTGTTAAATAAGCAAACTGTTACTCTGAAAAAACCGAAATACCAGTACAAGTACAATTTAGCAATTTATCACTCATTGATCAGGTATCTGTTTATTGCACCAGGCTCTGTGCTATGGTATATATTCCAGGGAGTGTAGGTGCAGAGATGAGTCAGACTATTCTTGCTTACAATCTAATTTAGTGTGCTTAAACCAAGGTTTATCCAATGGATTAATCTTTGGACATATATGAAGGTGAAACTATCAGACTTTCAAAAAAGAGGATTTCTATAAATATAAGAATGAATGAGCGGATGGGAGGGAGAAAGCCAATTTTAATGGGAGAAAACTGCTTCCGTTTCTCAAAGACCATGCACACAGGTCACATTTACATGACCTGGTGCTATACTATACTAATAGAACCTCAGGCCTTGGGCTAGCCCTTGGTCAAAGAGCTTCCAACCAGAGTCTTAACTAACACAGAAAACATTTGGGAAACACCCTTAAACTGAGTTGCCTGAATGCTGAGTCCAAAAAGAGTAGAAACAAGGAAAAGATCCTATGAACTGGAAGAGGCTTAGTGGAAAAGGTCAGATTTGAATTGAGTGTTTTTAATGGCTGGAGGGGAGAGGGTAGCATGGACTGGGGCTGGCCAGATTAAGTGAGCACAGGCTGAGAAAGTATTCCGGAAGCAGGATGGGAAAATAGAAAGGAATGGAGCTGCCAGAGCCAAAATGGTTCCACCAGCTGTGTGACCTTAGGCAAGTCCCTTAAATTCTCTGTACCTGTATCCCTTTTTGGAAAAAGGGGTAATCATTATTCCCACCTTCCTAAGTATGTTGGCAGTACCAAATGATCTATCTATCTAAAGTACTTAGAGAAATGTCCTGCACAGTAACTATTCCATAAGCCCTCGACACTGATAGTCTTACTAAAGTATTACAAATATCATAACACGCAACTTTCAAAGCCAAGCACCCCAAAGAGCTACAATAGGTTTTTTAAGTATAGGTATTATGTAGTGGGAAACTATCACATGTGATGTAATATCTATTTTCAGCTCACAGAGAAGCAGAGCAAAGGCTGAAGGCAGACACCAAGCTAGGAAGATGTTGCCATGATCTCAGACAAGAGCAGGCAGGGTAACCCCAACTTGTCTTATTTAGAAAACAAGAGGGTTACTGAATTGCCTTTAAGAAACTCAGTAGACTTCGAATCTTTGCTTCGTAAGTCAGGGTCATGTATATCCTAAGTTACTATTTCTACCTCACCCAACAAAAAACAATGGTTGTAAGGAAAGCAGACAAGCTGCCTATCAGTGGGACCCCTCACCATAAGGAACAATGCCTGGGACCCCTCTGTCAGATATTTGGTACTCAACAAATATTTTCTAGAAGAACAGGAAAAGAATATGACTTTAGAGCAATTAATTGGGCAAATATAGTTCAAGGACACAAATGGAGTTGAGAAGGTCCTGTTTTAAATGCATATGAATCATGATATGCAAGAAAGATGAGGTCTCTAGTGGACACAATTGTTGCTAAGTCCTTGTCTCTCAATTCCTGAAAGCTAGAAATATCAGTTTGCCCCCTCTCTCCATATCTCCACCTGCTGACACACATACACACTCAAAGGGAAGGAAGTGTAGTCTTAACCTATTCAATATAAATCAATGACCTTTTTTTTAAGTATCTGAGAGCTAGTTCAGAAGCACGCTCCCAACCAATCCTTCATACTAGACATAATTTCTTAGTACCTTAGAAGCTTACACAGTCACCATTAAATACTGCTAAGCTAACTTTGTCCCCCCCCCACAAACAGTAATTCCTCACAACTGTCCAGAGACACATTTTCTATCATTAAGTGTTTTCTGTTCCACATTTTGCATGGGCTTGCAAGTCCAGATGGCATGCCCAGAAGCATCGGATCTGGAAAAAGGGCAAATGGTTATAAAGATTACATTCTCCTTCATTAAAAATTAAGTCACTCAGACTTCTAAGAAGTGGAAAGTACCCTGCTTCCTCCCCAGAAGTCCCCCAGGGCAGCTCAACTGTCTCCTCAGTCAAATACCCTTGACTCCTCTAGGCTGGAGATTCTTACTCCACGTTTCAAAGCCCACTCAGAAGCTCAGGTACATGGGAAGAAAACTCACTGAGTGATTATTTGTATTTCATGCTCCTTCATCTCTGGAGAGGTTGTTATAAAAGAGCTCAAAGTACACAATGCTTGAATTTGTCTTCTCTTCTAGTCCTGTGTGGAATCCTAAGTCACTGACATGATTCCATGTGCTCTGAAGGCCACAGAACCTTATGACAAGAGGGGCCCTCCAAGAGAAGACAGAATGAGAGACAAAGGTGACACTTTGTCCAGAAGAACAGCAGTTTGATGGTCCCTGGAGTAAAGAGGCAGCACCAAAAGGAAGTCCATCAAGGTGAAGCATAACTGGCAAATATACAGCTCTAGCAAGGCTTCCCACATCTAAGCTGCACAGAGCGCCAGACTCCTAGAGACTGTGTGGGTATGGTTAGGGGGGCATTTCAGCAAGAGTGACCTGATGGACCAAGAACCAAAAAGGCTCTTGGAATGTTCTGCTCTGCACAAAGATCCTATGAGGCATTGTCTTACTTGGGTAGGGTGTAAGAACCCCAACCGACAATGACTGAGATTAAATTTCCCATTAATCTGCAAGTTGGGGTCTTGGGGTTTAATGTGCTCTGCTTTAGAGAAAATAATTTAAAGAACCATTTCTTCTATACATGAGTTGGTAGAATAAATCATATTCACCATAGGTTCATTTAAAAGTGAAAAGATACAAAGGCCGAAATATCAACCCTTTGGCTCAAGCAATTTGTCATTGTATAAAATGACATAACTTTAATCAAACTACCAAAATATAAAAACAAAATTCTAACATCACAAACCTCAACACACAGGCAATCTAGGTGAGGCCTATATAATGTGAGTTTCCTTCTGTTTCCTTCACTTAGTGCTATTTTTGAACTTATAACTAGAGTAGCTGGACATGGTGGCACAAGCCTGAAGCTGAAAGATCACAAGTTCAAGGCCATTCTGGGCAACTCAGCAAGATCTTGTCTCAAAAAAATAAATAAATAAATAAATAAATAAATAACATAAAGGACTGAGGCTATAGTTCTGTGGTGGAGTATCCCTGGGTTCAATCCCCCCCCCATACCACTCCCACCAAAGAAAAGGAATATTAGAGTAATCTAAGCATTTCTGTTCACACAACTGGATCGTGTATTAGTATTAAAGTGACCACAACTGTTTTACCTCTACCCACCACAGACACTGTACCAGCAATGACTCTTTGACAATAATATCTGCATGAGGAAAAGCAACCCAATTCTTTCCCATCAAAACACAAAAGCAATCCTAATACATATTGATGCCAGGATGAAAAAAAATCTAAAGTAAGAGTTATGGTTATGTTCTTCCTAAAATAATTCTTTAAGAAAAGAGTATTACTTGCTTATCTGAATTTGAATACTAAAACTGAGAATCAGTGTGAGTAAAAAGTTGAATGTTAAATCAAACTGAAAGCTTATTTCCTGACTAGAATACAAATTCTTAGTATAAATAACACACCATAAGCAACATAAGACTCTATGGCTTTCGGAGAAGAGGAGAAATACAATTCTTCCCTAATTCTCAAAGGGTCAGTGACATAGAGGCCTTAACTTGGTGCCTGGAGAGCTTCCCCAGCTCACTGTCCCAGGTGAACCAAATGATAAATTCTGCCAGGATTTGTTCTCCTCTGCTCTACACATTCCATAACAAAACAAAAATAACAACTACAGGCAGGAAGTCTCACTTTGATCTTCTTATACCATGAAAGAACATGAACCTTGAAAGAAATCCACAGTTTTTAATAAAATATTATGATAAATCCTCACAAGTCACAAAGATTACTCCTTATAGTGTGCAGAAAAAGCTATGAAGACATTGCCAAAATGTATTCAATAAGGAAGACTATTAGATATCAAGACCACACTAACCCTAAATTCTCAAAATGGAATCTATTTGCTTCCAAACTTAAATGATTTAAGTGTATGAAATTTTAACACTTACAGATGTGCATGTTTCGGGAAAAAAAAAATTGAGAAGTCAAACTGTGGTTGAAGGATTAATGAGGAAATAAATCACTTGGACCAAATTTCACAAGAGTCTATACCTCTTAGCTATAGCCAAACCTATTCTCTGAAATCGTCATCTTTCAAAATAGCCAAAAAAGAAATGAAATACAAAGGGAGGAGTCTTTACTTTTCTTTTTCTTTCTAGCCTTATTGGGGTATGATTGATAAGTAAAAAAAAAAATGCTAAATTCAAGAGTACAAAATACTTGATGTATACATAAACGAACACCACAATCAAGTGGTTAATACATCCATCACTCACCTAGTTACCGTGTGTGTGCACACATGCACATGTGTTGAGACCTTAACATCTATCCTCCTAATAAATTCAAGTCCACAATACAGTGCTGTTCAGTATAGCCACCAAGCTGTACTTCAGCTCTCCAGAATGTATTCATCTTGCATAAATGACACTCTGTACTCTTTGGCCAATCTCCTTCTCTTTACCCCATACCCCAACCCCCTAGCAACCACGGTTCTGCCCTCTCTGACTCTATGGGTTTCACTATTTGAGATTCCACATATATGTGAGATCATCCAGGATTTGTCTTTCGGTGGTATCTTTTCTCCTTTCATTTTCTGTCAAACACAGTGAACGACAGTGCTAAATGTCCTGAAGAGATTTTTCTCTGTGTTCAGAATTCGAGGATCCAGCCATGAGAAACAAAAGGGTATGGACAACTTCTTCCTTCCTGGAGAAACACAGTGAGCACCTTTGTTTGAAAAGATTTTCCCACTATCTGCTTTCAAAAATGTGTCAGCAACGTTTAAAGTGGGGGCTGGGGGGAAGACAGGGTGACTGGAATGGTTATTATTCACCTCAGGGAAGAAGGCAAGGGGACAGAGATTGAGAAACCGCTTGTCCCATGAATGTTGTTCTGTCATCTGACACCGGCAACACCAGGAATGCGAGTAACACCTCAGTCCAGAGGACGAAAGAATAGGTTCAAGAGAATTTTGAAAAGAAGACATATAATTCAGCTCACCCGACTTGTTTTTTGACACGTAGCCTTGAAAAGAACAATTTTACCTCAGAAACTTGGCAAATGCAAACTGATTTTTTGATAAGTTATAACGTGCAGTTTGCTAAATGCATGAAGAGGGGGTGAGGGAGAGAAAGGCCAGGTATCTGAAGACAGGGAGGTTGTCAGGTTTCTCGTTCCTGTGTCATTTCTGTTTAGTCGGTCAAATGAAAATTCAAAACCATATAATTAGATGGTTGTTTATACATGATTAAGCATGAGCTCATTGGGCTTCACATGCCAAAAAGTCAGAGATGTGGTTAAGGGCAAGAAGGAACTATTAATAAAAGGAAATAAAGCTGTAATACATTTTTCACTTATGAATAAAAATAATTCAGAGGTCTCACGATGGAAAAAGAAAGGAAAAAAATCAACCATGAGCAGGGGCACAAAACCAGATAATTTTATAAATGGTTAGAATTCATGAGATATAAAAATATAAGTCACTGATATAAAAAGGCTTTTCCTCCTCTATGATTCTAATCTTATTTTTTTTGCTTCTCGTAAATATAACTCACAATGAAAGCATAACAAAACTTACCTGTATTATATTTCTTTAGGATTCTTCTGGGAAATATTTAAGCAAGAACATGTTGTTCATTTACAAGACTTACTTGTTCTTCATAACTGTCTTCACCAGAATCCTCTCTGGAGGAACCAGAACTGGAAGTAGCTCCCTGACAAAGGCAAAGTTTTTCACAATGGGCAGTTTTCTTCCCAAAATGAAATGAGCCCAGTGAAAGCAGAGTTTACCAGATCATAACCTGCACAGAGGGACGGCCGACCTTCCCAGACCTCCCAGAGAATCTGTGAGCTTAAATCAACTGTTCATAGATCAAACACCCAGCTACAGACAGGTCAGTCTTTCAGATGACAGAAGGAAGGGACTCAAGATCAGCCGACTACTTCACCTTAGGTAAGGTTTCCAAGTCCCTGCTACAACCTCCCTTACTGGAAAGTACACCAATACAGGATTTCTTAGGAGGCCACCCAAGCAAAGGAAAACCTAATGCTAGAGGTGGTTCATCGGTGTTGCCAGTGCTACAACTAAATATCTTTGTGTACAACTGCCATGACGTGTAGTAAAGCCAATAGAAGGGCAGACATAATCTAAAACTTAAAATGAGTAAAGCCCATAGGAAATCCTTAAGAATGAGACTAAACTGAACCTAACATGCCAAAAGCCCACAATACCTAAGATGCATAAACACTGACTTTTACAGGATGATTTTCAGAGCAAAATTTCCCAAATCACCTCAGTTCCCAAGAGAGACCTGCAATCTCAAACTTCCTGACTTTCCCTCTCCTTTCTTCATGTCCCCCTCTCTGTCTCTGTGCCTCTTCCCTTGAGCATTAGCCAAGTCAGTTCTGACTCCCAGAGCAGTCTTCAACCATGTGCATACTTACTCAATAGAATTTATGCAAAATATGCACAGGATTGAAACCTAAATGAAGAATAACAAAATATGGTAACTCCTAAAAAGCTTATTCCAAGAAACCAAGATGACCACAGAGTACACACCTGAGTAGACACAGGTGCATGAGATGCAACACAATACTCATAACTAATGTAGCAATTTTATCCTACAAAATTTTATATATTATCTACCTGTCTTGCATGAAATTCACACTTTGTTCTGAAGATATTTTTCAATTATTGACCTCATTGGGTCAAATTCATTTCTCAACATATTTATTTACTGTTAGAAGTCACCCAAAGCTGAGGACTCCATACACATTAAACAAAATTCCATGTGCTGGCACTTCATAAGATTTTTGTCTTCAATGTTGAAAGAAGGGGACAAATTTACTAGATTAATAAATGTGGATTATCTGGAAGAGTTTAATACCTACTTTAGTACTAGATAAGAAATGTGAAAATTTATTCCTAAACAATGTGTGGCATGTAACTCAAAACCGTTTTTCATCAATAATTAATATTAATAATTAACAAATATAAACAACAAAAATACTTTTGGATATGTTTCAGCTGGGCCCTTTCCTCATTCCACAGGCTGCCTACTGCCCCTCTTTACCCTCTATTTGGGGTTAATGACTAACCTTCCCTCATCTCTGACATGCGACACTACCCAGCAGCAATCTTCCCAAGAATGCATTCACAAATGTATCAGGCTGGAAAAAAAAAATCTTATCAAAGTCACTTGAATCTGGCAGATGGATTTTGAAATTAGCAATTGCAGTTACAATTCACTCAACAGTGAATTAGAGTTTTGTCCAGTAAAGACAGAACTCTGAAGAAAGTTCACCTCAAATACCTATTTTCTTACCTAAAGATGGATTCTACTGTCTTTGATTAGCCTAGTAATAAATATTAAACAATCCTCTCATAAACACTGCCAAGGGGAAGGATAATACAAGAGCTAGTCATTTAAAATAGGTCAGAACCAATAATATCAGGATTATTTTCTAATAATTGTACACATTTATAGGACACCATGTGATGTTTTGATACATATATACCAAAGATTTTACTTATCATTCATTCTGAACAGCACTCTATTTGACTTTTTAAAACCACATTGCTATTCATTCTTCATCTGATTGCCCAATAACATCTTCAGAGTAAAACACATTAGATCTTATAGCAAATTAAAGGCATTTCATCAGCTGCCTCTAATTTTCCAGCCACCCTGCCCTAGCACCTGACATTTTAAAATGTAAGCCTTCTGCAATTAATCTCTTCTGGCCATTCATCCCTTCACCAAAACATATGTTACCCAGGTAATAGCCTTAGAAATTTTGAAAGCTCAACATTCTGCTACATTTTAATGTTTTGCAGCAAATACAAGTTTTGAAATTCCATTCCCCTTTCTTCACATACTTCATTCTATACATTACCATGATTCTTATGGGAAAAAAAATGATTAGAATCAGCAGCAAAGGAACCTCATGCTTAAATTATTCATGTTCCCAGGCTGCTTGGCCACTGTACTTCAAAGTGATAGAAGGAAGATGTCCTTGCACAGTGGGGCTTCCATATAGCAGTATCTACTTGGGTACATGTGTGGGTATAGAGGTGTTTATGTCCTGATCTTTTCGGGGGCCCCAGACAGCTGTGCAGGGTACTTTACATATATTTCTAGGGATACTTGCTCTGTTAGTTCACAAAGTGTAGGCAGCAGGAACATTCAGGGACTACTAAGACACTCAGCAACGGCTGGTGTGGAGAGAAAGCCTCTGACAAGCACAGCCTAAGAAACAATGTCTCCCTTCAAGTGGAACTGCTGGTGAAGTGAGCCAGAGCTGACCGGCGTGAACAATACTGGGCAGGTCATTAACTTGCCTGGGTCAGAGCAGACAGCGATGAGCTCACCCACCTTTCTGGAAGCACTATTTTAGTTGCTGAGTTTATACAAATAAACCCCGTAATTTTCTAATGGCTAAACTAGGAATGTACTCGAAAATAGCTAACTCTCTGCAAATCCTGCAAAAGATACCCAGGGAATTCACGAAAGTAACATGTAGAGTCTGTTGTTCAAGTTTGCACACAGCTCTGTAATAGCTACATCTGTATTGTGCTGAAAATAAGCACCCACATAAGCAAACCAGAGTTGGATTTCTTTTGTTTTTGTTTTTTGTTTTTAAAGTAAGGGGGTTACCACTGTGTTAGGTTTTCTCCCTCTCCTTTTTTCTTTTGCATAGGGAAATAAGTTAGTGGTTAACTACACAAAGGAGTTAACATTTAACTTGAAGGCTGGGAATGTGTGAGCTCCTAATTCCTCCCCACTTATTCTTATTATAGCAAGAAGAGCTTCAGGAAAACTCTTACTAATTATCACCGAGTCTGGATGAGATCTGGCTGCATCAGTTTCCTTGCTGTATTCACAGGAGGTTTGATTCGGCCTCAATTCACCACTGTGTTCCTTCATACATACTCCACTCTGGGCAGCCCAGAACCTCCCCGCCCCCTAACACATACACCCTCCATACTCCCATGGACAAAGACCAGCTCAAACATCACCTTCTCCTTGAAATGAATTCTTGTCTCCTAGTTTAAGTTCACATGATGTATCCTCCTCTAAACTCCCAGGTGACCTTATTTGTCATCTTTTGTGTTAATGATCACTCCATACCTGTGTCTCACCTTCCCCGGCCCTTAACTGTAGTTCAGTCAGTGAGGACAGGGACTATATCTTACCTGGCTTCACCAGCAGGCAACTCCTCACCCCCAGAGCCCCAGACCAGAGCTTCCTGTAGAGGACAGACACCGCTAATGTTTTTGGACAGGTAATGCCCACACCACAGCTGGGACATGTTTTAGTACAGGGTCTCTTTCCATAGATAGGTTAGAAAGGACTAAAAGGAGAATGGAATTTGATTATTTAAAGCAGGGTGAAAAATAAAAATAAAACAGGGAGTTTACTGAGAAGCCAGAGTGGGGGTGGCCCGGTGCCAGAGCCGCCATTCCACCCCACCAGGCACACTCCACCACGGAACACAGCTCCTCCCTACCCAGGCAGCTCTTTCCAAACTGTTTGACTTTTCACCTTTTCTGTGAAGCCCTCCATGGAAACAGGATTGTAACAAGCCTTTCTCCCCTTTCTTAGCTATTCATAAGTACCACAAAGGAGACACAGAGGTTACCTAGCTATTAGTGTGAGATCATAGTCCCTCACCAAGAACTTACACTATTACAACTATGATCAGTACTGCTAATGTTAATATGATTCATGTATGCATTAAAAATAAAAATGAGAATGGACGTTAATGATGGAAGGCTCACTTGGTGCCAGGGGAGGAGGTCTGGCTCTGTACTTTGATTAACCCATTTAGCTCACACAACAACCATGTTTATTGCCATCCCATTTTACAAGGGAGGAAACCTGAGGTTAAGAAAACAGGTAACTTTAGCCATGTGCAGTGGTGCACATCTGTAATCCCAGCAGCTCAGGAAGGTAAGGCAGGAGGATCGTGAATTCAAAGCTAGCCTGAGCAACTTGGTGAGGCCCTAAGCAACTTAATGAATACCTGACTCAAAATAAAAAATAAAAAGGGGTGGGGTGTGGTCTAGTGGTTAAGTGCTCCTGGGTTCAATCCCTGGTACCAAGAAAAAAAAAGAAAGAAAGAAAACAGGTAACTTGCTAAGAGTGAGGATTCAAAGCAGAGTAGTTCCCATGAGGAAATGCACACAGATGTCTGTGAGCTCACACACCTTAACTACCAGACTCCATACAATTGGACAAATATTCCTAAATATAGAAGATATAGGACAACTGGAAACCCACTTTTCTCCTAGAGACAGAACAAATACCCACAGCTTCCAACATCTTGGCTTCAAGATGTAAGCAAAAGGCAGGAATGATACAGGAATTTATTCTGTGTAGGTACCATCAATGGTGTCAGGCATGCAAGTATAAACAAATGAGACTAGTCTAAGCTTTTCAGTGGTGGCTAAATGTCTACTATACAACCTCTCATTTTATTTTGATACATGACATCAAGTTCCTTTGTTTATCCATTCATTCATTTGGTGGTGGTTAAACTGCACCGTGCCAGAGGGCGAAACAGATCAAGAGAATAACAACACAAAATATTATCCAGTAAAATAAGGTTTAAAAAGCTATTGGAATACTAAGGAGGAGGAGATGTGATGATGATGATGATGATGATGGTAACAACCATGACAGTGATATTTAGGAACAAAACATGAAATACTCACCTGCATAAATCTTACTATAAGGAGATTTATTAACCTGCTATTTATTCAACTGTCTTTAATGCACACAGCTCACCAGGATACAGGATCAAAAAACAGGATGCACATACATGTACATACACACACACAGGAGCACAAGGATGGCCATATATACCAGATATAATAAGAAGTAAAGAGAAAATACCTTGAAGGGACAACTTTCCATAAAAACTGCCCTTTTATAGGGCCCCTTTACTCCTACAAATCAGCTTTTCTTGAAAATACTATAAATACAGCCAAAAGGAGGTCTTTTTAAAAATTCTGCCTTAATAAACAGCCCAAGCTTCCATCTTGCAAAACTGCATTGACTTAAAAGCAGTGTACTAACCGTCCCCAGGTAAGCAGGTGCACCCTGCTTTCACTATTCATGCTACCAAAAGCATACTGACAACCAAGAGAAATGTGGACATTGGGGTGGTTAGGGTCAGTAGTATGGAGGCAAAAGGACTCTATGCCAGAACAAAGTCAGGAAGCCAGGAGGCTGAGTTTATTTTGTTGTTCTAGGGGTGGGAAAATGCGGCCAAATCACTTCAACTAGTTTGGCAAGATCATATAATGAACCACCTAGCACCAGATGTGATGCAAACCCAATGCTCAATAAATACTAATTCCCTTCCCACCTGTAGATACATCTGAAAAACTATAATTTCTCATAATCTAAAAGACTACCTTTAAACCACAATAGATAATAAAATGATTTCAAGGTCCTCTCATGAGAAACAGATGTATCCCTACTCCTACCATGCTTTTAATTCATAGAATTACATGCCAAGAAGGAATATTAGAAATCATGTGCTCAACCTGTTTGTTGTACAGAGGGTAAACTCAAGACCAGAGAGCTAAAGAGGCTTGTCCCAGTCACACAACTAGTTAATAGCAGAGTCTGTCCTTGCCCAAACATCCAAGTACTCAGGCACCCAAATAAACCCAGTTTCTACTGAATCCTACTATTTGGGGGGCTTCTAGTCATAAATGATGCTTATTCATGCAAACACCTTTGAGACACTTAAAAATGTGTTGCACCAACAAAATACAGTGAAATGGCAGATGGCAGAGTCCTTTCTACACAATGAGCAGTATGTTTGAGACAGAAGTGTCCAGGAAAAGATGAGGAGCTGGAGGAGGAAAGGAATGAGCATAGAGAAAGGTTCAGAGATGAGAAGGAATACAGAGACCCCCATATTTTACAACCGTGCATCAAGATCAATTCCATTTCAATCCACAAATGGAATCTGACAACGCCTCCAGAGACACTTCTCTCTTCCTTTTGTCTTCAAGCCTAGAGGATACAAAAGCCATCACTCCTACAGATCAGACAAAAAATGTAAGAATCTTCAGAAGAAAAAAGAAACGAGGTTGTTTTGTTTCAACATTTTATACAAGGAGGTTCAGTTTGAGTTGCTCATGTCCTTAAGCTTTAGGTTTTAGCAGAACCATGATTAACCACAGGTTTCAGTAGACCCAAGGCCTATCTGTTTATCTGCCAAATGTAAAAGTGCTGTGGAACCCATGTTCAGGCTGCTTTGGAAAAGCAAGCACCTTGCTAAGAAGAAAAAGTCTAATTTAAGCATATCAAACTTGACAGCATAATTTTTTAAAAGATTTCTATCTCAAAGAAAGTTTACAAGCAGTGAGTGAGGCTACAAGGCCATTATTTCCTGGCACAATAAGAATTGAAGAACAATTGTCCAATTAGCAGTTATGGACCCAGGGAATTCCTTTGCATTGTGCCCTTACTTTCTTTGTCTTTGTTCTAAAGAAAAATTCTGCCTTCAGGAGTCTGAAATAATGAAAGGGTCCTTCATTATGTCAATAAGCTTGGATGGAGTCCTGTGGCACAGGGACCTTGCCTGGTAATGAGGCGTAAGAAACAGCTGTGCCTAGTTAAACCTCCTCATATCCTCCACAGTAGGAGGCAACCCAGTCTGAAGTCCCCAAGAAAAGGAGGAGGTCCTATGAAGGTGACAGAAAAAGGGGCTTTGGGGATAAGACCCTCAGTCCTCCTTGGATTGAAGTCTTACCCACAGACGTCTCAAAATAAGAACTGGAAAACATGAAAACATCAAATAAAATTCCATTTTATACAATATGGGATGCCCGAGTCACACAGATCTTAGATGAAGAAACCAGAACCTCAAACGTTCCCAACCCCAAATCTCATCCAATAGGTAACATAGGTTTTCCTCACTGCCATTCAAACTTCTAATAGCTGGCACTCAGATAGCTGGTGAAAGTTCCACTTCCTCCAGCATCATTCATAAGGAATGTGTGGACCTCAAGAAAGCAGGGTACAGCTCAACCAAAGAAGAACTCCTAGAAATCAGAAATGACTGTGGACACTCTATGAAGCATAGTTTTTGTCCCTGGAAGCATTCAAAGTGGGATTGTCAGGATACTGCAGAGAAGACAGGAGGAGGAAAATGGCAGAGAAAATGTCTAAAATCATTCCCAAGTTTATAACAACCTGAAGCCATTAAACAGTGTCAAGTTTTACACTTTTAAGAGAATTTTTGCTATTCTCATCCAAAGGCTATTTTTGTGTGTGTGTATGCTCTTCCATTCTAGGCTCCTGCTCTATGTGAAATGATGAGGGTAAATTAACTTTTCTAGACCTCAGATTTATTATTACTAAAACGAAGGCCAAGGATTAGCCTCTCAAGTCTCTTCCAGCTTATATGCTTTCTGAATAAGCAGAAGGGTTTATTCTTTTCACCAAGTTAAATTTCAGAAATTCTGCCTTTCTATAAAATTCAACAGGATCTGCTAAAAATTACTAGAAAAGAATTCAATATGGTGACAAGACACAATATAGATATGACAAAAGCAATAGGCTTCCTATATACTATCAATTATGAGTTTTAAAATAAAAGAAAAATGCTTTAAATTAAAAATTCCTAGGAACAGCATGTAATATGAAGAAAATTATATTTTTTTCTCTGAAGACATAAATATAGATACATACATATTTCTGGGGCAGAGAAATAAATATAGCAAGTATGCTGATTCTTTCAAATTATTTCATAGGCTTAATGCAATTTCTCAGCATCTGCATTCTTGATATTTTTCATCCCCTAATTCTCTGTTGCATGGGGCTCCTCTGTGCATTACAGGAGGCTGAACAGCATCTCTAGTCTCTCCATTCAAAAGAGGCCAGTCAGCACCTTGAGTTCTAATGACCAAAACTAAATTCTGCCCAGACATTGCCAAATGTTCCCACTCAAATAGAGAACCACTGACCTGATGCAAATTCCAAGTTTATCTTTCCTTATACATTACCTTGACAATGGATTCTACACTTAGAAGAATAAGAAGTAGAACACTGGTCAAAAGGTTTTGAAAAATAAAATAAATACATTAGAAAGCTATGAAATCACAACTATGGAACACAGAAGGAATATTAATTAAATTGAACAAAGAAACAGAAGCCTTAGAGCATGACCTCAGATATATAATAAAAATTATCATATGATAACATTACAAATGAGTAGGGAAAAGAAGATCAATAAATAGTAGTGCTATAACTGCTTGTTATAGTTGGGGGGAAATCAAAGCCAAATTGTTATTCACAATACATACGTTCTGATTATCTACCACTACATAGCAAACCATCCACAATTTGGAATCATTAAAGTAATAATTTATTATCCTTTGTGGTTCTGGGTGTTATGGGGCTCAGCAGGGATCATCTCTCTAAGGATCTTTTGTGCACTGCAGTCACATGTCAGCTAAGGCTGCTGTCACCTGAAAGGTAGACTAGATAGACTTTTAAGGTAGCTCATTCCTATGTTGAAAACTTATGCTGGCTGTCAACTAGAGGCTCAGCTGGGGCTGTCAATGGCAGCACATGACTTAGGCTTCTCACAGCATGGCAGCTGGCTTCCAAAACACAGAGGGAGCTTTCAGATCAGTTAAGGACCATGCCTGCCATAGGCACACATCGCTGCTTCTGCCATATGTTATCCTCCAAGCCATTTCAGGGCCTGCCCAAATTCAAGGGGATAGAGAAACAGACTCTATCTCCCAGGAAGGGAATCACAAAACCACACTAAAAGAGCACATGGAGTAGGAAAATACAATGAGCACACACTGATAAATTCCAGGGAAATAAAGAGGAGCTAAATATTTTTTAAAAAAATATATGAAACAATGAAAAAATACACCTGAATTTTTATCTCACTTTAGGATGCATGAATCAATGATAAAAAGACATAACTAAAAAAATATTTTAGGTCAGTAAGTACTATAAACAAAATGAAAACACAAACAAAAGACTAGGAAATAAACTAACATTTTACATACAAAGGGTTAGATAATATACAAAGAGATCTTTACAAATCAATAAAAAAGACAAACACTCTTATGTGGGGAAAAGCAAAGGGCATAAATAGTTCATAAAAGAAGAATCCAGTAGATTAGAGAAAAAACAGACATTCAATATTCTGTTAGTAGATTGAGATGAGAGTGTAATATGTAATATAAACCTTTTGAGAAGGAATTTAGCACAAAGGTACTTGAAATATTCATTTGACCAAACCGTCTACCCTAAGGAACTATTCAGAGGTTTAGACCATTGTTTTTAAATATATTTGTGAAAAATATAACTTTACTTTCTAAAAAAGAAAACCTAATTTTAAAATGAGAGTACACATCTTAAAAACTTCTGCTATACTTAAAATTCATAGTTTTTGAAGAAGGAAGAGCTTCATGGGAAAAGTTCATGACAAAATGTGAAGAAAGGAACACAAAACATTATTTTGAGTAAAATTACCACATATCCACAAGTATTTATCTCCTAAAATATTAATAATTGATAACTCCACATTTATGAAGTACTGGGAGCTGATTTTTATCTCATCATTTTTTCAGTATTTCTGTTTGTATAATAAATATTTAGTCATTAATTTTTATCCTTGGGAAAAACACTAGTTAAAGAAAAATATTAGTACTGATGGGTTAAAAAAAAAAAAAAAACTAGAAAGGTCACATGTTACTAAGTACTGCCAAAAGATAAAAAGCAGGAAGCAGGTTAAAAGCAAGAGAGTAAGAGAATAAGCATGATTGTACAGCCAGTGACATCAGAATTGGATTACACCTGGAACCACTGACCCATTACATAGCCCATTGGGTCATCAACCAAGTCACTTTCCCAGGACGGTAAACGGGCCATGGCATAGATGTATGCACAGTTGCTCAGTGAGACCACTTCATCTAGTCCATTTGTTTTCTTTAGTGAGCTCAAAATGTTTCCACCTTAACAGACTTTCAAATGATGAAATATTTAGGAAAAAATTATAGGACATTGGCCACCAGCAAACTTCAGTTGATTGATTGATTGTACTGGGAATTGAATTCAGGGGTACTCTACCACTGAGCTACATCTCTAACCCTTTTTATTTTTTACTTTTTAGATAGGGCCTTGCTAAGTTGCCAAGGCTGGCCTCGAACTTGCGATCCTCCAACCTCTGCCCCCGAAGTAGCTAGAATTATAGGCATGCATACCCTTCCTGGCTTGGCCTCCAGCAATATTTTAACCAAAGGCCTTCCTGAATTTCATAAGTTTCTGATCACGGACAGCCTCTACTGTTCTTTCAGATAGAGAGACCATGAGTATAACAACTCCCTCACCCCTGGTTCATAAACTCTAGCTTGCATCAGAAACCCCTGGGTTCTCAAACTTTAGAATGCTGAGGAGCTTGTAAAAACTGGGCCTCATTCAAAGTTTCTGACTCCGTGGGTGTAGGGTGCAACCCAAGAATGGGCGTTTCTAACAAGTTCCCAGATGATGATGCTCTAGGTCCTGTAACCCCGTACTTTAAAAATAGTCACTTCGGGAGATCATATGAAGAGCTAAGTATCTTCCCACTGTGTACTATTATTCACTTAGTCCTCATTTCTTATACTAAGAACATATTATTTGAGATCTGTTAAATTTCTTAATTATCCATAACACAAATTACCCAAGAACTTCTAATTCCAATTTCAGATGGAGTTGTGCACTCAAAAGCTAAGTCCAGCCCCAGAGGTGAATATTAATCACCTCTCTGGAATTCCTCTTGATTGACAAATCAGACCCTTTAGCAACCCTGAAATCTGCCATCCTTCACTTTTCCACTCTCCCATAGAACAAACCAAACTCCCCCAACATTCCTATAAAAAAATTCTTCCCTCCCTTCTTCTTCTCTCCTCTTCCTCCTTTAATCCATTGTCAGCCTTTTCCAATGTAAATTCCTCTACTCCCATTTCTCCTTCTGTCGCTCTTTACTAACTAGCATATTAATATTCAAAAATATATGAGGTGAAGTGTGGTGGGATGGGGTATCCTGGGGAACCATGAGACTTCTTTTTTTCAGTTAATATTGTACTTTCCTCAATGGACAAAGAAGAAAGAAGGCCTGAATCACACAAGCTTTAATCATTTTTGCTCCTGCTACACATCCATCTGTCCATCAATTCCTTCAGCCATTTAATACATTTTGTTAGATATCTACTGTAGAACAGGCCCTATATTAGGTATGGAGAACCTGGAAGTAAAAGTGGGATCATTTGGGAGGTGACTGGAGCACAGACATGCTTCACGGGAAAGTCGAATATTTAGCCTGAAGATGAATTCAGACCTGAATTTTATGTCATGCATGCAGTGGTAGATATCTGAAACACTTTTCTTCAGAATTTCATTCTTTTGATTTCACTACATTAAAATGTACCTGTCCTTGTTAAGGGTAGCCCTATATATTGCCAAGAGTAATTATACCTATATATGAAAAGGTGCCATGCCCCTGTCTAATGAGGAGGAACATGGATGTCTTAGACACACCCTTTAAGGATGAAAATTGGGAGTCTAGAAAGTATCTGAGACAAACCACATCCTTACCTGGTTCTGGTTTCTCTGAAGTGGGTCCCTGAAAGATGCTCTTCTCTATCCTGGCTTGCACATGGTCCTGGGGTAGTTCTCAAGGAGTGTGCCGTCCCAGCAGCATAAACACCACTAGGGAATTTGTTAGAATGCCAATTCTCAGGCCCCACCCAGACCTACCAAAACTTTAGGGGTAGGGCTAAACTCTTGGCATTTTCATAGGCCCCCCGGCGGGAGGGGCTTAATTGTTCTCCTAGGTCACAATCAATTCTATTGCCATGTCTATTATAGAGCCTGTCCCTCTACTATCAGTACATACTATTAATACAGGTCTTAAAGATTTGTTAGGCTCTTTTATTCGTGTATAACTGTCATTTTCAGAAAGTCACATGCAGGTTCATAGGTCATTTGTTCAGAGCTAGGCTCTTTGGTACCTGGCAGAGAGTGGGTTCCTATGGCTAAGACACTGGCTCATGGAGGAGACACTGTGAAAAGAAAGATCCCCATTGACAAAAGTCAATATGAGTAGCTCTTTAAAGGTAAGTCATAGGCTTCTTAAACTGGTATGACTTATTACCAAAACAGGACTGGTTTTGCCTGATTTTCAAAATTCTCAGAGCTCTCAATAAGGCATGTTTTTTGCATACAGTTGAAAAAGGCCCATGTAAATCCCCATTGTGCAATAAAATGTTCATCTCACATTATTTAGCATCCTCATTCTCCCTTTAGGGGATGAGAGAAGGAAAGGGTAGAAGATGCATATTTTTAGAATCAGGGAATGATTTATCATTCAATGAAACAGCATAGATAGAGGCTTAAATCAAGTGTGTGGAAATAATATGTTGTTATTACTTGTCTTAACTCTGCTAAATTATAACCTATAAACCCTGCAGTGCTTGACTTTAAATATCCCATCCGCATTCGCAGGAAATCTAAATGGTTATTTCCTCCTTTAGCACATGCATTGCAGGAGGATTTATGGTTGTTTCCACAAAGCATATATGAGGAGCACGTTATCCAAGATGTCAGTGTAACCAGGCACGATTGATAAGCACACAGCCTACATCACATATGTATTCTGGGAGCCTTTATGTGCAGTTAATTAGTTTAGCTATTGCTTTCATGGTTCATTTAGAAGCCTCATGCTTCATTAAATATCAATAAATTTTATCCTCAAAAAACCTTTTCAATAAAAATATGATTGTCTCTTCAAGTGATAATCTTGTTAATGGATGTATATATTGCAAGTATGTCTATCAGGACTGACAAAACTCTGAATTGCCATGGTTGCAGTACCCTGAAGTAATATGCAAATTTTATTCTATAGTTTAACACACATGCCTCATCCACACATATTTTCTTACAGTAGGGGAAAAAAGCCTTTTTTTTTTCTTTTCCAAAAATGATGTGTCTTTTAAGCTTCTATTTTTATTTCGTCAAGAATGCCTACTTATGTTTCATAAGGCTCCTTTTCTCCATTACATTAATTCTGAGTTTCTCTTTATTGGAAAGACTAGCTTTTAGCAACTCTCCATTGTGCAAAAGAAAAGTTTTCAGTAAACATGTGTTCTTTGCTTCCCTGGTGCTTGCGTCCATAAAGGGCAGGGGTCACAGTAACTGGGCTATGACCATTGGCCCTACCAGTAATTTATCTGGGTTGCTCACGGAATGCCAAGAGCAAATGGCTCAGGCAGGGATATCAGGAGAGAAAAGGGATAGCCTCATCTATGAAAACAGAAGTAGCATCTCTCGCACTCTCCCCTATATTTCAGGTCCAGCTCACATTTTCTGGGAAGATGTCACCAATCTGCAGAAGCTGCCACAGAAGCTGCCACTCATTTCCTGTAGCACTTTGTCAACACTTTCATTACCGAATGTATTACGGTGGTTCATTCATTCATTTTTCCATCCATTCACTCAACAAAAATGTATTCCTGAGAATACAATGGTAACCAAGACAAGGTCCCCCCCTTCTTAAAAACTGTATATTCTAGAGGTGAGGGGATCTACAATAAAACAAATAAATAGATTAAATAAACAAGACTATTTAGACAAAGGTAAGTGCCCATGAAAAAAAAACTAACATGGGTAGGTGTGATGGGTGATCATGGGATGGGAGGCTCCTCTGGAGTACATGACAGGAAAGGCCTGTGGACAAGGTACCAGAAGCTGAGGTGACAGTGGTGAGAAGAAAGCAGTCATGCAACACTATGGGGGAGGTCTCGGGGACAGAAAACAGCCACGCACAAAGACCTACGGCTGAATCAGTTTGCTGTGTTAGAGGAGGGAAAAGAAAATGAGTTGAATAGAATGAACTCAGCAAGGAGGAGCATGGTCCCCAATAAATGTGATGACCTGCCTGTCTCTTGAGAAGCTCCTAGAGAATGGGGCATGGATCTTACTTAAGTTTGCAACTCTAGTATGTAGCCCTATTCTGACACATGGTCCAAAAATGTGGGATGAATGAATAAGCTGAATGAACCATCTCCCAGGGTCACATATTACACCCTCAGGGTTTTCTATCATTTTGGATAATCTCTGCTTTCTCCCTTGCTCCCCTCTTTCAATATTGTGTTCTATCCTTCCTGTTCAAAAAGAGCATACCAGAGTCTCTTAAATGTTGGAGAAGGGTTCTCAAAGTTATTTTACATCAGAGATGATGAATTTGTGCTTGGGCATGCATATGGTTTCAATGAGTCCTCATGTGACCAAGAATGAAATGTATTCAGGAAGGAAGAACTACAAAGACAAGGTTTCAAATAGTAGCTTGAAGTTACTCAAACTCCTGTCTTGAGGTTTATTTGTATAATACTTCAACTCAGCCAATAACAGTCAACCAAGAATAAGCACTAGTATTGTCATTATTGTCATCATCATCACCATCATCTCTCTGAACACAAAATAACATATATAGGGCTGGGGCTATAGCTCAATGGTAGAGCACCTGCCTTGAATGTGTGAGGCACTAAGTTCTATCATCAGCACCACAAAAAAATAAATATCCATCTACAACAAAAAAAAAAATTAAAAAATAACAAATATAAACTTCCCCAGTGAAATTTATTATCATGAGGCATGAGGAAAAAGGAGACACCCTGCAAGAAATCCATTTTCATTTTACAAAATATTTTCAGTTCTTTCAAAATTGGTCTATTTTGCCTCCTCTGCTTCTTCCTTTGTAACAGGCATGGGAGATGGGAGACAATTTTAAAGTAATGGATCAATGAACGCCCGGTTTCATTTCTTCCAAATAACCTCCAGGGGTGATGAGGAACATTGACACTGACAGGCTTCAAGACCACCATAAATCTACAACGCCAAATGTGACTGCATTGGATATGTGTGGGAAACACAAGCACGCCGGGTTTATGCACACCAGTAAAATTCCAAAGGGGGTCCAATGCCAGGAAAATGCCTTATTTTGTCAAAAAGTACGTCTCCCACACAGCAGCAGGTCTGGCATAGCTTGAGCCACATGTTAAAAACAAAGCAAAGTGACATGTGATATGGGCCTCACTGCCTGATGACAGAATTCACGAGCTGTCTTCACTCTGAGCTTTTCTGGAACAAACTGAGTCCACATAGCCCAAGCCTGTTTGACAGTTTTGTCTTATTATCCTGTTGTTTTCTGCAAAGTCCTTGCCTTTTAGGTAACTGAGTCTTGATTTCTTATTGCAATTTCAAGACTTATCCCCATATTACAAATAATAATCTAATTCCAAGGAACTCTATACTTTCCAACCTCGTCTTTACAGAAGTTACTATTGCAGATATAATAATGTTTTTAATGTTTTAGAAGAATGTAGATGCCCCAAAAGAATATTTAAATCAACTGGCAAACCAGGTAGTTGTACCTTTCTTCACTATCATGGTATGGACAGTACTTTAGTATCTCCATTGATAATCATTATAGTCTCAATTGTACAAATTTTATGAAACACAAATTTTAAAAAATAATATTAGCTTCTGAAAGGCTAAATTTTCACCAGGTTAACTATTTTGGTATTTCCATTACACCTGTTCTGTACAATAAGAAAAAAAGGAGCTTTTGCATACACTGTGAAGAGTGCATGTAAGTGGTTTCAATAAATGATTTCAAAACCACATCTTTGTTAGATGCACTGTTTTCTTCCTTAGAGTCTACTCATCTCTCTCCCTCTTATCCATCCCCAACTATTATGGCTTAGTAACTATTATGGTTTCCTTGCTGTATTACTGTACAATTTCTTTTGTTGGTACAAAACTAACAAAACCACCAAAAAACAGTAGCTTTATACTGCAAATATTTATTCTGGAGTCCTATATTGAGGTGTTAGCTAGGCTGTGCTCTCTCTGAAGCTTCTAGAAGAGGGTCCTTTTTTGTCTCTTCCTAACTTCTGGGGCTTGCTGACACTCCTGGGCCTTTCTTTGCTTACAGACACATCTCTCAAGACCTTTCCTCTACTGCAACATGGTCTTCTCCCTGTGTGTCTTCTGTAATCACATGGTTTTTTATCTCTGTGTCTATGTCCAAGTTTCTCTCTTTTCATAAGGACACCAGTCATTGAATTAGGTCACACTCTAATCCACCCAATGACCTCATCTTTTAACTTCATTATATCTACAAAACTTCACTATATCTACAAAACCCCTATTTCCAATTATGGTCACACTATGAGATTCCAGATGAGCATGAATTTGAGGGAAACACTATTCAATCAAGAATGACCATTAAACCAGTATCCTTCAATTACCAACTTTTCCAAGGAGTCCGAAGGACGTTTGTAGATAAGACAATTACTCAAAGGGCAGGTGATATAATTCAGTGAAGAAGTCTAACAGGAAATCTGTCAGAAGCTTAATGATTTCAGGACTGAAGTACTGGCAGTACTATGAGGTCAATCACCAAAAGATCAAACCATGCAAACACCCCTACTCAGTCACCTTTAAAAATTAAAAAAAACAAAAAAAAAAAAAAAAAAAAAAAAACATGTTTCTTTGGCTGAATTAATCTCTTCTCTGGACCCAGCTCCCTAAGTGGGTGCCCTCTACCTTATGCTTATACCATTCATATGAGTAGAAGAAGTACTAACAAAGCCTGGGCACCATGCTAGGTATTCTATGCAAAACAGCATCACCTCCATCAAAGAAAGGAAGAAACTACCTTTCAAAAACATAAACCAATCAGTACGAAATCACATAAGAAAGCTAAGTTTGAACTTAGATCTTCCTGGATTCAAAGCTTCTACCTCATTTTTATATCTAAGCATTTGCCATCCCCTTTAATACACACACACAAAGAAGGAAAACACACACACACACAAATCTACCTCTTAAATGACTGTTTCATTTACCCTGATCATTTTCTCAATCCATGCAACATTGGAGCTAGAAGATACCTCAGTTATCATCCAATATAATAATTTAATTTGATTAAATGATTAAATTATTGATTAAATAATTTAATTGTACACACTGAAGGCCAGAAATGATAAGTGAGTAGTCTATTCAAGATAAAGGGAGTTATTTGAGACCAAACTGGGAATTTGGCCTCAGACACTCGGCTTCTTGTCCAGCTTAGCAATATGCAGCCTCTCTAGTGGTATTTCCAACTGCATAATATGAACATATATAGGCAGAATGTCATGGTGGTCTAGAGCATGGACTAAAATATAGGCCTGTCACTTATGTATGTGAGCCTGTCATTTAGTAGCTTAGCCTCAGTAGGCTGAGCTGTAAAATGGAGATAATAAAAGCATTAGTCATAGTATCTAGTATCTCATAGGATTGTTCAGAAAATAAATGTACCCAAAAGACTAAATGCTCAATATATGTCAGTTGGTGACAATGGTTTGGGAAAATTATTTACTACTATTACTATTAACACATGCTATAAAAGCTACAATTGAGTGACTTCAGCGATTTTCATCACTGTCCATTTCTAGCAATCATGCTGGTTACAAATCCTCATTCAAAGATACAATGGCATAGTAATTTCCTGGTCTTTCATAATAATTAACTTTGACCTCTTCCATAATCTACTTTCTGTCCACTCAATTGCCATGTCTTCCTCTATACACAAAATGGACAAAGCTCTATATTCTGGGTTTAATTTCCCTGAGTGTGTGAGTTCACATTTAACCGCCTTCTTCAAATGATAGTGGGTCATTTAGTGTCCTTAAAAGCCAACAGTATTATTGCATCCTGACTCTGTGACAAATCCTTGTTCTTGTCTCTCATCTTATCTCTGTCTCAGGAAAGCAAGCCCTGGGAAAATTATACAAACAGCCCCAAATATTTGAAATCAGCATTGTGCTCACATGCTTATGTCTCTCTGAAAGCCTTAGAGCAGTTCTCTTTCAGTTTTATTCTTTCATTAGCCCAAGGCTTGCTAATTAATTGGAATTTTCCAGAGCTTTTGTTGTTGTGACAAAGGCGAACAATGAAAAAGCTCATTCCTTCATGTTAAAGAGGGTCCATCCACCCTCCAAAGAGTGCAGGGAGGCACAGAGGATAAGAGGGAGGATTAAGTCGACTTTGAAAGGGTCAGTTCCTGCTTCCCTCTCTCAACCCACAGCTGCCATCATCTTTACCTAACCTGATTTATGGGAAGTGACATCTTAACCATGGCTTTTATCCCTCCAGAGGAGAGGCTGCTTAGAGAGCATTATGTATGATCTAAAATTAGATGGCAAAGGACATCCTGTAAGTGGGAACAAATAAATATTGGGATGCAAAAGATACTGTATAAAGTGAGAGGCTTATTTGAAAACAAAAATTTATGGATCAGGGAGGAAGGAGTAAAACCCAGATGAATACTTCTAAGCAAAGCAAAGACCAGACTTAAAAGAAACAAAAAGATGCTTAATCTTGACAAAAAAATAGCACTGTTTAAACCAAAGATAGCAAAGCAGCTGGAGACTAGGGGTAGTGAAGGGGAGCAAAGAGAGATTAATTCCAAAATTTTGTTCTTGGTTTCCTTTTCAAAGTATCACTCTGTAGTTTGGCACACTAGGTTACTGGAACTCATGGAAACTGACGTGGCTGTGTTTCATCTACACTGTGAGAGATTCTATCATACTTCTGACTTTGCGGATGCAAGAGAACAGAAGCTGGTGGGGTCCTCAACCAAGGCAAATAGGCCATTTCCAACATCATCCCTACAGAGTTCCTTTTGACAGAAACATTTCCTTGAATATCCAAGGCAAAAAAAAAAAAAAAAAAAAAAAAAAAACCAAAAAAAAAACCACTATCCTTTTTAAAACCACAATATTTCCATAATAAAAAAAGTTTTCTTATTTTTAATTTATAGATAGATACTTATAAAAAATTGTTTCCAGCTAGTATCCAGACCTACACATTATGACAAGGAGCTCCACTAGAGCTCCACTACAGCAAAATCAGAAAGGCCTCTAAAATATCTCCACCTCCAGTTACCTAAGGAGCCACCAGGTTCTGAACATACTGAGTTTGAGCTGCCTGCACAGATATCCAGATGGAAACACACAGAGACACAAAATTATACAACTGGACCCAGAACTAGGCTCTAGGAATTCAGTAAGTATAGTCCTTTATGCAATCAAGACTACCTAGGGATTGTGTGTGTGTGTGTGTGTCTGCATAGAGAATAAGAACAGGGGTGGAACTCAAAGACTCCAAGGTTTAGAGTAACAAGGCTAAAAAAAATATGCAAAAGAGGAAGAAAATGTGTGCTGGGGTAGGGTGGGGGAAGCCAGGAGGAGCAAGAGCAGAGGGAACTACCCTACAACTTTTAAAAGCACAGAATCTAAAATGAGACTACATAGCTTCAAATACTGAAACCACTATTAACTGGACTTGGAACCTCAAGAAAAGCACAGAACTTCTCCAAACCTCAACTTCACCTCTGGAATATGGGGAAGAGAATTGCTGTTCCAATGTAAAGTACTTGACACGGTGCAATAGTTTGGGATTTTAAATGTCCCCCAAAGGTCCATGTTTTGCAAGCTGGTCCCCAGTCCATATTGCTATTAGAAGTGGTTGAACCTTTTAAAGATAAGACTTGGTGGGAGGAAGTTAGGTACAATGCCCTTGAAGAGAGTTGTGAGACCCTAAACTCTTCTGCTTTCTCTCTTTCACTTGCAGTGAGGATTCCCTCCACATCATGTTCCCTCTGTGATGTACTACTTTGCCACAGGCCCAAAGGCAATAAAGCCAACCAGCTGTGAACTGAAATCTCCAAAACTGTGAGCTAAAATAAATGTTTCCTCTTTTTAAGTTAATTATCTCATGCATTTTATTAAAGCAATGAAAAGCTGACTAATGTACACAGTTGTGTGTGAAGCATTCAAACACTGTTAGCCATGATTACTGTTTATTAAGAGACACTAAAATTAGAAGAGACAGACATGATTGACCAGGAGCATCTCAGATTGCTCCTAGAATTGTTCTGATACACTGAAGGGTAGAAAAGGAAAGCTTCAGCCCAGGAGACACTGGAGAGTAATACAGAAGCCAAAAAGAAAGCTGGGATGAGGAGGATGAGAAACCCCAGGATGATTTTTACCATAAAAACAGGCATATGATGTTTAGTCACCTTAAGAGGTAATGTGGAGAATAAATCATAAAGATAATCATCCTTATAGCAATGGCAGCACAAAGGAGAGTTGCACTAGGGATCTGAGTTCAAGTTACAGTCTGAATGTGAACCAAATGGAATTTAGAAAAGGTCCTTTGGAGACTTCAGTTTCATAAAGTTCTGAATGTCCACTACAGTCCCTTCTAGTTATCCCAACTTATGACTTTTTGGCATTCTATAATTTAACTTAAGAATTGTGGCTAAAATGAAAACAAAAAAATTAGTGAAGACATCGCGGAACCATGTGTCTTCAGCCTCCCGTGTTCTCAGAATGAAAGAGAGGACAGAGGAGGAGTTCCCTTAAGTTTTAAAGGGCACGCAGTGAAAAGTAGAAGCAGCCACCTCTTCCTGCTAGTTCCTCTTCCACTGACCCCAAAACAAGAGGCAAGAGAAAGGAACAGGACAAAAGAAACTAAATCAAGGCTATAAAAACCAAAGCTGTGCTCCTGTTCACCAGGAGTTCCAACAAAGCTTTCAGCATGGGGACAGGGAGAAGGTGATATAAGACAAATAAGCACAACTCAAATGGAGGATCAGAAGACCAGGTAACGTTGGATCTGAAGGGATAAATATCACACCTACCTATTTCTAAGCCCTAATTGTGCTATGGACAAAAGTGATTCCCAGAGAAGAATGTGAATTGCCTAAGAGGAAAAAGTTAGTCTGGCAAAGCTGTCAGAAGAGCTCATGTTTGCTGACTTAGTCCATTACAGATTCCTTAGAATTATGCATCTAACTGATCAAATTCCAAATTACAATTCCTGATAAGAGACTCTGAGGAGGAGGTAATGGGAATGACTGTCTGAAATTCTTGGGAAATTTTTTGGATTTCTCCCATTTTCGCAGAAGGCTGAGAAGACAAAGAAGAAAGAGCATCCAACGCATTAAGCTGCTGCTACACACCAGACATTCTACTAAGTGGTTTCATGTATGTGCTCACATAAGCCTCTCCTCTTTGTGAGTCTAGGAGGTTCTGAGCTACCTGAGGAGAAGGGTAGTGTCTTATTCATCCAGGAATCCTCAGCACCTGACAGACTGCTGGTGTTCAGCAGGAACTCAATGTGTGCTTGCTGAATGAAGATAAAATCTTCCTGGTGCACAAAGTAAGGATCAGGGTAGTTATATGACTTGTTCTAGGTGGCCGTGTCCCTGGTAAAAGTGGCAGCACCAGGATTTGAACTTGGGCTCATCTGCTGCCATAGTTTGTCCATGTTCTTTTCACCACATGACTGCCTTTTATGTATTTTCTCCAAACCCAACGAAAATGCTTACTTTCAAACACAGAAGGCTGGCTGATTTATATCACCCTATAACTACTGCATCCTTTTCATGTTTCTCTAAGTGTATCCTCTTTCAAAGTATGCTTTTCAAAATGCCATTTTGTTACTCTTCTACAGTAGCCAAGCCTCAACAGAGTCTCTAAGGTGGGTGACGTGTACACACTAAAGGGCCGACAGCCTGGAGGCAGAGGATGATGGGAGGAGCACATTAGCTTTGTCCTCCAGTTGAAGGGCTGCTTCTGAGCAGAGATAACACAACTGCCCTGGTAAAATGTAATCTTGCCTTACCTCTTTTAACAGTAAAGGTTTCATCTGAAAACTCAGCAAGCAAATCGTACAATTGTCTTATCCCCCGCACCCCTATTTCTGTCTCTGTCTCTCTCTTCCCCCCAGCACCTCCCCTGCCCCACATACACTCTTGCCAAAGCTTCAGACTAGCTCTCTATTGTAAACAACTGTCTAAAGTATATCCAAAAATAAGGGTTTTTTTCCTAATTACATGTATAAGACAAGTTATGTCTTTCTGATATTTTTGACTTGAGGCTATTAAACGGACTCTATTTGTTTCATCCAAGAAAGCCCAAAGAAATGAATAATGATCCAAAACAGATTACACTTGAATGGTTCTGTATATTATATGCAAAGAAACAGTCCCACAACAAAGTCACTAAATGAATGTCACTATGCCTGAATAGAGGAATAAAATTGAATTGTGATAAAAGCAAGTTGTTTAAAGGATCTTTAGTTCATGTCTACCAAATTATTCTGAACATTATGTGCTGAACAAAGGCTCTGATACTCATATTATTAAGTAATAGAAACATTTTGAGAAATAAGCCAACATTTTTACTTTAAAAAAGATTTATGTATCATTTTCTGGTTTTATGAGTGTTGTAATTGTCCTCCAAACCTTTGAACAATGCCAAATTCTTTTTCCAGCTGAACATTCTACAATATTAAGCTCTCTGTAACGCCGGAGGCCATGTCAGGATGAGTACGGTGAATTAAACAAGAAAATTTCTGGAAGTAGGCATAAGTCTTGGTATCTGGTTAGGTCTAATCACGGAAGCATCAACCTGTTTAATCCAAATTCTCTACCTGTTTGATAACCAGAAAATTTAGTTATGCAAATCATGGTAGCAATGTTGGAAAATATGTTACTTAATTTCTAAGCATTGAGTTACTTAAAGGCTCACATAGCATTGTGGTATATTTTTCCCTGTGGAGTAAAAGATCATCACTACTCTCTTCAGTAAAGATAAGAGAGATGACTGTCCTCTCTCTCACATCAGGAGTCACCAACTCTAGTTAACTCTTGGACAAGCTTTCTCCTGCTGTTCAACATTGTTGACTGGTAGTTCTCTGAATTTAATCTCAAAAATGCAAACTCTACATGGCTTGGCAGACACAAGGAAAGCATGAAGAATGGCACCAAGAGTTAATATTTTGTGTTCATAGACCTTTTAAAAAAAATAACATCGTTACTAGCTCTAGATTCTGGAAGTTACTAAACAACTTTGAAAGCCCTAAGTTTCCCAAGGCTTTCAGATAACTCCATGGTGTTGTCAGATGTGAGGCCTTAAGATATCCTTTTACTTAGTGAGGCAAAAAGAACATGAAAGAATGCATTTGAGATCTGGGTACCAGTCTCACAGCTGCCACTTATCTGCTGTGCAACTTTACATACTGTGTAAAGTTTACATCTGGCCAACTGTTGAAATTACTAAGCGATGTGTAGTTCACAATAGTGAAACTGTTGAAATTACTAAGCTCTGTGTAGTTGACAATAGTCGGAATCGATGGTCAAGTCCTCATTTGGATAATCATGCTATGATTTTTATAAGAGAGTGTTCTTGGTTTTAGGAACTCTACACTAAAGTATTCTGAGGTCAAGGAGCTCGAATTTGTGACTTATTCCAAATAGTCCAGAAAAAAAAAAATCAAGGAAATGATGGTGCCAATATGGTAAAAACTTAATATTTGAAAAATCTGGATAAAGAATACAAGAGAATTCTGTATACTGTTGGTGTGACTTTTCTACTAAAGCTGAAATTTTATAAAAATAAAGTCAAAATATATCACTGGCATATAATTGGCAACAAGTGAATATTTGCTGAATGACACTTTAAATATTCTTGGGCACAGTATCTTCATATGCAAAATGAGAGAGAGTTAAATCACAGGGCTTTTTAAAACTTACCTAGTCTCAACTGCCTCTGATTCTGTGATTAGTAGGGATTTGCTTAATAAGGTAATTTTCCTAAAACACATGGAGAGAAGATTCTCAACAGTAGTAGACATGATTCCTGCCTTTAAGAAAGTTCACTCAATAAAACAGAGACAAGTGTTGAGGATGAGTGAAAGCTGACTGAGGAAATCTTCCCAGAAAAGAAGAGTTTCAAATGGGCTCTTAAAGACAGTGAAGATATAATCAGCAATAAAGTTAGAGGGGAATTTATGGAAAGGCCACTCTTTGATACACAGGTGTGGATATTGGCCTGAGGAAGTCTCCTGGCAGGCACATCAAGCAAGTTTGTTTTGGTAGGATGAGTGATCCTGGGCTAGTTAACAGATGTACACTGGCAGGTGAATCTGCGAGCAAGGCATGGGGGCTGGTGTGAGAAGACTTTCTCAAATTTGGGGGAAAGCTCTAACTCAATATGCCATGTACAGTGAATTGAAGCCTTTCAGTCATCGGAAAGGACACATTTAAATCTTATTCTCCAAGTACATACCCAACACAACAACCCTAAGATCAAGTATCTTGTTCAGTCAACACATTGCTTCAACCTCACACTGCCCAGAGTAAGCCTTGGTCAGAACTGCGACATGCAGTGGAATTGCTTTCTCTGTTTTACAAAGTCAAAAGGCTAACCATGGTCTGACCTTTCCCACATATTCAGGGTACGTGTTTTATGGGTAACTTTCCACAGAAGCAAGAGCATTCAAAAAGATTTCATCAGAAATACCAGTACAAATCATTCATGTAATTATCATGAATTTGAATATCTGGGGATAACACCCAGAGTCAGGTGGGGGACACAACTAAGTAGAAAAATTAATTGCCCGAATAATAATTATTTAACTAAGAAACATGAGCCCAGAACTGTGCTCATGATACTTGGCATATACAGATCACACAGTCTCTCATATGATGGTGATCAAGCTTCTATCTAAGGATGAGATTTATTATCACTCATGTATGTGGTGAATGCAATTTTATGGGTATCACCTGAAAGTTATATTTAGAATACCAATAGTATTCATTCCTGAAATACTATTGGTTTCCATTACTGAGAAGATATTTATCACAATCTAATTCTGCAGGGATGGTCTTAACACTTTCTGTCTCTGTGTATGTGTGTGTGTGAGTGTGTGTGTATAATATTCACCATAATGATATAAAGATAAAAGTGTTCTTTTTAGTCACTAACAAAGTCTGGGGAATAGCTTAAGTTAAGCCCTAAAAAATGGAATTTGTTGTACCCAAGACTAGTAATAAGAAAGATTCTGTAGATGCTGCTTAAAGAGAGATTAGATTAAAATTTAACCTATCACATTCTGTTCTCCAACTTAAAAGAAATGTTCAATTCTGTCTTTGTGCTTCCATTTTTAGTGTTTAAAAAAAAAGAAAAAGAAACACAGATGGAATAAACCTCATTCACTTAATTTGAAAATCAGATGCAGACTTCAAACTTTGAAATAAGGAAAAATTCTTGCTGGCTGATTTCTTTAAAGAATGTATCTTTAGCCATCTGATGGAAGAACTGCTACGTCACTCAGTGTGACCTTTAATGGATTGATAAGTTATCACATGATATAAAAGTTTATGACAAAGGGCTGGGATTGTGGCTCAGTGGTACAGTGCTTGCTAGCATGTGAAGCACCACATAAAAAATAAATGAATAAAATAAAGACATTGTATGGATCTATAGCTAAAAGTTAAAAAAAAAAACATTTATGACAAAAGCAATCATATTAAAGGAATCTTACTTACTAAGACAACCAGAACTGCTTTTCTTTTTAAATAACTTAAACACTGCAAGTTTACAATGAATGCAGTTTGGAACTACCGCACCACACACAAAACAAAAGCTCAAATGTCAATTGGCTGAATGATGAAATGACTCAAGAGGATTGACTCCTAAGTAATAGATTTTTTTTTTTCAGGTATGAATACTTTATTTTGAATTGCCTGAATCCAAAATATAGACATTTAGCTTCTTGTCTCTATACTACTTTACTTATTCCAACATCATCTTTTTCAAAATGTGTTATATGGAGCCACAGAATTTAACAGGTGTCTTGGAATTCCTCCTCCTGGAACTGTCAGAGGATCTGGAGCTTTAGCCTCTTCTTAGGGTTGCTCCTGGCCATACGTTCATGAGCCTAGTCACTGTGCTCATCATCCTTATCACTGGCTCTGATTCCCACCTCCACAGCCCCATGTACTTCTTCTTCTCCAACCCATCCTTGGCTGACTTCAGCATCAGCACCCCTACAATCCTCAAAACACTGGTGAACACCCAGACACACAGATAACCCACCATGGAATATATTTTAAAAGTCATTTAAAGGGAGACCAATAACCAAATGCTGAGAAATGGCAGAATATCTTTGTATTTTGTTTATATTTGAGGTAATAATTACCAAAAAGATTTGTGTGGTTTTTTTTAATTCCAACAACAAATTTGCAGAACTTTTTTTTTTTTTTGGTAAATCACCTCTGTGATACCAGGTACCTAGTGTGTAGGGGTATGTGAAAATTGAAATTTAGTTCTGTCTCCAAATGCCAGAATCTGAGGGAAAACATGTGCCCCCAAATGATTCACGTTCAGGCTTAGAATAAATCCATGTGACTATATATTTTCTTATTTACTTGGAAATTCTTGCGATTGAATCTTTCTTGTCACTGGCAAGCTTTCCTTTCCAAAGCAGTGGCTCACACCTAGTCCTCAGTATGCATAGTCCCTTGGCTATTCCATTCCTCAGGGCAGCCTGGGCACTGACAGACGCTTAGGATCACCTACTTCATCCTGGTCAGTAGGTCTCCTACTAAGTAACTGATACACTGAAAGTGATTTCTCCTTATTTTGTAAAATTTGAGAAATGAGAATCTGGAGTTGATTCTAAACATCTGAGATCATCCTCAAATCACAATGTAAAGTTTATTTAAAGTCCCCCTTTGATCAATACAAGAGTATTTAGCACTGTGTAAAATATCAGCTATACGCAGAGGTACTTGGACCTAAGTTTGATAGTAAACACGATATAAATGTTTTTGTAAGGAATAGGTGAATAAATATTAAATAAGAATGTATCATCTGAAATGAATAATGGTACAAAGAGCTTTGTATGTAGTTTCTACAGGAACCACAGGGAAGTCTGTATCAAGGTGAAAAGCACTGAGAAATAAGTTCAAGCTATGCGACATTTATACCTGATTGTTGTAAGAAAGCCTGAAAGCTGTTTGCAAGAAAGCACTGTCTTAATCAGGGCCATACAAATGCCCATTGAGGGCAGGCATGGAAACAGTCCAAGTTCCATCTAACACTATGCAACTGTGTAGGAAAGCAAGCAAAGATGGCTGTTGTTCTTCTGATTTAAGAGAGAACAAAAGTCTAAATCTTTGTGTGAAATCCTCTCATTTCTAAATATTATCTCTGTAATTTTTTTAACACTGCATGGACTTAACAAAACAGAGCTGTGGGCCACATTCCACCCAGGATTCTCCCTTCATAACCTCTCATCTTAATCCTTCTACATATCAAGAACTCACTACTTATTTTTAACTTATCTTCAAGCAGGGCTTAGGATAGAAGATGGTGGTATTAAATTAGACAAAATAGGAATCCAAATGGGAAAAAACAAGCATGGCTTTTAGGTGTCTAAATTTCATATTAAGGTCCTTAAAGCCTCCGTAATTACACTGAAACATCAATCGGCAATTCATTTCCTCCTATTTTATCACCTATTCTCACCCCAAGTAGACTCCAACTCCTCTTCTTTGTTAATCATGTCATTTATGTCACTTTTTCTTTTCATAAATAGTTTCAAACTATTAATATATTTAGAAGCTATATAGTTTTAACACAATTGTCCCAGAAAGGTTTTTTCTGAAGCAATAAATATTATTGAAAAGTTCTATATTAAAAAAACAATTATCACTGGAAAATATTGGAAGATTCTCTTTTCAAACGACTTATGTTCTTGGGCCTTTAGCACAAGAAGACATGAATCCTAGTCTAAGAACCCAGTCAAAATAACCATATAAGAATTTCCAGAGAGAAAAAAGAACCTAAAACCTTTAAATGAAAAATTAAACATTTAGGATTTCCATATTTCTATTTTAGTTCTAACCCTAGTGCTTCACTACATTTAGATCTCCATGGGAAACTCCACATAAGTAAGCAAGATCATGAAACCTTTTGCAGAAGGAACAGATCTTTAGAAGAAAAAGTAATTAAGTAATAGTTTGCCCTCAAAGATAAAGGTAACTCACTATTCAAAGGATAAAGCACTAATATGTGAATTTCCTCATATATACAATAAGCCGCATTTAAGTCTTAGTTATCAGCAAATTAAACAGACCTCTGTAATAAACCTACATAGAAAAACAACATAACCTGTGAACTTCAACTCAAAATGTGACTTGGACATGTCAAGAAAAACACAAAAATAGATATTTTTCAATTCACTGATTAACAAAAATAAAGTTTTAGAACATAACATATGAAAATATATAAATTCTTTCAAAAGAGAATATTTACATTATAAAAGACGTAGGGTATACATCCCACATTCTACTCTGCAACCATATTTTAGTGAGGATCATGAAAGGGAAAAGAGAAATGAATTATGCAAAAGCTGTGTGTGTGTGTGTGTGTGTGTGTGTGTGTAATCAATTATCTAACTGACATTTTTATAAATCTACCACTACTTTGCTTTTTATTACATATGCTAAACAAGCAGATGCTAAAGTGTGTAAACTGTGAATTAACCTCCCTTTTAAATTAATTGTTCCTTTGGAAATGCTTGCTTTTAAATTCCATGCTGCCATTGCTTCATCTTAGAGATGTATGTCAATCTCACACCAGGTTCTCAGGTTATGTTCCAGGAAGCAGTACATATTGATTCCATATTTAATTACTTAATGATTCATTTGTATTTTGTTTATACATTGACATCTGACCTGGTTTAATTTTGATTCTTCCAATACGAGCCATCAAGCCTGTAAGAGTTTAGAGTTGACCATCTTCACAGCAAATATAACAGGGAACATTTAGCATAATGACAGGACTCAGATACGGGTCAAAGGGACATAGGCAAGGCATCAGAGGGGCAATGAACAGTGGCAGGCTTTCTCTAAGTACATGGTTTCCTGAGTTAATCATCCTTCCCTCTTTTAAAGAGCAAACCATTTAACCAGGAGGTCTCCTAAAAATTTATATTGTTTCCCTACATCCAAAATTCTCCCATGCTAACTAGACTTGAGCATGTCTTCATTGGAACCACATACTCTCATCTCCAAATTGCTTTATTAAAAGGCAAAAGCCCATGTGCTTAGTCCCCAGCTTGGTGCTATTATGAGCTGGTAGAAACTTTTAAGGGGTTGGACCTAGAAGGAGGTTTTCAAATCATTTTGGGTATCGAATCCTGTCTCTTATTTTTTATAACTCTTTTGTTCATTGTCATAAGATGAACAGTTTTTCTCTGCCATGGACACCCTGCCATGATATGCTGCCTTGTCACGGGCCCAAAAGGAAGGGGACCAATTGATTACAGACTGGAACCTCCAAATTGAGCTCAAATAAAATGTTTCTCTTTATGTTAATTATCTCAGTTAATTTGTTGCAGTATGGAAATCTGATTAACACAAAAAGGTAATGTCAAAATCTAGTAATAGGGCTGGAGGTAGAGCTCAGTGGCAGAACGCAGGCCTAGCACGGATGAGGCCCTCATTTCCATCCCAACACGAGGCACAAAAGTATCTGTTAACAATGTCATTTTTTCCAAAATGAAGAATTCAAAAGCAGTTTTCTAAAGGGCTAAGAAGAGAGATTGAATGCTGGATTGTTCTGGGCACTGGATGAATGAGGCTTAAAAGAACTGCCTCCTTCTCCACAGTAATAAAACTCATCCCAAGCAAGATACCTTCTTCCTAGTCACAAATACATAATAAAAAATTAGGTCTCCAGCTATTGAAGACAAATGTATCAAATGTTTATATATCCTCTGAGACACACATAACCACAACAAAGTTCTTTACCATGGTGATCCTCACTCCCTGAATATGAGGAATCGCTATGTGTTGTTCTCTTGGAGTTGCCTGAATAATCTCTCCATCCAGGACTATCCTTATGATTTTTAGGATTATAACTACTCAAGTCCCTATTGTACTGAATAAGAAATAAACTTCAGAGCCCAGTACTCCCCCCATGTATTACTCCCATGATGCAGAGAGGAGGGCTAGAGGAGGTGAAGTGATGCAGCAGCCATGGATAAAAGAGTTCTTTCCTATCAACTCAGGCTCTGCATTATGCCTATGAAACATATTCTTTTGTCTTCACTGCATCATACAGGAAGTATTACCCTCTTCATCCGATGTATGGAAGATCTTGAGGCTCAGAGAAGTTTCCTGATGGGGTCAAAACCCCACAGACAGGAGATGATGTAGGATCAAAACCCAGGGCTTCTCCTTTATATGAGCTGAAGAAGACGTCTTTACATTGTTACATCCTAACTAAGCCCCAACGCTGGCTGCACAGTGAGAACACTGAGTATGCCAAATGACACAAGGAAATATCTTCTGTTCACAAAACCAAAAACATGCTGTGGAAGGCAGCCCCTGGCCCCTTCCTCATTCCATGATTATATCAGAAAGCAACCCAGAACCTAGATACTGGGAAGATAAAAAACAAAAATAAACAAACAAACAAAAAAAACCCCACTCATCTCTTCCTCTCTTATAAAAGAAACACACACTCAGTGTGAAAAACTGGGAAAATATTTTTAAAGTCAAAGGAAAAGTAATAACGACTCTATCACATTACCTAGAGATAATCATAGTATTTTGAGCTATTTCTCTCTATTCTGTTCTCTGTACTTACACATATTTTGAAAGCATTCAGCCTATATTTGATGCGCAATCTTACATGAAATTCCACTCGTTTAATTATATATTTAAATTATTTTAACACCTTAAAACTATTTGTAAACTTAATTTTAATATTTTACCATACAGAAATTAACAGTTTACTTAATTATTCCTTTAATGTTGTGAATTTAGGGTAAAGATGATTTTTTCACTATTTAAAAAAATACTGCAAATAAAATCTCTATGCACATTTCTTTTACCATATATCAGATAGTTGTCTTAGGGTCCATTTCTAGAAGTGGGGTTATGGGGTTATATTCAGTAGTGACATCAACACATTTAATCCCTGACAGTATGGGTATCCTCCTAAAATTTACATCATTACTATCAATGAATGGGAAACCCATCTCAAAGAGTGTTGTTTGTCCTTGAGTACTACCATCTTCATCAATATGATGGACAAAAGAAATATCACCATTGCTTTAATTTATATTATTGAATTCAATGAGGTTGAGCATTTTCTCCAAAAGTTCATTATTTCCTCTTTGTGTGTGACCCCTTTGTGATTCTGCCATTCACCTCTTGACTGGAAGCAGATGACCTTGATTATCTTTTCCTGTCCTAAGGAGCAACAATGTAACAAGAAAGAAGGTCCACAGAGTCAGAAGACATATCCTAGGCCTAGACCTTGACCTGGACCTTGCCATCAACTAAGTAGAATTCTTGGGACTAATCACACACGGATCAAAAGCTTTCAAATTTTGTTTGGCATGGTCAGGAGAAATTTTACAGAGCACAGCATATACAGTGGGTTAGAGTGAAGGCGTTCGACCTGAAGCCTCCTTCTCCGGCACCCCACCCATGCCCACTAGCATCTGAGATGCCTCAGAGGAACTATAGGGTTCTAAAGAATAAAATAAAACACCACTGAGCTTGTTGATTTCTAAGCTCTCTCTTAGCTTTTATAAAACCCAATCTTTGCCTACATACCAAAGGGAAACTTTAGAAGTCAAACTAAGATTCGGTGTGTTTGGGAAGTCAGCATTTAAGAAAGAAGAAAGAAGCCTTCAAGTGGAAAATATTCCTAGTGAGCCTGAGGTATTTCTTTTCTCTCTCAGAAAGTGCAGTTGATACAGACAAAGAAAGCAGGACTGAATTAGCTATGTGACAGAAAGACGGGAGTGTTCCAAACGCTGAATGTTTCCAGCAGATGTATCCGCCATTCTTCAGAATTCACTGACTCCCATCACAGCTTGGGTCTTGGATGTGCTGAATCAATGTGAAATATTTCTTCCTTGATTCTTCCAGCTAAAGCTAAGAGTCAAAGCACATTGATTATCATTACCTTCAGGGAAATACAGTGATTTATGGAGCGAAGCTAGCAATTATTCTGTCCTTTCTCAAAAGCCCCACGTTTCAGTACAGCTTTTCATGGGACTGCTTTTTATTCTTAAAGATATGTTCCTATTTCCAAATAAACTAGAATGACTCTGGCTGGTTGCAGAACACAGGATGGACAGGTGGACTAGACACTAAAAACACAAGGAGATCTGTGGGGTGCCAAGGAAGACACAAGCCCTGTCTTTAAATTTTCTGCCCCCACCCCCCCGCCAATTTACTCTTCCACAGTGCCTGAGATACCTATGCACTCTTTTAGGTCAATTTTAGGTCATTCTACAAAGAGGAGTGGGGGAGATTGTACAGGAGGTCATATGAACCATTATCACTTATTAATTGCCTTTGGGTTAAATAGATTTACAAATCTTAAGGCAACAAGGAGGAGGCAGAAGAGTGGGCAAAGCAGGGAAGATACATAGAAAAATCTGCAACTGGAAGCAGTGAGGAGTCTAGATTGCTGAATACAAATGAATAGCTGTTGAGCATACTGAATTTTGCTCTGTTCATAGCTTTGCCTAGGGCTTAACCTAAGTATATCTTAGATATTCCAAACATGCAAGTGAAAATATAATCTGTGTCAAAGGATTCATGGTTTATGATAAAAACAGAGAAATATAAATTCCAAATTTCCTATAGAAATTCCAAAGGTTGTCCATTTTTGAGTGCATGGAATGTATATAATGTATATAATGTATATAATGTATATAATGTATATAATGATTTATTATTATAAATGTATATAATGTATATAATGATTTATTATTATATCATTACATACACTGGGAGTTGACTGCTAATCAATGTATACAGTGATCAGAAGTCTTTCATGAAAGGCATTTTTAGTTTCCTAACCCCACCCATTACTCATTAATAATATTTCATTAAAATCATGAAAAAAGAAACAAATATCTTTGAGGGTATCTAACAGTCATTTAAATAAATTTAAGAATTTGGAGAAGAGGTTTTACTATTTGGGTTTATATTTTACAGTTTCTACAAACTTAAAAATAAATGTTTAAAGACAATATGAATTATTTAGAGCTGCAATTACCAGAGTTTTTTGTTATACAACTTGGCAAACAGCCATGGTGCAATCACAAAAAGTCACACTTCAGTCTGAGCTACGAATGGTGTAATAATTCACACCTTGGACATTGTTTCGCCTCAGTATCTTACTGCTTCAGTAAAGAAGTTTATATTTGGAGAGTTTGCAATATTCAGTATGAAACACAGAATCCAAATGTGCAATCCAGACAAGAGAAATTTACTGGCAATTTGAGAGCACTGAGACTATTAATAACAGGCAAGCCAAAAAGTTACTCTTCTATCCCTGTTTCAAAGTTTTCCCTTAGAGACATGCATGTATTTTCTTCAAAAATTATTGAGACACTACCTAAAACAACTTGTCATTGAATTATAAAATATATACAAACAGTCCCCAACTTTCAAAGATGTTCTGTTTTAAGATTCCCTCGTGTAGGTAGCTACACATCCCTGTTTGCGTGGGATATCCTGGGATCCATTTATAGCACCCCTTTCACTCTCAAAGCTCTCTTGGTTTAGATGATAAATTACTTGGAAACCCTATTTATGAAGTCTGACTAGTTTTTAAATGCAGGATACAATTTTCCATAGGGAATAAATATAAGATTTTTATACAAAATCATCATTTAAAAATTAATTTTAGCACCAGAATCTACCAGAGTAATCATTTTTCTATAAAAAAGTAGGCTTCAAATTCCCTCTCCATGAGCCCATTTCATCTTCTTGAACCTCTGCCACACATTCTTTGCCCGTGGATGGATACCCCATTTAGAATCTCCTCCAGCTCCAGGTAACCAGCAGTTACCTATGTCAAGGATGAGTTGGTGAAAGGCAGTGGCAGGGATTCTGGGACAGGGAATTGTATGATTGTGCAGGGAGGCAAACACAAGGAGAGGGTAGGACCTGGGGAGACTTAGGGGAAAAAGTTATGGGACAGAGTTTCCTGCCAGCATGATCCCCAAAGCTACTCCAGTACTAGGTCAGTAAAACCCCATCCCAAGCATATGGCTCCACCCTGCTCAACACTTAGTCCCAGGAGGCAATATGACACGGCAGAAAGAACACAGTCTCTTCCTCACTTGGGGCTCAAACTTGGACCATTTAGCTGCTCCATGCCTCAGTTTCCTCATCAACAATAAGGACTCCCACACAAAAAAAATTTAGGGCTATTATGAAATCAAATGAAACATGAAACAGTCCTGTGACCAACTGCCCAGTATTACACATAGTTGGCATTCAACAAATCCTAAGCCTATCATCAGAAACTTTGTTATGGAAACTTTTTCTTTCACAATTTAATCAGAGAATTCTGTCCTTATTGCTCTACCAGAGAACAGACCCCACTCTTATTAAATTTTTCCTATTCTACCTTCCTTAGGGCAATTATAGTAGAATGTTAAAAGGAGGAATATAAAAAAATCTTCCTGTTTTAAATGCAAGCACTTTCTACCTTGGGGATCATCGACTTTATTTTATATATATAAGAGTTATAAGTTGGACAGTCACAAACTAGAGATAAGTTTTACCACTATCCCCACCAGAGGAGTGGTGAGGTAGCAGGGGACAAACAGCCAGTGAAAAAAATCCATACAAGTATAGGTGCTGGTTCCAAGTAAAGGTCCCATTTGATGTACAGGTCCCTTCACTCCCTAACTGCCACCATCTCCCTGGGCATCCAGAATGTCGCTGTCCATTTTGGAGGTAGAAAATAAGCTGTCTTACAAGGGCCCTTAGATGTTAAAGAAGGATGTCCACTCCTGGTAGGTAAGAAGAGGTCAGAGAGGCTGCCAGGCTCAGACAATGTCAGTCCTACTGAAAGAAGAAGAACAGATGACTAACAGTCAGCCATCCTGGGGATGCCTTTGCCAGATAGTAGCTAACAAGAAGGGCTACAGGCCTAGTTCCTCACCACAAGCATCATTCAGGGATTCTTAAGGATCTGTGGATACTAGGCAGGTCCCATCCATCTCCTAGACACTGAGGCTGCCCTTGGACAGCACTTGCTCCATACACACACCATCTTTACTTCTCACCTTCCCTGAGACAATGGCACTATCTTCTGGCCTATTCCAGCCACTTCCTGGTCTGTGAACTCTGTTTCCTGATGGCAGCAGCCAGGGACTCCAGCATGACTGTGCTCCCTGGCATCCATACTGCTACTGCCAAGAGCCCTCCACACAGAGGGGTGATATCAAAAGACACTGTAGAGAATATCTGTCCTTTGGGGTGAACCTTCAGCTTTATCACCTTCCTATGTTGGAGAATTTTTCACCAAGCAAAGCTTTCTTCTCCTACAGAAACTAAAAGTACTATATAGTTTCCCAAGCACATGTAGACAAATCACTGTGTCATTCTTCCCATCGAGAGATTTTTTTGAAGGCAGAGATGATAAATGATTCTTCTAATATACTGCTTCTGCCTAGCATAGTAGGTAGGCACTTTAGTTAAACTAAATAGTTAATTTAACTGCAACTATAATTTAAATTTATGTGACAAATTTCAATATCTTATTTTTATTACCATAGGAAATCAATGGGGAATATGAAAAATTATTGACTCTCCAGTTATGAAAGTAACAAACTCTGGGAAAAAAAAAAACTTTTTAACTTAGGCCATTTATACTGAAAAGATCAATTAACAGGAAATAATATTTATATATAATTAATTACACATTCCAAATCAAGGGTATAAGTTACTGCAGCCAACTTCTGATTATCTTTGGCAATGGATAAGCAAATTTGTGGGTAAATACTAAGTCTAATCTAAATCCAACAACAGGGAGCCCTTATATTCTTTCATGAAGATATGTAACTTCACAAGGATGTTGATCAGGAGAAAATGTGATAATAAGTTTATTTTATCACAAAACGAAATGCCATTCTGCAACCAAATAGCAGAAGGAATGTAATAACATTATTTTATTTTTCTTAGCAGCTGTATTAGACTTAAGATTTGCTTTTGTTGGACAAATGATTAGATAAGCCCCCTTGGTGGGCATCTGAGAAGGGCCACAAGAATTAAGGACTGAGAGATGCGAACAGAATTGTTCTGCAATAATCATGAACAAGCTGGGCACAGTGGAGCACACCTGTAATCCCAGCAACTCAGAAGGCTGAGGCAGGAAGGAGGATTGCAAGTCCAAAGCCAGCCTCAGCAAAAGTGAGGCCCTAGGCAACTCAGTGAGACACTGTCTCTAAATAAAATACAAAATAGGGCTGGGGATGGGGCTTACTGGTCGAGTGTCCTTGAGTTCAATCCCGGTATATAATAATAGTAATAATAATAATAATAATAATTTATTATTATTATTATTATTATTTTAAATATGTTTGTTTAAGAGAGAGAGAGAAGAGAAGAGCAACTCTGTTGGCATTTACGTAAGAGAAGCATCCCAGGGATGGGAAGCTATGGGCCAGAGGAAAAGCCTAAAGAGACTTAAGACAGCAGACCTTTCTGCTATAGATACTAACTCTGCACTGTACAATTTTTGATAAGGTCTGCACTATTCAGTGCTTTAATGCAAGATTTCTGCCACACAATCCAGCAGTGTACTGTGGCAAAAAAATAATTAGATACATAAGCACTAAACATATGTTAGCATTACCACCACATTTACTGACATAAAAGATATCTAATGTGTACTTCTGCAAAAGTAACTTTGGGGTACAAATTACATATTATAAATTTGCCTTTTGAAGTGTATAACTCAATAGTTTTTAGTAAATTATGCAACAACCATAATCTAGGATTGAAATTTGTCATTTTCCCAATAGGATCCATGGTGCATACATATGGTTAATCGGTTCCCATCCCCAACTCTAGGCAACTGCTAATTAATGTTCTGTCTCTACTGATTTGACTTCTTGAACATTTGATACCAATGGAGAATACAAATCACAGCATGTGGTCTTTTGCGCCTGGCTTCTTTCACTTATCTATAGTGTTTTTGAAGTTTGACCATGTTGTTACATGTTTCATAACTCATTCCTTTTTATTGTTGATAAGTAGAAGTTGGTATAGGCATTTTATTAGATGCATATACCAAATCCTACTTATCCATTCCCCAGATGACAAACATTTGGTTATTTCTGTCTTGACTATTATGAATAATGCTACTTTGAACATGCCCATGCAAATCTTGTGTTGACATACTGATATATACTTTTAGATAGGGGGAAATTATAGCATATCAATTTTAGGAGATTTACATTTTAATATCTTGGAAATTAGGGTATGTCTTATAATTGATGGTTTATGTATTTGTCATCCACAAGGAAACAAAAGGCATAAATTAAAATTCTTTAAGGGAGGAAATAAGGGGAATAGATATAAAAGTAAAAGACTGAGGAAAGAGAGATTCAGTCATGTAGATAATAAAGCACACTTTAGGAGCACATTCAGTAAAAGGTACTCTTGAGGAACAAAGTCAAGGTACAAAATCCTCCTTCCTCACTCTTCTCCTTCCCTCTGAGTCCAGCAGAGGTTTCCCATTGGTCAGAGCCAATTGGAAGCCAGAAGACAAGAGAGACTAATGACATTGTCTTGCAGGGAAGACAGCAGGGCAAAGAACAGATATGGAAGGGCAATCAGAACACATACCTGGCACAGAGTATCAAAGTCAAATTACCAGTTTCTTCTTTCTTAGTGATATACAAAAATAAAGGTGCATCCTCACTTGAGCATTTTAGATCTGCTGAAGTAAGATATAATCCCAGTTTCATAAAAATCACCACTAACAATACATATCCATACGTGGAAAGAAAATCTGGAGACAGATACATTAATAAATACATACTTACATTTAGATGTATGTGTGTGTGTGTGTGTGTGTGTGTGTGTGTATATATATATACATATAACCTATGAGAAGGAATTTTAAGAGGAAACTTACTTCTCTACATTAAAAATTTCTGTAACATGAGAATATTTTATCATAAGCATATCCTATTATCAAGAAACACTTAGATCTTCATGGTTTCTGAATAGTAAGCCTTGTTCTTCCTCTTTGAATTTCCTTTCATTTCAATTAACTCCCTTTTGTACTTCCAAATCCTCTTCCATAACTGATATAGAACCTGGCCTTCTGCCTTACGTTTATAAAGCATTTTAATAAATATGTGTTACAGAGAAAAGTTTTACAGGTAAATTGATAAATGAAAGTGAATTAAAGCTAATAGTCTTATCATTGATCTCATAGGTACCTACCAGTCCAAGGAAGTTAAAGACCACAAGAAAAATGCTGATACAGAGGAATGTAAAGGGGAGGAAGGAAACGAAAAAGAAAAAAAAATAGTATTTCTCAGGAAAAATCAAGATAAAATGGAATTTTGCTAATGGAGGTTAGAAGAAAATCATTAAGATAAAACGTTTTTGCTTTTCTAAGTGTCTGCTTATCTTCATATCTTTAATATTTTTATTAGTTCACTATAGTTATACATAATATTGGGGTTTATTATATAATTATACATTCATGGAATGTAACTGGTCCCATTTTAGTCCCCAGTACTTCGTCCTTTCCTCCTTTCCTCCCTCCCACTGTTCCCTTTCCTCTATCAGTCTTCCTTCTATTTGTTTGTTTATTTATTTATTTATCTTTTAATCTATGCTTTATAAATACACACAAAGGTGAAATTCACTGTGGTATATTCACTTACATATATTTGAGTCCAAAAACAGGACCATAATATTTCTGATGAGCTCAAAATAAGTTTTTGCCACAAACATTTAGCACAGTAAAGGAAACCACAGTTGAGAAGTAAAACAAAAACGAACAGAACTGATTCTTTTAAAATTACTATTTCCCCATAACATTTTCCAGAATCCCTCTATCTTCTTTCTTTATTCATGCTGTGCCATTAGTATCCAGTTTTGTTTAATTTATAACGTTACACAAAGTCAGGAAGTGCCTTTTAAAGTTTCTCAGAATGAACTATGTATAAATATTTTAGTAAAATATCTTAATAAAATTCTAAAAAATTGACCACTGAGTTATTACTTTCTGATTTTAATTCAATAACATGATGCATCAAATCATCTTTTAAAGTGGGATGAGACTAAACAGTTAAGCACAGTTTATGACATCATTTATGTGAGAAAATGTGTTCCAAGTTTTAAACAACCAACTTACAAACAAACTTTTGGAGTCCAACCCATTCCTGTGTTAAGAACTGCCTGTACTGGTTTCAACCTGGGAAGTCACCAATGCTTTAGTCAATCAAGGTTGTTGGCAAAACAGCACAACTGGCTCATTTAACTATACCATTCCACTTATTCATCTGTCCACTCATTCATGCGTGTATGCATTTAGCAAATATTTATGGAGTGCCTACTTTAGCAGGGCACTAGCTAGAAGTGAGATAATAGAAACAGAGCTGAGTAAAACATGGTCCTGCCAGCAGGAAATCTCTTAGTGGCACAAATAAACATTCTAGGACATTACTAAGAAAAAAAAAATGGGGATACAGGGGAAGAAAGAAATGTTAAAGACATTCAAGGAAAGAGAGATCATGGCCTCACAGAGAAATAATTCAATGTGGACAGGAAACTCCAAGGAAGCCAGCATTTTGGTCAATTTATTACAAAATCTAAACTGGCAAGGTATGATGCTAGAGCTCTGATCATGAAGGAATCAGTGGACCATTTTAAGGAAGACAGACCTTATTCTTTCAGATTCTGCTGGTAAACCTTTGATGAATTTAAGCATTCAAATAAAATGCTCATACTTATATTATTGCCAACTCATCCTGGCAACAGGTAAAACTTAGGTCAGCAAACTACTGCCTATGGGGCTTTTGTTGGGCCTGTGAACTAAAATTGTCTTTACAGTTTGAAGTGGATTTTAAAAATTGAAAGAACCATATTTTGTGAGACATGAAAATCACATATGAAAATTTTGATGTCCACAAGGAAAGTTTTTAAGAATTTTTAATTGATACATACTAATTGTACATATGTATGGGGTACAGTATGATATCATGTGTAATGACGTGATGTGTAATCATCACATAGATAATGTTTTATTGGAATGCAGGACACACTCATCTATTTACATTGTGCCACTAGTTAGAATTACAAAGGCAGAACTGAGCAGTAATGACAGACACCAGATGATCTGCAAAGCCTATAATATATACTATCTGGTCTATTACTGAAAAAGTTTAATTCTTGGCATAGAAGATGGATTAAAGAAAGGAAAACAGGGATATGACTTCTGCACTTGAATCTTCCAGTTGAAAAATGGCATGGGCTGAACTAGAGTAGTGGTAATAGAGGTGGACAGGACAGGGCAGTTTCATGACACAGGGTACCCATCACCAAGGTGTGTGTATGGGACCAAAGATAAAGTCCGGGATCATTTCAGAGTTCTATTATGAATAACCAGGGAATATGTTGGTATCTCCACAGAAGATGGATTAATACAGGAGGGAAGCGAGGAGGCATGAGGTAATATTGAGGATGTCTCTGTGGAGATATCTTGAAGGCAACTGGAGAGACATGAGCTAGAAATGCAGGTTGCAATGAGCTGCCATTCATTTCACATCTGCACATGGTATACTAAAACCCATAAATCATTTCCCATGTGCCAAATATGTACTTTATTTCTTCTGATGAATGGGCATTTTGACCAGTCACATAGTAACCCTGCCATACTTGTCAGCCAGATGTTCAATTCTGGCAGAAACAACATTGTTACCCAAAAGTGTTTGTGTAATTACATGACATTTTTTATTACCTTTTGGGCTTACTATTTTAGTAACAATGAAAAAAAAAAAACAGAGATTAAAAAAGAAAATTAAAGTGTTGACATTAGTAAGAAACATAAGTTTCACAGAAATCAGAAAGTGCTAACATGTCACATAGTCACTGAAGTTAAACTGAGAAAAGGCTGATCTAAAGGAAAAGCCCTTAATTGAGGAAAACAGATGTGCAATTTTGGAAATAACTTCTGGTTGAAGAAACTATCAACGAGAGGTATAACTAGGAATTTTACAACAGTTTTCCCATACACAGTGTCTTCTAGAATGTTTCTGACTTGTACATGTGACCATTTTATGTGTTTTCAGGAACTCATTTTGTCTGAGATTAGGAGACTCTCTATAATAATCTGTGAACAGAAGTTGAAAAGATACAAAAGATGATAGTAACCAACGAAAGCAGGAGCGAGGAGAAAGGACTGCATCCTAGGGTAACCATGATGATTGATGAGCAGAGAAAGAGGAGCCCACAAAGGAACCTGGAGTATGACAGCCAAGAAAGATGCAAAAAAACCCAGGGAGGTTGGAGATACCAAAACAGAAGGGTATTGCATTTCTAGAAGGAAGGAAAGAGTTATGACCATTTCCAGGAAAGCAGCCACTGCTGTTGCTGCCCAAGATCGATCTCTCTCTCTCTCTCTCTCTCTCTCTCTCTCTCTCTCTCTCTCTCTCACACACACACACACACACAGCACCCCAATTTGCTTCTTTCTCTGTTCTAAGTCATCTGATCTGTATTTACTAATTTCAATCATAGCCCTAAAGATAGGTCATAGCTAGCTTAAACCAATCCCCATATTCCAAAGCCCCTATCCAGAGAGATAAATGGTTTAGGCACAGGCAAGAACCCAAGCAGAATCAATGGAATGTGAGATGTTTGCTGGGAACTCTGGGAAACAGATTTCTCTCTCTACCCTGGAAGTTTTGATATGAGGATGTGGTATCTGAAGCTGTTTACAGACTCATTGTAAAAGAGGAAAGTCTAGAGCTGGAAGTTTGAAAGGTGAGTGTGACATACACCAGAGGCTAAGGATGAAGCCAAAATGTAGGCATAGACAGAACCCAGGTCTACAGAATCATTTCAGGTGATAGCTCAAGTTTTATCTAAGGCCAGCACCCACTTCAGGATTTGCATGAGACAAAAATTCTGTTATTGTTAGGTTGACTGGATTGGTTCTAAAGACAATACAAAGAATCCCGGCTGATGGAGGGGTCAACCATGACCTTAAAGGAAGTAGCTTCCATGAATCCCTGGACACATGAAATATGAATAACTTCCCCTTTAAGAAATACGAATGAAAGGGAGCATAAGCGGCACTTAAAGAATGATCAGATGTGGCAAAGGAGGATTGCTTTGTAGTTCTTTGCTGCTATTGTTGTTGTTGTTCATCGTTTGCTTGTTTGCTTGCTTGTTTCAAAATATAAGTTACCTAGTTACCTATGCCTGATTAGAAATTTGATAGAAGGGTCTGGCACAGGGCTAAGTTGAAGATATGAAAAGAAAAGTGAATCACTGATACAAGATCCCTCCACCTCCAAATTGTGGAGGGAAAATCTATATGCTTTCTGATCACTGGACCTAAAGAATCTATTACAGAACTGTCTGAAAAGGCGATTCAAAAAGCAATCAAGGGGATATGCAGATAAGTTTTATCTTCTGTATTTTTAGTGAAGGCATTTTCTTTTAAAGGTCAAAGTGTTTTGTCCTAGAAAAAAGAAAGCTGCAGGATGTTATAATGAAGGCCTTCTAAAAAATTCCTTAAAGACTGCTTTACACAGGATCTCATTCACCAAATTTCAGTATACAAAGACTACCTGGCATCTTCTAACCTTCAAAAGAGATTTATTTTCTACAAATAAAATTACTATTTCCAACAGAAAGTTATAATAATGTAAAAACTCAGAATGCCTGCCAGTAGAAAATGTAGACATAGCTTTATGAACAGATTAGGAAAATTCCAGACAGCATATGTGCAGTGGATTTATAAGAAAACTACCGCATTCCCTGACCTCTGAGGTCAATAAAATGAGAGAATACTTCATAATCTTTCCCACAGCATGTCTCTGGGTTGGAAGAACCAAGAACCTCACACCTTAAATTCTCAGGTCTAATGAGGAGTTTGAACCATCCATAAATGAAAGGTCCTATCTGTGAAAAAATGCAGAATTGTGGTAACTGCCTGAATGAAGATCTTTGATAGATATGAACTCTGGGTCAATTTACACCAGAGCTGAACTGTTTAACTGTCTACTGAAATGTGACCTGTCAAATCTGGGAACAATTGAGAGATTAACATAGTTTTCACATTTTAATATAGACATTTGGCAGATTGTGCTGGGGGGAGGGCTCTAATCCATGATACTGACAAACAACAACGGCTTAAGGCCCTTATTTGGACATTCATATCCACTGAAGCCAAATATATTTTTTGTGGAGCCAAAGGGGCTGGAAGCTGACAAAGACAACTTGCCCTTTCAAAATTATAGCATCACTAACCCAGGGCCGCTGGAAAGTCAACATATTCATTTCCCTCCAGGTCACACCTCCCAATTCACAATGATACGGGGACCAGTTCAACACTAGGTTCTGACCCAATCTCCTCCTCACACAGAGCACCTTCAGGCCAAAACTGCCCTGCTATGTCCCCTCACTGCAAGGAGGGGACATAGGCCTCTGCTGGCCCTGCCTAAACTTAAAAGTGCACACAAAATATTTCACAACAGCCAACCCAGGAAAGGCAGCACTCTCAATTTAGCAATTTAGCAATTTCCATTCTACCCAAAGTAAATAATCATCATCAGTAATTTGTATTCGTCAATTGAATTGCAAAAGAGACATCTGTAGGATTAAAATGTTTGGGTTTTTTTTTTTTAAGTCTTTACCTCAAAATGATGCTCATGGACTCACTGAGAGATGAAGAACGAATCTAGGAAGCGTCATGATTATTTGTGTTTAAATTTGCTGCATTTAAACTTCAAAGCAGTGCTACAACACAAAGCATTCTCTCTCTCACTGATCCTGCAGTGCAAATGAGGAAACAGCAGCAGAAGAGATAGACAGGTGGACCCAAGTTACATGGGCTAATGAGTTAAAAGCAGGGAACTTTGGAGCAGACAGCCTTACCACACTGCTTCTGGGAAGGATATGAGGGGAGTGATTTTTTTTTAAGATAACTTTTAGGTTACTAATTCTATGATTCTAATATTGCTTTGCCTGGCTAAAGGACTTTCACCTTAACTACCATGAGAATGCTGTACCCTTGAACAAAGTGTGGGGGGGTGGCAATGACAGGGTACTTAAAACAGCAGAGTTAGTGCGTGTGACTCAACAGCCATCCTGTACACCAACAGCAAAGTTAACTTCAGTTCTATTAACATCACATTAGCCTCCCTGCCTGCCAAGGATAAGCCTAACCAGGCCTGTAGTTTTCATTTTGGTTCAGTCCCCTGGGAGAAGAACTTTTATCTGTCAAAGCAAATTCTTGCCACACATAAGTAATCTAAGAAACTAGAAGATTTCTAAAATATGGCTGCTTTGTATGACCATAAGCACACATTCTTTTAAGTTAAATGGGGGATGGAGAGGATTTCGCGTTTAGATCTCTAGTTTAGATAGCAGGGGCCGTGGACAAGTTCTGGTCTTCAATAGGCACGTCTCAGTGCAGGTTGGCCTGACGTCAATAGAAAGGAACTGAGCAAGAACCATGCCCCTGAACAGCTTCCAGAGAGTGGTCTTAAGAATATAAAGTCATACTATGTTGCTCAACATGGTGAGGCCAGAGCATTTGAAAACCAGTGTGCTATTCTGTTCATGCTGGAGTGGGCAGGAATGGAAGACGGCGGTTCTTCTCAGGGCCCTTTGTGAGGGGCGATTATGCAATTCAACCATGTCCCCATGCTCTTTGTAGAGTGTGAATCAAATTTTCTGTCAGGGAATAGTATTTTCCACACTCGTGTAGAGAATGATTTGAAAAACTCTGGTACCTTGCCAGTTTTTTTAAAATTCTGATTTTATGTGACAAGGGAACGTGTCAATTTTTACCCAAAGCCCCATGCCACTTTCCAAATGCTGGGAGATGGAACTCAGTGGGTGACTGCTTCTTGGCAACACGGATGTCCATCACTCCATGTTCCCTTTGGCAGAGGTGACTCTGTGGCTAGAAAGCAACTCCGACCCCCGCCAGCTTTTGTGATATTCTTTCCCATAACTTAGGCTGTCAGGATGGGAAGAGGTCTAGGTCCCTAACTTGTCTGATGGTGGACCTCTTCAGTAAAATGCTAATGAGCACATTTCCCACAAATGCACATTTTTATATAAATAGTTTACTCTTGTTACTGCCCAGACCAGGTATACCTTAAACTATACACAAAAGTGCCATTTTAAAAATAAATTATAAACGTGAATTTATAATTTATTATAAATTAAAACAAATAATAAAAGTACTAAGATTTTCTTTGTGAACTTAAATGGATGTCCCTGCTCTACTTTGAAGACCCCTGATAAACCCAATCCCATCATTTTGAAGATAAAGATAGGTGGTTCAAAGAGGCAAAATTACTTCCCATGGGAGTCACTGAATTCATCTAGAACCATACAATCTGACTTCCAGATGGGCTCCTTCCTGAAGTTCCTCAACAGGAGCTTGAGCTAGCTCTCTTCTGAAGTACATGAAGTCCCAGGGTCTCTCATAATGTTGAAGCCTGTTGCTGTCATTAATGGATATGTGTGTCAGGGATACTACACATCCTGCAATGCATAGAACAGTCCCACAAGTAGCAAAAGAGTCCCTGTTGGAGAAACTCTCTCCGCATGGGCTTTCCTTTCCCAATAGAAACTCCATCAGTGACAAGCCTGTGATATTCTCATTGTACCTCTCATCCTTTTTTAGATCTTATAAATCACATTAATTTCATTCCACTTTTTCCTCCAATGTTTACTATAATATTTGGCAAAAAAAAATTCTCATTGCTAGAGCTTTGTAAGATACCTCTCATTTTTCTCCCTCTCTACCAAGGTCTCTTAGCTTCTATACTATTGACATTTTCAGCTGGATCATTCATGTTGGGGGGGGGGCAGGCTATACATTTCAGGATGTGTAGCAGCATCCTTGATCTCCATCTGCCAGAAGCCAGTAACATCCCTCAAGTTATGTCAATCAAAATGTCTCCAGACATTAACAAAATCACCCCCAGTTGAAAACCACTGTTCTAGCCAATGTAGCAAAGAAGAAGTCTATCTATGTTTTCTGCCAATATCTATCTGTAGCTTAATGTCTAAATAGGGCCCAAAGTTCATGGAATACAAGGATGATACTTTGTTCAACTTCATATCTCCATTTCTGGTCTAATGCCTGGCACATAGCAGGCACTCCATAAGTATTTACTGAATGAAAGAAGCCTTCTTAAGAACAATATATACCTTAGTTAACTCAAGCCTTAACAAATGAGCCTAATTCCAGTAACAGAAGCTTCACAGACCTTCTTGAGAAAATATCAGCTATTATAATAGCTTTGCAATGTACGAAGGATTTGTGGTATGGTTTATCAACCCATCTTTGAACAACCCAACCAGAAAGTAACCATCAGATTATTGTGCCTCTTGTTATCAGTGAGTTCGGCATCCAATTGCTTTCATATTTTGCAGTGGCCTTAGTTTATCTTAACATTCCCCTGTATTATCTGGAAAAGCATTTGAAGATTGGCAAATCTGAAAACAGGACTATGCAACATGCTTTGAATTAGAATAGAATTTCAAATGCGGCCTGCTTAAACTCATATCCAGTAAGCTATTTATGACTGTTAAGTAGGGATTTTTTTTTAAGAGAAAACTTTAGTAAGCTGCCCTGGAACTCTTATTATATGGGGATTCTACAATCCAGGAAATTTAAGTCTTTAGCTTAAAATAAGCAATGTTCAGGCTGGGGTTGTGGCTCAGTGGGAGAGTGCTTGCCTCGCATGTGTGAGGCATCCAGTTTGATTCTCAGTATCACATATAAAAATTAATAAATAAATAAAGGTCCATCAACAACCAGTAAAAATATTTTTTAGAAAATAAGCAATGTTCTCTGGAAGATAATAGAGCTTCAAAATACAGAAATATAATGCTTATCCTGCTAGTCCAAAGAAGAAGGACACCTGTAGGCCCCTATCAGCTCCATAGTCTGAAGTAGCTTCATTTGTCCAAGCCATTCTCCTCACCAGTAGCCACAGATCATCTCATCTCTGGTCCTTTTATTCTATTGACCCTGTCACTCCACCTGAAAGTTTCCATTTTCCCTCTTCAAGATAAAGCCCAGAAAGCCTTCTCTGACATCTTGTATCCCAAAAGGCAGCCCTTTGCTTGGAGTTGCCATTGTATTTATGGATTTATAATTTGTGCCATATTCACCATACTCTTCTCCACTTAAGGTTTTGGTTATGATTTAGACTACACTGATCTCTCCAACAAGCCTAAATTCCCTGCTATCTATGTCACCCATGCCCCACTAGCATTAGTTTAATACTGTCCACATAGCAAGCGTTCAGTAAAAGTTTGTTTCTTGGGTTATTCCAAATTGCACTAAATGTATAAACCTGTACCTTTTCTTTATGTGCATTTTCATGGATTCTAAGTGATTTTTCTAAATTCAAGATCCACTTGGCTCTACTTTAACAAGACCTATAAAATATAATTCTCATTGGCTATGAGTTTTCCAGCAGGGTCCAAAGACAGTATCTCTTAGGGGTCCTAAATTCACAGTCAGAACAGAAAGAGACCCATCAAGCTTCGCTCATTCTTATACACACTTTGTTCTGAAAGGAAACATGCAGGTTGCTCCTTTAAATGCCAGCACATGCCACCAGATGACAGGATAAAAAAAATACAGTCTTTGTTAAAGGCAGCCCTGAAGAACAAGGGTCACTCCACAAACATTGCTAGTAGAAATGTAAAATGGTGTAGCAACTTTGGAGAACAGTTGGGTGGTTTCTTAAAAGCTAAACATAAACTCACCCAGATAGCCCACTCCTAAATCTTTTCAGAAGAAATGAAAGCATCTATCCCCTGAAGAACTTATGTGTGAAAGTTCACAACAGCATAATTCATAAAAGCCAAAAATGGAAACAAGGCAGTGTCCACCATCTAATGAGTAGAAACGTAAAACATGGTATATCAATATAATGGACTATTATTTGACAGAAAAAAATGGAGATGCTGATATATGCTACAATACAATTGAACCCTGAAAAATTTTTTGCTAAGTGAAAGAAGTCAATCAGGGAAGATCACATATTGCATGATTTCATTTGTATGAATGTCCAGAAAAGGCAATTCCATAGAGACAGAAAGATTAGAGGCTGCTGGGGGCTGGGAGTGAGAAAGAGGATTAATTTTAAGTGCACAAATACTGGAGTACTAAACATGTTCTAAAACTGGATTATGGTAATGATTGCACAATTTTGTAAATTTACCAAAAGTCATTGGATTGTATGGGTGAATAATATATGCAAATTTTAATTTTTAAAAATCCAATATAAAAACAAATAACAAATGTCACCAATGCACTTTCTTCATGAACTGACTTTCACCTCTTTCCCCCATCCCCAGTTGAGTTCTGGGGGCCACAGTGATATCTGTGGTTTTACTTCAGAACTATATGTGATTAATCACACCTTGGAAATTCCTGGGAATTCATTCATTCATTCATTAAGAAAATATTTGCTCAACTCTTTTTATGTGCCAGGCACTGTGTTGGATATTTGAGGCAAAACAGGAGATGGGAGATGTGGTTCTTTGCATTACAGGAGCTAAGGATTACAGACAAAACTAGGCAAAATAATATAGTGTAAAGTGTACAACAAGGCAGGGGCATCTTACCTAGGTGTTGTTATCAGGGGCTCTCAGTGAAGTCTAAAAGGCCAAGTATAGAAACAAGGATAAGGCAGGGGAATGGGAAAGCTTTCCCTGCAGAGGAAACCGCAAGTCTAAAGGATAGAAGCAGGAGAGATGCAACACTGGAGAATGGATGCTGTTCCATCTAGATGGGTCATAGTGTGAGGGAAAGTTTTAGAAAAACATGCGGGGTAATATCTGGAGCCCTGGAAACATTGAGGAATATGGACTTTATCCTATGTGGTGTGAAGAGGCAATGAAGTATTCTCAACAAGGGAATAATATGTCAGTTTTGAGGTTTCCTGATAGAAACAAGACCCATTAAGAGGCTGCAAGAGAGTATGCATCTGAGAAGCAGCAGAAGTTTCCATGAAACAAAACAAAACTATGTGAGAAGTGAGTTGTTCCTAAGTGCTATCAATCCATTCTCATTTAAGCCTCAAGAGAAAATACCAGAACCTCCAGAAGCTGAACAGATTAAGGTATTTATCCTAGACCATTCTCCTCCAGGTATCCATTCTCCCTCCCATGCCCTCCTCAATCTGCCTAGACCTTATGCATTCTTTATGTCCCAGTTTAAAGCTTTCCAGAAAGCCATCCCTGACAACCCAGCCACACCCTAACTTGGGCTAGTCACCTCTCCTATATACTTTCTTTGAAACACACTTATGTTTCATTCAGCATATATTATATCTGACTGCAATGAAAGTGTCCATATTTTAATCTGCTTTATCACTAAACAACGTCCATACAACAGAATTTTCTACAATGATGGAGATGTTCTACATCTGCACTGTCCAATATGGTAGCCACTAGCTATATATAAGCACTTGAAATATGGCTGGCATGATTAAGAAACTGAATTTAAATTTTATTTAATTTTAGGTAACTTACATTTAAATTTCCATAGCCACACATGGCTAGTGACCACTGTAATGGACAGCCCACTAAGTATTATATTCTATAAACCCAGATACTATGTCTCATTCACTGCTAAAATCCTTGCATGTAGAAAAGCACAGTGGAGGGGGCGGGCAGACAATAGAAACTTGGTAAGTATTTATGACTGAATAAAAAAGATACAACTTTGAGTGTCAATATTTTTATGAATTCATTCATTTATTCAACAAACATTTATTACCTTACTCACAATGTTACCAGTTTTGTTCTAGACATTGTTTACAGACAAATGCCCTGTTTTGCTGGAGCTTATGCTTTAATAGGGAAAGCAGAAAATAAATGTGTAAGCAAAAAAATAGAAAGAAAGAAAAGAAAACCAACAAAATCAAAAATTTCAGAGAGAGAGAGAGAGAGACAGGTGCTATTTATAAAAACAATAAAGCAAGATAAGAAGATAGTGATGACGAAAGTGTGTGTGGTCTTAGAGACATTTCATCTCACTAGTAGCAGTTGCCAGAGGTTCTAATGTTCCAGTGTAGGTTGTAATCCAGCACATATCAAACAACACTCATGATGAAAGTTAATGGAAAAAACTTTAGCAGAAAGTGGGATAATTGCTCAGAAATATATTCTGCTCTCTGATCATCTTGTCATAAAAGCTTTCAAGTACACATTTTTGTGGAAAGGACACAGCAGCAAAATTGACCCATATTCTATTTCAAAGCTATTAATGTGTCAAATGGTTAGCCCCAGCAGGCAGAGAATTTCTGCAAACTTTGGGGAAAATCATCTTCTGAATTACTTAGTGTCACAACATGTGTCAGAACCAGTGGCCAATCAAAATCTCACCTGCAGCATGTATCTTCTGTTGTACATTTAGATTCACTTCACATTAACTGAGCATCTCCCTAAATGCCAGGGCTATACAAAGCACCAGGACAGAAACCCAAAAGTGTCTGCCCTCCACAAGCTCCCGCACCAGGAAAAACAAGAGAAACCTCATGTAATATAGCAAAGACAACTCGGGCAGAGCCACGAGTGTCACTTTCTTTCTTTCGGTTTTCTTTAGATTCCTCAATGTTCTTTATCCCTGGTCATAAATTACAGCCGAGGATGCTGTACTCTTACTGAAGACCAAGGTTATTTCACAATTTCACATCTTAAGTAAAATGAAAATTCCCTTAGCTATCATGGCTTCTAAACACCATTAAGATTAAAAATCATGTAGCTGGGAAACATGTCAGAATATAAAATGCTTTTTGTAAGCTTAGAAAAAAGTTAGCCTTACAATGCTAGTCAATGTTATGTAACTCATGCTAATCACTTATCCAAGGGGAGATTCACCAACACTCTCAACTGGACTTTTAAAATATTTGCCCATTTTACCTGAATTAGAGATTTCAATGGGAGTGAACAGAATGGTACTCTGCACTGGCAAAGTCCTTTATGATCATCAGAATAAAAATGATAGCTCTTCCCTCACAGTATTAGTTGTTTTGTATACAGGTTCACTAAAGGAAAGAAGAGAGACTGAAATTTCAGTCTTGTGAAAATAACGACATAACTTCTCTGCGATCACTTCAGGCATCCTCCCGGAATAAACAATTACGGGGGAACAACTCAGTGTGAATAACTCTCCAACCTCATCTCTCAAAGTATTCTGTTAATTGGTTTAAACTTCCACATACAATTATTGGGCATAGGACTGCCAGTGTGTGTGTGTGTGTGTGTGTGTGTGTGTGTGTGTGTGTGTGCGCACATAAATACAAATACATATGCTCAGGGAGTTCCCTTCTTTTGTTAAGGATGATTGCAAGTTTTGCAGAGGTAACACATGACTTATCATTTATGGTGAAGAAAAAAAAAGCTGGCTTTACTGCAACTCCATTAAGAAAGTATTCCTGAATTTGCCAATGCTCTGTTTTCATTTTTCAAGCATCAGAAATCCTGGAGCTTCTCATTAATGCCATTGCCTGGGTCTATGCCATGGAATCATCTTTCTGCGATTCAATTTCTATGCAATGAATGTTCCCATCATCAGCTTCCATTTCCAATACCTATCAAAGGCTGTAGACTCTAAAAACATGTCTGTGTAATTTAACCACTTCAAAGTTTCCCCATAACATTGTGTTACTACAAAGTCATGTTCCAGCTTTCAATGTCTGTCTTCTTCAATAGTATGACAATACTTGGTTGGTATTTGCCTGTCTTTAAAAGAAAGGAAAACTCAGATGTTTTCAAAATCCTTTTTCAAAAATGGTTCAGCAATATAGGAATAAACATACAAAATTTAAAAATCAAAATTTCTAATAAAATTGTTAATTCAAATCTAACGTGCTGGGCGCCATGTTTTTTGGTATGATGTCCCATTGTGCCCTTCCTAATGTTTGAGAAAATCATGTCCACATAAATTCATTACATATGCTCAGAAAAGATTGTTTAAAAAAAAAAGACTTTGACTTTTTCTTCTATTTAAATAGACATATGCCAGGACAGTTTTTCTTCTTTAGTTCTAAATTAATTCCATGCAAGAAGAAAATGTGGGTTGAACTGGCCAGTTCTTTGGACTTAGAGACCCACAGCAGTGGTTCTGAAAAACAACTGAAGACAGTCAAGGTCTGGCTGACACATAAATTTACTAAGATGCATACCTGGTTGTTCTTTGTTTTCAGTGCTAGGCCAATATTCCTAAGCTTTCCAGTTCACTCAAAGTCCCATGAGGTCTAGGACTCAAGTTTCCAAACTCCCCAACTTTCCTGGTAAGTTTGTTCTTACATAGCTATAGTTCTGTAAATATTCATTCTCTGACAAATGGATGTGGAGGAGGGGGCTGTCACCACAAAAAGAGATGAAGCAGATGAGGAATGTCACATGCATTATATTAAAATCAAAACCCCTCCTCTCTTGAACAGCAAACTGGAATCAATCTGATATGTACAACAGCATGAGAGAATGAAGACCTCAATACATTAATAAGTGAACATTCAAAGGGGAAGGAAGACACATTAAGGGGATCACTGCTACCAGCAACTGTGATTCTATAAAATGTAAGAGTGAAGTGAACAAAAGATAAGGTCACGTTTCCAAAGTTAACTCTAGTTTTCTTTTGTCATCCCCTTCTGTGATCTGCCCCACTCCCACAGAACAATTAAGTGGGGTCCAGAAGCATGAAGTGGGGCACCAGGGTGACTGGTTCATGAGCACAACAGTGATGAACCTGAAACCCTAGCAGCTAAAGAAGACTTTCATGCTTCAGAAGAACATGTTCAGGAAAGAATAGAGCAGGGATGTGAACTCATTCATTTGGCTCAGATGGCATACTCAGTTGTAGGCCATTAGCCATAAAAGCATTGTGGCATATAAAAAAAAAAAAAGAAAAGAAAAAAAAAAAAGTGTTCAGTCTTCCCTAGTGTCAGTACATGGTCTCTCACCCTACCTACAGCAGGCATCTGACTCCTCCCAAACAAGGCAACATCAGCAAGCAGAATTGCTAAGAGTGAAAAACTTCAAGCACATGCAATCATACACAATGTACTGCCCAGGGACAGTCCATGTGTCTGAAAGTTTCACCTTTCTGTAAAGAGACCAAGAAATGTCATGGTTTAAAGGAAGTTCGCTTACAGTACCCTCATCTTCCCACAGTTGCCTCTTTAGAAGATGCACTTTACATGTATATTTTGAGTATTAAAAGCTCCAAAAAAGGCAAGGCCAGTAGGCATTTAAAGTTACCTGTTACAGGCTCCAGGCTAAGGTCCTATGCCTGTGGTCCCTTGAAAAGTAACTCTTGAACAAAGAGAACTCCTCATTTTCTGGTCACTTTCAGTTGGCATCCCAAATCACATTTCAAACAAAATTAAAATAAACAAAGGGATTTTTGTGGAGTTAAATTCTGCAGCAGCATGAAATAGTATTTAATAAAACAACCAACAGACAATAATGGACTATTTAAAATTAAAACAAGATGAGACTTACAAACATATGGGACTTATTTAGCATCTGCTATGAGATTGAAAAGCTCATCAAAATGAACTTTTCCTTCTCCTTCTACCTCCATTAAGATTGACTTAAGATTCTGCTCTAACAAAATGACATAATATATCTAATACAGAACTCTTAATCCTATGACCAATCCTGTTGCTCCTCAATCTTATCCATCTACCCAGATGCTCAAATCAAAAAGCCAAACGTCATCCTTAATTTCTCTTTCCTTCTATTAATACATTTTAGAAATCAGCCAGTTTTTAGTAAAATTTCACAAATCCACCTATGTCTCCGTATCTCCAATACAACCACCAAGGTCTAAACTGGAGTTGCCGAATAGAATTTTTGTTGGAAATGTTCTATATAAGTACTGGCCAATATGGTAGAGGCTAGCCACATGTTTCTATGGAGCACGTGAAATGTGGCTAGTACAAATGAGAAAAATCCTGATCTTTTTCCAAGTTGATTAATTCTGAAGTAATTTAAACATCCATGTGTGACTAGTAGCTACCATATTGGGCAGTCAATTCTAAATCATTGTCTTTCTCTTAGTCACTCACAACCATTCTGTCTCCCAAAATCCGTGCCCCATATAAGAGCCCAACTGATCTTTCAAAACAAATGTAAATCAGAGCTAGCATCCCACTCCCTCCCACCTTAAAAAACTTTCATGGCTTTATCTTTGGCATAGTGCTCAGAACTATCTGAAACAATCCCTTCTGTTTCTTTATTGTCGTTTTCCTCTTCTAGAATGTGAGCCCATGAAAGTCAAATTGGTAATCACTGTATCCTTATTATCTCCAACACTGCCTAGTACATAAAGACAATTGCTGAATGAATAAATGAATTATTTAGAACAGAAATCAATTGATTGACTGATTTACCCTAATCCTCCAATAATGGAGATGAGTAGTGAATACTCTGCTAATTATAGCCAAGTACTTTGAGCCCTACACCTATATGCCAGTGAATTGTCATGAGATACCTATGTCTTCTTACACAGTTTCCCTTGTGACCACTTGCACAAATCAACTTACAGACCTAACCAATACCAGGCACACAAGCTACAGACACAAGGTATAAGTCTTAGAACTATCCTTCCAGCTTAGGAGTGGCATGTTCCAACTCAGAGTTTTCTAAGTGACAGGTATAACAAGAGAAGGGTAATCTGAACACCCACTGCCCCCAGGCCCAATGACTGCATCTGATGCAAATCATAATCATTGAACTGTATAGAGTATAAATATCACCAAGTTCTATGCATTTAAAGATACAAAAAATGCTGAAAAGTACTACTAACTCACTCTTCAATAAGTGTGAACAAGCTTATCAGTCTTAAACCATCATTCAAATATTTAAAAGTCACTCACTTCTTTCAAACCCATGGTGAACACAGAAACAAAACACCACCAGTTAATCATCTGACCTTAAAGTCATACTATTTCAAGCATCTTTTGATGAAAAACTACAAATACCTTTTTTAAAAACTCCACAAACAGGCCAGGCATGGTGGCGTATGCCTGTAATCCCAGCAGCTCAGGAGGCTGAGGCACGCACGAGGATTGCAAGTCCAAAGCCAGACTCAGCAAAATCGAGGCACTAAGCAAATCAGTGAGTCCTTGTCCCTAAATAAAATATAAAGTAGGGCTGGGGGTATGGCTCAGTGGTGGAGTACCCCTGAGTTCAATCCCAGGTACCAAAAAAAAAAAAAATCCACAAATAGCACAGCTGAGCTAGTGAAGGAGTGGGGAGCCTTGACTGGTATAGTCAGCACATGCAGCAGACCCAAGTTGGACAAGACAGGTGTGGAGGCCTGTCCATCACAACTGCTGTGTAGAGAGGTTAAGGCCCAGGAGACAGTCCACATGATTAGGAAATTGAGAAAATACACATACTGAGTATAATAGGAGTAGCTCTCTTACTGTGAGAGAAAGGAGATACAAATATGGAAAGGAATAAAACTAGAGTAAACCCTGTAGTGTTAAACTAGAACTGAAAGTATTAATCCACACTCATGTATTTTAACATCTACATATAGATATATATATAGAGAGAAAAATATATAGTGGCTGTGAGTATAATATATGTGATATTTATTTATTTTTGAAAGTTTTTCCTAGTTCTCCCTGCTGTGAGAGCCTAGAAGCCATGAGACCTCAATAGCTTTAGAGTTTAGTTTCCAAATCTATTGAGCACTAAAAGGAACAAGAAATGGCTGAATCCAGGACTAGGGCAAGAAAGCAGTAGATGAGCCCAGAACATCTTTCTGTCCTTCAAAGAATAAGGAATCATCAAAGAATGATAGGGACATTTCAGAAGGACTTCAGGCAGCTTGAAAGGATCCCCACTGATTAAATACAGGAAATGTTGAATATCTAAAGAAATATTGGTAGCAGAAAACAAATAAAAACCACTAACCTGTCATATAAATCATCATTGTAAACTTTAGAATAAAACTAATAAATTTAGAAGGAATTATGGTATTAGAAAATAGTCAATGTTCCTAAAAGCAGAGTATACATTTGATGGAGGAAAAGATATTTAAAAATCTTAAAATAGTTCCACATCAAATCCTTATTAATCACTTAAAAACTCATGAGTACAAAATATTTACCAAACTCTCCAGTGGAGAAACAGGGCACACACTATCTTTGCAAAAGAACAGAAATTCACACCCATAGCACTGGACAAATCAACCCCTACTGATTTCATGCACTATGGACAATAATCATGTCTGACATATTGCTGTCCAGAGTACAGAACCTGGGCCTCATTATCAGGCAACATTGGCAAAGTAGCTAATGCTCTTTAGAAATGTAGTTATCAAAAGAAAAAAAGCAATGAACTACTTCCCAGCTGGACATGGTGGTGCACACCTATAATCCAAGCAACTCTGGAGTCTGAGTTGGAGGACTGCAAGTTCAAGGTCAGCCTCAGCAATTTAGTAAGGCCCTAAGCAACTAAGTGAGACTCTGTCTCAAAATAAACAATAAAAAGGGCTGGGGATGTGGCTAAATGGTTAAGCACTTCTGGGTTTAATCCCCAGAACCAAAAAAGAACTATGCCTGATTAAAAGACACTACAGAGAAGGATCTTGGAGCATAAAGAAAGGAAAAAAATGGAAAAGAATTTCCTTTTTCTTCTTTTCTAGGAAATTTGCACTGAAGTATTTTTCAAAGTATTAGGACAACATGACTACAACTTACTCTTAAATGATTCAGGAAAAAAACAGCAATATGTAGGTCAAAACTCTTGACATCTTTGAAGAGTACAGAGTGAGGATGATAGGGTAAAAATCAGACAAAATTTTAAAATACAGGGAATCTGGGTTAAGGGCATATGGGAATTCTTTGTATTATTTTTACACCTTTTCTATAAATTCACAATATTTTAAAACAGAAAAGGTAACCAAAAGTATATAGGTATCAAATGAAAAGGGAAAGAAATAAATTACTTTTTATTTGACATTTTCTTGGAAACTCAATCATGTGCAAAACACATGTACAGTACAGAGTCCATGTATTAGTTGGAAAATATTTTTCCCCATTCTCTTTAGATGAATAAGAATATAAAGATCAATTAGTGAAGTAAAAGGCTTTGAAATTTCTGTATATTTAATTCAGGTATCTGAACTGATTTCCACCCACACACACAAATTTCCTTCGATATTTAGCAGTGTCTGAAGAAAGAGCTACTAGCACACAGGATGGAAAAATCTAACACTTGCCTTTGGCTAACATACGATTATACTGTAAGAAAAAGGGGCAAAGTTGACACATGGAAATACCAGGAACAGAAATGTTTGGGAAAAGTGTTGTGAGGATCTCCAATGACTAGAAGAGGCCAAGGCACATGATGATAGCAATCAGACAGTCTGAAAAGGTAGCATCTTTAGAAGTCCTGGGGCTGAGAACTATCTCTAAGTTCTTCAAAGGGATCCCAGAAGTGACCTAGGTGAAATTCCCCACAGAGGGAAGAGGGAACTGATGTCTGGAGTCAGGCAATAAATTGTCTCCAGTTTGAGGCAAAAACCTGAACCCAGAGCTACCATATCTCCATCTCCCATGCAACACTTCATTTAGGACACACAAGATCCTTCTGCATGGCAAACCCAGGACACTTTATGTTACTTATTGAGAAGTCCAACCTCCACCATATGTGTGTGTGTGTGTGTGTGTGTGTGTGTGTGTGTGTGTCTTTATAAAGCATATTGGGACCAGATCAACAGCCAGTGGACAGAACCAGAAGTAGAAAGAGGAAAAAGCTATTTTAGCTCTTGGAAGGATAAGGTTGGAGCTTTGCCACAGGCCCCAAAGGAGCCTCCAAATATCTCTGTTTTTATCACTCATGCTGCCAGTGCCACATCTAGCTCCTCTCCCTCTCTTTCTTTGCTCTCCCCAGGATCAGTGAAATATGTGTGACATCACTTTGCAAGCTCTAATACTGTACAGATCTAAGCCATTATGGACCATAACTTCTCCACACAGAGCAGCAGAGTTCACCTTCCTTTCTCTTCTCCTGTTATAACCCTCAAACAAAATACTGTTCTATCTACCAATCTCTCTCTCACTATCCACCTATCTAAAAGACAACTTTTCTCTGCATCAGGTTCCTCATGACTCAGTTCTTCCAGTTCTTACACTGAATCATCAGAGGGCCCAGGAAAATGGGCAAGCCAAAATAAGAAGCTTAGAATAGGCCCATCCTTTCCCCTCTTGTTTACCTGGCCATTTCTTTTGTGAATCACTTAACACTCACCACCTACAATAAACAAAAATGGGCCCAGCCAAGACTCTGCTTAATCTCTCAGCACTGGAGCTTGCCAAATGTTTCAAATCACCATCTAGTATCAAATGCACGCAGAAATCACTAATTCAGTAAGCAGGTGTTTTTAGATGTTCAGGTCAAAAAACAGTGCTACTTTAAGAATGAGACCCATATCTCTCATCCTGCACAAAAATCAACTTGAAATGGATCAAGGATCTTGGAATTAGACCAGAAACTATGCAACTCCTAGAGGAAAATGTAGGGTCAACACTCCAACATATATGCACAGACAACACTTTCTCATTAGGACTCCTAAAACCCAGGAAATACTGCCAAGAGTTAATAAATGAGATGGCATCGAATTAGAAAGCTTCTGCAAAGCAAAGAAAATAACTAGGAATGTGAAGACAATCTACAGAATGGGAGAAAATCTTTGCTATACTTCTGACAGAGGATTAATATCTAGAACATATAAAAAACTCAAAAAACACCAACCCCCCCCAAAAAAATTAATAAATGGGCAAATTAATTAAACAGGCACTTCACAAAAGAAAAAAATACAAGTAGCCAACAAATATATTAAAAAATTTTTTCAACATCACTAGCAATTAGGGAAACGCAAATCAAAATTACACTGAGATTTCATCTCACACCAGTCAGAATGGCAGTCATATTCCATTATTGTCATGTATGTAAAAAAAAATTTTTAAAAGAATACAAACAATAATAAATGCTGGAGAGAATATGGAGGAAAAGGACACTTTTACAGTGTTGGTGAGATTGTAAATTGGTGCAACCATTATAGCAATCATTATGGAGGTTTCTGAAAAGATTAGGAACCCCCAAGACTAGGTCATATGGCATGGAACCATGATATAACCCAGCTATACCACTCCTTGGTACCTATCTTGAAGAATTAAAGTCCTCGTGCTACCATGATACATGCACACCCATATTTATAGCAGCATAACTCACAATAGCCAAACTATGGAACCAGCCTAGATGTCCACCAGCAGGAGAACAGACAAAAGAAAAAATGTGGTATATGTACACAATGCAGTTTCACTCAAAGAAAAATGAAATTAAGACATTTGCAGAAAAATGGAGGGAACTTGAAAACATTATCCTAACCAAAATAAGCCAAACTCAGAAGGTCAAGAGCCATGTTTTCTCTAGCATGTGGAAGCTAGAGAGGAAAAGAGAAAAGAAGAGTGGGGGTGATAGCATGAAAGCAAAAGGAGATCAGTGGAATACAGAAAGGAGGACGTAGGAGGAGGGGGAGGAGGTGGGAGGCACAGAGGAGGAACACTGGCCAAATTGCATTGTTGTATTGTGTACACGTATTAATAAGTAACAACAAATCCCACCATTACATACAACTATAGTGCGCCAATTAAAAAAAAAAAAGAAGGAGAAAACAATGCTACTTTAAAAGCAAGAATAAAAGTATCACCTGGACCAGATCTGGGAAGCATCCAGTCCTGGAGAATGTGCTGTAACTATGGGCTAGCAATTTGAGGGGAAAATTATGTATATCCTTTATATCTTAACACACTGGCTTAGCAAGCACACGTTTGAGATAAAAGACATCAAATTCATTTTCTGCCAGTAAGAATTAAAAGGGGCAGTGTATCATTCCTTGGGCCAATGTGTTCAGTTACAAGGCTACACTGAGCAGAAGGGGAATAATGGATTATGCCTCTGTTCTATTTATCTCAGTAGCCCTCAGGTTTACTACCTTAACTGCTGTTCCCTAGGAAATTAGAGGAGGATAAAAACACTCCTTCTCAAATAGGCTGGGATCTTTCCAGAAAACAGAAAAATCACTTTTTGAATACCTACATCTCCCACACCCACACTTCACAGGGGAAATCTTTTTGTATTCATGAAGGTGCTTTTAGATAAAGTGGTCCAAAATTTTTAATTTTACAAATTAGGAAACAAAGAGACAAGTGGAAGAAGGCATTTCACCTCTGTACCAACTCTCCTGCCTCTCCACCCCAGCACATCCCCACATAGCTCCAAGCTGGAGTGAGGCCTCACTGGTCTTCCACTGTGTCACTTTGGGCAATCTTGTTGGTGGCACTGATTTGTGACTTCTCCTCTAATACGTATAGACATATTTATGAGTTGCACATATGTCATTTCTTTAATCCACTGTCCCTAGGTTCAAAGTCCCCAAGTTCATCTCCCTCAAAGACACAACCAGACTGCCTCACAAATGAACCATGAAGAACCAGGCCCCTCCAATACCCATCCACCCTGCAGCCTGATCTTTTTGAGGACCCACCTTTATTTTCTATAGCAGCTGGGACATCTGTTTATTCTTTGGGTTGCTCTAAGCTCCCTAATGAGAGAAGATTATTCTAATCCACCTTTGAACCACCACAGGAACCTCTTGAATGACCAATACTCATATCAGAAGTCACTGTCTATGAATATGAGCAAGCAAGTTTGCTCTAGAAGCTGACCAAAGATTCCTATCAGTTTCTGGCCAATTATTTTAAAATTTCATCTATATTTCAAAAGGAGGGCTTGGGTTTTTTTTTATTTGCTTAAAAATATTGATGCTTTTCTACATTGTTTGGTTATGAGTATTAAGAATTCTTTATGAGGAGGGGTAGCCCACACAGTATAACTTAAAACTTAAAACGTGGCAAATTTCTATATGCAGGCCTGTTCTCTATAAATCTCAGATCCAATTTTGCAGGCATATTGGTAGCTTCCATAGTGAAACAAAACAGAACAAACAAACAAATATGAGAAAATGCCCTCGAATTCAATAGCTCTCTACTCTTCTGCAGCAGTCAGAAAAAAAAAAAATCCCACAGTGTACTGCTAAACTCACAATTAGAAACATGCTGAAAGTGCCAAATTGTATTTATACTGAGACCAGGAAAGCTCTCATGATCACACAGAATTGGCTCAGAGCAAACTATTTTTATGTGGATCCACAAACCCACAGAGTACCTTGAGTTTCAACTTGGTGCAGGGAGGACTCAGTTCCTAATCTATGAAACAAAAGCGACCAAGGTGATCTCAGAGTATTTCTAATCTTAAAATACATTAAATCATGATTTTAACAAAGCAAATAAAGGCTTGCAAACATAGAATTTTTCAATAATTTTTCATCTGGCAGTCATACCAATAACAGCATCAAAAATCCTAGGAACATCTACCACTGAGAAGTCTTAGAGGATGTTGTTTATCATTCACTGTCCTCTTTAGGAAGAGTCCCTGGGAAAATCATTGTCTTGTGTCTCATTAGGAACAGCCTTACTTCACTATTTTACCATGATTCACACATCTGACACTGTTTCCCTCATCGCATTGGCTTCAGGAAAACTTGGAGCCAAACCACTGACTCACCTCTAGCAAATGGAACAGGGTCTTCTGAGATGCATTTTGGGTCCTAACTTCATCCTTTATTTCATCCCATTTTCTTTCTCCCATGTCCTCACTTAGCTGTTTTTCATTGCTTTCAGTTATTTCTGTTTTTAAAGCAACTTTTAACCCTTTTTGAAATAAAGGTGATACTTCTAGCTACTTTTTACTGGCATTAATCTCAAACAGCAAAATCATTCCTTTAGTGACTTGCATTTTTCAACACTGTCACTATACCAACACATGAAAGCATCCAAGCACCCATTTAATGTTCTCATATATATAATCCTATGCCAAGATTTAGATCAAAATTGTCATTTTGAGTATCACTATCATTACTACAATATTTTTAAACCCTTACATTCACATATATCTGTGTAGTATCTTTCATGTGAGCTTTATACACTTGTGATTTGATTTGCTTTTTCTCAACAATGATGAGAGTTACAGCAGGCATCCTCAAGACTGTCTTCATTTGTACAGATAAAGAAAACAAGGCTCAGGTAAGTTATCGTGCCCATGTATACAAAGTTAGCAAGATAAGATTAGTTTTATTTTGGTGGAAATTTGGTCTTGGCCACATATGTGAATTTATCATTGCAATGAGGTTCTTTACTCTTAAGGGTTCAACTTGTCAGATTTGAATTGACAGTTCTCCATCTCAGCCCTGAGAATTGTGGCCTCCTCCTGATTCGTTTTATTTTACCCTCCAGCTCTCGCATTTTCCCCATAACTACAAAAGATTGTCTCTCATATAGTTTACCCTTTGAAATTCTGAGCCAGGCTCTATGACTCAAAACTTTTATTAGGCTGATCTTCTAAGTAGCATCAGCCAGTGTGTGAAAATGATATCAATGAGTCTTCGGTAATGGAACCTCTCTACACGATGAGAACTAGACAACCAAGACTCTGGAAAATTTTTTAAACATTAGAAAATGCATGAGTAATTTATTTCCTCCATTGGAATTCAGTGATGGCATTAAGAAAACTCATTCCTGCGACCTAACAAGGAACATAAATGCTTTAATGTGGTCTGCTAAAATACTCACACAGAGTAAAACTACCTCTTGAGTCACTAGAACTAGAGTAAGACCATTTAGTAGTAGTAGATGAAATTTACACAAGACAGGCTTAAGAGAAGATCCAGCTAACTGCTTCTTCATGATGAACTCACAGTACTTAGACCACATCTAAGGGAAAGAAGCAGAAAGTTCAAATCACATTAATTTCCAAATCATTGTCGTTGCTAACGTATGAGAGGGTGATATGTTGACAACCTGAACTCTTGAGACCTCGAATAAACCACAGTCTATTCATCCTATGAATCATGAATTTGGGAAGTAAGGGAAAGACTGCCTATGCAAATTTCTCTGAGTTTTAATTTCTTCAGGGAAAATGAAGGAGGAGGAGGTCAAAACAACCACAAATTTTCTAACTCAATGTTTTAGGACTATAAGAATATTTATTAGCACCATCTACCTGAAATATTATCATTTTAACATGAATTTATCATTTTAACAGAATTAAAAATAGATATAATGTGAGGGTAATAAGTAATGTTCTAGCACATCTAAATCATTATCAGAAATTTGACTATTTTCTTTTAATTAACTTCAAAAACTTAAGTGGTTTGACTACTAATTCCTGCCCATGACACAATATATTCATATAAATATCTTTTTATAGGTTAATTCTGCTTTCTAATACCTTGACAATAAGTATGAATAGAAGTTAAGTTGGTCTTTTACTTGGTTAATTATTTTTTCTTATTTACATTTATCGCCTACTTTATCCCCAACTAATCTATAAAACTCCCTGAAGCCAGGTCCATATATGTCTTTTTAACAACTTTATGCCTACTTTTAGCACATAGTCACTAGAATAAATATGTTTTAAAAAAATTTTAAGAAATTACCAGTAGAGATAACTTACGAAACTCAAACAATTTTAGTTCTTTTCCTAGTAAAGATTAAAGGGCACTTTGCCTAGGCTGGAACTTGGCCTCACAGAAGAAAACCCCGTTAGGCCTAAGAGGGAGTAAAAACTAAAAACGAGCTAAGCAGGGTTCAAGATAAGAAAATTGTATGGCTTCCTGCTTCTTTCTGAAGTAGAACTTTATAGAACTGCTTCAAAGTTGGGAAATAGCAAGGTATGCAGAGAAGAGCCAAGTCTCCTTCCTCTGGCCACTGCTTATCTACATGACCTTAAAGCAAGTTACCTAACTCTCTTGAATCCTGGTTCAAAATGGGATGGGAGCAATGAGATAACCTCACAGAGTTGCTGATGAGGACCATAAAGACAATGGGTACAAAGTGTCCAGTTTATACCGTGCCCTCTGGAATTGGTGACTTATTATTACTTTGAAATAAATTCCTAGAAAATTAACCCACCCATTTAAAAAGGAATCAGAATTATTTATCTTTAAGGGGTACACAGTGATCTCAAGCATATGCAGATGAGATCTGGTGATGATAAGGATTAGGGGCACTCTGGGAAGAAAAACAAAAGTCCTAGCAAGCAGGTAGGAAGTCAGGGGTAGAGAGAGGTCTGAAGAAGAATGACACAGCAGTTCTGTCTCTTTCTTGGCTGAGGAGGGAGGGTGCAAAAGTCTCAGCTGTTTCTCAGCAGCAGATGATAATCTCACCAAGCACCCTATTTTCTTTTCTTTCCTCGGTTGGGTATTCTTCTCTGAGGTAGTTGATATTCCCTGGTCCCAGAAAGTCAGGGTTGAATTTGTCATACTCCCAAAGAAGATTTTGGGTCATGTTATATTACTATTTTTAAAATAAGTTAGACCGACATAATGATGGTCTTGAGCCGGAAATTAGGAAGAGTTATTGAAGCAAGACTTGTGGAGGAGGCCACAACTACAGGATTGCATCACAACTTCTTTGGTATGGAGTGCTGTCCTGACATCGTGGCAAAATAGGGGACAGATCAGTCAAAAGGTTCGGGTGCAAAGAATATTCATGATTCTGAATGTGTGCTCTGCTGGTTCCATATGAGTTTCTTACTAATGACAGGAAGAGTGACTCGAATATCTAAAGAAGTCAGTAACTCTATAGGCCCAATACTAATTACAGAACACAAAGGAAGATTTGAAGAACGCTGGAATGTATAAGACAGTGGCATAAAGATACATTGCAGGCCAACCTGGGACTTCTATACTATCAAAAGTTTCAATAAAGACAAAAATTCATGGGTGTCATCTGGTTATGAACCCAAAGCATGATGCCAGGTAAAAGAGATATGTGCTGCCTTCAGGAAGGAAAAGAGAGAATCAATGCTAATTCAACTAAAAACTAAACTGTTGGGGCTGAGGAACCTCCCTTCACTTCATTATCTCCAGGGTCTGCCCACAGACCCCAGGGATTTCTGCAAAGAGATGATGACATCAGAAAGTGTTGTCAAAATCTATTTGGGATCACATGGTTTATTGGGATCCATACACATTTAACTTAGAAAACACTGTTGAGGACGAGGGTATCAGTTTCCCACCCTCAAGCTGGAAGAATTATTCTCCCCATACTTAACGTGAACAAAAGGGGTGTGGCCAGGATAATCACCTCCTAACAACACGATCAAAGCCTTGTATTGCCAGGGAACAGAAATAAGGGAAAATTTTTGAAAGACGAATTAGAAATTAGTGGAGAGAAATTTAAGGTGGCAACAGAAAGAAAGAATTGCTCTCTGGAGACTAATGATGAATTTAGTTTTAAAATGCTGTGTTTTAAATGCAGATGGATGTCTAGGCACAAGTGACAGGAAGTATGGGGGAGGGTTCAGGGCTGAGATGGAGAACTGTCAATTCAAATCTGACAAGTTGAACCCTTGAGAGTACAGAACCTCATTGCAATGATAAATTCACATATGTGGCCAAGACCAAATTTCCACCAAAATAAATCTCAAAAGATATATTTTTGTTCATATAAAATCATACTCATAATTAGTGAAATCTAATGTGCTAAATGTCTGGTCTCACTAGATGTCTGCTATAAATACGGGCTGGGAGAGGGAAGAGATGCAGCATCCTGTTAAAGGGACCTCTCTACAAAGTGCCTCCTAATCCCCTCTGTACGTATACATGCCTGTGCAAGCCTCCAGGCTTTCAGGTAAACACATCTTTGCTCTTAATAATCTGTGAATACAACGATATGAAATGAAAAATGATCAAAAATGATGATGCATTCCATCTTCATACAGCCCCAATACAGAAATTGCTGGTGCCACCTATTGTTGAAAATACAGAATTGAAGGGCTGGCCTATGAGCTGACTTCCACACAGGAAATTCTGCTGTTATTTTTCTGAACATGAAGTTTCAAAATCTTCTCACAAGGGAAGCAAAGAGAGTTCATTCTACTCTTAAATAAAGCAAATGTGTCATGGACATTAACAGTTCCTACATAATGAGTCGCTGAGTGTTAAAAATCTAGCAGCAGTTAATTGTTTTAATGCAATCATGAGATTCACATACACTGATAGGGAATGGATTCCAAAATAAATGGTGAGTTATAAAAAACAAGATTTCAGAAAGATGTGTATTAATATGTTATAGTCTATGAATAAAAGGGAATATATACATACACACACAGGAAATCTCAGAGAGGATAAGCAAGAAGACAGTACTGGCCTTCTCAGAGGATGAGGCCTGAGGAAATAGGCCAAAATTGCAGAGACTTGCTTTCACTAAACTTCCTTTTAATTTGTGTGAAAAATTTGCCTTGTACATATTTTTTAAATAATTTTTAAGAATAATTTAAAATGAGTTGGGGCACAGTGGCACATACCTATAATCCCAGTGGCTCAGGATGCTGAGGTAGGAGGACCACAAAAGGCCAGCCTCAGCAATTTAGTGAGACCCTGTGTCAAAATAAAAAAATAAGAAAGGGCTGTGGATGTGGTACAGTGGTTGAGCACCTATGGATTCAATCCCCAGTACTGCCAGGAAAAAAAGAGAGGGGGGGAATAATTTAAAATAAGTAATAATTTTAAATGCAATGGTTAATATTAAACTATAATACTTGAGGAAAGAATGTCAAGGTATCTAACTTTGGTTGATTATCATGACCAACAACCAGCATTCAGGATCCAAGCAAAAGAGCAACACCAACTAGAAGAACTGAAGAATGGTGGTGGATCTGTGAGTTTAAAGAAGGACTGAAGAAGCTTCTGACAGTAAAGCACATTTAGAAGTGCCCTGAAGTGTGAATATCTCTGATTCCCTTGGTTATTTCACATTTATTAAGATGTGAAAAAGATACATAAAATATTTCCAGTTTTATTAATATTTGATTTTCTAAAAACTTGGATGAAAAAATTTTTATTACAATCTTATTTCTTATTTTAAAAAATAAGGAAGAAAGAAGCCCCTAACAACCCATGAAGCTTTTTCAGTTATTTCATAACATACATGAAAGCTAAGTAGAAGTTTATACTTGAGTACACATCACATCAAATGTCACATCTCCTGAAAATTGGTTCACGAGAATAATTTCTGTAAACTTACTTACTTCTTAATATTATTCTCCCTAACTTGAGATAACACTGACATTTACACTGAAGGTGGAGCTTTGAAATTTATTCTGAATATTGCCCAATCCTGGTAACACCAGGAAGAAAGTAAATCTCTTTACTAAAACAATTCTGCAAGAGAAGGAAGAACAGGCAAACAGCAATACAATAGTACCTCAATATTCCTTGGAAAGGATTTGGAAGAAAAGTGAAATGGTGCAGGGCAGGTCAAGGCAGTCCTTAAGTTCAAGCTCAGAAACAGTTCCTCTGATCCAAACATTTTTTATTTATGATTTTTAATTTTTTTAAAAAAATAAAACCAGTAAGTATCATTAGTCCCAAAGGCAAGATAAATCTCCACTAACCAGAAAAGAAATAGAAATTCTAAAAAATGGGACCAAGGGCAAAAAAAAAAAAAAAAAAAAAAAATGTAAGACTCCCAAGCCAGAAGCAGGCAGAAGACTCAGAAAAATTGGACTCCTGAGAGAAACAAGAATCCAAATTCTCCAAACTGACACAGGGATGCATTTGTTCTTCTACTTAAGCCAACGAGGGAGAAAGGGGCTTCCTCCTTCCTCTACAGATATCCAAATTTTCACACTGAAAAAGAAGCTATACAAAATAATGAAGGACATAGTATGTTGGTCTCCAGATTTATCAGCAGCTAGAACCCAAGAAAAGAAGGAAAGAAGTTTTAGGAGAGGAATTGAGTCAGGTTGCCTGATTGTTCCATGAATCTGTGATAGTCTCTCATTCAAGAGCAAGGAAACATTAAACACCAGCGTGATACCTACTTATCAACCGGACCAGGAGAACTAGGTGTAAGCAACTGTAAAACCACTAAAAACCACAAAAGAAGAGAGAATGAGAGAAAGAAACAATAAAAAAAAAACATAAAAATCCCTTACATTCAAACTGAGCCCACAAACTAAATTCCAAAACACATAAAAGAATCTAACTCTAAGAAAGTCAAATCAACCATCAAGTTATGAATTCAGCCCAAATGAAATTAATTTCATAGACCAGCCAGACAAAAACTTTAAAGATGTTCAGGATGATTAATGACATGAATAAAGAAGTATCCATTATAAATAAACATAATTTATGAAAATAAAACAGTAGAATAAGAATAAAAAACAATTAAAATCTTGGAAAGTAAAAGTACAGTAAACTGAACTATAAAAATCCAACATATGGGTTAAAATCTATACTTGATACATTCAAAAAGAAGACTAAACTGAAAAATAATGCTTAGAAGGTGTTATCTTGCTTCACCTAGAAGAAGCACAGTGGGGAAAATACTCTTTTTTGAAATTAAGATTCAATTAAGAGATTTGGGAATAGATTAACAGGTTCTAACATGTATGAAATAATGATTTCAGGAAAAAAAATGGAGGGAATTACAACGATGAAATATCTGGCCAAATCTCTCAGAACTGAGAAAGAAATAAGTTCTTAGTTTGGAAGCATAAATGGGATAAAGACATACCCACACCCAAATAACACTGTGGTAAAACAACAAAAAAAAAAAAATCAGAATAAAGCAAAACTCTCAGAAGGATTACAATTGGTTGGTTAGCAAACTTCTTAAAAGCAAAAAGCAAACCCCACAATAATAAAATCGTCAATGTTCTGAGGAAAATAGCTATCAATCAAAAATTTTATGCTCAACTAAAGTAGAAGAACTGAAGAATGGTGGTGGATCTGTGAGTTTGAAGGAGGACTGAAGCCAAATCATGAAGCCAAAATAAGGACATTTTCAGACTCAAAGATCAAGAGTTTTACCACTCCCAGATCCTCATAGGAAAGTATTATTAAAGAATATACTTCAAGGGAGCCCTAATGGAAGACTGGAACAACACTGGTCAAGGACCTGGGTTGTCACCATGTTCCTATGAAAGCCCTTCCCTCTGTTCCACGATAGGCAATTTGCAGAAATAATACCTTTCCCAAGTTACCAGAAATCAAGACAAATAATTTCCTTATGACTTTAGTGTTTTTATAAGAAATAGTTGTATAAATTTATTTAATTCACTGTTTCACAACTCAAAACATTTTTTTAAAATGAAACAAAGAAACCTACCTTCAGCTCTATGCTTCTTAGGTTCCTGTCTTCACACTGCCATTTATTTACTATATGACTTTGAGCAACATGATAACTGCTTTGAACTTCAACGTTTTACTTAAAACATAAATCATAACCCCTAGTAGTTTGGGGGTTATGAAACAAGAAACTTTCATTATACAGGCACTTACAAAAGGCAGACTACTACAAAAGTTCTTACTATTATCATTAAGATGGTCCTAGAAGTACCCATATTAAAGATGAAGACTTTGGAAGAACTTTAAAAGGCATCTAAAATTAGGAATCTACCCATGTTATTCCTATTCTTTTGTGTCTTCCTCCATTTACTAAGTCATATCTAAACATTCAGCACTAAAGCCAGACACTGTGGTAACTTCTGGAAATCTAGTGATACAAGAGGCTGAAGGTGGAGGATCCAAAGTTCTAGGTTAGCCTCAATAACTTAGTAATGCCCTCAGCAGCTTAGCAAGACCCCCTCTCCAAATAAAAAATTAAAAGGACTAGAGATACATACAGCTCAGAGATAAAATGCCCTTGGGTTCACTCCCAGCACCAAAATAAATAAATAAACAAAAAAGAAAATAGCATTCAGCACTAACATAAGAATAAGTGATAGATTACAATGACCCAGAGAACTTTATCCATCCTGAAGAGGAGACTGTTAATACAACAATAATGGAGTGGAATCAGTGTGGGGGCAAGATATTTTTGTGTTTGGGCCAGAATCTTTTCTTCTCTAGAATACTGTCAACTACCGCACCCCCATGACCACCACTACCATGAATGACAGTAATGCCTGTATTAATAAGGAGGATGAGCTCCATTGGCTGACTGCATTTTGGTCAATAATATAAACATATAGGTGGCATCTTTTTTGAAGGTGTCTATCTTCAAACCCGACAGGTGAGGTGATTTGCTGAGCTCTTGGTTAACCATTGCTTATCTTGTGATAGCCTTCTTTCAAACACCCAAAAATTACAGCCAGCCATTGCCACTACGAAACCCTCAACCCAGGCACTAGCCAGACCCACTCCAAAAAGTATGTACTTTGTACCAAAGCCAATTTCTTCCTGGGTCTTTTTAGGTACTATTCAAGGATTGCTAATCCCGAGGGGTCCAGAATTTCCTTCAATGGGTCCAACTTTGGCAAGGGAACATTTCCTTCAAGGTCAATGAAATCTGCAGGGTTTATGAGACGCTCCAAGGGGCATTTCTAAAGATTCTTGCTCCAAGGCATGGTACCCTGTTGTGGTCCAGCTGCACAAATCTTCATCCCCCAACTTCCTGCTGAAAGACCTTTGGCCGAGGAGACTCATTAGAACCTGTAATGTCACTGGTATTATTACTTCATGGCCTCCTCCCTGAGGGGAGTTCTTCTATGAGCTGTCTCAGCCTTTGTTTTCCTTTCTGATTCTCACTACACTTAACTACTTGCTGCAAACCACTAGCCCAGTGATCAGTTAGGATGTTAATTTGCTGTGGGTCTAACATACCACCCCCACTCCCTAGTCATTAGTGGTGAGAAGCTAAGCAGAAGGTAATTTTAGATCTGAGAAGATGCTTGGTCAACCTTTTCTCCCTACCTCATCAGTCTTCAGAAACAGGAAACCTGGTCTATAAGGCCAGGGAGAGGCAGGAGGGCACCGTGGAATTAATGTGGTTCAATAAATTCAGTAGTTTGATTGCAACATATTAGCTATGTCACCTGCAACAAGACTTCTAAACGCTTCTGGGTCCTCATTTGTAAAGCTGAAGTATAACTAGAGGTACCTCAGTACACCCTTGGGGATTAAATGAGCACATGTCCAACACAGCAACTGGTTCAAAGAGAGAGGTCAATTAATATTTGCTATGTGACTTCATTATCTGTCTACTGGTAATATGGAAAGCTTAAGTGACCTGTTCAAGGTCACTCCCCTATTTCAAAAGAGGTTTATCTGACTTTAGACCTCATAGTCCCAGTTCTTCACTCCCTCACCAAGACTGGAGAGTTTAAAAAGACACCAGTGCACAGCTCCATGACCTCAGTCCTACCTGTTAGGCAAGAAAAGGTGCACCCATCAGACTTAATAAGAATGTGAAGGGGAGCTCACTGAATAGGGAAATCTGGGAAGCATCTCTAAAATATGTGTACAGGGAGAGGGCTCAGGTGTGTGTCACTGCTCAGGGCTCAAAATGGAACTTTGATTCAGTTTCAGGTTTCTAACAACTTAGTCATCAAGCGATGCTGGAACTAAGCTCAGAATGTTTCTTGTAGTGATTCAATCCTTTTGGTAAGTGCCAAACAGAGCAGAAGAATTCATTCACCCCCCAGTTACTCTTGCTGGCTCTATACTAGCACCCTTCCCAATGGCCAAGTCCTCCTTTCTGTACTTCCTGGAACCAAGGTCCTCTGTGAGTGTGAATATGAGTGTGTGAGAATGTAAAAATGTACTCCATCAAGGGCGCTGAAGTATTCCCAAAGCTAGCAAAATCTTTCATCTTGGATGGAAACCAAGATCATTATCATTTAATCACTTTGCTGTACTTAAACATCAATAATAACGGGGCCGTGCGTTGGTGAAAACTGATTAAAGAGAACCAAAAGAAAGGAACAGAGGACTGAGTCAAGCTCTCTCTGCAGAACGCTTCCCGGCATACTGATGAACTTCTTTTTCAGATGCTGCCAATTGACAGAAACAACAATCACCCCTAAAGAGCAAAATAACTATGTAAAAGAGATTTTGAGTATGGCTCAAGCTGCTTACTGATTAACGCTTTTGCACACAACACTCTGCACAAACCTGCGTAGTCATTGTTCCTAGTAAAACAAGCCTTTGTTGACAACTGGAGACAAATGATCCTTGCTGACCAAGTTCACTGTTCTCACACAGCTTAATAGTTGGAGCACTGCTCCCTACCCACAGCCAGGAAAACTTGACGTGGTTGTCAAAAAAAAAAAAAAAAAAAAGAATGAAAAGGAAAGGGAAAAAAGCAAGTAAGAAAAAAGAAAAACTAGAGAAGAGGGGAAATCTTTTGTTTTGAAGGTGAGAAGGAGACTGATGACCTCATGCACTAAATATGTGTGTGGTTTATATCAGTTTGTCTCCTTCACTTATTAAAGTTGTGAGTTTTAAAATGGTTTCTGTTGCAAACCATTTATAATATTAAGAATTCCCATTTTTTAAAGTATTTTCCTTTCCACAAGGGTTAGGATGTGACAGATTGAATATTTGTTTTCATGTTTAAACAGTTTTTTGTTACAGTATTTGCAAATATTAGCTGTAACAGTGAACTGTAGAAGCAAACCTCATTTTAAGAAAATCTGGGTGGAAAAATATCTGAAACGTCAAGCAGAACAGTCTAATTTTCACCACATGACCAAAAGAAAATTTCACTTCAAGGTGACTGTCAATAACAAGTTTCCCTCAACATTTCATTTACTCACAGTGTTGAGCCCCACAATGTGAAAGGCATCTTAAGGTGCTTTTAATATTGTTTTATCTAAAACAATATTCCACTTATTAAAATCTCACTTATTTCCTAAGTATATCAGCCCCAAATCTATTACATAAGATAATTCGAACCAGAAAAAAAAACAAACCCTTCCAGGAAGAGCTATCTAAAGCTTCAGATTGGCAGAAGGTTTTCTTTCTTTTTTCTACAGAAATTCATTAAAAATGTATTTTTGTAAGTCTAGGATTCCCTTGGAGATGACTCAATACCACCTCAGGTGAGAATCATTTCCAGCAGCCCTAAGTTTAAGGGAATCCTTCGATTGGTGTAGTGGCAGTAAACCCAGGTGGCTACATCCATTCTTCCTCCACAATGTGAAAAATAAGTTTTAGAAAGTAATCTTAAGGATAAAAAGTCACCCAGATGTTCATTTCCTTCACTCATCCTATCTCAAACATAATTTCAAGGAAATAATCCAAAACAAGGAGAAAGGTGTGATTATGCAAAGATTTTCATAGCAGGTTATTCGGAACAGCAAAAATATCTTTGAAATAACCTGATATTCAACACAAGGTATGGTGAAGCACAGTCTCCAGGTGGAATATTATGGAATCATAAAAATTTTGAGTATAGAAAGAATGAATAGCCATTCATAGCAACTTTACAGCAGCCAGAATAAAATCAGACAGATTTTATTCAAGGAGCTGAAATATAAACATACTTCAATGGTAGAGTTCTTGCCCAGAATGCAGGAGGCCCCAGGTTCAATCCCTAGCATAGCAAAAAGAAAAAAAAATGATAATAATTGAATCTATAATAGGACTACAAATATTTTTAAATATGAAAATGAAAGCAAAAGTAGTAGTTAGAAGTGAAAGAAGAAATCTCTACTTTAGGCTTAATCTAATGATCCCTGAGGCATGGGCTGAAAACCTACAAATATTTTTTGATGATTCATGATTAATTATTACTTTTTAAACCATAAACCCAGTTATTTTAGTGCAACACTTTCACAATGATAAATTCCGTTATTTTAGTGTAGTATTTTCATTATCAAATTCTATCATCTTTTTTTACCCCCAATTTCATAAATGTAATTTTTTAAGTATGGTTTATTAAACTGTTGATTCTTTGGACCCACTTAACCCTCTCATTAATTGGGCCTCCTTCCCATCTATCTCTTTTTTCACAATGTTTTCTCCACAATTCCACTTGAGGTTAGCTTTAAATTGAGAGTATAACTACTGATAGGTTCATTTTACTCTTCCTGTTTTTTGAAACACTGGAAACACATTTTGTCTTTTCCAGTCCTCTGCTATTCAGTACTTGATCCAGTTTGGTGTGGTTTTAAATAGCCTCCCCTTCCTTGGTTAATTCACTAGCCCAGCAGCTTCACATGGACAGGTTGAGTCTCCTGCATGTTCCCTTTATTCTACCTTTGACCAGGGATTGCCCGGAATTCCTTCCTCAGAATTTCTACCTAAGAATGTCCTAGAACAAAAATCTTTCCCAGGAATTTCCTGTTGCCACCCTGTCTTGTTTCTGTACCAGCAAGTACAATGTCAGGGGTATGCCTTTAAGACCCCTCCCTGAGCAAGGAACTGGGATTTCCCATGCCTGTTTCACATGGATTTTATTTCCCCAAAGTGCTACCTAAGAGACAGAAACAATGTCACTAAAGGGAAGACCAAAAGGTAGGAGGGTGATCTTTAAATACACACTCAATATTTAATCCTCCCTTACCCCTTACCTCTGCCCAGAACAGATAAGACAGGAGGAGAGAGAACTGTTACTTTAATAGGAAGACAAATATAACTGTGAATATAACTCTTTTGGGTTTGAGAATGAGAGCTTCCCCACATGAGAGAAGATATTAATCATCCCCCACATTCTAACTTCCTTCCTGATCTACCTAGAGCTACCAGTTTATAATAATAATTTTTTTTAAAGTGCCAAACATTTCTCCACCTTGCTGTGCTAAACCACTGTAGCCGCCTGAACTCACAAAGGCCACTAGGAAGTGACCAAAGAAACCTTAACCCTTTCTGAGAAATGAAATAAAATTTCCACCAATTTTCTCAGTTCTTAATAGCAAGAAAATGAACAATTTTCTGAACAAGCTTTCCCCCTCTGTGTCACTCCTCATGAGTCAGACACACCTATCCACCGTGGTATATGTCCACTTGACATCTTTCTTCCAGAGCTGGCTCTCTCTAATTAAATCCTGAAGCACTGATGTCCCAAATCTTCTGTGAGTCAGGCTTTCCCTGGGGGTAAGAGTTCTGAAATGACCAGTGGAGAAATGGACGCTCACTTCTGTAACTACTGCAGCTGTCACAGCTGCTGGTGTGCATCTTCCCCACGAGGAAGCCAGTTCAAGACAAATGACAATCGGAGGTTGTCTCTAGCCATGGCAGATCACAGCCAATGTCTCTTGCCCTGAGGTTGGGGAAGATGAAGTTCTCATACCTCTGTAATCCATATTCCCAGGAGCAGACCTAGGTTATAGGTTGCAGACTCTGTGCCTTTCCTAAAGACTGGGGAGCAAGCTCTAGTACTTCATCACTCTGAAAAGACACAGTCACAACATCCCAACAAGCCAGCCACTGAGATCTTGGTATCAAGGTTGAGCCACCATGCTACCACCAGCTTTCCTTAAGCCCATTGTAACAGAAGGCATGGACTAGAAGACTGGAGGAATCTGAACAATTGTTAACATCCTATGCCTTCCTCCCTTTTATAGAAGCGTTACTAAAAAAGTTATCTAAAAATTTTTTGTCATTTTTCCATTACCTCCATCCCACGCCTTATTAGATTATATCTAGTATATTAAAGAGGTTTCCATTTGAATACACCAACAGCTTTATCTAAACACTTATCATCAATAAGTCCCTTCTGCCCTGGTGACTGGATTTCAGAAGCATTGACAAATGGTGCGTGCATTCCTAATTCTGAATCATTAGACCTTTACCAGAATAAAGGGTAACAGCCCTTATCTCACTCATCTGCATTATTTTATTCACAATTAATTTATTTTTTTTCTAACTTTAGGTTTTTTTCATGCTGAATTATTTCTGAAATCATTTAATTTTATATATTTTCTTTTCTTTTTTTAATACTGGGGATTGAACCCAGGGACACTTTACCTCTGAGAATGTTCCCAGCCCTTTTTTTATTTTTTAGTTTGAGACAGGGTCTTGCTGAGTTGCTGAGGCTGGCTGTGAGCTTGCAATCCTCCTGTCTCAGCCTCCTAAGTCACTAGAATTGCAGGAGTGTGCCTGTAATTGCTGCAATTTCATATATTTTCAATTGCATTTAGTCAATAGATAAAACCATAATATGTAAGTAATGGACACATATTTAATCTTTCTTGCAATCAACTCACCATCTAAAGCATAACATTAACCCTCTTCCTAAAGTTTCCCCTTAAAAAACCCCCAGTAATAACTACAATAAGTTGGCATTAATATCACAATAATAATAGGTATCTTTATATTCATTTTGTAGTCCACATGAATTAGTATTAAAATCAGAAGAAAGCAAAGAAGTTAGAAAATTTTAAAAAGCAAATTGAAATCCTAAAGGGAATAAGACAATCATCTAAGTAATATGGCCATAGTCATCCAATTTCAGTAAAATAATAATCAAATAAAAACAATGACACAAGAAGGAAAAAGAGAACTTTGGCTACTCTGAAGAAAAGAGTATGCACATATGCATCCATGAGTGTCTGCATATCGTTTTAACTAAATTTCTACTGAAATTAATCTTTACTGGTTATTGTTCTTTCCTCCCAAACTATTGATTTCAAATTAAGTTCTCTCCCCCGAAACAATGCCCCTGTCTCCCCACCCTTGGCAAACAATGCCCCTTTTATAAGCATGTCCATCTCAGAGTTTCCTTGCGTGTTTTTACACTCTGAAATCTGAAGATGCATTAAGTTCCAGATGAGATGAAGTGTAGTGGGGTAAATAGGAAAGCTTGTGCTTTCACAAGTATTCCTAACAAACAAGGAAAATTATCTCAAAGCCCAAGGAAAAGGATGGTATTTCCCAAAGCAATTCACTTTTAGCTCAAGTCTTGTTTTAGTTTTCAGATCAAAGGAATGTCACATCTTGTCCATCATATAGTTACAATTATTTTATTTTATTATTATATATAACTTTTTTCCTTTAATTTTTATTGTTGGTTGTTCAAAACATTACATAGTTCTTGATATATCATATTTCACACTTTGATTCAAGTGGGTTATGAACTCCCATTTTTACCTCATATACAGATTGCAGCATCACATCGGTAACACATCCACTGTTTTACATATTGCTATACTAATGTCTGTTGTATTTTGCTGCCTTTCCTATCCTCTATCCCCCATCCCCTCCCCTCCCATCTTCTCTCTCTACCCCATCTACTGTAATTCATTTTCCCCCTTGTTTTTTTTTCCCCTTTCCCCTCACTTCCTCTTGTATGTAATTTTGTATAACCATGAGAGTCTCCTTCCATTTCCATGCAATTTCCCTTCTCTTTCCTTTTCCCTCCCACCTCTCACCTGTTTAATGTTAATCTTCTTCTCATGCTCTTCCTCCCAACTCTGTTCTTAGTTACTCTCCTTATATCAAAGAAAACATTTGGCATTTGTTTTTTAAGGATTGGCTAGCTTCACTTAGCATAATCTGTTCTAATGCCATCCATTTCCCTGCAAATTCTATGATTTTGTCATTTTTTAATGCAGAGTAATACTCCATTGTGTATAAATGCCACATTTTTTTTAATCCATTCGTCTATTGAAGGGCATCTAGGTTGGTTCCACAGTCTTGCTATTGTGAATTGTGCTGCTATGAACATCGATGAAGCAGTGTCCCTGTAGCATGCTCTTTTTAGGTCTTTAGGGAATAGACCGAGAAGGGGAATAGCTGGGTCAAATGGTGGTTCCATAACTAGAATCAACAAATGGGACTTACAATTATTTTAATACAAAAATAATATAGCCATTTTTTTCCTAAGTCATGAAGTAAAACTTTACCATATTGATCTGTTACTTTGGGTCCCGCAGCAATGAAAGCAGCTCATGGAATACTCTGGAGCATGAGCAGTAAGGAAAGCCGTGCTGTTGTGGACGCTTCCTCACCCATCCTGGACCCTGGGACAGAGTTTCCAACCTGGTCAGTTTCAGGAACATACTGTCTTTTAAGGTTTCCCATGGTAATACAAGTCTGTTTTTCACCTTCTAATTCTAGGGCATCTCTAGGAAGTGGGAGAAATATGTGCCAACCAATCTATAGAAAAGCTGCTCAGGCTTGGCTATCAACCAGGAAATCCTATACTTATTGCTCAACAAGGCTATTTCTGAGGAACAATTCCCTTTATTCAGAACTCTACAGGAATCCATCTGTTCCCCCTAAGGTGAAATCAAACACACAGTGGCATATCAAAGGCCCAGGCTCCACAAAACACCAATTTCAACCGGTTTAGGGGCATGATTAGTTCATATCAGGGAGACTGTCTGGTGGAGGTTGTCTAACAACAGGTTCCACTGCTAACTGGGTTCTAAGACTCAGAAATGACTTGCTCCCTGTCCTAGCCATGGGACACATACTTATTCATTATGGTGGCTATTAGCCATGTGTGGCTACTGGGCACTTGAAATATGGCTGGTCTGAATAGAAATGTGCTGCATAGACTATACATTAGATGAAGAAGATTTTGCACAAAAATGTAAAATATCTAATTATCAGCTTTTTATATTAATTACATATTGAAATAATACTTTAAGTATACTATTATATAAAATGTATAAAAATTAATTTCACTTTATTTTTTCGATGTAGCTCTCAAATTTTTTAAATTACATACATGGTTCATGTGTTTGGCTTATATTATATTTCTACTGAACACCACTACTACCTTGAATAAAGAAAAGCCAGGCTTGTCTGTACATTGATGAAATTTTAGTGAAATGCAGACAAATTAATCCTGCAACTACTTGGTCCCACGTCAGAGACTCTGAACCTTGGATCTTCAAGGTCTTTCATATCTAAGAATCCACTTTTAAGAAACAACCTTAAGGAGACTGAACCTTCATCAATTTTTTAAAATTTTTATTTATTCTTTTTAGTTATACATGACAGTAGAGTCTATTTTGACATATTTAGTAGCAAACCAATTTACAAATCAGGGAGAGCTTAGCAAACTGATATGAGAGTCAGATCTTGTTTAACCTGTGGCAGAGAACAAGAAAGAGGAAGAGAAAGTGGCCAGAAAGGATCAGTTAAAAGAAACTGAGGTAAAAGGACCTTTCTCTGCAGCCAGGTTATCCAGGAGACAGAACCTCAGCACTTTGGCTTTCAAATTACACCTGTGAGAATGTCTATGACAGGGTAACCTTACCAGATGTCTCCATGTTTTATCTGCCCAAACTATGATATGTGTGTGCACTTGTATGTGTGTGTGTTTTATTTACACACTATGCTTTACACATGTTTATTTTTACACACATTTACATACACACACATTTATACATACAGAGCTAACAGAGATACATACATTTAGTACTTCATTGTTAATTTGAAAGTTGTGGATGGGAAATGACTCCATGCTTTTTCTCTTTTTTTCCACTTAGTAGATTCAGAATAAAGAATAAATGAAAAGAGTTATATCACTTTGGGATAATTCAGACAACACATTAGAAGCAAGACCTAATTATTATTTATAAATGGGTAAAAGGCTATTATCAAGGGCCAGAACATCAGAGCAGATCTGTAAGGGGAACAATAAATGCCTTCCTGGTGGTTTTCTTAATACAGGGTGGCTTCTCATTTGCTGGAATGGAAAAGATGTGGTCCACGTGGATGGTAGGAAACCAAATGCCTTGAGTTTCCAACTACCACAATTATTTTACATTAGGAAGTAAATAAAAATCTTTTTAACCCATTTAGTATGATAGGCTTCCTTCATCAAGTATAACTTGGGAATCTGAATAGAGGATCTTTCTCTTGCACTTTTCCTATTTTGAGGAAATGGACTTCTTTCCCTTACTCAAAACTTCTGGCAAATTTTACACACACACACACACACACATACACACACACATACACTCACCCAGAACCCTTCTTCTTGAATCCCACCCAAAACATTCTAAGCCTGTCATAAGTCTTCCCGGACCACCTTAAATACCATACTCTGGACTTCTTTAGTCGTGCAGGCTGCTGTCCATTCAACTATAGCTGAATCTCTCTTACCAACTCACCAGAATAGCTGCTGTCCACCATTCCCTGTGTGAAAGACACTAACAGTTGCCCATGGCACAGTGAATGCTCTTGGCTGGAACGCTGCTTTCCAATATGCCAATTTATTTCAGCTCCCACCAATGAAGTTGGATATTTACCAAGAGTGACTGTGTTTGTTCCCAAACCCGTTTATGACAGACATGGTTATGACAGTGGTATGCTGTTAGTATTTACATAATTTAATTAAATATTACATTAAAAGAGTAGAAAAAGAAGGCAAGCTGTTTATCTACATAACCTACATTTTAAAAAGTTTGTTTTTTTTAAAGGTAAACAGCTTTAAAAACACTGCTGCTAAATTAGATGTGGGTTAGATATCTATAAAAGATCTTTGGGGGAAATTTTAGAATCAAAAAAGTGTTTCTGCACTCAAGATTGCTTCACAAATATTTTGAAGTTCTCATTCCATGTTAGAGAAATCAATACCTTTAAATTATACAAGAGCTATGCAAGAGAGATGATTGAAGTGGACTCCAAAAAGAAGACCCTCAATCAAAGAAAAGTCATTGGTCCTACATCAAAAGACGGGTAAATAAATAAGCATTCAGATGTTTAAGTTGCTGAAACATGTTTAAGGTATGTATATTACCACCTGAATCAATTTTTTAAAAATCATTTACGTAACAACTGGTTAGTTTGGAGGGATTCTATTGCTTGGCCTCCTATCCTACCAAGATTTTTACCTCTCTCAAGTACAGATCATTGGGCTCATAGCCCTTGGCATTCCACACAGGATCCAGTGTTTTACAAAAGGTATAAGTCATATTTTTGCTTAAGGAATCAGAAGACCCAAATTCTGTGCTAAATCACCACATGCCAGCTTTTGACCTTGAAAATTTCTCGATTTCCACATGTACAGAGTAGGAACCATAATAACATCTGCCCGACTTACCTCACAGTGTATTAAGGAAACAAGCTGATAGAGGCATTTTTAAAGTACAAGGAGCCACATATATGTAAGGATGGATGCCACATGTAAGGTAGATGCTAAATACTATTTTCCTAGATGAATGAATAAAGAGATGAATTTAGGAAGGAAGAAAGACACAAATTAGCACCCCTTCAGGAGTCCAATGACACTGAGAAAGGTTGTTTTGAAAACTGATTTGATTCAATTCCTATGCATTATTGTTCTTTCCCAAAATGCCGGATACTGGCTGCCAAATGGTCTTAAAACACTGTTCAAGTCATTTCTTTCCTCACACATTCCAATAACTTACCTCTGCCAGCACAGTAAAGGGCATTGGAGGATGTCATAACATGGCTCCCTGCTAGTTCCACAACCTTGTATCTCACTCCAGACCCTTCCTGAACACTTCCACGTCTGCAGCCTTGCCCCTGGCCTGGAATGGACTCTTTCCAGAAGTCCACCTCTGAACTGAAAAGCTCAAAAGCTTCTACCTTCTGTATTCCTTCATGTCCTCCAGGCTCCCATCATATTTTATATTTTTATTATAACCCTAACTCTCTGCCTTATGGTATAATTAAGCCTACCTTGTTAAACGCCCCCAGGATGGAGACCATCCTTTTCATCTCTAAGACGCTGAGTATCTTGAAGTGTCCTGTGCTGAAGCAGGTAAGGCCTGAATGCAGAGTTCCAACTGACTATCAAAGTAGTTAAAGTTCACAGGTTTTGTTCACTTTCATATCTTCGGTTCCTTGCTCTGGCATTTATTTTTCCTTTTCCAGTTTGACTTAGCAAACTACATAAAGAATAATCAGGGAAAAGTAATTCTTGGCTGTGTTTCTGCCTCTCCTATCTGCTAGAAAAGGAAATAGCCATCGTGAGTAGGTCGCCTTTCATTTATGAGGCTAAGAAGTAATAAACACTCTTAACACGGTTCTTCCATTTAAATGGTTAATAACGCTTTCACTGGTCATCATTTGAAGTGCTTCTGCACACAAATGTATGTGAAGTCAGTCACTGCCTAGAAAAAGAAACAGGTCACAGGTTCCCAAGAATACAGATAGGAAGTAGGCTTCTCAGGATCTTGTTTAAGATAAAATATTGTCACCACTCCACAGGAGATTTTGATAGCTATAATTTACATGCATTTTTTCAAGTGCTACTTTTAGCTTCTTCAGGATTTTTAATGTCTCCAACTTAAATTTAAGATGTCAATAATCTCTGATTGAGCCATAGCCCAACACTGCAGAAATGCATTTTCCAAAGAAACTGGATTAAAGATCCTCACTGGCTGTTGCTGACAAGGCATCTACCTGCCATGAAGTGTACTAAGGTAAGTAAGAGCTGGTCTCATCCTCTACCTCCTATCATTTCCTAAAACAAGAAGCATGTTGCCTTCTATGGAACCTATATGGAGTTTTAAACAGGCTCTTCAAGGTCTGTCCCTTGTAATGCCTATGAAACTGTAAATTGTTCTTCAAATGGGTTGAAGAACATTGTCCAATGTGATAGCCTCCATCATTTTCTCCAAGCTTTTTGACATCATTGACAAATGATGGCACCACTGGAGGAAAAAAACAGCTTTACTCTACTCATGCATAGCTTAGTTTAGGCATAATACAGTACATTTGGGACAAGCAGTTGAATTCTTTACTCAATTTATTTAATTTGCCACCTAAACAGCAGAGTTTCTAAACCACTGCGAGTTTCAAAATCTATGGACCTCTTTTGTCAGCCCTCCCTGAGTTCAGTGCGTACTGAAAGGCTGGGAGAATGCCCTCCCTCAGCCATTAGCAAGTATCTCAAGCTTCCATCAAGTTTAAAGCGCAGAACTGCCTGGATTCCCTCAATCGCTGTTTCCCCTCAGCTGACACTATTATCAGTCAAAACCGACTGTTTCAAGGGGATATCCAAGATCCCTAAGGAAAGATGTTTTAAAACAAAGAAAATAAAAGATGAACTCAAAAAAATAATCTCATAGTATAAATAAAGGAATAAAGAGATATATGTTATATAATTGAAATTTAATGATATAAACTATATTAAAATATATAATTATGGTAATATATAACTATAAGAATATGATAATATATATAAGAATCATATGACATATAAACACCCTCACACACATACTGTCTCATCAAATCAAATGTGTATATATGTTCTGAGGGTTAACAGACTCTCCCTAAAGTTCATTCATAGATCCCTAAGGATGTTAATAATTCCTGTACCAGAAGCATCCCTATTAAAATCAGAATCAAGAATGATTACTACCACCATTAAAATTTAGCATTATTCTGGGAGATATCTATAACTCAACATGATATGAAATAAGACTTAAATATTAAAAGCAATAGAACTATCATTCCTGATAAACTATGACAGTATATTGAGAAAATCCAAGAGTATAAACTGTAACATTAAGTAAGAGAATACAGTGATGAATGGATAAAACTACACTAAATATGTTTAATATATAATTAATATATTTAATAATTTGAAGCTATTTAGAAACAAAACACTAAAACACCCCGTAGGACATTACTTTCATTCTTTTCTTTCCCTTTTATCCAAGCAACATTCCACATTCCTAAACACATGGTAATAATTTGACCTCTGTACTTTTCCAATCCTACTTCTAAACATAGTTCTTCAGACTTACTATCACAAAGCCCTATGTGTCACCCAGCAAACAATTTTCCTCTAGTAAACACCACTGAACCCTTGTGGATTAGCCATCTCCTTCCTGCCCCTTGTCCCTGCATAGCCCCTTCCCAAAACATTAATTAGAACCACACCACTCAGACCCTATCTCTTTAAGAGCACAGATGAGTAACACATTCAGTATTCTGCAAAACTCAACAGTGAGACTACCAGGACCTTAAGTTTCGTGAGATCTAAGGGTTTCCAATTACTCATTTTTAGAAGGAGCTAATCAACTGCAGAACCAGTGGTACCCAATTCCCTACTATTATAGTCAGTACCCTCTTACATGTGGAGAACTGAAAGCACACCCTACTCATGAGAAACACCAGGAGTTGCCTCATCTAAATCAAACTCCTCATTACAGAGGAAAGAAAATGGATGGAAGTCGGGGGTTGGGAGACTACAGTGGGAGGAGTTGAAGCTGATCCATATTCCCTTTTTATATAGCTAGCTGTTGTCAACTCACCAAATCCCCACCCCCTAACCCCTGTATCTTCATTCTCAAGACAGATTCAGACCAAAGTTAAATGGGGGCGCGTTCACTTTATGCTTGCAATGGTGTTATGCAAGAGTAACCCAAAGAACATAAGATAATGCTTAACCAAGGCAAAGGAAGCAGGGCTTGTTCAAATTCACTTCTACTCAGATGGGGGTGGGGTGGGCAGCACTTCCTGTCACTGAGACATGCAAACTAGAAAAATAGATTTACTGGCTTTTGAGCCTTCTGGAATAAGATACCATACTTTAATTCCAAGAATGAAGTAAATCTCCTTCTATCTATGTAAACCAAAGTATAGAAAGGAGGACAGTGTGCTTGAAGAATTTCAAAGACCTTCAAAAGAACTATTAACTGATGAGTTATTTTCATCAGCAAGATTAGGCTTTATTTGCTTAAGTCCTAGATTTCCAAGAAATCAAGTAATTTAAGCAAGGGAGGTGGAAATAGGGAGAAGGGAAGAGAACTAGGTGTTTTTGTGGAATGGTAGTGACCTCAGGCCTTCTACCTATTTCTACCCCTTAGCTGACCAGTTATCTGACAAAGTTCACTGAAGACTGATGCTGGACTTTAAGAGACTTCCCAAGTCCACCTTACATGTGGACATGTACATGTACAGCACCTGTTCTGTTCACTTCTTTTTCTGGGAGCATAAAACTCAAGTTCATTAACTGCTTGAAGCCTCTCTTTCTTGCCATGTCTTCCTACTACCCAGATTGCCCTATCCAATAAATATAGCAGCCACGAGCACATGGGACTACTGAGCAACAGAAACGTGTCTGGTCTATACTGAGATGTGCCTACTAAAACAATTAAAATTATATCTATGGATCACATTTGTGACTATTATTATATGTCCACAGGTTAGAGCTGCTATGGAGATTTAAAGATATTCCCATAGCACTGCTATGGAGACAATGGTACTAGAAGCAGAGATGTTTAAACCCAAGCAGAAGGTACAAACCAATCTTTCTAAATTTTATGGCATCCTGGAAAACTGACTGAGGAACTGAGTCCTGGTTAGCTTATCTCAAGGTAAAATCCATCCATAGGGATCATCTGAGTCCTATCCGTGAATTTAACACAAAATGTTGCAAAGCTCTGATGCTCCACTCAGGGCTAAGGTCAATGTCCCCAATTCACTGTAAACACCTCCACCGTACTTCAAGGATAGTTGAAAATGAGGTGCTTGATAATTCTATCACAATGGAAGCAAGGAGAGGTGATGCATGAATGGAGAATAGAGAAAGAAGGGAGAAAAGAAGAGATAAGGGGGTACATAGATAAGGAAAGAGAATGGGGGCAGCAAAAGTATGGCTGGAAATTGGAGATTAGGAAGAAAAAGAGGTTAGGAAGAAGAGCTCTGTGGTAGAAACCAAATAAGTAAAATCACACTGCTCAGAGTAATTCTGAAGACTACAACTGAAAGGTCCAGTATCAAAAATAAAGTGACAACTGTTCCCAGAGAAAAAACTCAAAGAGGGTCACTCAGAGAAGAAAGGAACAAAAGTAAAAGTAACTGAGACCTCTGGGGCACTCTGAGCCCTTAGAACATCCCTGAGCAAATGATGAAGCCACATTACGTAACTCACTCACTTCTCTGCCTTTCATCTTCGTCAATGGCCATAAACCTGCAATTTCACTAAGTGCAATTCCTATTTCAGAGAGTATTAAAGCACGTGACCCTGCCTCACAAACCCATGAAAATGGGTCCTTTTCACTCTCTCATCTTGAATCTCAAAGAAGCATACTCTTGCTACAAACAGATATGGACCTCTTTTGAGTTTTTAAGGGCCAAACATAACTACATCACAATGAGCATTCACATAATATCATCTCCAAAGAGTGCTCTCCAATGGATGAAGGCAGTCCCTGGTGACAAGAGCCATGTCCTGAAAGATCCCAGGCGAGGTAGTTGTCTAGTGCTCTGAACACAGTCTCATGAAGAGGAATATAAACAGAAATGAATAGGTAGAGAAAGACCCAGTCTAATCCCAAAAGTCTCTTGAACCATACATCTGAACTACATGACATACAGTTGCCCTGTTTTGGAAGCCAAGGTTCAGTGCTGCGGAACATGGGGAGAAAGAGGAAAAGGAGACAGAAAGCTCTCTGACTCTCCCCTAAGTGGGAGGTAACACTAGCCATTTGTGAGTAGGGTCTACTGCCAAAGTTGTACCATAAAATCCTCATTGGAGAGAAACTCCATCATGTAGATATCTGCTATTTTTTTTTTTTTTTTTTTTTTTTTTTGCAAATTCACCACAGCCCTCAGAGGTACACTTGAAAAAGTACTGAGTGGTATGGATTTGGGAAAGATACAGGGTAGCAAAAGGTCAAGCTGCAGACGGCAGCATGATGGGTCTCTGTCCTCCCTTTTCTTCTTGCTAAAGACCTAACATGCTAAACTGGAGGTCTACAAATATTTCTCAGTTCACATCGCTCTGTTGTCTCCATAGTTTTTTCATGGCACATGACCCTACCTCATGAGAAATATCTAACAGTGGTGATCCCAAAACATAGAAAGTACTTATACCCTAACAACGTAGTAGCCATTTGAAAAGAAAAATAAAATATAAATTGTTAAGAAAGGGATATTTTTTATTTCATTCTTAAATAACCACAATTTTTAATGGGATATGCATATGTAGTTTCTCAAACTTTGGAAACAGACTGGACTCTGCCACCCTATTTCCAGCTCCACATGGATTTTTTATGTGGTACTGGCTTTTTATCACGGCAAATCCCGAAAGTCCTGCTTTGCAAAAATATGACATGATTGAAAGGAATGTAGTGATCTAATACTGAAACTATGAAATACCTTAAGCCAGTAATTCACATGGTAGCTGACAGATGCTGATTATTTCTGTTTAACTCAAAAAAAAAAAATTAAAATATCCCTCAGCCTCCCTATGAATTCACTGTTACACTCCAGGGTGCCTCTGTGAACAGTTTGGGAAACTATGAGGCCAGACTCTCCCAAGTGTAATTAAGAGTACTTTTGCTGTTTTACATCTGACAATAGAAAAAAAATTTTAAAGAGCTATGTGGCCTGCACTGAAATGGTCCTGGCTTGACCACTGAAGTCACCTCAGACCTACCCTATGAAAAAATGTGTTCCACCTTCAGATCACAGAAGCCTTTGGGTAAGTGATAAACTACCCGATAGCTGACAGTAAACTCCAGGACAGGAAGGAAAGGGGTGTGTTGTTACTGGATTAGGTCACATTTTTTTTTTAACTACTTCATCCTAGGTATAAAGTAGGACACTGTTTAGAACTAAATTATGGTTTATTTCATTTTCAGTAACTTGTATGTGAAGTAAGTGTTGACTCTATCTCGGATTATTAACTGAAAAAAGAAGATACCATTTGCATGTTTTATTTATAATCACATAATTTTGTCTCTGGTATGCCTGAAAAATAAGATCTATGACAAGCAAAAAGAAGGAAGAAAGTTAGGCTTGTCAACTCATTCATCCATCCATCCATCCATCCATCCATCCATCCATCCACTCTTCAGAACTTCTTTTTAAGTTTCTATCATATTCAAAACACAGTATATGTCACAGGAGACATAGTAAGTAAGTCAGATTAAAAACATGGCCTTTGTCCTCTTCTCAAAGGCAGCAATGGCCTTCCTTTTCCCCATTAAACAGAAAAAAAAAATTCTGGCTTCTTCTAATCTGACTTTGCAGCAACATCTGACCTAGCAGATCACTACCTCCTTCTTGAATTGCTCTGTTGACCTGGATTCCAAGACACCCTCTACCCTAGTCTTCTTCCCACCTCACTGGTTGCATCTTCTTAGTCTCTTCTTCTTCCTGATCTTCAATGTTGATTCCCCGTGGCTCAGTTCTTGGCCAATTTCTCAACTTCACTCTGTTCTTGGGTGAGCCCCTGTAATCCCATGACATTAAATATCATCTCTATAAAACTGACTCCCACATTTCTATTTCTGGTTCCCATGTCACTCCAGCACCTCAGACTTGTACATCCAACTATGTACTCAACATTCCCACATAAAAGACTAACAGGTATCCCAAGTAAAATATATTTTAAGCAGAAACTTGATCTCCAACTCCAATCCCAAACTTCTCCATCTCAGGGATGGTATTATCATTCATTCTATGCTCAGGACAAACACATAGAAGACTTCCTTCTATTATTATTGTCCCAAAACCAATCCTTAGCAAGCCTTATTGGATTTGCTATCTCAAATCTAAACTTTCCACCAATATGACCCAATTCAAGCCACCATCTATATCACCAAGGTTATAGCACTACACTATGTTATATTTTGCCTCTAAATGTCACTTTCTGAAAAATGAAGTGATTGAGCTAGAATGCAATATCCTAACTGGTTCCCTTCCCTTCGAGCCTATTGTCAACACAGGAACCATATATCCTTTTTAAAATGTTATGTAAATACTTTACTTAAAACCCTTCAAAGAGTGCCCATCACACTTTGCAATCTCTGAATTTCCTACTTCTTCTATGAGGAACTAAGTGGTCTAGCTGTACCTAAATCAATTCAGGACCTATGTACCTGCTTTTCTCTCTTCTGGGAACACTCAAATGCTTTAGGTCCTCATGATTCTTCAATTGAATCAGAAAAGCCTTTCTTAAGACACTCTTTCTAAAATATTCTCCTCATCCCTCTGAACTCCTTTATTTCATTTTGTTGATCCCATAGCCCTTATTGCACCATGACGTCATATCTCAGGTATTCATTCATTGGTTGCCACTCCCATTAGCATTAGGTAAGTGCAATTATTTGTCACTGTTCACAAAGGCACGAAGTGTGTTCTCAAATACACAGTGAAATAACATCTTCTACCCTTAGAGTTCACATCTTGTAAAAGATGAGAGAAAAACACCTTAATCTCAAAAGACCCAGTTATCTGATTTGAGAGTCTATGCACATCTCTTAATGTGCTACTTAACATATTGGCATTTCTTATGTAACAGGCCTTATGTTAAAATTCTAGGCATGCATTATCTTACTTAATTTTTTATGAAGTAGGTACAAATATTATCTCTTAGAGTGGGTAACTCCCTTGCTTAAGATCCCAGAGATTTTGAGAGGCAGATCAGGGACTGAATCTATGATCTATCACACTCCTTCCTGGTCTGTACCCTTAGCCACTACACTATGCTATATATTGCCTCTAAATGTCACTTTCTGAAAATGAAGTGATTGAGATAAAGTGACTTCTAATGCTTTCAGGCTACTTCCTAACACAGGGGGGGAAATGTTGTCACTTGAGTTACTTGAAATTTTATTAAATTTTAAATCCCACAATAAAACTATTTAATCCAAATACAGTCTAATGAAGATTACTGGCCACATACTGATGATGCTAAAACATGCACACAGAGATCATGTGTCACGTTAAGATCATGAGGCATCAAATGAGACTCTTATCATGCCACTTCACCTTCCATATTACCCTCATTATGAATTCTCCCCTTCTAACAATTATAATTAAACAAGAACTGGTAGAGGTGACAAGTTTACAACCTGCAGTCAACCAAAGCAGAATACTTTAATAAAATTCATTTATTCTGATTCTTAACTTCATCTGTCACCAGGAAAATCAGTCATCTAGTTTATGCAGAAGGGACCAAATCAACTCCCTGCCTCAAACATCTGGTAACTGTGCAGGATGTAATGCTTCTCACAGACTGACACAACTCTAAGAAAATTTTCTGGGACCCTATAGCTCAATTCTAAACCAACTCAAGACCTAAGAATAAATACCATAAAGTCAGAGATGCATAAGAGACTTTGTTTCTTTCTTCTACTAACACAAACTAAGAACAAACCACTTGAGCATCTTATCAAGGTACCAATGGTCTTACTACCCATGCTATCTAGCAGATACAAATACAAGCCTATATTTTGGATACACTCCTTTATCAACCTCATTATTATTGATTGTGTATGGGATGGATATAATCCACTATGATAGTGACAGACAACATAATAAATAGTAAAAATCACAACGCAGTTCAAAGATTAGAAAGAATTATTTGGAAAACAAGCTGAATCTGCATTCAATTTTACCACTGAGCATGAGCCAAAACTATTGTGTTGTTCTAAACTTATGAAAAAACTCTATCAATTGTGACACTGGCAACTCTCAAAACATAATTTCAAATCTGTTTGGACTCAAAATAAACCCATAAATTTTATGAAACTGTTGATAAAGAGCCTGCAATATGACCCATTTTTGTACCAACTTCCAGGACTCAATTCTTTCACAAAAATCAAGGTGCTGGAAAATGTGGGGATGAGGAGGTAGAGAGAGAGAAAAAAAAGAGAAAGCCTGAGGGTAAAGGGCAATGCCATCACTTGAAGAATAAGAAAAAACATGTCCCCCACATACCCATTATCCCTCCTTAACCTATGATAAGGTACTTTAAGCCAACACAACTTATATCCCATATTCCAAATCTGGTATCATTTTTGCTAGATTTTTCTAGTTCCTGGGCCTTTTGTGGTCTCTGGAGTAGATCTCCAATCTTCAGACCAAAGATGAGTCTACAGACAGGCCACCTATAAAGTGAAAGAGTAGACAGCTCCCTAGGAACAAGTAAAGGTAGCAGGAAGAACCATTCTCTATTGACTAAAACCTCCAGGGAAAAAAAAAACTTAGGCTTTCCCAGTTCCAGGAAAGATTAATTTCTGGATGAAGAAAACTGGAAATTTAGCAAAAAAAAAAAAAAAAAAAAGAGAGAGAGAGAGAGAACATCTGGCCTCACAGTGTCCAAATAGCTGAGTAAAACAAGTCTTGACAATCCCTAGCTTCTTAGCTGTCAATAGTACTACACCTACCAAGTCTATATCTGGCACATGTAAGGAAACTTTGCTAACTCATCCTGCAAAGCTAGCTTCCTCTCTGGCTCTTACTTTCCAAAGGGTGGCCAGGCTCCTCACACCACAATGAGAGCTAGAAAGAATCTCTGAAATCATTTCTTTAAAAAAATTATTTTTTAGTTGTAGTTGAACACAATACCTTTATTTTATTTATTTATTTTCATGTGGTGCTGAGGGTTGAACATAAGGCCTCACACATGCTAGGTGAGCACTCTACTGCTGAGCCACAACCCCAACCCTGAATCTTTGAAATCATTTCATTCAACTTTTTCATTTTACAAAGAGTCTAGATTACTAATGTGACTCCCTTAGAATCCCAAAGAAACCTACATTTTTAGCCTCATCCTCTGACTTACCAATATCACTGCTGAAGAAATGGTAGGATTTGCTATCTATCCATTCATCTATCCATAACTAAATAAGAACACAGGATTTTTTTATTTACCAAATATACTATGTTGTAGTGTCTGAAGGAATATACTCTAGAGCCAATTGACTGGTTTATATCCTGGCTCTGCCACTTACTAGCTATGTGACCTTAAGAAAATTACTCAACTACATCTTAATTTACTCATCTGAAAAATGGGAGCAATTATAAATAACAACAACTAGCAAAATGGTAACCACCTCATTGGGTTTTGGGGCAGTTTAACTGCAATATGTGTGACACTTATACCTGAAAACATAAAATATCAAACATTGATAATAACATTTACCATATCGTAAATCTTATGTAATGTTAACTACCTTATCCTTTCAAATTTGATTAAAATGATAAAGAAGTCATGAAAAGGAATTTGAGGTCTCACTTTGTTTATTTTTCTGGGTTTGTTTTGAACTCTTCAAATGTACAAACTTGAATTGGCACAAAGCATTTTGAAAGATATTCAACATTATGGGTTAGTATACTTTGCCTAGAACTAACTAGTCCTAATATGTTATGCAATTTAATAACCACAGTAGATGGTGGAAATGTCCCACTAGTCACTGGTATAACCCTGAATTTTGCTTTGGGAATTATTATTGATTTGACATCCTCATATAGTACTCCAGGATCTGCAGTGATGCTTCACAGAAAAGGAGTCCATACCTGTTGTTTTGATTCTGAAAGAGTGGCTAGAAGAGCAGTTGGTCCCAACTCTTCAGGGTACTGGCTGGGTCTCAGCTCCAAGACTCCAGGCTCTGGTAATTTCCAGCCTCCTCCTTGTGATCCTCCAGCCCTAGGTGGGAGCTGTTCCTGGAGTCACTGTCTATGAATTAACCTCACAGTTATAGTGTGTGTGTGTGTGTGTGTGTGTGTGTGTGTGTGTGTGATTTCAGTCTTCATTATCTGCTGAACATATTTCTGAGATTTAATTTTCTATGTTAAATAACTAGAGTACCTTCCTCCTTCCTGACAGAACCCTACTGGATATACCATTGGATGGGTTTTTAGTCCAAGCTCTCACAATGCACAGAATCACCCCTTACCATTAAAATTGACAGAAAAGGCAACTCATCTGAAACTATAAATCTTCACCTGAAACATTCAAAGGAAGCTCTTCTTAATATCTAGTTTCAATTCTTCCTCCTGAGCCAAGATCACCTGTTCTCAGCCAACGATGACCACCAACATCCTCTACACTGCCCATATAGACTCTGTGTCATCTACATATATTGTATGAAAAGTGTGGCTTAAAGAAAGAAAACCCCAAAATTTTCTAGTGTGCCTTAAAAAGAGAGGAAAACCAAGACAATAATTGTATTCTTTATCTATTGCTACATAGCAAATAACACAAATTTAGTGGCTTAAGTCTGTGGCTCCTCTGATTTAGTGGCTCCTCTGATTCAGGGTCTCACACAGGCTTTGATCAAGGTGTCAGCTATAGCTAGATCCTCATCTGAAGGCTCCAAGGGGGAAGCATCAGTTTCCAAGTTCATGTGATCAATGGCAGAGTTCATTTGCTCCAAGATTTCTGGACAGAATCTTACTGTTCTTTTCAAAATAAACATATACCAGACCATACTCCACCACACAGAAGTCAGCCTCAGTTGCTTACCACATGGGTCTTTCCAACATGGCCCTTGCTTCATGAGAGCATATAAGCTGGGAAGACAATGGAGAGTCTCAGCAGAGACAGAAGGCAAATTTTTGTAACCTAATGAATTTGCTCTCTCAGCCTATCTTTGAGCTAGGACACTGGTCGTCTTCTGCCTTCAGATTCAGATTGGAACAGTATACCAATGGCTCTCCTGGGTCTACAGCTTGCCAACCGCAGCTTGCCAACGGCACTCGCTCGCTCAGGCTCTCCCTTTCGCATTCATACTACCTCCCCTCCCCCATTGGTTCTGTTTAGCTAGAGAGGTCTGACTAATACAGATACTAAGGAATTGAAAAAGCAATCTGCAAGAAAAGGAATGAAGTGCAAAAAGAAGCAGAGATAACAGATCACGTTGCCCAAAGAGAAGTGTGAGGAGGTATCAGGTGCTTATAGTCTCTCAGGAGATCTAGTTGTACAGCCTCCTCTTGGATACCATAAGATACCTCTGCTTCCTTTTATAATAAACCCCCTTTTACATAAGCTAGCACAGTGGTTCTGAGAGTCTTGAACAAGGTACTTGGGAAACCAGTGTGATGCAGCAGGAAGCACTGTTCTCTTGCTCAGCTCACCATGACGCCACCAGGAACAAGGCTCACACCAAGCCTGGATTCAGTTCCCAGCTTTGCCACACATTAGCCATGTGACACTGCTAACTCACTACATCTTTTCAAGACTTAGGTTTCTTAATCTAATGACACATGGGGTTTTTATGAGAGGCCTTGCAGGTTTGTGCCCTAGTTATGTGGCTGAGCAGCTTTGCTGGCTGTGCACCAACCAGCCCAGAGTAAGGCTCAAAAATTAGCCATTTCTCTATCTCTCCTTTCTAATGATCTATCTTATTGCATCAACGCCACTATTTTAAGCAAATAACAAGGGGCACTTTTAATACAAATCAACACAAAACACCTGCAACAATTTACTTGGCAGCTGTTTTTCTGTTTCAGCTTGCTCTACTTTTCAAAATAAACATATACCAGACTCTATCCCACCACATATAGTAGAAATTCTACTGGACATAATGTATCTTTCAGGAAATTATTCTCAATTTCCAAGAGCCCAACCTTTTGAGTCAAAATCTATGCACCAAGAAAACAAAACAACATCTTACAGTGAGTGATATTTAGGACTCTGGAGACATGGATTTAAATGCTCAGCTCCTCTACTAGGTGTTCCTGGGTGAGCTTGTTAATCTTTGTAAGCCTCTCTTTTCTCATGTTTTCAACAGGGATATTTCATAAGGTTGTGGAGGATTATGTTAGGCTATATAAAGTTCACCACAGTTCTAGAGCATAGAAAGTCCTAAATAATTGCTAGCTAGTTTATTTTCAATCCTAAAACAACCAGAAATTTATGTGTTATACATAATAATATACTAATAATCATTCACTGGTCCCAAGAGGTAATTTTGACATTGACTTATATCAGGCCAATCCTGTTAAGTAGGCAATTAGGTAAGAGTCTGAATCTAAATGCAATCCAACTTGTCCCCTAAATACAGGGTAATCATGAATTCCAGTCTGTGCAGAATAGTTCTGGGCATAATTATTAAGAAGATCCATTATCATTTTTGAAAGTGATAATAAATGATATGCTTGCCCTAAATCAAGCAAAACCTTTAGATGGGAAATCAACTTCTAAAATATTTTCTTTTAGCTCAATGCTTATTTGTTATGGTTTAGATATTTTTTTCATTCTAGTTTCTGCAGCAAACTGTGAAAATGTAGTGTTTGGAGCTCTAAACATACACATCAAGAAGCTTTTCATACTGTCCAGCCTTAGGAGTCATAACTAAGCTGCAGACCTCTCTACCGGAGGACTACCCACATGAATGAAGAGGGTGGTAGATAAGCTCTCTCATGCAGCAACAGGTCCTGTGGTCAATAGACACATACTGACCCACACCAGTGTGTAATCAAGGGACAACCACACTACTAACAGCCCCTGGCTGTTTGCAGTTTAAACTGTACATTCACATTTATCATCTAATCCTTAAACACAAGTGCCATTTCTTCTTCTACCATCTTACATGCACCAGAGACTTGCATACAAGTGGGTAACAACCTGGAAAGCCAATCCATATGGCTCAAAGGTTGTCAAAGGACACTCAACCTCATAGGTACCCAAGATCCCCAACCCCAGCCTTTCTCGGCTTCTTAACTGTCACTTTCTATCCACTTTCATGGATATGAAGACTTGGTTTTTGGTCTTGCTCCAGTTTGAACCCTCTCCTCCATCTCCATCCTGACTCCCTCACGCTATAATGTCCCACTCTATTTATCAGCATCATGAACCCAACGCCAAAGAGATGCTTGGACATGTTACTATTCAAGGACACATAGCCAGGTATGCCGTTTGCCTATAATTCCCACTTGGCAATAAGGATAAAATGTTACTTCCATTTTACAGAGGAAGAAACTGAGGTAGGGAGGCCAAATGGCTTGCCAAGATCACACTCCAGCAAAACTGGACTGAAATATGAGTCTTCTGAGTCTAGCATCCCTGCTTTTTCTGTACAGCAGTGCTTCTCCAAGTTCAATGTGCACTTGCAAGGTCAGCTATGTAATTTGTAAGGACCAGTGCAAAGTGAAAATGCTGGGTCCCTTGTTGAAAAAGTAAGAAAAAAAAGTTTTCTTTCTTCCTCTAGGCCTCTCTCCTGACTTACTGGGTACTTTTTAATTTGCTATTTAGCACTGGATTTCTTCCACACTAACTAGGTGCAGACCTTGTAAGGTATCCAGAGCCTCAACTACAACGGGCCCTATGACACACTACTCCCGTCCATGCCTAGATCTCTGCTTGGGGAAGAAAATAGCAGTGGACTCCTGGAGGGGTCAGGAAACCAGTGGCCATCCTGGCACGTGGGACCACACATGAACTGAGACTCAAAGCCCCACCCCTTGAATGCTCCAGTGTCCCATTAGACTGCTTATAAAACACTGATTCAAAGATAAAATTAATAAGAATAACAAGACAGCAACCACAGAAGATTAAACCCCAAGTGCAGAGCATCTCTCTAAGCTTCGGACCCTGTGAAGCCGCTGATCACACAGTCATGAAGCCATCCCAGAGCACATGAATCACCCAGGATCTTATTAAAATGCACATTCTGATTCAGTAGGTCTAGGGTGGCCCTGAGACTGTGCATTTCTCACCCGTGCTTAGAGGAGGCAAAGACTACTGGTCCTCTGGCTAGAGTTGAATTGCAAGAACCTATACCCCACAAGATTCATCTTTTAACTTGTTTTTATGTCAGAGCCAATTATAGACCTTCTGCTTCTTTAATTATTCAAATAAGGCATCCACAAAAAATAGGTATTAAATACACATCCCCATCCATTGTGTCTTTATAATGTGGTGAGTCAGAAGCAACAAAATCTATTCGCATTCATGCCATCCACCTGCCTGGGTATAGAGACCATACAGACAGAGGCACAAAGTACTCATGCATACACTGCTGTCACTCGCGTGGCCATAACACAAAGGCTCCTTACCAAGCAGACAGTGCTCTCCAGGTTCCAGAGGGGCCAGTTGTTGGAATCCATCAAGTAACAATGTCCACAACAGGAGCAAGGGCCCATTTCTCTCATGAGAATGATGGCTCAGTGGTTTGCATTTTTAAAGGCGTACTCTCTCAGGAATAGTAGCAATGTTAAATTCAAATGGCTAGAGGGTGGCCAAGGTTTCTCAGAACTCCTATAGTATGAAATCTCAAATCACAGACTCCTCTTTCGAGGTAAACTCATACGGTACATAAAGAATGAGGTGGCCAGCAAACTGAACCTCAGTTTCTTCATTCCCAGTATGGGGCCAATTAACACCCTAAGAAACAGAATGGTGCCTTCAATCATATCACAGGGAAAAATAAACAGGAAAGTTTGTGAACTACAAAGTACTATGCAAGTCCAAGGCTGTTCCTGTCTAACAACCTTTAAAAATGCTATAGGTGACTAATGGATGTTACATTTCAGTTTCAAGTCCTGTAGCATGGGGGGAGGGAGGAGGTTGTTAATGGAATGCACTGTATTCTTTTAAAGGTGGAATGTTACCAGACTGACAAACCTCTTTTATAACCAGAACAAATCGTGCCTACCATTCAGCATTACTTGGAAATCCATCATCAATTTGATTTACACCCAGCATCAATAAATCACACAAAGTAGACCCTGTATAGCTCAGGGAGTAAACAGAAGTAAACATTGTGTTTCACCTGCCTTGTTGGCAAGACCAAATGAAAACTCTGGCTACTTCAATTGGAATAATGCCTTTGGTCTCTGGCTGGTTTGGTTATTTTGGGAACCATTTATGGAATATTAACTTTATTTGCTCTAATTCTGCAGGAAGCCGCATTGAAAGTACAAGGAAATATAAATGATTAAAAAGCCAAAGTGAAAAAAAAAAAAAGCAGCCAAATATTTTGCCCCAACATTCTTTGCTAATATCTTAACTGTATCTCTCCCCACATATGGGGCCCCATTTGCTACTCTTGCAGATTCTAATATGGCTACATTCAATAGGGTGTACACACTGCTGTTAGTAGGTTTCTTTCATTGTCTGTTGTTTTTCCGGGAATAAACATAACTGAAGGAATGTTACAGGACAGTAACATTTTAAATCAGTGGCAGTATTTTCAGTTTTATGATGTTGCAGTAGGAGAAAAACAGGAGGTTCACTGACCTACTGAGGAATCAAAACACTAACTTTAGGTCCAGATTACAAACCAACTGAATTAGCCAGCCACAAACAGTTAAAAATAAAAAACTTGATGTATTATTTAATGTACATTAATTTTTAGACCTCCCAGGCTCACACAATACATTATCTTTCTTAAACCAAGTCTTTACAAGATGTACACACCACACTTAAGTGACACAAAAGAGTTTTTTAATCCCAATTAGTTTGGTGTCCTTTGTTGATATTATTCTGGTTTTTTTTTTTCTTCTGACCAACAATAATGAATAACCCACAAGCGCTAATGAATAACTAACTCCCTTTGTCTCCAAGGACAGCAGAGTCCAACAAGAAATGTCAGAGCCCCTGAGGTAAAATAAAAACCTTTATAATGAAAATCTTCCCAATTATATAGTCCTCGGGGTACTAGGAATGTAGAATTGTCTTAAATATTTAAATAGTTGTGTCAAATGTGCTTAAAGTGGGGATCATAAAACTGATTTCCCAGATGCTTTGAAAAATGCATTCCTACCAGTCTAATTACAGTGAGTAACTGTTGGAACAGGAAGTAGGGGGAAATGCTATTATTGGTACAACATAACTGGGATCCTTTGCCCACAAATCCTAGCAAGGCCAGTAGGCTGCCAACTACAGAATGTCTCCCATGCTCACACAGTGGCTCAGATAAAGAGGAACACTCTTATCTCAAAGCATTAAAAATTTACACGGAGTAAGCAATCAATTTTAAAACTAATTTCTACTATCTTATAAATGTTGAGCTAAAAGTAGCCCTTTCCTCTATTGTAGGACAGAACAAATTAAATATACACTGAGGTTGCTGGGAACCAGGGTTTGTGCTGACTATAAGATGCAGAGGTATGGAAAAACTCTCATTTTGCCTTTTAACTGAAGCGCATTATCTTTTTTTTTCTTCTTTCTTTTTTTTTTTTTTTTTTTAGTTGTAATTGGACACAATATTTTTATTTTATTTATTTGTATTTGGTGCTGAGGATTGAACTCAGGGCTTTGCATATGCCAGGTGAGCGCTCTACTGCTGAGCCACAACCCCAGCCCTAGAACACATTATCTTTTTATAATATATTTCATAACAGTTTGTGGAAAGGGCTTAGAAGCAATGACATCTTACAGTCAGTAAGGCCCTACATCTAAAGATGTCCCAGTAAGGACATCTTTCACACTTTTTTTCCAAATACCATTCCCTCACAAAAATTAATGATTTCAGTCAGGTCTGGGGCAGAGAAGTACAATTGAGCCTAGAACATCTTGTTATGCCTGAAAGCGAGGTAATGCCTAATAGGAACATGTTAAAAGGACACAGGAACTCACTTCAAGAGGCTCCCTCTGGGGCTGGGGATGTGGCTCAAGCAGTAGCACACTCGCCTGGCATACGTGCGGCCCGGGTTCGATCCTCAGCACCACATACAAACAAAGATGTTGTGTCCGCCAAATACTAAAAAATAAATATTAAAAATTCTCTCTCTCTCTCTGTCTCTCTCTCTGTCTCTCTCTCTCACCTCTCTCTTTTAAAAAAAAAAAAAAAAAGAGGCTCCCTCTGGCCAAATTTGGGACAATTCAGACACCAAAACAATGATGGTAACAAAAGATAGCACAGTAAATTATTAAAAAGAGAATCCATATGTCTATAACAATTCTCAAAAATGGGGCAGAGAAACTCTTCTTTCTAGCATAATATCAGCTAATAAACACAGAGGAAATAATAAAAGAAGGAATTCACTATTAGCAATCACCAAGGTAGAACTGATTCAGACAAGGGTCAGCAATGGAAGCTATGAAGGTTGCTAGAGAACAGGGTATTCAAATACGGATTACTGATTAATTTTGAAAGGGAAAGTGTCCTTCACAATGTGGTGATCTGGTAACATCCCTTTAGCTAGGCAATCAAATGTGGCATCACAAATCCCAGGACAAAGAAGTATTCAGTGCTTCTAGGTTTAATGCAGTGGGTAGTTCACAAATCACCTATATAGGCTTCTTGCCCAACATGGTTAACCTAAATGCAATCTCCAACAAATAATCTGACAAACTAGACTATGTGACAAGAGGATCCACCATGTAAACCTTTAAAAATACCAACATATTTTGTCATGAAACACAAAGAAATAAGGCAGAGGAAGAGTGCTGCTGTAGAATAAGACCACAGAGATGACTACCAAATACAACACATGATCTTTGATTCAATTCTGGTCACAAGAAAAAAAAAAATACCTATAAAGAACATTTAGATGACCAAGTGGAAAAAGAAAATAGTTTCTAAACAATAAATGGAATAAAATAATATAAAAATAATTTGATATGGACTATATTTGAACTTTATGTAAATAATACTATTGTATCCGTTAAATTCCTTGGTTATGATGAATATTTTTTTGGTTATACAACATGAAGGATGCCTGCCTAGGAATTAGGGGGTGTGGGGCCAGGGGGATGTTACAGTGTCTACAATTTACTTTCAAGGGGTTCAATGCATTTCAAAGAAATAAAGGTGGCCGATAAATAGAATAAAATATACTCTAATAGAACATAATACAAAATAACATAAGGCAAGATTAAACTTTATAAAGTATTCAGAAACAAAGTATGAATTTTACTCAAGAAATAGCTTATGTAATGAACAGCTAATTGAAGAGGGGAGAGCTGGATGGGTGTTTGAAGGGGACAGATTTGGGGAAAACTGTCCCTTTGTCTTTTGGCCTTTGTCCTTCTTCCTTCCTCCTTTGCTCTTTTCAGAATGCAGGCTCCGGGCAGGGCTGAAGTGAGGCAGCCACTGTGCAACCAAGACTATGGAAAATTCTGTGATCCTGGACCTGATACAGCGGAGCTGCCAACCATTCACAACAAGCACCCACCCCAGCCTTCTCTTTGTATGAGAAAAATCACCTCCTATAACAAAGGTTCCCAAATGCTCTTAGTGTCTTGGGAATTTTTTTCACAGTGCCCCTAGGCCAAAAGAAACACCTAACAACTGCATGCATTAAGTAACTAGGTGTCGACACTTAATGGCCTTTATGTACTAACAACTGTTTGAAAAAAGTAATACACATAAATTAAAAGTAATGTTATTATTTTATTCCTAAATAAGTTCAATTGCTAATGAGATATGTGTTCCAATTGTGCACTCTACACTACTCACACATTGGAGTAAGATTGGACATTGCCATCCTCATCATTTCGTGCTCATACTGATTGTCACTTAATACTTGCTGCTTTTTAAATTGTGGTAAAATATACAAAACATGAAAATTTACCATTTTAACCATGCACTTGAAAGAAAAAGAGGTGGCTGAAAAGTAGAATAAAATATACTACAATAGAACATAACATAAAATAATGTAAAGCAAGATCAAACTTTAAAAACTATTCAGAAACAATGAATTTTACTTAAGAAATAGCTTATGTGATGACGGGCTAATTAAAGTGGGAGAACTGTATGGGAGTCCTGTGAAAACTGTACAGATCAGGTTAATACATTCACATTGTTGTATAACTATCACCATTATCCATCCATTGCCAGAATTTTCTCATTCTCCCAACTGAAACTTGGTAGCCATCAAACACTTACCCCTCATTCCCCCTTCCCCAAGCCCTTATGCAAGCACCTTCTATCTCTATGAATTTGATTCTTCTAAGAATTTCCTATAAAATAAATCATACACTATCTGCCCTTTTTTGATGTGGATATTTAATTTAGCATAATTTAATTCAAGGGTTTTCTGTGTTGTAGCATGTGTCAGAATTTCCTTCTCTTTAAAGATTAATATTCCATTGCATGTTTATACCATATTATACTTATCCTTTAATCCAGTAATGGATCCTTGCTTCTATCTTTTGGCTACATGGATAATGTTACCATGAAGATGGTGTACAAAGTACTTGCTATTTTTTTTTTATAATTGCAACTATGGAAAATGTATCTTTGCAAAGATAAAACCTCACCAAAAGGAAAGAAATAAAAGTGGCTGATGAATAGAATAAAATATACTCTAATAGAACATAATACAAAATAACATAAGGCAAGATTAAACTTTATAAAATATTCAGAAACAAAGTATTAATTTTACTTAAGAAATAGCTTATGTAAGGAACACCGTAAAATTTTACTACTGAAACTATCAATCTCCGCAAGCTAGTAATTTGCCTGGTATTCAAAAGATGTCATGCATCTTATATTCCTTTCAAAATATAAAATGTTTTTTATGCTCAAGTTCTCTGTACTACACCAGTGACCTTAATGTACTCTTTGAGAACAGACTATATGATGTTAAAACTATTGTTATTTTCATTCCAGTGGAGCAGATTTTACTCCTTAAGTACTATAAACATTCCTGCCAGATGAATACTTCTCATAAGGCTTCCTTGGTGATTCTGTCCTTCAAGTCAGATGCTCATCTGTGTGACAATCTTTAGGTGGATGAAATTGTACACAGCTCCACTACTTTCCTAAAAGTTAGTACAATCACTCTTCAGGCTCACAGGATGCACTGTCTTATCCAACATCACCTTTTTTCTTGCCTTTGGATTCAAACTGAAACACAGGCTCTTCCTGGTCTTGGGCATGCTAGACCAAGAACTACACCATCAGCTCTCCTAGTTCTCAAGCCTTCAGACTCAGACTAGAATAACTATCTGTTCTCCTGGGTCTCAGTTTGTCAATCTACCCTGCAGATTTGGGGACTTGCCAGCTTCCATAATCCTGTAAGCCAATTCCTTATAATAAATCTCTCTATATTCACTTATATACATTTAAATATATAAATGTATGTTTTTAATAAATTTATTTATATATGTAAATGTATGTAAGTATATATATACACATATGTATATATACACACACATATATAAATATACATCCTATTATGTAGTGATAATGAACTCTCAGGTCAATACACCTTGGAATGCATATAAAAAAATAGTGCTGCTTCCTGCTTCTCCTCCTGTGGGCTTTGTGGAAAGCCCCAATTAATAGTCCCACAGAGTCACATATTCCACCAGTGTCCTAGGAGATAACAGCCAAACTCCTTGGCATGTCATTCATAATCCTTCACTTGCCTTCTACTTATTCCTCTCCAGACTCATCTCTTACTAGTCTCTGTACACTAAACCCATGTAGAACTAGGTAAAAGTTCATGAAATGCCCCAGGTTTTGAATGTGCTTTTCTCCCAGCCCAGAACAATTTCTAGACAGTCCCCTCCAAACATACATATGTCACATACGTATGCATGTGCACACACACACACACACACACACACACACACACACAGAGGACATACACTGTACAATTCCAAGACTGGCTCCTCACTCTGTGGGTGTCTACCTAAATATTTTACTCTCCTCCTAGATCCTCCTACTAAGCACAGACCAGAAATCTCTCTCAACCGTTGCCATACACTCTTTCAGAACCCTTACTCTGTTTTAACTGTCCATATATTTGCCTGAATCCTCCACCAGCCTGAGGGCAAGGACTAGGTTTTATTGGCTGTTGTATTTCCAGAACAGTGGCTCATCCAAAATATATACTCAATAATTATTTGCTGAATAAATGACCCAATGAAGTTCAAACAGTCCCAGATAATCAGTTACTGACTTAATTTTGGAATTGTCAACCAAGATTCAAAAAGGACACATTCAGCTATTTCTGGCATCATCCAGACCACTGATGGTATCCAAGCTGTAAAGCCAGGAAGAAGAATAACAGAGTATCTTCAGTTCCTTACCTGTGCCTATGCACACCCCAACCATTTCAGTCCAAAACATGTACTATAAGCTAGCAAGCTGAGCAAGGAGCCACAAAGCCCACAGGAGGAGAAGCAGGAAGCAGCACTATTTTTTTATATGCATTCCAAGGTGTATTGACCCTGAGAGTTCACTATCACTTAAGTATCTGAAGCATTTTTTTCACCATGATTATAATTATAGCCATGTCTGGTCACCATCAAAGCAATATTCCCAAACTCCTTGCTGGCTGGTGCCCTTGAAGTTATTTATTCTTTCCAGACCTAGTGCCCTTATCGGTAGATCAGCCATAGTATACAACTGAGGGCTGTTGTGAGGAATAACTCAGACTATGTACTGGAAAGCACTCTACATGCTGCCTGACACATGCTAAGTTATACTTTAATAAATTCAAGTTATTAATATTATCACCATTATTATTGTCAGTCAGGTTTATAAACACAAGTACCTATGAAAGCAAGTTACAGTTCACTAGTCAAGCATGAGCTGAAAGATTTTACTGGGCCTCAGCCCCTGAAAACCCAAACGCTGCAGTTTGATATTAAGGAATTAACTTGCCATGCAATGAACATAGCAACCTAACAATGACAGAGTTATTGTGGATATAGCCCCCAGGGAAACTTTTTCCTATACTAAACATCAGTACCACTAAGAAATAAAACAATTCAAAACCAAATCTAGACCAAATATAAATAAATTTTTGAAAAATGAAAAGAAGAAAATAAAAAACTACATGTGTATTTGGTGTTGTGCTTTTCTTAGTGTCTGTGTAGAAAAATACAGACACTAAGACAAACAACTCTTTGGCTACTTGCCTGATATAAATCATTATTCACCTTAATTAACTGAGTGAGTGGCTGTTCAGAACGAGACTCTTAATTCTATTTGATGATGTGAGTACTTTTAATAAAAACATTTACGACTAAATGCTAAAATACCTTAAGGAATATATAATTGTGTTATTTTACATAGCAAAGCTGTGTTTTACATGGGATACATGGTCTTTCTCTTTTTATCCTAAATATACGTACAATCTGCAATGCAACTTCATTAAGTCAACATCAATTTCTAGAAAGAGTGTGTCATTCAAATAATTTGCTATTCTCCAACAATTATTCTTTAATTTAAAATATATGGTAATTCAAACACTATTAAGTTAAAAGTACATTCGCTCTCTGCATTTCAAATTAATCATTTTCTAGTTCTCTACAAGTATCAAACACATCTTTCACTATTCTCTTCCAGCTTGCTTTCTTCCTGTTTCTAGTTATATATTCAAAATTATAGGTTTTGCTCTTAAAATAATTTTTCTTATCATTTACAGTTACTGATTCTTCATTTATTGGCTGTTAAAATATTCCTCCTTTTTTAATCCTTCTTTTCCAAACACCACCTTTCTTCTAGCGCTTCTAACACTAACATAAATGGCAGTTCCAGTCGCCCGTCTCATCACCCATGGCCTGTAGAATAGAGCCGCCAGCGAGCCAGGACACAGCTATAAGTATCGGAGGACAGGATCTTTCTAATCTTTCTCTGGCCCTTCTGCCACCACCACCCACCCTGTCTCCATATTTTGAATCTTTCTATTCTACTTTCCACTCTATTTCACAGTCCAATGAGGTATACCACACATGTGCTCAGCATCTACCCCCAACAGATACACACCCCTTTACCCAGCAAACTTATATATCACTATGAGACCATGAACTTTGACCCTGAGATTGAATTATCTATCTTCCTAATTTTCTAGCAGGAAAGAGACTGGGGGAGAAAAATTTTCCATTTTTTCAAAGATCCCAGAAAGACAATCCTACCTTTCCCAGGATTTGGAGAAAAAGGGTTTCCAAACTCTTGCTGCTTTGGCTTTAAAGTGTGTGACCCTGACATGCCTCCAGCCTGGGTGACCTGGAATCGTGGCTTCCCATTGGTGAGCACTTGTCTCCTGGGGCTCAGGGCAGGCAGGTGGATAGAGCTCTCAGCCAGGGTGTTCTGAGGAGCCATCCCTCCTCCTGAGGGCATCTTGAGGTGGAGGCTGTTAACAAGGCTTCCAATAGCAGGGCTTGGTGTGCTGCCACAGGACGAGGGGCCAGGAGTCCCCGAATGGGCTCGGATGGGAGGAATATGTTGGCCACTGACCATCCCAGGCCCCTGTGGGGTTCCTGATGTCCGGTGGAGACTCATGCCGCATGACCTTCCATTCATTCTGAAAAACCTGTGGCCAGGATGGTCAAATATCCAATGGCACTAATGACTCCTTTCAGGCAAAGTCCAATAAGTTATCCATGGTGTGGGTTATAAGCCTGTTTAAAAAAATAAATGCGGGCATTTTTTAAAGTAAAAATAAAAATAAAGTACAGTGAAGAGTTTTTAACCTCTGTAGCATTTTTACCTCTGAAGCATTCATTTCAGGAAGAAAAGAAGCCCTCTTAGCAAAATGACCTTTTTTGTAGAATGAAGTCATCAAATACATGGCTCATTGGCAGGTATTCTCCCCTTCTGTATTCATGGTAAGTATGGACTATGGATCACTACCTTGTTTTGTTTGCCACTGAGCCCTTCTCAGTACAGTGCTTGGCAACTATGACCAATCAGCTGGTGCCAGCTTGAAAAATGAAACTTATCTTGCTGCCTGAAGGATCTGTCCATACTAGTTCACTTTTGTACAGTGGTTTTTAGAAAATCCAAAAGCATCACCTTCCTGAGCTATGAGACAAATGCTACAAAGTTCCTGGTAAACAAACACAAAGCAGACAAGGCCTCTATACTAGATAATAGGGATATTACACCACCTCTGATCTTCAGTCTAAGAGCAATCTTTTTACAATCTCTCAATTTACAAAAGATTAAATTCTGGGCCTGAGAATATCGCAAAGGTTTCATAAATCCTTATATTCAAACGTTCACAGAAGCATTAGAATTTTGGTTCTATATGGATCCTACATTACAAGAACAGAAATAAAACCAACACAATACTCCAACCTTCCACTGAAGTCCTAGAAAAGAGAAGACTGTGCAAAATGCCTTATAGAAAGCACAAGGAAAGAACAGTCCTTCTAACAGTAAGATATCCAGTATGTTTACAGTGCAAGATATACTGGACATTGTCCATAGTCTCATGACGTTTCCTATGCAGGAACCAAGAGAAGGACTGACATTAGCACAGGACACCATCATCTATCCATATGTGATACTATCAGTTCTCCATTGTTCTAAATTATCAAGGAAAGCCCTTCCCTCTCTTGAATAATGTGTATGCAATGAGGTGGCCAAGTGCCATGATAATGCCACTACTCTAAATGTTTGATAGACACGTTCATAATATGTCTTTTATACTGACAAGATAGTCATGGAAAAAAGCCAAAGTTGGACAAACACAAGAAATAAGGACAGCGTATAAAGAAGAAACATTCGGATGTTCTCAACTGGATGATTCTCACTTTTGCTGTGAGATCTCCTCAAGGTCTGAAACAAACATTTTCAACTCCATTTCAAAACAAATGACTCCTTAAGTCATCAAGGAAAGAATAGTAAGAAAGGAAAACTTCTGGTGAATTTTTTTTTCTTTTATAGTTTCCAGAAAGTCAAATATATTTAAGTTTCAATTCAAGTGTTCCATATACCTTCTGCAAAATTTACCATATGTGCCTATCTTGAAGAATTTCAAAAATAATTAACAAAATAAAACCTGGAATGTTTCCTCATTTTCACCAATTCTATATTTTGCTAAGAATTCCATTGGTCTCTCACATTCAACACTGCCTTTCCATCCAGTCCTAGGAAACTCAAAAATACTCCTCAAAGTCCAGTCTCACTCCTGCCCTCCCCTGCCCTTCAGTCCCTTTGAAGGACCGACAAGTTCAAGTTATCCAAACTAAATGATTCATTTATGGAAAATTAAGAAATAGACCCTGATATCAGACTGGTTGTAAAAAAAAAAAAATTTTAACACTGGAAAGATTCCAGTGCCTTTTTTGTTGTGACTCTGTAGAAGAATCCAAGTGTATTCCCAGCCAGTCTGTTGATTCATTTATTGGTTGATCATGAGCGAGAGACATTTAATATCTTCATGCTTTGCCAGATAAAACTTTTCTCCACTCATTGATAAAATAATGTTTTCTGAGCGCTCTGAGCCCTACAAAAGAAATCACTTATTTTTGTATCCACCCAATAAAAAGGAAAGAAAAGGCAATGAAAAATGTCACATTGGCAATTTTTTTGAAAATGAAGAATTGTTCAACATGACTGGAAATATGAGTCACTAAGACCAGGATCCAAGTGACAAGTGTCTGCAGATTTGCAGACTGTGGCCATTTTCAGGTTTTTAAAAATAAGGGAGTCATTTTTGGCAAGAAGATCATACACAAGCAGGAATTCTCATCAAAAATTTGGATAAAAACACCTAAGTAAATACTTAGCATTAGGTTCGATCATTAAAAAGGTGAGTCTGCAAGAAGGGAAAATAATTAAAGTGCTGAGAACTTAATTAAGTATCAGGCACCTGTCTGACTTGCAATGATTTTCTTTTTTTTATAAACTGCACTCCTGTTTTAAATAGCTTTAGGTTGAAAGTAAAAACAACAACAAGATATACTTAAATTTTATTACTGAAAAGGCAGCAGCTAAAAAGTAAAGTAACTAATACCAAGAAGAAAAAGCAACAGGTCAATGGCATGTGAGCTGAACAAGACCTCAAGACAAAACTAAACTACATGTGAAAATATACCTAAATTCTCATCTTCTTATTAATGTGCCAACAGATTTTTTTCAAGCATTAGATACCAGAATGCAAATATAAATTTTGTTTATTCTTATTATAATATGTTGTATACTTCTTAGCTAAGCTATAAGAACAGGACAAAATTTTAAGTCTACATGGTAACCAAAAAGGAAGAAATTGCTCATTTTTAAGGACACATGCTTGTAGAGTTAAATTTAAAAAGAGCACTCAAACAGTCAAGAGGCCAGAGTTTCATTTCTGGCAAGCCATTTGTAATGTGTCTGGACTTAAAGAGATTTCATCCCCAAAGGTTGACTATGATCATGTGGTCTCTTGACTTTCTGTTATTCCAGATAATTGGAGTATGAAAGATTAACTAAAATATCCACTGACTGTAATCAGGAATACATATGTAGATTCTGCTGCACCCAAGGCCCTTAAATCTAGGGTGACTGGGGAGACATGGAAGCAAAAGTAATGTCAGTGTCGACCAGCTCCATCAAAGCAAGAGCAGACAGGAAGGTTCTCCTGCCAGCAGCATGCAGAAAGACAACACTAACCAGGAAAAATGAGTCCACTCATTGCAAAGAAAATAAAACCACAACTAATTTGTAAAAACACCTAACTGGTAGAATTCCATGGGAAGAGTCTCTATTTAAAAACTTGATCAAATTCCTCAGCATTTTCTCCTTTTGTCCTCCATCCAACTACTCTACCCCAGGTCACCACCCAACAGAAAAAAAAAGGAGAAAAAGAAAAGAAACTAAAGAAAAAGTATAAATTTAGGACATTTTAGATCTGGTATATTGACACATTTATGTTTTTATACTCCACTGGACTGCAGGACAAAAATGTTCGTTCAGCTAATGAGTCAACACGAGAGTTAATAAATCTTTCCTCTTGACCATTTTCAAACTCTTAAAACACACTCCTGTAAATCAGGTCAGGGAGGAAATGACTTAACCCCTAAGGAAACTAAGGCACAAAACCATTTAAAATTGCACTATTTTTCTGGAAAAGCATGACTTTAATCAAAATATAAAATCATAACTCTACATTCTACCTAAGGTTCCAGGCACTGTTCCTCGTGGATTAAAAAATTAAACAAACGGAAGCAATGTTAACTCATCCATTCGAGAAAATTCCAAAAACACAAGTTCCATAATGTCTATTTACAGCCAAAGGCCCTTTCTTAGTAAATATCATTAATAGGCTCATCTAGAGTCATAATTCATCTGATGAGCCAGTTAATTATTAATTTTCATACATCATTTCATTTCCTTAGGCTACATTTAGCCTCTGTTACATTTTCCATTCCTTATGCCACAAGTATTTCTTACTCTGCACAGAATACCTGATAATGAAGCATAAAATACTCGTCAGGAAACAAACTTCTTCTGAGTCTGTATATATGTGTTTATGTCTAAACCATCTCAAATAAAGTTCTTATTGATTCTCCCTTTTCCCCCCTTTGGATTAATGATTGTATAATTTCATTAACACAGCCTTTTCAACTCAGCTGCCTTGATCGTTAATAGGCCCATGATATTCCTGTGGGTTTCTCTTATTACAGCTTTTGTAGCCAGAAGAATATAGAAATGAAAGCCTACTGATAGATAATGTAAGTTATTCTCATGCACAGCTACAGTGTGAAGCACATTCTGCAATTCAATCAAGAACAGATAGAGCTGAATGTTCTTAGATCCCAGGAGTTCATTTTAATAAGCAGAATGTACCTTGTCCTAACACAGGTGACTGACTCCTCAGAAAAGATTGTATAAACAAAAACCAATCATGTAAGTCATTTTATTGGCAACAATATAAACACAGCTATATTAGATGTCACCAATAAATCAAAATTATTCTTGTCTGCAATTTTAACAAGAGGAAAGTGCAAACATGTGCCTGTGGAGCTGGAGGATATTGTGGAGGAAATGTATTGGATGTGTACAATATCATTTCTCTAAATTGAAAGTGGAGGGTGCCATGTTAAAATAAAGTAACCCACAACCAGGTATAGTCATCATTTCTAAGGACTCATAATTTTATCCAGTGAAACAGAAAAATTCACAGAACTGACAAAAGAAGTTACACAAAAACAGAGCTAAACTCCTCATAATTGAGGTATGGAGCAGAAATGCAAGGAGCTTATAACTAATAACTAGAATGTATAGACCTTTTGACTTGAGTGCTCCCAAGGTCTAATGTTGGTAATTATAAAAATACTGACACATTTATTCTGAGCACCAAGATGTACAGATGTTACTCAAGCAATACAATTGCCAATAAGATGAAATCAAAGAAGTTTCACTCTTAGTTACACTAACTAAAAGTAAGACAAATTAGTGTTTCCTCCGGAGATTCTAGACCATTCTTCCAAACGCCCTTCAGAAAAGAAAATGAATGTTATGGATATCACCTAACAGAAATCCTGACTTTCATTTATTTGTGGATTCTAACCCTTAGCTGATAAGCGATAGATGTATTTTAAGGTTTTTTTTTATTTTTATATTTTATAAAATGTCCTCAAAACTGAAAATCTTTCCTGAATATATGAAGTGAAATAACTGGCAATACCATTTTAAATTTTAAAATAATATCTATGATATTAAAATTATAAGTAGTATGGACTGGAGGTGTAGCTCAATGGTACAGTGCTTGTCTAGTATGCATGGAGGCCCTGGGTTCAACCTCCACCACCACAAAAAAAAAAAAAAAAAAAAAAGGTAGCAAATTTGGATATGACAGAACAGGAAAGAAGAAAGGAAGGAGAAGAAAAAGAAGAAGAGAAATGACTGAGTCAAATTCTGAAATTTATTCCAATCAGTCCATCCCAACTTAAAACTCAAAAGGAGCATCGAGAATCTTCAACACAATGATAGTGATTACAGACTGCTGGAAGAAATTCAGAACCATCAGAAAAATACTGCTGGAGGGCAATTTTAAAAGTTCAATAACCTCTTAGAATCCACTTTCCACACTTCAGTACACCTATATAACTCTCATATCCTCCTAGTTTACTAAATGTCATTCATTTTAATAGTGATTACTTGGAAGTGTTTCACTTACTTTGCCTCAGTCATTAACTCATCAATGAGTACAGAAAGGTCTAGAAAGCTGTGGCCCTACCAAAAATGGCAAAGGAGAGGGGTATGATTAGGGATTTCCCTTGGTCAACCAAAAGAAATCATTCAAAATGAGAATAAACTTGAACCAAAAGATTTTTAGGCTAAACAAATAAATTCAGAAAGGTAACAACACCTTGGCCCTGTCTAGGTATGACTAGATTCTAAGCTCCTAGACCAATCTTTTAACAAAGTGCTCTCTCTGCAGCAGTGTTTTTCAAACTGGATTGCAATCAACTGGTGGTCCACGAATCAATTATTCAACAGGGAAAGCATTTTTTAATGAAATAGAACCAACTAGAATAAAACATAAGTTAATATAATATATCCAACGTGTATTAATGGTCAAGTATTTTTTTATTTCAGTTGTTTATGAGTATACATGTCTTCATATCTTTATGCAGACAGTGTGCTCTGGGTTATGATAAAATTTGCATTTTATTGTGGGCCACAGTCAAAACAGAATAATAGCCACTGTTATAAAAGCATTTGAACTCGTTGCCTACACAAATAGCTAGAAAGAACAGTTTCAGGCATAGAATGAGTTGAACAATTGACAAAAAAATAATACCAAAATAGGGATGTATTGAGGGAAAGATCTAAAAGTTTTATCTTTTAGCTTTATAAGATATAAAAATTAAATAATATAAAGCCACATTTCTACCATTGCTGTCATTGTGCCTCTTGATAAATATCAAATTGATCAATTGTGTTCAATAAGTAATAATAATTAATAATTGATTGACGGGCTAACAGAATCAACATCAAAATGAATAGCAGTTTTAGATCTTTCTCACTGCAGAGAGTAGATGACCCGTTTCCCCTGTATAAAACCCTGTTCTTAAAATGCAAAAGAGAAAAAAGTTTAAATTAACACATAACTGTATTTGAGGACTGAGTTTTTCAAAATGTGTTCTTAATATGAGTTAACCATCAGATCCTGAGATGAAATATTTAAAATGGAAAAATGAACACATTCCCTATGATGTCACCACTGAATTAATTACCTGAATTACAGAGAGTGAGTACCACATGGCCATGGTTTCCAACACAAAGGCTTCTTCAAAAATATAAAAGCAAAGTAACTAGCTGGAGAATTTTTCTTTAAAAAGAAAATCCTCACACAAAGATGTACACAGGTAGTAAAATATGGCAAAATAAAAAGAGCATTCTTTGTCATTTGTTCTGTGTAACCTACTATTGAGTCCACATAAATAGCTATTTTCACAGCTAAAAATCACAATCCTCTCAAAAGGGTAAAAACATCTACCTATGGAAGATTGTAAAAATAAAACTAATCATTCCCTAAACTAAATATTCAAGCATATTAAAGCATTCCTATCACACATGTAACTGAGTGATATCTTTCCTTCAGTGTATTTATTGCTTAAAGACAACCAATGTAACTATTTTTAGCTGTTGGTAGACAGAAGTTTTATACAAGTTAAATTATGTGCACTGACATCAGTGTAGAAGTATGAATGTCCACAACAATGACTAGGCTTTTAACCAACATGACAACATATTTATTAAAAAAAAATTTTTAAAACCTCTGTGAATGACTCAGCCAAGTTACAGACAGAAGTGGAATCTATTGGTCATGCTGTAAAGGTTGGGAAAACATTAATCCGTTTCTTCACACAGAAGAATAACAAAATTCATACACAGCCCTGGCATCTGGTTGGTTCTCTGTGTATAATATTCAGTAGGCCTAGAAATGAAACTTCACAGATCTGGCTCAGAAGTGCATAAATAACTGATATTCAGAAAGTCTCATCTCTCTATTAAGGAGCCTAGGACAGGGTCAGATCTTGCACCATGATCCTATCTGCCCATCTGTAGTTCACCAGGGCTTGTTGCCCCCAAAAGGAATTTGCAGCCTTTATGTTCTTAGCCTAGAAGAGATCATGTCAGACAAGAACAGCCCCAATAGCCTTCTTCATCTCAAGTCCACCCTCATTTATGAAGAGCCTTCATGATTTCAAGCTTTAGAGACAAATCTCTGATTTTGTTCCCAAAGTGGAATATGTGGATCCTTATTTCTGTCCATCATACATCTTGCCTGAGAGTCTACCCCAATAGTCTTTCCCCTCCTTTCTCCTTTTTGTTCTCTTTTTCCCAAACGCCAGATCCTGTTCACCCTCCAAATACACTCTTAAGCCCTCCCTGATACTTTCTTAGTCTCCACATCTCTGATCTTAGGTAAAATAGGAATAATTACACTTCTATGAATAGGTTGTAATATTAGAGAATAGTAAATGAGAAGATGCATGTCACTTGCTTAGCAGAATGCATGAGAAATAAAACCACCCAATAAATGTTAAGTATTTTACTTTATAAACCTCTCTTTTAACATTCATACCTCTCAACATTGCATTATAGTTATTTGCCTATGTTACATCTCTCTGTCTAAATTCTAATTTCATTAATATTTGAAGTTATTCTAATTTATCTTTGAACTCTTCCAAGCTCTTACATTTACATAGATTGTTTTATACTATATCTATATATTTATGTTTTCAGACTACTTTTAACATGTCTTTTAATACTACATTTACATATTTATCATATCCATACTATTAATATTGTACTGACCATCTACACAGAAATATGGTATGAGTTGAACAATTATAACCTATATTTATTATTTATTGCCTAAATAAATGCAATATAAATGAGATATGACCATACAATCATGAACCTCATGCTTTGTGGCTTATAGACCCAATTTAATTACAGCTCCATGTTTCTCAGTCTATTCCTCATCTATTCCTTTCTCTAATAGGAAAAGAAGCATAGAAATCCTATGACATGGGGCTGGTGTTGTGGCTCAGTGGTAGAGTACTTGCCTAACATACATGAGACCCTGGGTTCAATCTCCAGAAAGAAAGAGAAATCTTACAATATACCTTTTTGGATAGGCATATCATTCTTGCCTTTATCTTGGCATATTGGTGAATAATGAAAAATCCTAGCTAAAAGATACAAAACAAATAGTTCACTACTGAGCTCAGGCTTCTTTTACTGTGGGGTTGATGGCCCTCACCTAGAAAATTCCTGAATATATTAAGTGAAATAACTGGCAATACCATTTTAAATTTTAAAATAATATCTATGATATTCAAATTATAAGCAGTACGGACTACTTCTGGATTGCTGAGGTAGAAGGAACTCCTCAGTGTTTTCCTGCTCATATACACAGGCCTGGGGTCTCACCAGACAAGTCACTAGTATTTGTTCAGATTCCGTAACCAGGCTGTCAATATTTAAAATACAGCTTGTTTCATTAGTGTTTTCCTTAATTCTATTATATTAAGTAGTGCCTGACCAACTTATTTCTGCAAGGCCAACTGTTCCTTCATCTCTCAAGGGGAATTCCAATTATCTGACCTACTAAAAGTTTCTGTCAAGTGAAAGAAGTCAGATCCAAGAGTTCATAATGGATTATTCCATTTATATAGATTAAAAAACAAACAAACAGGATAACAGACGTGTTAGAAGTGAGAGCAGTGGTTACCTTAGAGGAAGACAGCAACTGGAATGGCGTATGAGAATATTTCTGGTGTGTTGGTAATGCTGTTTCTTGATCCACATACTAGTTACACAGGTGTACTCAGTTTGTGAAAAATTGTTAAGCTTAAGGTAGGTGAATTCTCCTGAACAGATATTTTCTTTCAATTAAAAAAAAAAACTGACTTTTGTGTCAATTCTGTCTAAAGTAAGTGGGACACTAAGAACACCCGGAACTTGGGCATCTTTTAATTCAACTACCTGTTAATGTCATTTTAAAGATTTTGCTATGACTCATCCTCACTGAATAACAGTGCTTGTTTTACTGAGCAAACTTCCTACATGCCCTTTCTTCTTCTCCAATACATATTGAGTCTATAAACCAACCAAACATAAAGAGTTAAAGAGTAAAGCCTTGTAGTTCCACCTTATTTACAATATAACATCCTCTACAGAAAATAATTACAGAAACACAGGAAATGACTTCTCCAGGGATGAGAATGTGCATAGGATGCTGCTTCCTGAATTATCTCCTTCAAAAGTACTCCCTCTGTCATCTGGGAGAATTGCAAATTAACATTCCAACTCCAAAGATCAATAACTACAATAAGAGAGGCACAGCTAGAAAGAATGACCTCAGGCTTAATTTACTAGCAGGAAAAAACACAAAGGAAAAAAAGAACACTGAGCTCTCTTCTGAAACCATGGAAAGACTACTCTCAGCCATAGAACGAAAGCAGAGCTGATACAAAACATGAATTTTATTTTATTTAACCTCTCCCACCCCACATATTTTGGCCCAGTAGGAATTTCATCCACTAGGTAGACCTGGAATCCATCCAAAGAGAAAAAGAAGTTGTTTCCTACTTGGATAGTGATCACTTCGTCCCAAGCAAACCAACAACCCTAGATAGTCAATCTCTGTTAACCTCACTACTATTAAGAAATTTGGATGGAATCAGAAAAAAAAGATGCTCTCCTAAAACAGCCTGTAGTAAACCAAGGAGAAAGGGAGTTATCACAGCAGCAGCTGGAAGTAAATATTCACACTCAAGAAGGGCTGAATCCTTCCAAATTACTGGTAAGGAAGAATGTTTTTGAAATAATGGAAAAGAAATGTCCCTGCCCTTCCTTTCACAGGTAAAGTTGGGGCTGGTCTGGCTGAACAGACAACTAGTGAAAATATATTAAAATCATAGTACATTTAAGGGTAATCTTAAAACTTCAGCATTTTCTCAACTGCAAAAATAATATATAATACCACATACTCTGTCTCTAGATGGCTTCAGAGTTTCCAGGAACCGCCTTCATTGTTTTTCTGCAAACTTTTGCATGTCACACCTGCTTTACACAGGTGCCTCACTGGAAGCAAACTTGGAGGAGAAAAGGAGGAAAAGGAAGATTTAAATCAACACAAATCAATTTTGTACCAAAAATAAAAGAAACTGTTCCCCAGTTTAGTTTTTAAGGGGAGATTCAGCAGGGAAGGAGACAGACAGAGGGACATCTGGCTACTTCCCAAGACAGAAATCATGACTCATCAAAGCTTTCAGAGGGGACAGAAGAGACTTTGCATTTGTCTTGAGTTCACCTTCAGGCCAAGAAATGCTCTCTGAACTGGGAACTGGGAACCTTACATGTTTGTCCTGGGTCTGCAACGAATGGCAACGAGGTCTTTGGCAAAACCTCTAAAGTTCTGGGTCTAGCTTTCCTCTTCAGTAGGTGATCACTAAGTTCCCCTCTAGCTTTTAACAGTCTAGGATTCCAGGTCCTGTAACCTCAGGGGAATTGGTCCACTGGGGGGAGCTGCAGAACTTCCCTCTGCTCACCAACTCTAGGGCCCTGGGGCCCCAACTCTCAGTAGTTGCTGATGTTCCGTTAAAAGATGGCCCTAGGGAATGGGAGAGGGTGTAGAGCCCTTCTCTCGGTAAAAGGGGGCCATAATTGCAGGAGTTCGGTCCTTATGGACGCTGCTCATTGCGACTCCGGAAGTAACCCCCTTACCCTGTGCCCGGATTTAAGTTTTCCAGAAATGGGGGCCAAGCTGATGCCAAGGAAGCCTGGCAGGGAGGGCGAGGCACACCGAGCAGGGAAGACAGGTTTAGTTGCTGGGGGCCAGAAGGATAGTGGAGAGCTGCGTGGAGCCAGACAGAAGGGCAGACTTCCTTGGTTCCTTACCCCTGTAGCTTGGCGGGCCAGGGTCCTAGGCCCAAGCCCCTGGGTTCCTTGGCGCGGAGTGAGGGGCGGGTCCGGAGGCGGAGGCGCGAGGCCTCTGGGGCGCGCTTTGCCGCGACCCTGTCACTCCCCCGCCGCCTCCGCCCCTACCCTCGGCTGCGTCCGCGAGCGAGCGAACGCAGCAAAACAAAACAAACTCGTGCCGGCTTCCTGTTGTGCAACCCAGTCCCTAGTAAGTCGGGGACTGAAAGGGCTCTGCCGCGGGCTGCCAGCTAGGAAACCCGGGCGGTGGGTACCTTCGCACTGCCCGGCCCGGCCAGAGCCTGGAACCGCAGGAGCCACTGCCGGGCTCGCCGCACTCAGGAGCACACATCCCGCAAGCCAGCCTTGAGCGCCACCCTCCCCCGCCGTGCAAGTGCGCCCATCCTGGGGTGTCCTTTCGCTTCTCGACTCCTAAACACCTCTAAGGAGCCTAAGGGCTCGACTTACGGAACCAGAAAAAGCTTTCCCCTAAATTTCTCCCCCAGGTACTTAATTGAATCATCCATTGGATGACAAATCCACAGGGGCCAAGATTTCCAGACACTTGGGTGACTTCCTTGTCCCCGAGGTGACTTGTCAGCTCCAGTGAGTAACTTGGAATTGTCGCTCCGGGCAAGGTGTGTGTCTAGGACAGAACCCTGCCGGCTCACGCTTTCCAGAGAGCTGCCCGGCCGACTTCAAAATACACACAGGGTCATTTATAGGGACTGCACTCGTATGCAGGACAAAGTCCTCGAGACCGAGACATTTTCCAAACAGAGCTGACATTTTGTCCGGTCCCATAAAAATGTAAACGCGAGGTGACGAACCCGGCGGGGAGTGTTCGTGTCTGAATGTGTCTGCGCTTTTGCAGCGTGGGAGGTTATAGTTACAGACCTGGAGACTGCGGGTCGCTGGACCGGCCCCAGCGACTAGTATATGTACCCCCAAACCGAGGACCTCCCGAAACAATGGGGACACACACTTGGGTGATGCACAAGCTGGAAAACAACCTTCGTGGAGCTCCACAAGCACGTGGAACTTGAAAAGGCAACCACAGCCCGGTGTGTGCGCGAAAGACCTCACGTCACCCCATCAATTCTCACTTCGCCAAAGTTTCCCTTCAATGGGGACAGGGTGGCGTGCACAGTTCCCGTGCGTCCTGTAACTTGCCCTTATTATGTAGCCCTCTAGAACTTGGAGTTTAACAGAAAACACAAAACTCTTCCTAATTAGCGAAACTTTAACACCTTGTGGATTTCCTGTCTTCTACACTCGGCTCTTAGGCAACTAACTGAAAGAACACAGTTTGATTCCTAATTGAGTGTTACTATCAGTCTCAGTAGGTGTAGATCCCTAAAAGACCTACAAATCTGGGGGGTGGGGTGCGCGTATCCTTAAACCCGCGCGAATGCCACCGGCTCAGCGTGGAAAACTATTTCTAATCCCTAGTTTGCGTCTCTGAGCTTTCACTCCCCCACATTCTCTAGCGCCTTGTTTCTCCTAGTCTCTCACCAGCGAACAAAGTTCCTATGGCATCCACTTACCAGGTAACCAGGATTTCCACAACAAAGCTCGGCGTGCGGGTCCCTTCCCCCGGCCAGCTGGCGCGAATGACAGCGGGAGGCCAGCGCGGGCGAGAAGTAACTTGGGGCTCCAGCCCTTCAACGCGCTGCACGGGTTCTGCCTCCTTCGGAAATGAAAACTCCCATCCAAGCTAGGGGACGGAGCGCTGAAACGCGGCCCAAGTGCCGTGTGTGCGCGCGCGTCTGAGAGGGCAGTGGCGGCAGGGGGAGGAGAAGGCAGAAGGCGGGTGGCTGGACCCTCGGCATCAGCTCATTCTCCCTGCTACACGCATACACACGCAAATAATGTTTTTAAAAAGTTGAGTTGAGACTTTGTGCTTCGCCTGTCCTGCTCATCCTCCCCCTGGGCCAGGGGATGTGAGTGTAGGGGCCAGACCCGGGATGCTGGCTATTGATGCCGGCGGGTCGTGTCGGGGGAGCCACGGCGCGAGCCTGGAGGACCGCCCGCCGCGTACCCGGGGTGCTGGGAGGGGCGGCGGTGGCAGTTCGGGTGCTGGTGCCCGTGCGCGCCGCGCTCTGGGCTGCCCCGGAGACGCACTGCGGACGCGACTGCAGGGAGAGGGGAAGAGGGAGGGAGGGAGGCTGCTGGGCGAGGATTGTGGATGTGTGCGGCTGTGAGGGCCGGCCTGCAGCCAGCTGCTTCCTGAGTGTGAGCGCCAGAGGGGGAGGGGGTGGGACGGGGGCGGGCTTGCTGGTCACCAGGCTGGCCAATTCGAAGGCCGAGCTTGTGTCTCCCTTTAGACGCGTTTCTCTCTCTCCTCTCCTCTCCTCTCCTCTCCTCTCCTCTCCTCTCCTCTCTTCTGTTCTCTTCTCTCTCCTTTCTCTGTCTCTCTCTTTCTCCTTCCTCAGTCTCTGTCTTCTTCCCTTGCGCCAGCGAGTCCAAGAACTTCAGAACAGCATGAAGACACTTCGCCTTCTTCCTGGCCTTATTTGTTGCACTTTTTCTAACAACAACAACAAAAAAAAAAGTGATTTGATATCAAATCACAACGAACAAAGGAAATATATAGTCAGTAATAAAATAGAGTAGAAGCTAAAAAGTGAAAAATAGGAAAATAAATGTGATTGGGTGCACATGACAATTTCAGAATTGAATGGGTGAGGCAGAAAAGAGGTCTGTGGTATCTTTTCAAAGTATAAGACAAGGAAGAGAGGAATATGATGGAAATGTGGCAAGAGGATCAAACAGAACACAGGCTTGCATCTGTATAGTGGTGCATCTGTGCGGTGGTAGCTTTCTCCTTAGATTTTCTATGTCTTCAGCTTCATAGCATGCCAAAACTGTGACCCCCATCTCCAGCCTTTTTATTAGGCTTAATCAACAGGTTGTCCTCAGAAGGCCTGCTTTTAGTGGATCCCCACATGTATTGTCACAGACACAAAGACTTCTATCTTAAGAATCCGCGTATGTATTGCAAGCAGTATCATCTTCCATCTAGGCCTTTCTGTAGTGAGAGCATTATTCAAACTTGTGAATTAAATGAATGAAGAGGCCACAGACACTTTTAGAATTCCACCAGTCCTTAGAGTCTGTTCTTCTCTGATTTAAATATAGGTTAGCATTTAAGTAGTAGATGCTATGATCAAGATAGCAGCCCTCAAGGACACAAATTAGTTACCCAAGAAAGCCAAACCAAAAAGATCGTTAGCAATTTTCATATACCTTATTGCAGCAGGAATATTACTAGACTTGGTTTTAATCTACAATAGTAACATCCTCCAAAGAAGTCCAGTTTTTGTAATACTTTTTTCATATGTCTTATTATGATTCTGTTTTCCCTTCCCTTAGGACACAAACTCATCAGAATATTAATCATCAGAATATCTGTCAGCAGAAGTAGAAAGAAGAAAATAAACTAATAAGTATTTGTGATATGTCATTCTGTCAACTTTCCAATTTCTCCCTCTGTTCTTCATCTTTTAAATACAAATACCCAAACCCAAGATGGCAATTGATGGGTTCAACCACACATAAGAAAATACTCATAAAATGAAGCAGCAGCAACATCACAAAAACAAAGAAACCAAGTGGTGAAAATTGCCATGACTATTCCATTGTGGCTAGTTATTGCAACATGCCTGACATTCACATAAAAACTCCTCCTCATTAACTCCAGCCTTTAGGAGCAGAGCAAGATGGGAACATTGACCCTTTGATGCATCACGGGAAATTCTATTCATCAGATTCTTGTGCTGTTCAACTAATCCCCAGGAACAAGACAAGCTTGGATGGATGCTAAAAAACAAAATAATCCTTTCCAACATCCTCTAAATATAATTTCAAATACAATGATTTTGATGCAAGAAATGGTATTTCAGGGATTTCAAGAAGCTTCCCAAACTTCCCACTTGGGATAGCATAGTTGGAAGAGACAAAATATAGTGCAACACCCTACTTTAATCAGTGACTCCTGGATTAAAACACTGGGAAAATTATGAGTCATCAACCTGGAGATCCCCAAAATTCTCTTAATTTACATAAGCCTAGGGGTGGGAATGGCATTTTATTTAAGCAAGGCTTTCATGAACTTTTAACATTCTGAAAACATTTACCAGTAAATAAGTACAGTGTTCTGATTGGTTGGATTCCACCCCCACCCCTTTTTTGGGGGGGGGTTGTTTTGTTTTGATTTTTGTTTTGTTTGTTTGGTTGTTTTGCCAAGAATTTAGATCTACAAAATTATTATATTCCATGAGATTTAATAAAAATGTAGTGCTACCAATACAACACAAGAGTGACTCAGAATGAGATCTGTATTTCTTCTGGACTGAATTGGTCAGCAGGAGGGGTGAGGTGGGTAATGAGAGACAGTGGGAAAGGAAGTCATATCTTTCATAAATTATACTCTCTCCTCCCTGTGAGCTCTCCATCATGCTTAGGAATCGTGTTCTTGCAGTCTTTCTGCCAGATAGGTGGGAACTGCAGCCCAGTCAGTATCTTCCCTCTCTAGGGACCCATGTTGTGCGTGTCTCAACCACTGACTCAGGGCAGCTGACTCAGCAGACAGAGCCCTGCTGCCAGCTCAAGTCCAGTTCTCATTCATTTGAGAAATATTCAGTGAGTACCTACTCTGTCCAAGTAATCAACACTTGTAAGCAGTGTACATGAGAATGTTACCTGAAACCTTTTGCCCAGTGCCTGGGTTATAGCAAACCCTCAAGGAATGGGGGCTCTTTGTATATATACTCTTATCTTTCCTCCAAGTAACTGTATGGCCATTAGTAAGGCTTCATCTAGAAGCAAGTATGTTGAAGCTCAGTAAACAGTTAAAAAGAATCAGAGGGCTGGGGTTGTAGATCAGTAGTAGAGCGCTTGCCTAGCACGTGTGAGGCACTGGGTTTGATCCTCAGCACCACATACAAATAAATAAATGTATAGATAAATAAAAATATTATGTCTGTCTACAACTAAAAAATATGTATTTAAAAAAAAATCAGAGACAGAATCAAGTTTGCCAGTCTAGAAGCCTCAAGGTCTTTCAACATTGCTATCCTACAAAATAACGGTATATTTGCACTGAATATTTGCAAAGAATATTGAGGGTGTATAAAGTACAATATTTATATTTAATATTTATCTTTTAATCAATGTTGGATGAGCATAAGCATGCAGAGTGTGTGGGGCCAGCAAGAATAATTCCTACAATATAGTTCTTTGGACCTCAAAGAACAGGTTAAAAAAAGCAATAAGCAAAGCAGACTAGTCCAGATAGTGGGATCAGCATCATAAAAGGCTCAAGGTCACAGATCCTGTGTAGTTGCTCATACAAAGTTAGAGTCAAAATTGGAACAGTCGCTATCTGATAGCTGAAGCAATGGATCGCTCCTGGAAGGAACATTCTGACAGCCACACTTCAGGCAAATTATTGGGTCAATCTGAGTGATCTCACAGCAACCATTTACAAATTTGCTAAGAACTATGGTCAGATTCCTACTCATTCACAGAGAGGAACAAATTTCAATCCCAAAATCCACATAAGTTAATAGCACCAGTGATAGCATGCCTAGTTATTAACACACACACACACACACACACACACACACACACACACTCACTCACTCACACACTCACTCACTCACACACACTCACACACCAGCTGGCAAGACTCCAGTTAGGGAGAAGTACAGTGGAAAAATCAGTGTTTGCCAAATTAAAGAGGGGAACTAAATGTGTAAGATGGAAATTTTCCATTTTACTTCCTGAGGGAGTAGTACAAATAGTGGAATGAGGCAAATTTCACATTATGTTATCAGTGTTTGACACCTTAATGAAACTTAAGTTGATGTTTCTACTAATTTACCACAAGTATAGTTGGCCCAGACTCTCTTGTTTACCCATCAGTGATCAACTGATTTTTTAAAAATTCTTATCAATACTCACCACATCCATAGTATCATTACTTTTTTTCTTTTCTAAGCTCAAAATTAAATCAAAGTCTAAAATGTATCACTTCAAATGCAACTGACCAAAATGTGAAATACTTCACTCCCTTCAACATTTCTCTATCTCTTCTGATTGGTAAAGTTTTTTTTTTTCTTTCCATTTTATATAAACCTAACTGAAATGCTTCTAAAATCCAACCAAATGGTCATTGGGATGTAACTATCTTAGTGATATGTCAAAGAGCTTACCACATGAAATAGGGATCCACAGATGTATGTGGTATTTCACAGGGAGCTAGTTATGCTTCCACTACGTAACATCTATACTGGCCACTTATACGTGATGTTGTAAAATCAGTTACTTGGTTGGTTATCTTATCCGTAACTGCCTTCTATAAATGTCCTCTAATGGCTATAACTTACTTTTCTTCATAAGCCTTTCATGGCCTAGCAGTAAGTAGTACTGGGCACTAGTAAATAATTAATGTTATCTGAATGAATGGATTCATTAATGAGGAAGTGAATGAATAGTTTTTCCACTTTCAGAGATAGTGAATAGCACCAACAACAAGTCTTTGTGTGCATAGGTAATCATTCCAATACTCCAAGATTTTAAACATCTGTCCTCTCTCTCTGTGATCCCAGGCTCTTCGTGGTTTTGTCTTTGTTTTTCTTGATAAAGAAAATTCAAAGTCTCTATGTGATGCTTAGAGTTAGGAGAAAAATGCCCCTCCCCTTCCCCAGTCTAACACCCTCCCTGTCTGACACCCATTAGCTCCTTCACATGAACCAGGTCATTTCCACCGTATCTTGAATTCTACCCCCAAAAGAAGAATACATATTAGATCATGGGAGAAGGAAAATTGAAAATGAGGGCACAGAAAGGAAACAATGAGAGGAAATGAAGAAGGCAGGACAGACTAGGACACCATCAGCATAGTGGAGAAGAACAAACAAGTATTGGATAGAATTAAGCTTGGGGGAAAATGATTTGGGGACTTTTCAGATTCCTTCCTGACTTATCTGTAAGAGGATTTGAATAAACTTGGAAATTTTCAACAAGTCCAAAATTCCCATAATGCTAAAGGTCTTGGGAGTTTTTCGTGTGTATACACGCTTCTGTTCTCTTTTAAGGATGTGGCACAGGGAAGGGTATAATTTTGTTGTCCATTGTTCAAATGACCAGTTACCCCAAGGCAGACCTGCCCTTGGCAAGAGTGTTGACCTCCTTTATGCTCCGGGCACTGCTCCAAGTTCATTATCCTCATTACCTTACTTAATTCTCACAATGGTCCAATGAGGTAGCATCTAACACAGCTTCCATTTTACAGATGAGAAAACAGAGGCAGAGAGGTGAAATGTCTTCCCAATGTCACCCGGCACCTGTGGCAGTGGCCCCACTTCAAACAGAAAAAGGTCACCGTATTATCCATCACTCTATTACTCTTTCAGGGCAGGAAAGGATGCTTCCACCAGACCTATTTGTTCATACATTCAGGGTGGCATGTTGGAAAGAGGGTGGGTTCTAGACTCAGAAAACCTGAAAATCTCAACTCTACCACTGACCCAGAAACTGGCAATTGGTTCCTGAATCACTGGGGACCTCAGGTCTACTAGGAGAGTTACTGAAAAGATTGAATGGGACTTGTGCCACTGGCCAACACACATGTGCAACCAGGGGTTTTCTGATAGAAGAATTTGTTCTTCTCCACTATGCTGATGGTGTCCCAGGCATAGCCCAAGAGCTTCAGGAAAAACTGACCCCAATCCCAGCCACAATTCAAGAATGTATTCCATAATTTTAAGAGAAACTCCGCTTTCCTCCTCAAAGTGAAGAGCTCATAAATCTGGGTTGAAGCCAATCCATGCAGGGCATTCTCCTAGACACAACAATTGGTTGAAGAAAAGACATGTGACCAGATATGGACTAATGAGAGGTGGGGACAAAAGTTTTTTGATAGATTCTGGTGAGCTGGCCTTTCCTCCTCTGTGTGATGTACAGAGACAAATGTGAAGCTGCCTTTCTCTGTCTGCAGAAAAGTCTGACAATGGAAGGCAAGATGAAGAAGTTTGCAGAAAACAGAAACCAGGGCCCTAATGAAACCACACCTGATCTCCATCTGACCTCTTGACTTACTTGTGAGAATCAGTAAATTTCTGTTTGTCTTTTAAATAAAAAGCTGACAACAACTTTTAGAAGAACCTAAGGTATTCAAGGCACCCCAGAGGTGTAAAGATAAGCAAGACAAACTTCACGGATTCAATACCTAATAAATAGTTACAGAGTTTTTGTGACATTATTTTAGCCTGGTTGTTATTATTTTTAATCAAGTTATAGCTCTTGCTCCCTTCAGGACCCTTCTACCACTTGGACAATATAATATTAAGCAAGAGACATTCCACTTCCCCAGTAATTACACAATGCCCCTTTTCAGACCAGCTGGTCAACCTTTGGGGGTGAGATTGAATGGCTTATCCATTTGGTTGTCAGACAACTGCCTTGAAAAGCCAGGACATTTCTGCATATTCCCAGTTACTGTTTAACAAATGTTGCCCCAGAATGCAGAACCTAATAGGAAATATGTGCATTCCCAAATTCCTATCTATTCCTGTTGTTTCATTCCCAGATAAAACAGAGCCTCTAAGTTTTTCCTGGAATGACCTTAAGAAATAGAAAAGGAACTGTATGAAAGTGCCTGTCCAGGTGAGTCCTGTAATTTTTATGGTTCTTGCAGTTGATATGAATCCAAACTTCAAAAGTTTCAGTTCATCCTTGAACATCCTGCCCACCCCCATGCTTTTCTGTCCTGTTTTGTACTAAATGGCATTTAAAACTCTAGTTATAGATATCATTTGGGACACTTGGCGTAATCAGCAGGCGGAAAGTCCTTAGATTCTAGATTGAATTTAGGGCCCAGCAGCTAGACCATTTGAACTTGATAACAATGATGTTATCTCAGCAGGTTGCATAGGTCAGAAATGTTCTTCCTGTCATTGCTTTCTTTTTCCTTCTAGCAAGAAGTGGACATGAAGGAGAAAGTGAGTGCATTGGGTTACAAGCGGTCAGCTTAAGACGCAGTTTAGCTATAGCACTGATAACAGCTCGCATTCATTAGCAGCCCATTATGTGCCAGGACAGAGCAAAGTACTTGAGATTCTTGATCTCACTGAATTCTCACAGGTAGGGTGCTAAACAGTGTCAGATGGGAGACTAGAACCAGCCCCCACTAGCTCCAGAACATGGGTTCCTTGTGGTAACTCTGTACCGCCTCCACAGAGGATTGGTTTATTGTAAGACGTTTTGATGAAATATGTGGCAAACATAATTATATGTAAAATTCAGGAACAAAATATATAGGTGAGAATGTAATGACCTGTTATAGGACACCACCAGGTGATACTGAATTCATGGTTCCTCAAAGCCTGCTGCTTCAGGTTTGAATGTTTGCCCTCTCCAAAATTCACTTTGAGAATTAATTACCCTTGTAACAGCAAGGAGAAGTGGGATTTGGGGGGAGTTAATTAGGATTCAATGAGGTCATGAGTGTGGGGCTCCATGGTGGCAGTGGTGATGTTTTAAGAAGAAAAGAGACCTGAGCTAACAAGCTTGCTCTGTTGTCCCATGGGATGCTCTGCAGAGAGCTCTCTCCAGCATCAAGACCCTCACTAATTGTGGCCCCTGCATGTTGGACCTCTACTACTATGAGCTAAACAAACCTTTATTTTTATTACAAATTACCCAGTCTGCTGCATTCCGTTGTAGCAAGGGGAAATGGACTAATGCTGGCCTTGCATGCTCTCCCAAGCCTCCAAGTCTTGGTACCTGCTGTTCTGTCTTTGCTGAATGATCTCTACTTTCACCCCCTCCATTGTGGTAGGGAGCATAATGTATCCCTGGTAACCTGGGAATATGTTAGGTAGCAGGATTAAAGGGGACTTAGGGTTGCAAATAGAATTAAGGTTGCTCATTAGTGGACCTCAAAATAGGGAGGCTCTCCAGGATTATCAAGGTGAGCCCAGTACCATCATGAGACTTCCTAAAAGTAGATAAGGAAAGCAGAAGAAGAGAGTCAGAGAAAGTGATTTGAGGGTCACAGAAGTGGAGCCATGGAGATGCTACTTGGCGTTGAAGGTACAGAAAAGGACCATTAACCAAGGAATGTGGGCAGTCTCTAAAGCTGGAGAAGCCCCAAGACTCACTCCTTCCTAGAGACTCCAGAAAAGAACATAGCACTGCCAACAATTGACCTGAGCTCCATGAAACCCATATCACACTCGTATCCTATAGAACTATAAGATATGCCTTTAGGTTAAGATACTATGTCTATGATGTTTTGTTAGCACAGCCATAAAAACCTAATGCACCTCACAAGTTTCCCTCTCTCCTCTTACTCCCAAAGCCAGACACCATATATTCTGAGTCTCCTAACAGAATTTAAGATAATTATACTGTTTGGGAAATGGGTATTTCCATCCCAGTCCTCCTCTTCTTCAGGAGCTTTGTGAATGGGCATCATGACTGATCTGAGAGCCTCAGCCCTGCCAATGCTCACTGTCTGCTGGAAGGAAGGGCCATGCTAAGGGCAATGGAAGGACTGGAAGGAAGAGGCAGGGCAGGAGAAAAAGGAAATAAGAGAAGGAGAAGAACAGAAGAATGCAGGAAGGAGGAGGTAAGGGGTTGACAGAAGAAAGGAGGCAAAAGGATCAAAGAGAAGGAAGGAATGACAAAGAGAGAGAAGGCAAGGGTGGAGGGAGATCCAGAAGCCTGGTGGTGGGAGAGAAGAGGGAAAGAGAATAAAGGGGGCGGCTGTCCTCTGCCCACTCCATCTCCCACTGGAAGACCTTCTCCGCGCTCCTTGAGGATCCTCTCCCTGCCATCAGGGCTGGTTGCTCTTTGGAACAGTCAGTCATGTAATTGGCAGAGGCCTCCCCGTGAGAGATTCTGATCTAAGCGGCCTGGATGGAGACTGGGCATCAGTACTGTGGAAAAGCTTTTCAGGTGACTCTAATGGGCAGCCAGGGTGAAGAACCACTGTCATCTTTAGCTCACCTGGAATGGCTCCTGACGTCAAGAGCCCTGGTCTGTGACCCGTACTTGGCAGCTGAATAGGCTGAGTTGAGATGATTTAAGAACTCAGACCCTGGAACCAAACGACTGGTACTCAGTCCTGGCTCCACATTTAATAGCTGGGTGACCTCCAGAAAGTCCTTTAACCTTCTTGGGCCTGTTTCTCGGTCTGTAAAGCAGAATGAATATAGAAGCACTATTTGTCTTAAGTGTTGTTTTGAAAACTAAATGAATCAATATTTGCTAAATGCTTAGAAATGTGCTTGCCATCCAGAATGTGTAATAAAAGCATTTGTTAGATAAAGTGAAATCAGCACACACCCTCCCCAAATTGTTCCTCTATTGTCACATTGACTAACCTTTTGTACTGCATTTTTCTATGATTCCCACAATACCAAAGCCACTGCTCTCTGCCTAATAGCCATTTGGTAAAGTCTGTTAAGAGAACAAAGCAAAATTAGAAAATAATTTCCAAAATATACAATCTGTTCATTAAAGTCAAGAATTGACTATGAGGTAATATTTTTTAAGAACAGTATTTAAATAATTGCCACTTAAAAGCAAGACCCACAGAAAAGGGATGCAAAACACATGGGTTTCAAAGAGGGGACAGAAAAGAAGTAAGAGGAAATGAGTGATGTGGGGGCAGAGCTGAAGCAGGTACTGAAAAAGAAGAGTGAAGATCATAGAAAAATACCAGGTCAGGGGAACCAAAAGCCATGGAAAGCAAACTTTGCTACTCCATAATTGTGCCTAAGTCTGGCCCAGTCTAGATTTCTATTTGGATGGCTGATTTGCATACACACTCATATACATTTCAACTCTGAAAGTAGAAGTTCCATATGTGTTTTATTTACTCTCATTTATTTTTTATCTTTACCAGTTGGCCTATTTTTTTTTCTTTTTCTTCTTCACATTACATCAGGATACCATCATTGCAACAAGCTAGTCAGCTTAGAGATGCTGGGATAATTTTGAAAGAGACATTTGAGAAAAGAAGTAGAACTTTGTATTAGGGTACAATAAAATTTACAATGCACAAATTTGGCAGCCAAAAGATTCTCTCAAAGGTATGAAAAAATGTCTGTGCTTTATTTTCAAAGAAACCAAATAAGACATGGTCCCTGAATCACTGTCTGAATGCAAACAGCATTTGGCTTTGATCTGAGTTGTTGAAAACTATGACCAATTTATCCCAAGGATGCCAAACCATCAGAGAATGTTTTTAAGTCTGGATTTCCATATCGAGATTCTGCTACACACTTTTTCTCTTCATTTCACATTACATAGGGCCAACCCAAAATAGTACTTCCAACAATAGATGAAGTTGGTATGATAATTTCACATCTAGTTATGGAAAATGGGGTAGAAGGCCCATTATTGACATACTCAATGTAGCCTGGAAAAATATAAAATCATAATTGAACAGTAAATGGGTTTATTTCATGGAAACCTTCTCCTATACTGGACTAATAGACTTCTTAGGCAAGTTCAGCTAGTTTCCAATTCAACAGGTGATAAAGAAGTCTCAGAAAGTCATTTGTCCCATGTATGTGCTCCAATGTGTATCTTAAATCTACCAATCCATGCAGGCTGCCCGTCTTCCTCCTGCCTCCACCTGGTCCAAGAAGAGTCACTGCTGATTTTCTGAATTTCATTTGCAAATTTAAATTCCAAATATGCCCATTAGTCTCAGTGCCGAATCTCATTTGCTTTGCCCATTCCACCCCACCCCTGCCTCCACAGCCAAATTGTGTGTGTGTGAGGACATACACACGAGGGGAACAAATCCAGCCCCATAAGGAAACATACCAGTCATCTTGCAAACATGTGGAACATACCAAGTGCCTCCTGTAATGAGTCAATCACCCAGGATTACCCGCCTTTGGGTCTTGGTGGAATTATTTTTTTGGAACACAAAAAGGACTTGATCAGCACACAAAGTCTCCAAAGCACTTTTCCACTCTGCCAACATACTTCTGGAAAAATAAAATAAAATAAATGGGGAGGTGATGTCGATGATTCACACAACTTCTCTACATTTTAGGGTGCCCAAATCACCCAAAGGTAAGTCTTTGTTTAAAATCATGGTCTGGAACTGGAGATTCGAACCCATTCTGCATTCTGGATGCAGAGGATTCAGTGAGGGAGGCAATGGGGAGTTTCCAAGCATTCATTCTTCACCAAAGTATCCAATCTTAAAGACAAAATTTTGTCCTTAAAGGAGTTTTGTAATTCCAAGAGGTCTGTGGATAGAAGAGTTCACCTTTCATAATCCTGTGTATTTTATTTTAGGCATTAAAACTTCATTCTAAGAAGTAGCTCATAAGCTTCACTGGATTCCCAATAAGGTCCATCACACACAAAAAGTTTTCTAACCCTGCAAGTGTTCATTCAGCCTGCATGTTTTGCAGCTGTCTGTGCCCACTGCCCTCTCCTCTCAAAGCAGATCCACTCTGAACCTCTCCTTCAGATCTGTATCACCCAACTCCTGCCCTTCTAAACACTTCCTTTCCCCCCATCTGTCCTCCCCACACCAGCCTGAGCCCTGACTTTCCTGCAGCCAGACTCATCAACTACCTCTCTGCCTTTTGAGTCACCTCCCCTGACTTCAATGATACTCTAATGTCCATAGGTTTTTGCTTTTAAAGTCTGTGAGCAGAATAGTCTGACTGGGAGCAGGGGAGGTGGTTAGGTACAGGAATTTAGTTCCAAGATATGTTTCTTTTTTAGAATAAGCCTGTTTTATTTAAGCAGTCAGGAAAACAGAAAGGATTTTTAAAATAACTTTTATTTTATTTAATTATTTTTTTAAGGTAGTGCTCAGGATGGAACTCAGTGCCTCACATGTGCTAAGCAAGCATTCTATCACTGAGCCACAATCCCAGCCCCCAGAAAAGACCTTTAAAGTTCTTTATTCCTGCTCCTCCTCCTAATTTTTCTTTGTTCCTTCTCCTAGGCCATACTCTCTTCCCACCACCTGAACATACCGCTCCCACAGTCCTCTCACCTCCCTCAAGATCCCTACTTTACTTCAGCATGGCCCAGGGAACTGAAGGAGGCATTGGAGCCTGTAGACCTGTATTTGAATCCTAGCCCTGCTGGCTGTGTGTCCTTGGCCAGAGCATTTCATCTCTCTGCTCTGGAGCTTAGTCATCAATAGGAACAGCTAACATTTCCTCTGCTCTTACTCAAGCCAGGCACTTTACAAATGCTAATTCATTTGGGCCTCATAAGAACATGATGAGATGGGTAATGTCCTAATTTTACACATGCATATACTAAGGTTCAGAAAGATTAAATTTCTTGCCCAAGATATACAACAGTAGTTCCTCTACTTACTTTAGTCTGACTTTAGAACCTGCCTTGCTAGCACGGTGCTATGCTGCCTCTTTAAAACAAAAGCCACATATCTGCACAGCAGTACTCTCCTGGGGATTTAAGATAACACTGGGGGGCAGGGGGAGCAAAAAGAATTCTTGGGACCTAGTAGGTATCCTATTATGGCTATTATCCTACTTCTCTAATGGTCATTACTCTGAGCTACACAAATTCAACCACTCTGGCCGTGTGTGTCACCTGCACAGCCCACAGGAATATCAGTTTGAAAAAGTCAGCAATGACTGGCTTCCTTTGCTGTCCTCTCACTTAGCCATTCTGCTCACTGTACCACCTCATCTACTCCATCTTATCCTCATCCTTCTGCTTTCTCTGTATATTGTTCAGTCCCTGAGCCCTTGTTCTACCTCCCAGACTAAGATCCTCAAATTTCCTAGCGAGACCATTTCTCTGGCCTCTTCATGGATTTCCTGTCCTCCAGACTCTTCCCATAAGAATTTGGCTTAAAGACTACTGTCATATTAAAAGTTCTGGTTGTAATTCCTCAACCTTGAACTTTTATCTTTCCTTTTGGAAGTATCCCCTGTCCAATATTCTGTTCTTGAATCAAAACAGTCTAACAACTAGAGATCCCCAAACTCATGTTGAGTTTTTTCTCTGCTGAGATGCCCTTTTGGGACCAGTCTCCCACCTTAAGCTCAAATTCAATACCATCAACTCCAGCAGCCTTCCCTGAGAGTCTCAACTGCATGAGGACTCCCTCCCTCCATGGCATTTTGCAGTGAATGTGTGTCTAGAGACATGGTCCCTGTGTGCATAGGTCTTTTTCACCTCTATCTTATCTGTAAGGTCACACACAGGCTTGAACCTCGATATTTGTTAAAATCGTGAATGTATAAATGACAAAAACTAAAAGCCAGAAAGGTTAACTGACACAACATTGTTAGCCAGTCTGCTTGAGTTTAAATCAACTTTCTACTAATATGCTAATATGACCTGAGACAAGCAACTTAACCTTTGTGTGCCTCAAATTTCTCATCAGTAAAATGGGAATAATATTAGCACTTATAGGATGGTCATGAGGATCAAGCGAATTAGCATATGTTTAGAATGTACTTCATACATTTTTAGCACTGAAATGTTAATTGTTGTTGTTATTGCTGCTGTTAATGGCAGAATCAGAATGCAGATCAAGGACTTTGACTCTGAGTCTAGATGTCTTTGTATCAGGCTCCATGTCCCCGCACTGTGTAGCTGCCTGCCACTCACTGCTTTCCATTTCCTCGATGTCCCTAGCCTTTGTTCATCTCCCTACTCCATGCAAAGAAAGAGATATGTAGCATTTGCACATACACAAACAGATGTTCAAGACAGCAGGTCAATGTTGCTTTTCTATTTAAAGTAGAATTTTGATGAAGCTATTTGTTCTTAAATAAAAATGAAAGAAAAGAGAGAAACTTGTGTCAACCACAGTACAGGATAGCCTCTTATAGTCTTTCCTATCTTCTCTAGTTCTAGGATGTTGCATTAACATTTTTGAAAATCCACCACTGGAGGTCCTGAGTCTCACAGAGACCAGAGTACTGAACTCATTTCAGTGCTCAGTATTTCGGGTCCCATTTCAGTGCACTCACTCCTGGCTCTGGAGCACTGCCTAGTTCCTAACCTCTGTCCCTAATCTAACCTACTTTTACATCATAGTAGGGCTATAGGGAAAATCAGTGAACATGTCTATGGAAGGCATCCCCCTATGCCTGGAACCCAATGAGTGTTTTGTGGTTCCTTTGGGCTAAGCAGTGCTCCCTTCCTCTAGTTCTAGTTTAAGCAAAACTAGAGAGCAAATCTCAATGGGAGGGCTGGGGTTGTGGCTCAATTGTAAAGCGCTTGCTTAGCATGTGTGAGGGACTGGGTTTGATCCTCAGCACCACATACAAATAAATAAATAAAGGTTAAAAACATTTTTTAAAAATCTCAATGAGAGAATTATGTGAAACGTGCACTTGTTTATCAGGATTCAGAGGATTGGAATTCCCCCTGGAGAAAGTGCTGCTGAAAGTGAAACTGGGAAGCCCCAAAAGCCATTTGCCAAAAGGCTACAGAAGGAAGATTTCCCTCTCCTCCCTCATGGTACTTCTACTCTCTTTCATGCTCCTGCATATTGACTCAATGAAAACTCTCTTTTCTTTGAGTATAACTCCCACCAAGAAAAGAAAGAATGTAATTTTGGATTTCAATTGATTAGGAAGTTGTATATCAGCATGCATCGTCCTGGTGGAGCTTGTCCACCTCTAGTGCACTTTTCAAACCGTGATGTTGAGAAGACAAAGGATTACTACTCTGTTGCCTCCACAAGACTCTAAATCCTTTGCTTGGGACTCTGGTGCCCATGTGGTTACTATCTCATTGCCATGGATTTCAGTCAGCATTTTAAAACTCTACCAAATGACACTTTTCTATACAGAATAAACTCTCCAGATGCTAATTGCTAGAGAATAAGGTTTTATTTTTAAATGAAATGGGCCTCTATCTTTTAAAAGCATTAAACTGATTGAACCCTTCTAAAACATTTATTTCCCAAACTTCACCCTCTTCCTTCTCCACCTTTACTAACAAAATTGTCTTGGAAATTCATGTGATGGAACCATAACTTTACACAACATTCAGTCAAATATGAGTTCTAACATTATCTGTACCAAAGCTGTTGATATTTTTCCTCAAGGAGAAAACTCACCCACGAGAGACTCTCATAGAAGACAATCACTTTGAGTGGCTAGGTCCTGGAGAACTTCCCAGGAAACAAAGTAGCAACTGCAGACAAAGTTTCTGGGTCTCTGGGGCCAGCCTTTCTGGGACACATGCTCTTAACCAAACTAAATGGCATGTTCCTGGAAGGGAAAAGTCTGACTTTGTCTGGTCAGTAGGTGGCGCCCTTTCCTCAGCAGTAGGCTTGACCTGGGCTCAGAGGTACCTGGACCTGTTGTTCCAGGTACGGACTTCTAGAATGCAGGCCTTTCAGACCACACATTCCATGTTCCCTCTGAGGATACTATTGTCCCGACACAGGAAGAACTCTGCTACTCCAAAGTTTGGAAGGGAACCAGAATAGGTATTAACCATTATATTTTTAAAAGAAAACACATTCTCATCTGGAATGATGACTACAATGGAAAATTTTCTTTGAAATATTAAAACCATTCCCCTTTCCAAGGGGAAATGCCACACCACCAGCACTGCTCCGAAAGCCACTGTCATTCTGTTCCCACCAAAAAAGATGTCCCCATGTTATTCTGGGTTTAGAAGAGAAGTTAGGATTCCCACAAACAAATTCCTAAAGAATAATCGTTACATTTATCTAGCTACCTTTGCAAATCCAATAATGGCTCACATAGCCCCTTCACAGAGTCTCCTAGGACCCATGACTTGCGTTGCTTTAAAATGCACCTTTGTATTCTGTAGGCCTTTAAGTAGATTTGACTTTATCATTGGAAAACATTTTAGTAATATCTACTGCTCACTGGGAGCAGAACAGCACCTTCAAGGAACTTAGTCTAGATGAAAGACTGAGATGCTTAAGCAAAGCACTCTGCGTTATGGACCAGATAGAGGGTATAGGGAGAAAGTGGCACAGTAGGCCTAAGAAGGGTGAGTTTCCAGAGGCGTGGTGTGGTTGGTAAAGTAGGCTCCACAGAAGGGATACTTGAGGCAGGGCCAGGTTTGGGGAAGAAGAGGAAGGATAGTCCTTTTGAGGGGAGAAGTAGGGTCAAGTAGTAAACAAGCCAGTTAATAGATAAGTAAGCAGGTTAGAGGCCTGGGAGGGGGTGATGGAGGGATCCCATCAGGCAAGTGCAATAAATGCTACAGTGGAGGTGAGCATGGTTAAGGGTGAGGAGTAAAACAGCCTCAATAGAGGGGAAAATTCATGCTGAGAAGAGTCAGGGAGAGAATCTGAAAAGCTAGGTTGGGATCAGAGTTGGAAGTTGGCAAATGTTGAACCAAGACATTACTCTTAGCCAGTAACTATCTGCAGGTTGCACTACAGCGTCATAATGTTTTGCATAGTATTACCTTAGAATTCTGAGTGGAACAGTTTAAGAACAAAAGTTTTCATGAAAAGTTCCTGATTTGAGTCCCAGCTCTCTGGTTTACTATCTGTATGACTGTAGTTGTGGGAACCTCAGTGTCCGCATCTGTAAAATGGGTTTGGTCATCATATCTACTTCATAAGGCTATTAGAAAATTAAAATGTGATGATGACTACAAAAGCCAAAGATAGACTCTATTTAGGTAAACTGCAGATAGGGAAATTATTGGTTTTTCCATCTCCAAGTTTCCTAGATTTGTCTGAAAATAAGAATCATGTGGGACACTTGTTAGTACAAAGTATGCATGTCTTCCCTTGGGATTTTTCCTCCTTGGAATTTTAATTCTATAGGTCTGGGATGGGATCCAGATTCTGTGTTTAAAAAAAAAATCTTAGGTGATTCTTATCACCAAAGAAGTATGGAAATACTAGTAGCTTCTCAAAATAGTGATTCTCAAACTGCAACCCACTTCAGAATTCCCAGAATTCCCTTGTGAACACGTCTTTTGCTGGTCCCCATTTCCAGAGTTTCTGATGTTGTCTGGCTTAGGCAGGGCTGGAGAATTTGCATTTCTAAGTCTCCAGGTGATGCCCATGCGATGCTGCAGGCAGAGAAAAGAAGGGACCATTCTTGAAAAATCATTGTTCAAAGAGAAGTCCAAGGACCAGGTGAATCAGAATCAACTCATGATTTTGCTTGTTACTGTGGCCCTCCAAAAAAATACCTGAAACCAGCCTGACAGTCCATATTTGAGACAAGCACTCCGGGTATTTCTGATGCACACTGAACTTTAAGAACCCAGCTCTAAGCACAGCTTAAGAATGTTCACACACACACACACACACACACACACACACACACTCACACACCCCTTAATTTAAGGTCATAACATGATTTCAGAGACATTTAAATGTGAAAATCATGTAAATCATAAAATGAAGAGAGTAAGATTTTTAACATCATGTTGCCTAAGAAAGATAAAGAATTCCCATCAACTGCTAAGTTCAGACTACATTTTTGCATAATTCAAGTACCAATCTTTAAGCTGGAAATGAGGTGCAGATCAACTCCCTGTGTTAGCCTGTGACCCAAGAGGCCCCCACCAGTTTTTAGCTCAGCCTTCCCTCCCTCATATGATGGATGCTCAGTGGGATGTCCTGGACAGTTTTTAAAGTACCAACCTGTCTACTCTAAAGAATCTGATTTAATTGCTGTGGGGTACAGCCACATTCACATCCCCCTGAGAGATCCCTCATGCCGCCACATGGGAGAAACACTTCTTTGAAGGCATTTGTCATTTGGTGTGTCCTTAGAAAGCAGATGTCTTTTCAAAATATCAATCTAAAGAAAACACAAAAATTTCTCTGAAATAAAAGTGGCAAAAATAATGAAATGAATATAAAGAAGTACAGATTACCTATTGCTTAGGATTATTTACACTTTTATAGAATGCCTGTTTTCACCCATCACAGATTCTAAATGTGTGTGTTTTTTTTTAAACTCAGCAGGTATTGAGTCCCTGCTTTATGAAACATTCACGAAGCTCTGAGCTATCTATTGTTCAATCTCTCTGGAACCCAAAGAATTCATACCACTAAGAGTGAATGAAGTAGTACACAGTAAAGGAGTACTTTGTAAACTATAATCTGCCAAGCAGATGGAAGTTGTTATCAACAACCCCCATTTCAGTCTCACTCAAAGCAAGGGAATTGTTTCCTGTATGATTGATGATAAATAATATTATATAGCACTTCTACATGGTAAAATCTCTGCAGAGATATGCTTAGAAAAACCTGAACATGTTTGTAATGTGAGAAAATGGGTTAGGAAAAAAAATGTAGAAATTGACATAGATCAAAATAAATTATCTTGACAACTGAGAGAGAGGGAATAAAAGCGGGAAAGCGCTCCGGCTTTAAAATTCATGTTTTCCATGAGTAAATACATTGGTGTCCTTGGGAGCCAGGGTACTCCCTCTGAGAGAAGAGGACACAACAGTAGGATTGGAGAAAGCAAGAAGAGGCCATTAGTGTTTGATTAGAATTTTTGAACCCACAAATTAAAAAAAAAAACAAAACAAAAAACATATATCCTAGTTCTGTTCACTGAAAGCACCTAGTATCAGTGACATCCCAGGGATCATGAGCACATTTAAGGCCCAGAGTTTAATTTCTAAATGAGTTCTCCTCTAGAAGCAAGCAGGCTCCTGAGGTAAATGGCTGTTGCAGGACTAGGGCAGAAGAAGTACAAAGTGAGAAATAAACATCTTGTGACAAAAAGTAAATCCTCAAAAATATGAAGGGTCACATCTGAAGTACACAGGAGGGAGCTGGAAGGGGGTTCCCACTGGCAAACTAGGGGCAATCTTAGCATTAAAATAACAGTGATAAACTATACAACACTGGCTACAAAAGAAGCCCAGGTGTCTACACAGATACAAAAATAAAGAAAGAAAGGAGAGAAAGCTCTTCTTTATAGTGACACGTTAATAAATATAGAAGAAATATTAGTTTTTAAAAACCATAAACTTGTAACCTCCGTAGTAATAAAAATTCAGATGAGAATCTTCAATGGATGCTAAAATTATTAGGTAAAAGATATTTTTGGTGAACAGGATATTTCAAAATTTCAAACTATCTTCCCAGAGATTAATTGCTGGTTGCAAAGAGGGGAAGTCCCTGCACAGTGGGGAATCTGGTGAACACCACCCTTTCTGGCTGATCAAAGTGACACCCTGTGCCTCCTGGGGGGAAGTGCTAAGGACACAACCTGAATCTACTCATGAGGAAACAATTAAGCAAGCTCAAATTGAGGAGCCCTCTATGAAAGAGCTGGCTCCTACTCTTCAAACATGTGGATGTCCTGGAAGACATGAGGAACCATTCTAGAAAGAGGAGGCTAAATATACATGTCAGCTGAATACAGTGAGTGACCCTGGCTGGATCCTGCTTTGGGAAAGATTGAATATTAACTGTATATTACATAACAGTATTGTATTGATTCTGAATTTGATCATTGTGTGCTATTTACATGAGAGAATGCCACTGAATCTGGAGAATGCACGTTGGAGCACTATTGATCATGGTACGTGCAGTTTACTCTCAAGTTGTTCAGATAAGGGGTGCAGGGAAAAAAAACCAACTATGGCATAATGTTAACTATTGATGAATCTGCGTGAAGGTATATGGGAGTTTATTATTCTATTCTTGCCACTTTTCTGAGGATTTGACATTTTTCTAAATAAAAATTTGTAAATGAGGTTTTAAAATTGATTGTATGGTATATTTTAGTAAAAATACAAATGCTAGCACTTCTCAATAGTGCTATATTATCAGAAAAATTCTATCACAAAATGCTATACAAATGCTAGCACTTCTCAATAGTGCTATATTATCAGAAAAAGTCTATCACAAAAATGTTATTGAAATATATTTAATCAGTAATATAATGAAAAAACAAATGCTAATGAATGATTTAGGACCAAAAGTCTGATCTGATAGCCCTGGGTCACATATTTGTTTTGTTTGTCCCTTATAGTATATGTAAGTATGTGGATAGATGTAGTAATTGATTAGTTGCTCAATAAGAAACATAAAAAATCATGATTTTAGCCAGTCATGTTGGTGCACACCTGTAATCCTAGCAGCGCAGGAGGATCACAAGTTAAAGGCTAGCCTCAGCAATTTAGCTAAGACCCTTAGCAATGTAGCGAGACTCTGTCTCAAAAAAAAAAAAAAAAAAAAGACTAGGGATCTAGCTCAGTCCCCGGATTCAATTCCAACTACAAAAAAAAGAAAGAAAAAAATTCACAAATTTTTAACCATGTTTAAAAAATTGGGACTTGTCAACACTTGAATCTCCCAACGGGCTCATCAGGGTTGCAGCCACAGTTTTTAATGTGTGGTATTCTCTGCAGGTCACTGAAGTCCCCACCATTCTGAATGTCTCCCTACCCAGCATGCTTCACTCACTCACTACCTGTCTAGCTTCAGAAAGAATTCAAGTTCATGAGCTGTCTTCTAGGTAAAAAAGAATAGAAAGAAGGAGAGATCAACATTTCAGAAATGAGTTGGCAAAGAGGCAGGACCTGAAAAAGCATTTCAAATTCAGCATACCCTAAACTGATCTCTTTCCCCCTCCCATCACATCCTACTTTATTGACAAACCATAAATTGGGGTTTGTCAGACAACACATACATCAAATATATCTCTAAATTTCATAGATTTGTTAAGTGCAGTGGTACACGTCTGTAATCCTAGCAGCTTAGGAGGCTGAGGCAGGAGCATTGTGTGGGAGTTCCAAGCCAACCTCAGCAACTTTGCGAGGCCCTAAGTAACTTAGCAAGACCCTGCCATAAAATATAAAAAGTCCGGGGATGTGCTCAGGGGTTAAGCACCCCTGGGTTCAATCCAAGAAAGACAGAAAGGGAGGGAGGGAGGGAGAGAAAGGGAGGGAGGGAAGGAGAGAGAGAAAGAGAGAAAGGAAGGGAGGAAGGCAGAGAGAGAGAGAGAGAGAGAGAGAGAGAGAGAGAGAGAGAGAGAGAGAGAAAGAGAGAGAAAGGGAGGGAGGGAGAGAGGGAGGAAGGAAGAAATTCCATAGATTCAACTCTCTAAATATCCTTAAGTGGACTCATTTATCTTTCTATTTCCAGCACCAAACTCCACCTTAATCTCTATCATTGCCAACATGGTGGTCACCATGTACACCCCCACCAACACAATCTCCACCAGCACCCCTATTACTACAGGCACCATCACCACCACGTTTGCTTCCTCTACACCTTCCTCAGCTCCCACCATCTCGTGTCTAGACTAGGTTTCCTACATAGTTTCATTCATTCAGGCCTCTCCTTAATCTGGCCACTACATTTAAGGCAAAGTGATTTTAAAATAAAATGCAAGTTTTAAAGACTGTCTGTAGATTAAAATGTTTCAGTGGCTCCCATAATTGAGTTAAAGAGAAAATGGTTAAAAAACATCTGCAATGCTTTGCATGGTCCAGAGCCCAGACAGCTTTACAATCTCAGTCCCCCACCTCAGTTTTTCTTTCTTCCTTCCTCCCTCCCTCCCTTCCTTCATTTCTTTCTTCTTTTCTTTTTTCCTCAGTGCGAGGGATGGAACCCAGGGCACTCTATCACTGAGTTACATCCTCAGCCCTTTTTATTTTTTATTTTTGAGACAGGGTCTCAGTTGCCAGTGTGACCTCAAACTTGCCATCCTCCTGTCTCAGCCTCCCTAGTAACTGGAATTACAGGCGTGCACAGCCAAACCCAGCCCCTCTCAGCTTTTCTATTCCAACCATCCTGATATTTTGTACATCTCCAAAACTCAGAATAATACCTCCTTTAAACAGTAAATACCTCAGGTTCCCATAATTTGATTAAACATAATTCTTGGTTTCTGTCATGCCATTAAATTAGACAAAAGCACAGTCCACTTTATTTATGTATTTTAAATAATACAATGAACTTTTCTATCCTTTTATTCACAATATTATTATGATTGTAATTTACAATCCTCTCTGTCAACTTCCTGTTTCCTCCCCATCACTCCTCCTCTGAAAGTAGCTAACACCTCTACATTTTGTTTATTTTGTATTGCCTTTTTGTTTTGTTATCTATCATTCATTGTTTCATTTTTCTTATTTCTAAACTTATAAAAAGGATATTGTGAGGATATATAATCTCTAGAACTTGTCATCCAACACTATGTTATCAATATTCATTTGTTTAGTTGTGGGGAGCAGGGGTACATTCATTTTTACTGCTGTGTAATACTCTATTATGGGGCTGTCCCCTGCCTGCAATACTTTGTCTTCTTAGCCCTAGTTAACTCCTACTTACCCTTCCCAACTCAGCTCAGGTAGCACTTCTTCCAGAGCTGTTGCCTGACCTTCATAAGTAGGTCACGCTCCTTACTTATTATAGACTTTCAAAGTGTCATGCATGTCTCCTTTGTAACTAACACCACAATATAAATCAGGAATGAGGTTTTTGTTGTTGTTGTTCTTGTTCTTTTTACTTAAACATGACAGTGGAATGTATTTTGACATGTCATACATACATGGAGTATAACTTCCCATTCTTGTGGTTCAACATGATGTGGAGCTACACTGGTCATGTGTCCATATATGAACATAGGAAAGCTATGTCCAATTCATTCTATTGTCTTTCCCATTCCCATCCCTCTCCCTTCCCTTCATTCTCTTTTGTCTAATCCACTGAACTGTTCTTCCCTTCCCCCCAGGACAGAATTTAAGTGGTCATTTTGGCTTTGTCTCACCCACTTGACTGTAAGCTCCTTAAGAGCAGGCACTGTGTCCATATTTGGTTGCTATTAAATCCTCTCCGCTCTCAGCACACCATGAGGGCTCAATAAAAGTTGTTGCCTGAATGAACAAATGAATGAGTCATGAAAATAAGCATTTATACCTGATGAACACGTTTGGAGGTAAGTGACTACAGGATCAGCCTCTCTTCCTATTTTCTTACATTTTTAATATCATTATCATTCAGTCACTCAAGCTCAGAATGTTTTCCCTTAGATCTTTGGAATCAGACATTAGGTCTGATTCTCATCTTTTTCTGGCCCTTCATACATTACTGTTCATCTTGGGGTTGGGGAGGTACTGGGGATTGAACTCAGATTGCTTAAATACTAAGCTACATACCCAAAGCTTTTCTTTTCTTTTTCTTTCTTTTCTTTTTTTTTTTTTTTTTTTTTTTGAGACAGGGTCTTGCTAAGCTACTTAGGGTCTCACTAAGTTGCTGAAGCAGGCCTCAAACTAGCGACCCTCCCACAGGCTTGCACTACCACTCCTGATGACTGCTCATTTTTTGGTTCATTATTCCAATATGCCATCCCAACTCTGTGTAACTCCTACACACCTAACTTCTATTTGGAAAAGCTGCATCACTCTCTTCCTTCAACCATGCTTGATGATTGTACTGTCTCTGCTGTGCCCTCTCCTCAGAGAGCCCTTTCTTCATCTCTGAGTATTTAAATCCTACCTAAACCCCCACTTCAATTGATGCATCCCTCAAAACTCCCCAGATGGAAGCCCTTCTTCACTCACTGTCTCACACAGTGCTCATCTGTGCAGTCAAGTGTTCTTCCTGGTGTACTGCAGCGTAAGTAGCTAAGTAGTCTGGGAAATTACCTACTCCAGTTCCTTCACCTGTTATACAGGAATCACTGCATCACATTAAAGTGGATAAACACCTGGAAATGCTGGAGGGGGATCCCCCTTTCTACAGCCCCCATATTTCCCTGGCATAACTTTGGCTCTCACCCCAGTACTCTTCCTCACTTTTCCCTTGCGAGGGAGAAGGAGTGATTTAGCAGATTGGTGAGTTTGGAAGAAGAAATCAAACATCATAACCCAACCTCCTCCTCCTTTTTTCCTTCTGTCCCTCTTCTCCACCCACCTCTCTCCTGCCCTCCCCTGCCCTCTTCACCTCTATCTCTCTCCCATCTGCCTACCTACTGGATTCCAGAGTCAGGTCTGCCTCTTTCTGGGGACCTTAGGGAAGTAGCTTGGCCCTGGAGGAGGAGGAAGAGGAGGAGGAGGAGGAGGAGGAGGAGGAGGAGGAGGAGGAGAGGGTGTGATCTGGTGCTGCCTGTAACTGGTAAGTGGAGCTCCCTAACTCGGACCTTAGCTGGAGGCTTTTTTTGGCCTCAAAGAGCCTTTGAGTGATCAAGCTCAGACTCTGATCTCCATCTGTCACCTTTGAGTTCCGTTTCTCAACCCATGCTGAACGTGAGTGGGGAAGAAAGTTGTTTAGTGACTTCCTAAAACCATAGCCATAAAGTAATGTGATACTTGCGTTTAAAGAAACTTACTAGAATTTTCACACCCAAATAAGGGATGCCCTTCAAAACAGTCCCCTGAGGAAGTGACACATATTCTATTATTTTTCAACACAGCTACTCTGGTTCAAATCCTTTTGGATGTATCATTAGACCTTGTGATTTAGAGTGTTCCCATTGATTTCAGTTATCATCATGAAAGGCCAGATCTGAATTTTTAAAAAGTCACTAGGAACAAAGTCTGGTGAATATCTGGGACAGTGGGGGCCAGGATGTTAAGAAAGTAATGAGATATGTACATGTGTACACACGAGAGGAGAGAGTTTGAAAAGAGTTCTAAAAATGATTGCACAATAGTTACATTTTCAAAATAGCACACGGTACCCAAAAGGGGCTATTAAGAAAGAGAGCAATCATTTGGCTACATAAAACTGGGTCTACAAATTTTTAAAATCATTTATTTGCAATGCTGATAGCCCAGCATGCTGACTGTCTCTAAAGGCAGAGATGTGGAGTTATGAGTTTTGCCACTTATTTTGGTGTCCTCTTAGATGTTATTGAACTTCTTTCAACCTCAGTATTTCCATAAATAAAATGGAATTAATAATAACACCTGCCCTGATATCACACAGGATTTTTTATTTTTTGAGAACCACATGAGATAAAAAGCTCTTAGTCAATTATAAGGGGCAATGGTAGATTTATTATTATGATTGATAATTCTTCCTTAATGGTTTCAAGTTGTCCCCACTCCTTTTACACACAAGTTTGGCAGCAAATTTGTATTCTGAAATATCTTCTCATAAAGAGACTGAGGTCAATCTGAACACATATTCCAGGATTCAGATAAATCACTAAGGAAAATGCAAGGAAGCAGGAAGCCTGCCAATGACTCAGTAAGCACCATTTTCTGTAAATCATTTGATTTGTTTTGCACCATTTTCTGTAAGTCACTTGATTTGTTTTGGCATTGGTAATTTGTTTCAAGTTTCTAAAAAGGGATTAATATCAGTCACCATTTTCTCTTACTTTGTTTTAAAGATTAAAGGATACACCCCTATAATCTTAGGTAGCATCTTTTTGTACCAAGTGACACTGAAAATTTACTGAGAACTTAGTATGTGTTGAATAACATGTCAAATACCTTAATCCTCAATAGCAGCTGAAAGCTGCAGGTATTACTTCTGTCCCTATTTTACAGATGAAACCACAGAATTAAATAATGTGTCCAGGTCACATAGCTGGTAAGTCCTCAAGCTAGTTTTTGAACTCAACTGGTTTGTCTACATAGCCCATAGCCTCGGCACACTCTCTACCTTGAAATGCATAACTCTGGGTTTTCCAAACTGCAAACCTAAACACATTTTTCCTCCTTTGTGTTTTACTTTTGAGGCTATCACAAGACCTATTTTGGAGCTGTTTGTATGTTCTTGATGAGTGACAAGTTCCCCTTGAAACCACTTTAAAGGGTAGAGGACCCCCTAATGTGGTGACTAGAACTCTGAGAAATGTGCTAGGGCATAACAGTTGGGCAATCATGAAAGAAATAAAGGCTCACAGAAAACATACAGTTCATCTTTAAGTTAGCTCAAGTCCCTCAAACCCCATCCCTACTTAACCTTTTAGTTTCTCTCCATTCTTCCCGAGATCCTTCCCTTTCCTGCAAAGCATTCATCTTTTTGCTAATCACCAAGATGCCTCCTCTACCTTCTTTAATCTTTCCCAGCACTGCAACACCCAATGTGCCCTTGAGACTATCCAGAGTCCCGGCCAGAGTTGACTTTTTTAATTATCATTTTAAGATAAATATCATGTGTTCATTTTTTCAACTTTAAAAGTAGTTCAGTTCATGGTTTGAAATTTAATATAAATGAAAAGAAAATGAGCCACGTACGTTTGCTCATGCCTGTAATCCTAGGGGCTGGGGAGGCTGAGGCAGAAGGATCACAAGTTCAAAGTTAGCCTTAGCAATTTGGCGAGGCTCTGAGCAACTTAGCAAGACCTTGTCTCAAAATAGAAAAAAAAAAAAATGTAGCTCAGTGGTTAAGCACCCCTGGGTTTAATCCTCTGCACCATAAATAAAAAATAAATAAATAAAACAAAAAGATGCCCTGAGTGTAGGACTAATTCAATTATGTGTCCACAGAATCTGACAGAGTGCCCAACACTCACAGAGCTTAATGAATGTTGATAAGCAGTAACTTTGTCACAGACCCAGGAACATTCTTTGGCTGTCATGTTTTGGGGGATCCAGGTACAGCCTAGAGATGAGAAATACTGGGCACTTGCAGAATACAGAATTCTCAAGCAGGGGCAACCAGGAGAGTGTAGGCTCACAGTGGGCCTTAAGTACCAGTTTGCTAAGCCAGACAGAAGAGAAAGAGGATGCAGCAAACCTACTGTCTAGTTGGGAAAGACATAGCACACGGCTACCTGCTCTCTAGAATGTCAACCCCATTCGCCTACTCTGTGCTGCCTGCCCATTGTTAAAACCAGTCCACATTCTTCTCCAAGAACTCTCAAATAATGCCCCCACCTGCACTCCTTGAAATATATTAATCTTAATTTCTGGAACCTATGAATATATTACCTTAAATGGAAAATGGGGATTTTTTTTTTTCAGATTCAATCAAGTTAAAAATCCTGGGGTGGAAGATCATCCTGGATCTCCTAGGTGGGCCTCATGTAAGCACAGTGGTCTTTATAAGCAAGAGGCAGAAGAGAAAGCAGTGTGATAATGAAAACTGAGACTGGACCTATGTACTTTGAACATGGAGGAAGGGTCCACAAGCCAAGAAATGCAGGAGGCTATGACAAGGACTAAAAAATGCGAGGAAATAATTCTCCCTTCAGAGCCTCCAGAAGGAAACACCTCTGCTGATATTTTGACTTTAGCTTCATGAAACCGATTTTAGACCTCTGGTTTCCAAAAGTATAGGAAGATAAATTGATGAGATCAATTTATGACATTAAGTGTGTGGTAATTTGTTACAGCAGCAGTAGGAAACTAGTACCTCTTATTTGCCACTCAGTTCCACATAAATCTCCCTCTTTTCTTCATTCTAAGTTTGAAGACATAACATAGCATTCAAAACTCCAGTTTATTTCTTCATGGAAGTGTAAGCCCCTTAGGGAATGGACTTCCCCTATGCTTGCTAAATTTCTCAGAGGGAAGAATGTCTAAGTTGGGGCCAGTTAGATGAAAGAGTTTGCAGATACTTGTCAAAAGGAAGTAATTATTCAGTTCAAGACTCAGTTATACCAAATAATGTACATACCCTTTGATCTCACTAATGCTAGCATGTCACTAAAATAACAGATAGTTGTATGCCAATGTTCACTTTAGTATTAGTCACAATAGTCAAATAGTGGAAACCCAAAATCTCCATCTCCCTCTCCATCAATGGATAAACGGAGAAACAAAATGTGTTGTATATATATTCAAAGGAATATTATTCAGTCTTAAAATGAAAAGGAATTCTAACACATGCTTCAACATGGATGGACTTGAAGGACAAGTACTCAAGGCTGGTGTTGAAAAGAATCTGTCACTGTGGGCTTGTCTGTCCTCACATAGCAGTGAGGTTTCCCTTATGCTCACCAAAGGACAAAGTGCTACCTTTAACATCAAAAAAAATTTACTGAGTTTCTGTTCTGACACTGGAGGTATAGCACTGATAGATATATCTTAGAGCCACATGGGGGAGACAGTCATTACACAAATAATCACATAAATTGAAGTTACAATGTAATTTGTATCAAGGAGGTCAGATGAGGAAATGACACTCAGAGTAAGAATGAGTGACTTGTATTCTTAGTAACTACCATTCCGACTGGAGTGAAATAGCATCTCAGTATCATTTTAATTTGCATTTCTCTAATGGCTAGAGATGTTGAACATTTTTCATATATTTGTTGTTCATTTGTATTTCTTCTTTTGAGAAGGGTCTATTTATTTCCTTTGCTCATTTGTTAACTGGATTATTGTGTGTGTGTGTGTGTGTGTGTGTGTGTGTGTGTGCATGTTAAGCTTTTTTTTTTTTTTTTTTGTACCATGGATTAAGCCCAGGAGTATTTAACCACTGAGCCACATCGCCAGCCCTTTTTATATCTTATTTAAAGACAGGGTCTCGCTAAGTTGCTTAGAGTCTTACTATGTTTCTAAAGCTGGTTTTCAATTCACAATCCTCCTGCCTCAGCCTTCTGAGCTGCTGGGATCACAGGCATGTGCTACTGCACCCAGCTGGTGTTAAGCTTTTTTGTGATCTTTGTATATCCCAGAAACTAATGTTCTATCTGAGGTGCAGTTGGCAAAGATTTTCTCCCATTGTATAGGCTCTCTCTTCATGTTCTTGATTGTTTCTTTTGCTGTGGAGAAACTTTTTAGTTTGAAGCCATCCCATTTATTGATTTTTCATTTTATTTCTTTTGCTTTAAGGGTCTTGTTCAGTGAGGATGAGGGGTAAGGGAAACACTCATACTGCTGGTGGGACTGCAAATTGGTGCAACCCCTCTGGAGAGCAGTATGGAGATTTCTTGAAAAACTAGGAATAAAACCACCATTTGACCCAGTTATCCTATTCCTTGGCATATATCCAAAAGATTTAAAATCAGCATACTACAATGACACAGCCACATCAATATTTATAGCAGCACAATTCATAAGAGCTAAGGGACCAACCTAGATGCCCATAAACAGATGATGGATAAATAAATTGTGTTATAGAAACACAATGGAATATTTGCCATAAAGAAGAAGACCTTATAACATTTGCTAGTAAATGAATGGATCTGGAGAATATCATGCTAAGTGAAATAAGCCAATCCCCCTCCAAAAAAAGGTTGAATGTTTTCACTGATACATGAAAGCTAACCCACAATAAAGTGGGGATGGGAAGAAGAGAAGTTCAGTAGATTAGACAAAGGGGAATAAAAGGAAGGGGGGAGGGTGGATAGGAATAGAAAAGAGAGTAGAATAAATCTAACATAATTTTCCTATGAAATTACCTAAATGAACCCCACCAAAACAGAATAAGATATATCCTATGCTTGTATAATTTTATCAAGATGGATTCCTCTCCAGGCATGGTGGCACACACCTGTAATCCCAGTGGCTCCGGAAGCTGAGGCAGAAGAATCATGGGTTCAAAGCCAGCCTCAGCAAAAATGAGACGCTAAGCAACTCAGTAAGACCCTGTCTCTAAATAAAATACAAAATAGGGCTGGGGATGTGGCTTAGTGGTTGAGAAAAAATCAATAAAATAAAATTTTAAAAAAATAACAAGTGATGGTTAATGACAAAATGAGGGTGGAGGTGAGAAGGGGGAGTATCCATTGTCCTAGGAAGAGGGAATGGGAGGCTTTGAGGACCAGAACAACAAGGCCAGAGTAGTGAGTCTAAAAAGGAATGAAGAGAGCCAGATGATTCTGGGAGGTCCCCTGACAATATCAGGACCTGGTGCCATGTTCAAACCTGTGAACTTTCGCCTTACAGTAGAGAAGAATCATTAGCACCGTGTTTGTGGGGGAGAGGGGAGACAGTAGGAAGCTGGGATATTGTGATAAGCTTTGTGTTTTGGAAAGAAGGGTCATGAGAGGTGTGGGGAGACCAGTTAGAAAGCTACTGTAATGGTCTAAGAGAGAGATGGTGGAAGGGGGTAGGAAAGTGCTGGAGGAAATGGAGAGCCTAGGCAGATTCAGACAAGATGAATTATGTGATGCATGAGATGAGGAGGGGTCATAAATAAAAAGCTGGAAGGAAGAGACCTTCAAACTTACCAAACAGAGTCCTAAGATGCCACATCCCTGGGGGCACCACTCACTTTACAGCCAATGGGAATGGTGCTCCCGGAGCTGTGCATAAGCAATACCTTGTTTGGCAAGAGCAGCACCCTGACAAGAAGCACCTCTCCTGGCCTGAGCCCAATTTCCTCTTACTTGTCATTTTCCTTGAGGTATACCTGACAGCTGTGATCAATGACCAGCATGCCTGACCCAAATGGAGTCCAGCATCTCATGTTCAGCTATTCACGTTAAAACCCACTGAAATTGTGAACTGAACCTGGGTCTGCAGAAGGGTACAAGCAAAAAGACAGTAGGGAGGCAAAGGTCTCCATAGGCACATAACTAAGGATGGAGACATGTTGTGTGGCTGTTTTCTCTCTCTGCATTCATCACTGTTATCAATGCTTGTGTAGCCCAGTGTACAGGGTCTTCTGGTTGTGTGGTCCCCTGACAGGACAGCTTTGAATGCTGGGACCTATTCTATTAGAAGCTGCTAGAAACCCGAGATTGGCTCACCATTTTCAGTTTAAGAGGGCAGGAGCTCAAGAACAAAGAGCTTTCCAGACCTCCCCTAGGAACTAAAAGGCAGCTGGATTATGCCATGACCCCACTGCACAATAACATGGCCACAACTCTACATAGACTTCCATTTGATACCAGAAATATTTCACCCACTAGCTAGCAACAGGCAAAGGTGTTCACACCTATTTGTGTGAGACCCAGAGACACAGCAAAATAGAACACTGGATGGAATCCATGGAGCCTCAACCTGCCATTTTGCCTGCCACCTTCTTACCCATGTGGACAGATAAATAGTGATTCTGTCCAAACCCTTGGTCCACCAATAAATCAGTTCCCTCAGGGAAGGGCAAAAGAAGAAAAGTGCTGACTTCACACAAAGGATGGATCCTCCTGACTCCTGAATCCAAGCAGATCACCTGTTGCCATTTGAGGTCCCAAGTATGTCACTTCTGCTGAAGGATCATGTTAGCTGGTCTGCCCATTGCTTTACAGTTAAGATTCTATTGATGGCTACAGGCATGTCATGCTCAGACTATTCAGTAGAAAGGATGCCCATCTGGCCCTGAACCCTCTATATTCATTTCCCAAGGTTTCTGACAAATTAGCACAAAATGGGTGAATTAAAACAATAGAAATTAATTTTCTTACAGTTTTAGAGGCTATAAGTCTGAAATAATGGTTTTGGTAGGGTTATGCTTCACTTGAAAGCTCAAGAGATGAAAACTTCATTCTTTCAGCTTCTGGAGATCCCAGACATTCTTGGCTTATGGCCAGGATAACTATAATCTCTGCCTCCATCTTCACTTTCTCTGTGCATGTCTCTTTGTGTTCTCTCCTTTTCTGATTAGGACATCAATAATTGGTTTGCGGACCAGTCTTATCCAGTATGACTCCATCTTAACAAATTGTATCACCAAATACCCTGTTTCCAAAATAAGACCCTGGTGTAAGGTTCTAGGTGCCTACAAATTTGGAGAGGGACTCTAGTTGACTCGGTATACCATCTAACTACCGTTTTGAAACTTCCCTCACTCTCCCTTTCAACAGTGGAGGACACATTGGTCCCTTGAAATAGGGTAGAATTATTGAAAACCAGAGATGTGATGGAGTTGCAGGGAAATCTTCACTCTCCACCCCACTTCATTACATATATGATATATTTGGTGGGTTATGATGAGAAAACCTGGGGTGCCAGGGGAACATGAAAGACAGGCACTGATCACAGACTTGAATGTTGACCAAAGTCTCAAACATCTAAGGTGAGACCTAAAGAATAAGTAGGAAATAGTTAGATGAAGCTCTAGAAATAAAGAAATTGGGAAGGAGTGTTCCAGACAAACAGAAGACATGCACAAAGGTCCAGAAGTGAAAGAAAATATGATTCATTGAAGCAGCAAAAAGAAATTCACATTGGCTAGGCTATGAAGTGGTTCTGAAAGCTGGGGGACTGCAGTTGGAGCCCTAATCTTTGATCTTTTGAAGTCATGAAGAATAATCCTAGTTCTTCAACTTGGGTGTCCTGTCTCTAAAGGAAGGTATCTTGCTGTCCCCAAATCTTCCTTTTTTCAGGTTAACCATAGTGAATTCCTCCAAAAACTTTTCATATGCATTGGATTCTCATCTCCTTTACTATCAGGGTTGAAGTCTTACAAAGCCACCTCAGCCTGTCTAAATGTCTTGAAGTAGAACTCCCAAAAAGGAAGGAAAAACTCCAGGTCATTAACATAGGGTTGACACTTCAGCCCCCCAAAATGGTTGACATTCATAGACAGCACTTTTATTACCTAGATCCAGATATAGAATTGAGCTAGTTTTTTGTTTAGACAAAAATTGCTAACTGGCTTTCTATCTACTATCATGTTCTTAGTGATATAAACCTTACCCCCAACCCCCACCCAGTTTCAGCTGAGCAGATGGCTACCCAGCTAGGAACTATCATCTTTGCCTGTTGTATAGCTGAGCATGACCATGCAACAAGTTCTGCTCCACAGAATCTTCTTAACAAAATCACGTACTCTTGCCTTCCTCCCTCCCCGATGTTATTGGCTGGAAGCAGTGACTATAGTAGCAGCCTTGCACCCAGAGATGGAAGATCTCTGTTGAAGACAGCAGAGTGGTTCAGCTCACCCAGGTTTCTGCATGACTTCTTGGAGTAGGGACTATCAGATGAGATAGAAAGAAACTTCTGCAACCCTTGAGCCATTGTAACCAATGCAAGAGTCAGTCCCATGTGATTCCTACTGACACAGAAGCATTTTGTACATATGTAGACTTGGGTGTTCATCTACTCCTACATCCTTTCAGTAAATAATGTTGGATCAACTACTAGGTGCCAGACACCACGTGTTCTGAACCTTATGCATATAAGGTATCAATATTTCTGGCATTAGCAATCTATTGTTCTCTGTCTATAATATTTATTGTGACTACCAGGACACTCTGATTCAACATGGGTGTTTTTCAGCTCCTTGTTGATTCTTACACATTGTCTACTCTGTGACAACTGCTTTATTTAATCTACTCTCCTACAATCTTCAAAGTAACCTTATGAGATAGGTATCATTATTCCCATTTTACAACATAAAAAAATAAGTCTTAACATTTTTTTGCTTTAATTTGCTTAAGAATCTGAAATTAATCTAATATTAAAGGACAGGGAGAGATTTCTAGAGTCTTCTGAGCTGTTAAGAAGGACAGAACAAGATCTTGCTTAATGACATTTCCACAGTGCTTTGGGATAGTTTCCCAAATTTGACCCACTGAACCGGTATCCAGAAAAGAGTTCTGTACACCTAGATTTAACCCAATGAATGCTAGGTGAATTTGGCTCCAAGCACTTTTCTTCAAGTGGTGATACTAGCTTTCTTCAGAACATAGAGAAAGGCTGATCTAGACATAACTTGAAGGAGCCAGATGACAACTATCCTGTTTTACCTATTTGATTCCCCATAATCTCCAAGTGATTGGTGATATCCTCCAAAGAGAAATTATATATTACTATAAAACTGAAAAAAATATGCTTTGTAAGAAGGAAACCCATTTTGCTTTGGGAATTTCTTGGATTCCTCAAATTCTACCTTGAATACTGCCATTGTGTCTGCTCTGACAGCCTATGTGGGGAGAGGGAAGGACAGGGTTCTTGCTAGAGGCTTAAGCATTTTGAAGAAAAGTGACCCCTTCATGAGGCAGACAATATACTAGTTTCATAATTCAGGGGATCTAAATATGAATCTCAAGACAATCAGTTATAGGAAGTGTGATAGGCAAAAAAAAAAAAAAAAAGTGTGATCTCATGCAAATTCATTTAACTTTGAGAAATGAGAACTGATTCTTCCACAGATGAAGAAACTGAGTCCAGGGACAATGAAAGACCATCTGGACAGTGGACATAGCAGGCAGGTTCTAAACCTGTTTCTCAATCTTTCTGGATATATCATTCAGACCTTATACAAACAAAAATGAAAGCAACAAACTCCTTGAAACAGGCAACAGTAAAAATCAGCAGCTCTGACATATGTGGGTGGACAGAAAAGGTGGTGTTGTCAAGGAGTTGGTTGCTGGAGAGGCTGGTAGGCTGCAGAATGCCCTCTGCCCTCTCCACCGTTCCGGAAATTATTGCAGTGCAAATGCATGCTCATTAAACAGCAGGTCCACTCTAGAGTGGACTTTTCTGGCCCTATTGCAATGCCAGGGACCTTGCTTCAGTGTTGTCATAGGGAAGTTATTGTTGTCCTGCTGGTAACAGGTTACCTAGGTGAACACCAAACAGTCAGCCGCAGCCCAGTGGGCAAGGGGCCTGTTCAGCCACCAGTGCCCACACTGCCTTGCCTTCCCTCTCCTTTCACTCTCAGTCCTCAATCCACACCACTGCTTTTAGGAGAGGCAGCATTCATTCTTATGCACAAAGACACTAAGGCCACTTGCAAGGGGTCATATTGCCGATTATCAGTGACAAGTTCTGTTTCCTCACATGCTGAAGTTTGAACATTAGAGAAGCACATCGAGGCAGGCATATAAAGCAGGGTTTATCTTAAAAAGGGGTAATATAGACTTCTCCTGAGAGGGAGAAGGGGGCCCTAGCTGGTATCCTGGTATCCCAAGAAGTGAGGGGTTCTGCCCTTTTTATATGTCCTAGGCTTCCTTTGTTCTCCTGCCCTCTTCCCCATATCTTTCTCCTTCCTGCCTACATGACTAGGCCTAGGAAATGCTCAGTGGGCTGGCCAAAAGGTAAGAAACAGGTGGACTGAAGGGGAATGGCAGGATGGTGCAGCCCAGGACACATTAATTAACAACCTTATAACACCCTATAGGAGGAGTAACTCCTGGGACAGGTTACCTTAGCAACAGGTTGGAGCAGGAGCAGGTTCTTGAAAAGGGAGAAGGAAGGGCTCTGAAGGAATTAACAATTCAATCCTTCAGAAGACAGTCTCCAGCTTCCTGGACTCATCTCAAAATTGACCTCCTTGATCTGACCTGACTCAATGTACCTTTCTATACCGACTGCCTGTCTAATTCCAACTTCATTCCCTCTCTCTAATTTTAGGAACTCCTTACTGGTATAAGGAAAAGGGTGACAACCTCTCTACCTGCTTTGGAGCTGAGAGGGGGGCAATGTGAGGTGGGGCAAGCAGTTTTGGAGTTCCCTTTTAGAAGTCACATCAGATTGAAGTCTGGTCAGGGAAGAACAGGTTGTAAAGTCATCTGGGGATGGGTGCTTCTATGAGAGAGATACAAAAAACATGAGTACTGAATAAATATTCCAGCATCTGGAACATGTCAATGTATACCATGAAGATAATAGAAGTTCTCTCACCAGAAGGTGTAAGGGCTGAGAAGTTGTTCCCCATAATGAGATTGGAGAGGACATGGCTTTTATGGGGAGGAGAGGGATGGCCATGGCTCTTTCCTACTTCTGACCTTCAAAAGCATGGCCAGCCACAGCCAATTATGTTCACTACCTTTGATGAACAAATAAAGTGAGAGCAGTTCTCAGAAGAGAAACACTTCATTCTTTATACCTTTAAAAAAAAATATTTGGCATCTTAGTGCCATAATGGAAACAAGTTAGAAGCCTAATAAATACCTCTAGTGATAATCTAAGTCTCCCCAACAAAGCCCTAAGCCCATTAACCTGTGAAAGTGATTGACTGCAAAACCAAATGGTTCTATTAAAGCAAATCCTCAGTTGTTCATAGGATTGTCAGAATTAGCAAATAAAAATATCTGGCATGATATTCAACAAAAAGTTTTTGCTCATATTACAAGAAATGTCACACCTGTTTCACGTTCTTCCCTGTGGAAAAGGCCTTTAAGGTTCTTCTCCACCCACCAGCCCTGAGGATGGTGTCAACTCTGGTCTCTCAGCTGCAGCATCCTAGACACCCCAGAGTTAAACATGGACACTTTCAACATTGCTCATGGGTTTAGTTAAATAAAATATAGGGATCCTTTTGGGCCTGCCTTAAAGGTTTCAATTCTTCCAAGAAATCTCAGAAACCATTGGTCTTCCTGGGTCTCTTGTCTTCTGAGTTGCCCTCAATTCCCTTCCCCACACGAAATAGATTTAAGATGACAAGGTGATCTTTCCCTCATCTCAGCCTTGGTGTTTGTATCCAGTTCTGAGATATTCAAATAGTTGTTGCAGATCTATGACCACCTAAGGTAAAAAATCTACCTTTCTTCCTCTTTGGCTCCAGATCCTTTTACATATCTCTGCAGTCAAGTCCTCTGCTGTCCATTATATAATTGGCACTTGTGTGATGCACATTGAAGTTGTTCTCCAAGTCCAAAGTCATCACACCATCCAGGTCATCAATATTTTGGGTGCCAGTTCTGGATTAGGACCCTCAATACCTTGGTATCATTGCTACTACATCTGATACCTGACCCTGTGGGTGTTAATATATATGCTGGGGTGTTTACATTGGCATCATCTCTTGGAATCCATATGCAAGTTCTTCAAATTAGATGAAATAATTCCCATTTTATGAAAGAGGAAAAAAGGCTCAGAAAGATTAAATAACAAAATCAAGATTTAAAAAACCAGAGGTGGCAAAGCTGTGATTTGAACCCAGATCTATCTGACTCCAAACTTTGCCATTAAACCAAGATACCACTCATGGAAAACACGTGTGAGAGCAAGCTTTTATGATAGTAAATAAATGTGTATGCTAATTGCATTATAGATTGGTTAAAAGGACCTGTAAGGAGAGTCTATATATATATATATATATATATATATATATATATATATATGTATATCTTAATCCTCACAAAACCCTTTGAGACAATTATTATCCCATTTAAAATAGAGAAAAACTGGGACACAGATAGATGAAAACACTGATCCAAACTCACAGTTAATGTGTGGCCAACCAAACACTAGAACCCAGATATTACTTTCCTGGGTGTTATCACCTTGATGTCTGACTGGTACAGTGGGCAAGAAAATTAACTGAATATGTTTGTTTGTTTGTTTTTAAATTTAAATACAAAATTTGGATTTATTCACAATATGGTTTCTTTTCATAGGAATAGAAGATGTGGTTCTAATCTTATCTCTTCTCCTAACTACCTGAATAACCTTTAAATCACATCTGCTGGAGATTCTGTTACTGCTATGTATTGGAGGCATTGGACTAGATCAGTTTTCCTCAAGCTTAGCTTGCTAAAACAGCTTTTTGGGTCTTTTCCCGGACATATTGAATGGGACTTTCTGGGACTGAATTAAAAATACGTTTTTTGATGGAGAAGGCTTGACTTTCTGAAGCCAAAGCAGAGGTGATATCTGAAATACACACACACACACACACACACACACACACACACACATATATATATATATATATATATTTCTTGTTAAAAAAAAAAACCCTAACAGAAACAACAAACTCCCTAAGTCATTTTTATTCAGGTTAGGAGCATACTGGACAGCTAATGAGGTATTGCTGATATCTGCCACTCAGTGGTGGTATAGCAGGACTCCAAACTTAAGGTCAAGATGTGACTATCGCTGGATTCAGACAAGTTTGGGCATAACAGTAAGATATTAGAGATGGACCCATTAGGAATCAGGTCTGCATGACATTTGGGGCAAAACTCAAGAAGAAAGAGGAACTGGGGGAAAGTAGTATGAGAACTGGTGATTGGTCCCTACACCCAGCTCGGAGCAAGGTATCAACCCCAGAGCAAAAAGAGCTGCCAACCAAAGGAACCAAAGGATTGCTTCACATTATGTCGCCCACAGAGCTTTAAAAAACACAGATCACTGTTACCTAGGTCCCAACCCCAGCGATCCTTACTTAATTGGTTTGGGATTTTGCCTGAGCCATAGGATTTTTAAAATCTCCCCACGTGATTCCATTCTGAAGCTAAGGTTGAGATCCTGTATTAGCACACAGGGACACAAAGCCCTCAAAACAAGAAGGCTTTATGTGTTATAGGCATACCCTCAAAACTGTTGAAAATCGGTATTTCAAGGACCCTCCTGGTGAGTTCACAAGGAAAGATAATCAAGTTTAAAACAGTTGAGACTCTCAGTACAAAACTTCCTAAATATGTTTTGGGGATAAACTCAACTACATCAGTCATGATTTAGCAGCTTGGCTTAGATATTGGGTGGCTTAGAAAGAATTCAGTCTCCAGGTGTGTGAGTCACATGAAGCCCGTCCTCTCTGACTGGATTTTTCTTATTCACTGAAGTGAGTGAATTGATCTGTTGTTTTGTCACTGCGTAACTAAAGCCAGTGGGAGGGTGCCAGTTATCATTTGGAGAAAAGGTATCAATTTGAAGTACCAAAGACAGCGGATGAATTATGTTCGTGAAGTAGATGTTTCACTCTACTTTTTAATTTGCTTCTGTTTGAGTTAACTGAGAGTTTCGTCTTTATTTTTAAAGAATGACATTTATACAGCCGCTCAAATTGCCAATCTGTTACATAAACAGCCTTGTTTTCCAGAAGGCTGGCGCCGCCTAGAGGCCAACTATGTGCAGCATTTTGGATTTCTATCAATAAAGAGCTTCTTGTTGTTTTTGGCTGCCTGTGATTTGCCTCAGTCATGACCAGTTAGGGTCTGATGAAGCAAACTGGATTTTTCATACAGCAAAATTTCCTAAGCAAGGTCCGGGATACCACAGAAGCATTTCAGAGCCAGACAGCAATGTGATGATGGGACCAGGGAAGCCTAGAACAAAAGAAACTTCTCGCTGGCATCAGAAACTACCCTTTGGAGCCAGATGGGAAGAAAGTTTGAACAGTTACTGTGCACACTTGATTGGGTTTACCACCCCCACACTGATGGAATAGCCCTGATCTTTGGAAGCTGAAGTAGGGCTGAAGTCTGAAGGCCTTCCAAGTTTGTCTCATAAGCCTTGAGACAACAGCCCCCTAAAGCAACGTTTTTCAGAGTTTGGTTTGTACACCACTTACAAAAGCAGTACTGTAGGTGCCTGTTTAAAATGCTGTTCCCTGGCACCCATCCAACATCCAGAGAACCATAATCTGTTGGTGTGGGGCTCAGAAAACTGGTGTTAAGTTTTCCCCAGGGCCTGTGAAGAGCTGTCTGAAGTGTTTGGGTGGCCCTGAATAAAGGGTGAGTTGGCCTCTTCTTTTGTAGTTCACAACTTTCATTGGAGGAAAAGGGCCAATGTGCTAGGTAGGCCTCAGGGCTTCACTTGTCATATGTCACATACACCCCGAAAGGCTGACCTCTCGGCAAACAGCCTTAAACTAGGCACCTCTCGTCCAGGGCTGTATCCTGGGAGCCTTTCCCTACTGTCTTCATTGAAATTGACTGGGCTGAGCCCCTTGACTCAAAGTGTCAACCAGCTAATCAGATCCATTAATCCTTGCTAATTGATTAGTGCTAATTAGCAAAGTCTAATCTCCTGGTTCTCGGCCTTCGGTGCACACCAGAAGGCCCTAAAGGGCTTGTTAAGACAGGTTTCTGGGCCGCACCCTCAGTGATTCTGATTCAGTAGGTCGAGAGTAAGGCCCAAGAATACGCATTTTTACAAATTCCAGGAAGATAATGGTGATACTACTGATCCGTAACACTGCTTCTCAAGCTTTGTTATATGTTAGAGGGCTTTAAGAAATCTGAGGAGCAGGCCACAGGGCATCTCAATCCAATCAGAATATTTAGGGGGTAGAACCAAGCTTTCAGTACTTTCTAAATTATCACAGGTGATTCTAATGTGCAGCCAAGTTTGAGAATTATTGGTCTAGGGCTGTGATTCTTAAAATTTGTATAAGGACCTGTGGGTTTTGATAGGATGCAGATTCCTGAGCTTCCACCCAAACAGAAGGGCAACAGCGAGACTTGGTCATTTGGAATTTTTGCCAAGTCCCTTGGATGATGATGATGATGATACTAACCAAAGCTTACAAACTTTAGGGGCATGTTATAATCCCATGGAGAGTTCATTAAACACCAATCCCTGCCCATGCAGAGATTCTGATTCAGTTGGCCCAGGTTGTGGTCTTTGCACCTGCAATTTTGTAAGCTACCTAGTTAATATTTTAATATGCAGCCAGGTTTAGACCCATTGGTTTACACATCAATATTGCTATGATTTGAATAAGTGCCCCACAAGGGCCCAGGTTTTAAAGACTTGGCCCACAGCCTGTGGAGCTATCAGGAGATGGTGCCTATGGGGAGCCCTTCTGATCATCCCTTGAAGGGGATGTTGGGACCCAGCCCCTTCCTCTTCCTCTTTATCATTCTCAGCCATGAGGCAAGCAGTCTTCTTCCACCAGGTGCTTCTGTCACACTGTTCTGCCTTGCCACAGGAACAAAAGTAATGAGGCCAACCAATCATGGACTAAGACTCCAAAACCATGAGCCAAAATAGACCTTTTCTTTTAATAAGTTGATTATTACAGGTATTTGTGACAGTAACAGAAACCTGACAAACACAAGTATCACCCTTGGAACTTGTAAACTACACAGGTACCCACTCCCTGCCTTGGGGCTAGTGAGTCAAAATGTCCAGGACTGAGATCAGAGTATGTATTTTTAAGAAGCCTCATAGGATATCCTGAGGCACAGTCATATTTGAAAATCAATGGTTGTTTTTTAACCATGGACTTCTGAGAGAATACTTGAAAACTACTGTCTCAGACCACTACTATTCTCACCATTTCTCCTAAAAACTTCTTAAGCACCTAGTATATGCCTGCTGCTTTATACATATGTGTATATGTACGTATAGACGTGGATATATGTATATGTATGTATATATACATATATGTGTGTGTATATATGTGAAAACACACACACACACACACACACACACACACACGTAATCTCTTGTCCTTACAGTAACTTACTTGGCAGAACTAAATTATTTGGGGAGAAAGACAAGAACAATGGTCTAAATATTTGTATCCTCACACAATTCACCTGTAGAAGCCTAATCCCTAATGTGAGGGTGTTTAACAATGGGGACCTTTGGGAGGTTATGAGGTATGAGGGCTCTGTCCTTTTAAAAAAGGACCTAGAAAAACCCCTCAGCCCTTTCCCCATGTAAGAACATAGTAAGGTAACTTCTAGTGAGCCAGAAATTTGCTCTTACCAGACACCACATCTGCCCATGCCTTAATTTTGGACTTTCCATCCTCTAGAATGGTGAGAGATAGTGTTTTGTGGTTTATAAGCTACCCAGCTTATAGAATTTTGTTATAGTGGCCAAATGGACTGACAGCAGAAATGATAGCATTTTTTTCCAAATCCTGATACCACCCACCAGCTCCAGTTCTAAGGCAAAACTTTCTGGCATGCTGAACTCCTGGTAAAAATGAAGATGTGAGCCAGGTGGGGTGGTATACACCTATAATCCCAGCGGCTCAGGAGGCTGAGGCAGGAGAATTGCAAGTTCAAACCCAGCCTCAGCAAAAGCAAGGTACTAAGCAACTCAGTGAGACCCTGTTTCTAAATAAAATACAAAATAGGGCTGGGGATGTGGCTCAGTGGTTGAGTTCTTCTGAATTCAATCCCCAGTAGCACACTCACCAAAAACAACAACAAAAAAGATGTGAAGATGTGAATAAGATGGTTCTGGATGAGCTGTTTTCTCAAGTCTGTTGTCTTACATTCTACAGGGAAGAGTCTTTATTATCCTTTTCTTCCAATTGAGTTACTGGATAAAATACACAACTTGGAAAACTGTATAAAGCTCTTGGTAAAACTACTTGATTTTTATTTCCCATTCACTCTTGGATGTACAAGTTTTCCCTGAGCTGAAGTGGCCTTTGGTTTGCACTGAATAAAGACATCTTCAAACAGTGGCAGCACCATCTATTCACAGAACACAGCATAGTCAGGCCTTGATGACATCTAGGTTGCAGCCAGAGAACTAATGGGTGGCGGTGGGGATCACTTGTACACCACAGGGTCAAAGTAAAAAACTGGAATTCTCTGGGGCTGGGTTGTGGCTCAGCAGTAGAACGCTTGCCTAGCATGTGCAAGGTGCTGGGTCTGATCCTCAGCACCACATAATGTTGAAAGCCATAAACAAGTCAAGGTGGCGCCTGGCATTTTGTCAGAGGGAGTGGTTTCTGAGTAACACCACACCGAGCCATTAAGATGATAGAGATTTTTTAATGACTGACTGCTGTGTCTAGATTATGTCAATTAAGTTAAGTTGTGTGTAATCATTAAGATGATTCCTTATTGGTTGACTGCTGTATCTAGTTTATGTTAATTAAGATCAGCTGTGTGTAATTAGCTATGTATATATACCCTTGCTGTCCTACAATAAAACGGCTCCCGCTCCTGCTGTATCAACCTTCAGAAGTTCCTCGTCACTCGCCCCAGGTTATTTCGCCCAGCCAGACTACGGCAACATAAAAAAAAACAAAAAACTGGAATTCTCCCTAATGCATATAATGCTGAAAGGTTTGTGAGCTGCTTTTGTTCAAAAAAAAGGAGAGCATGCCTATTTGCCTACTTTTCTAGAAAAGACTCAAGAGCAGACATTTTTATATTGGTATTGACTAAGATTGAGAGAATTTGTCACAAGTCATCTATTCTCCTAAATAAGGGCAGCTCCTCTACCTCAGCGTGAGATCTCGTTGCCAGAAAGTCTCCCTTCTCTCCTTCAACATTGCCTCTTTTTCCTCTCTACAGATTCAATCCCATCACATTAATAGATTCTGCAATTTCTTGTCCTACCTTGAACCTCTATCTTTTTCCATCCCCTATTCATCTACCATCTCACTTCTCTGCTCCCCTTTACAGCAAAGTTTCTAATTAGAGTTTTCTGTACTCAGCCATTTCCATTTCCTCTGTGGTTCCCCATCCTTCCTCCCAACCCCATTACCATTCTACTGAAACTGCTCTTTTCAAGGCCACTGATAATCTTCACTTTGCCAAATCCAGGGGTTAATTCTGAGTTTTAATGCTACTTAATGTGCAAACAACATTCAACAAAGGTGGTTGCATTTTCTCCTTAAAATACTTTCTTTACTTCTTTTCCTGGAGATTCTGGTTTTCTTTTAACTTCATTGTCAACTCTTCTCTACTCTTCATCTGACCTCTGAAAGTGGAGTGATCCAGAGCTCAGTTCTTATGCCTCTTTGTTTCTCTTGTCTTCTCTTTTATACCCACTTATTCCTTTGGTGTTCTCATGCAATATTTAACCTTAAATACCATCTATGCTAAAAGCTCCCAAATTTCATTTTATCTAAACCTTTCCCATGAACTCTTTATCAAATATCTAATAATGGTCTAGTCCACACTTTCACTTGGATGATCAAGAAGCATATCAAACCTGACATGTCCGCAGCTGAATTTTTCCATCTAAAATAGTCTCCTTCCGCAATGGTCTCCATTGCAAGAAGTAGCAATTCTGCCCCTCAAGTTTCTCATCCCAAAATTCCATGTACGCTCTCTTCCTCTCAAGCTGCCAAGGCCCAGCCATCAACAAACCTTACTGACTCTCCCTACAAAATATATCCAGAATCCACACCTCTCTCACTATCTTCACCACTACACTTTGGTTCAAGTTTGACTTGTCTCACTTGTATTACAGCGTTAACCACCTGACTGTCTCCAGATTCCACCCCTTGTCTCCCTACATTCTATTCTCAAGAAAACAGCCAATATGACCTCTTTAGTGTTATGTGATCACTCCTTTATTTAAAAAAAAAAATCCAGAAGTTTCTAACTTAGAGTAAGAACCAAGTGCTTACAAGATTCTATGAAATCTGACTCATACCCGCTCCTTCCACTGGGCCTGCCATTACCTCCCCAAACTCATTTCCTACCTCTGCCCTTCTTTCACTCTGTTCTTCACTGGTTCCATAAAACTATTTCAGGCACTTGCTGAGATGCTGCCTTGTCAGTCAGGAGGTCTAAAATGACCCTGGTTAAAATCACAGCCCATTCTAAACTCTACCTCCCTATCCCATCTACCTCCTTATATCACTCCAATAGCATTTTTTTACCAACTGAAATGTATTTTCCATATTTGTTTATTATCTGGCTCTCCCATTAGAATGCAAGCTCGGTACTCAATATTTTTTTCAGTGCGTCTCATTATTTCTAATACTTACTAACCTCCAGGTTCATGTATTTTATCATTTACCTTTGTTCCTCATTTCCACCTCCTTAAAGACTATAAATGTGGCAGATTGAATATAGGTGTTTTTCTCCATTTCTCCCCAAACTCATTTTCCAAAGTAGAAGTTAACAGATAATCCTTAAAATTTAAAAGTCAAAGTTACATGTAATTTTGAAACATGAAGGTAACCAACAGAAGATAAAGCAAAAAGAGTTGAAAGAGGTTGCCTCTGGGGAGTGAAAATTTAGAGAAAGGAAGGAGACAGGAGATTATGTGGTTTTTTCTTGTTGTTTTAAGCATCTGACTGTGAAAGAATATCGCTTTGATAAAAATGAAATTTAAATTCAAAAAGAATATTCAATATTCAAAATGAATGAATAAAATACAGTGGGAGTTTCTAATACCCTCCTTTCAAATCAGTAAGATCTAGGAGGCAAAAAATAAATACAGACATAGAGGAACTGAATATTACAATCAGCTTACTTGTTTTAATAGCTAAAGAATTTGACATCTATTGAAGGAAAGACATATTACCAAAATTGATCATGTACTTGGCTGCAAGAAAACCGCAAGAAATATGAAAAGTAGAGATTTTACAAACCTCATTTTCTAATGAGAATCCAATAAGACTAGAAATAAATGATATATAAAGGGAGCTTTGGAAATTTAGAAATTCCTTTACTCTCTTGACGCAGGCTAGCTTTCAACAGCACATTTTCCCTGGGGATATAATACATAAAAAGCTTCGTTTGACAGTCAAAGCTAAGCAATGGCTTTGGTGTTCTAGCCAGTGACTGTCCTGCCCCTGAAGCATTGAAACTCATTGATTAAAAGGATGGGGAGCCATATGGCATCTTGATTTAAGGGGAATAAAAAATACATTAAATAATTCCTAAAATATCATATCCATTATTCATAAGTGTGGCTATTACTTTACATCCAGAGCCACAGGATGTCAATCAACAGACGGAGAGTAGAATTGCCAATCTCAATTGCACCTCTATGCCCATCCGTGATCAGCTCCTCTGGAAGGATTAATAAGCAGAGGGGCAATAAGATTTACTAATGAATGGGATTTCAGGCAATAGCTGAAAAAGTCTGCAAAGTTTTTGGATCAGTAGTTCCCGAAGTAGTATGATTCCAAAGATGCATATTGTCAGGTTCCACTTCAGAACAATTGGTCCAGAATACCTAGAGGTGAAGCTTGGGAATCCATTTTTTTAACAGGTTTTAGAAGGACTTTGTGTGTTCTTAAATTTGAGAACTACTGATTTAAATAATCCACTAACAATGATCAGCTCTCAAAAAATCCAGAGTGCAGGGGAAGAGATAAGAATAACTACCTGGTAGACTTGAAACATAGCTATCTGTGTTGTTGTTGTTTAATCATTTTGACTGCGGCTTATTAGCCATTACAGGAGAAGGAACAGCAGAGGGAAGCTTTAGACACATTCTGGATTGTACTTGCACCTCATTTGTTATTGCCCAGGAGGGTTCCCACTAAAAATGCCTCTCCAAGTTAGGCAAGATACTTTTAAAAACAATGAAAAGTTCATAAACCACTTAATGGATCATTCAATTTCTAGAAACATTCTAAAATTTCTCAGACAAATGTATAGAAATGTTTGAACAAGTATGTTAACTGTCACACAGTTTGTGATAGCAAAAACTTAGAATCAGCCAAAGTATCTTTATCAGTTAGAATTAAGTTTGTCTGCATGTAAGAAAACATTTAATGTTGGTCAAAGAATACAAAACCTTAGATAGCAGGAATAAGTTCAAGGCAGCCATTGTACAACCTGGCAACTATAGTTAGTAACAATATATTATATTCCTGAAACATACCAAGAAAGTAGATTTTTAAAAGTTATCATCATAAAAATGATAACTTAGTGAGCTAAAACATAAGCTAATTAATTAGAATTAGCTATTTTACAATGTATATTATTTCATGTTGTGTACTATAAATAAACCAATTTTATCTGCCAATTTGACACTATTTTTAAGCTAATAAAAGAAAACCTTTAAGATAATCATCACTTAAATAGAATAGAAACATGTTTCTTTCTTTCTTACAAGTCCAGAGGTAGGCCATCTGGAGCTAATATGCTATCTTCACAGTAGAGAGTAGCTCTTCACTGAATTAGTCCCTTTATAAAGTCTTTCTTTAAGCCTGGAACAATGGCACATGCCTAGAATCCTAGTTACTTGGGTGGCTGAGGCAGGAGGATCTCAATGTATAGGCCAGCCCGGGCAACTCAGTGAGACCCTGTCTCAAAATAAAAGCAATAAAAAGAACTGGGGATATAGGTTGTGATAGAGTGCTAGCCTGGCATGCAGAGGCCCTGGGTTCCATTCCCAGCACCGTATAAAAAATCTTTATTGCTGATAACAGTTCTGCTTACATGTCATTGACCAAAATTTAGTCAATGCACACACCTACTGTTAAGGAGAATAAAAAATGTAACCTTTACCTGGACATATGTAATTCCTAATGAAATGAAATCAAGGTTTTCTCATAAGGAAGAAGGTGAAGAGGAGTCTGGAGACTCACCTATCTTTGCCCCAGTGTCCCACAATATAATACTGATCATGCAAATATGATAAATATTATGCAGCCATTAAGCCATGCATTAGAAAAGTCTTATTTGAAAAGGAAAACACCTATAATAAAAAGCAAGGAAAAAAGATTTAAAAATACAAATTCAGTATGATTCTGATTTTCACTTTTATAAAACAGAGATGCATAGAAAAGATTGAAATTCTAAAATCTGAAGATTATCAGTTGGTTCTGGAGATTTAAATTATGGATGATGCTATAATTTCTTCAAAATTTCTCATGTTTTCTTCAGTAAACTTGTATTACATTGTAGTCAAAAAAAATTTGGGGGGCATCCTGGGGATTGAACTCAAGGGCACTCAACAACTGAGCCACATCTCCAGCTCTATTTTGTATTTTATTTAGAGACAGGGTCTCACAGAATTTTTTAGCACCTCGCTTTTGCTGATGCTGGCTTTGAACTCTCTTCCTGTCTCAACCTCCTAAGACAGTGGGATTACAGGTATGCACCACCATGCCTAGCTATAGTCAGAAAATATTTAATTAGCATTATTTCTAATTGGAAAAAAAAACGTAAGGGAAGAAAATATCTGTGACACCCAGTGCTAAAATAATATAAGAACACAACTGCTCCTCTTCTAAGCCTTTGTATATTTATTTAATTCATTTATTATTGGTTCTTTTTAGTTATGCATAACTGTAGAATTCATTTTGATAAAATTGAACAAAAATGGAATATATCATTCTGGTTAGAACCCAATTCTTTTTTTTTAAAATATTTTTATCTTTTAGTTGTAGTTGGACACAATAGCTTTATTTTATTTATTTATATGTGGTTCTGAGGATCAAACCCAGGGCCTCGCATGTGCTAGGTGAGGGCTTTGCCACTTAGCCACAACTCCAGCCCCGAGAACCCAATTCTTATGAATGTGCATGATGGTGGGATTCACTATTGTCTGTTCACTCAAGTACATAAGAAAATTGTTTTAGATTCATTCTATTGTCTTTCCTTTTCCTATCCCCTCTTCCTTCCCTTTATTCTCCTTTGTCTAATCTACTGAATATCTATTCTTCCCCTCTTGCCCCTTATTGTGGGTTAGCTTCTTCATATCACCAAAAACATTTAACCATTGGTTTTTGGGGACTGGTTTATTTCACTTAGCATGATGGTTTCCAGGTTCAGCCATTTACTTGCAAATATCATTAATTTATTCTTCTTGAGACTGAGTAATACCAGTTTATCCTTCAACTTTCAACTCAAGACAAGTTTTCTTCATAAGAGCCCCTCTGAAGTTGATGGAAAACATTGGCAATAGGTAGTATTGGATGCACCAGGATGAATATTTGCTAAACTGAAGGCTTTCAATGTTATTTAAATATTTTATACAATCTTATTTCTCCAGATAGACATGGTTCATAAATACAAAGCATTTACCTCTTCTTAATACTTTATAAAGTAAGTGCTCCTGCAGTTTCTTACTAAATAATTAATTGGAGTAATTTTATTTGTGTCCTGCATGTACATTGCATACAATACTCTCTCACAGGATCTAATTTCTGTTGAGGACTTATATGGATGAATAGAGGAGGAGAATAAAAATTTTCATTGCACAGGGGAGAAAAAAGGTCCCTGTATTCTAGATGACAAAAAAAGGGGAGTGGGGATCATACCAAAACTTCATTCCAATTGTATTTACTTAGAGGATACATTAAAATAATTTCCTTCACCCCAGAAAATAGGGCTTTATAAACACACTATTAGCAAAAATAAGATCCCAAACAAGATGGCAGACAAAGTATCACACTAGTCACATAGAAATGCTGAATACAATAGAGAAAATTATTTCAAGCCAGGCTTGACAGCAAAAAAGAGGAATCTCCAAATGTCAGAAATAAAAAAGGAAACTAAACACACAATGGTAAGGGGGAAATGAAACCATAAAGCCTTCAGAGTGTCCTGCATGGGTCTCTAGCCTGAAGTTTATCTGGAAGGCTGTTGAGCTGAGAGTCAGTGGCCCTTTCACAGGTCTGTCCTTGCAAGAGCAAGATGATCTGTTGCAGAGGCTATGGGTGAACAGCCCGTGCCTAGTGGTCTAGAAAATGTGGAAGAGACAGGTTGGGAACAGTGGAACAAACCTGACTTTGATAAATGGAGAGAGTGAAGTTGCAAGTTATATAGCTTCCAAGATATGCAACTGTTAGTTGCCTAGTGAGCAGGGACCAGGCAACCAAGGAGTTCTATTGTGATGGAGACCAATGAAGCCTGAGTCCCTCACATGGCCCTGTGGTGATGGGAGGCTCCCTGCCTCCAGCACTGTGTAACTGTGTTTGCTACATCCTCTCAGGCACTCACATGCAAAGGGGACATGAGTGGAAATGTGAAGAACTGAGCATGTTTAATTAAAAAGACTGCAATCTGTATACGGGGTAAAAATGGGAGTTCATAACCCACTTGAATCAAATGTGTGAAATATGACATGTCAAGAACTATGTAATGTGGGGCTGGGGATGTGGCTCAAGTGGTAGCGCGCTTGCCTGGAATGCGGGCGGCCCAGGTTCGATCCTCAGCACCACATACAAACAAAGATGTTGTGTCCGCCAAGAACTAAAAAAATAAATATTAAGAAAAATTCTCTCTCTCTCTCTCTTTAAAAAAAAAAAGAACTATGTAATGTTTTGAACAACCAACAATAAAAATTTTAAAAAGACTGTAAATTAAACATAAAGGAAATGTTTCAATTATTGCAGTAGGCCAGGTTTACTGAATTTGACTTAAAATTTTGATTTTTTTTCCTCCCACCTCTGTAAGGATGAGGACTACTGATGCAAATTAAATCAATTTATACAAAATTTATTTAAACTACATTTTCTGTTTGCCTCAGTTTGATGTAATTACATTTAAAATCTTACTGTACTATAATGTCTTTGAAAAGTTTTTAAACATTTTTATTTTAAATTTCTTTCAGTTTACTTTATTATCTCTGTGGTGGGGGAGGAATTGTCTTTCCAGAATTTAAAATGTCAAAGGAGAATAAAGGACTCCACCTTTGGTATTCCTTTCAACTCATGTAAAAAATCCTCCTTCTTCCTGGGTCAAGGAGCAGTTGGAATCCATGTCTCACTCACAGTCTCTGCTGCCTTGGTCTCTTCTACTCCACAATGCCCTGGGATCAACATAGTTCAGCTTTTCTTTTGCTTCCTCTTCCTATCTTCTCAGACATTCTCTTAGTCCCAGGAACAGCTGCATAATTTTTAGGGTCAAGTTCAAAATGATCGAGGGATCTTTGTTCAAAGATCATTAGTAATTTCAAGATGGTGACAGCAGCAGAGCATTAAACCAAGCATGGTACTCTATTTGACTATACAGGTCACACCTCAGTGAAGCAGGTCCTGTAGGACCATAGGCAGACGATCCTGTCTATTCCCAAGGCCTTGAGGTGGTAGGCTTAGAGTGTCACTCTCAACAAAGTGAACAGCATCCTTAAGGCTGGCTGGGATAGCGTCTCTACACTTAGAGAAACCTGAACTTCAGGTTTATCTTCCTGTTGCATATTCAAACAAAATCTAACAGGATGATAAAAGCTGATTACTGTCTTAAAAACAACAACAACCAAAAAAGGTGTTCCAACCTCTTTCTGGAAGCTCTGCCAGTCACATTGTAATGTGAGGTGATGGAAATGACACATCTGAAAATATTTTTAAAATGTAAACAATGAAAATACCTAATCTAAATGTAGGAGACCGTGAAACAGTCACAACTGGATTTGAGAAAGAACTGAGCAGAAATAAAAGAGATGAAAAGGTACTCAGTGAAACAACAAAAACTGAAAGAGAATTAGTGGATTGAAAACTGAAAAAAATAACAGCAAACAGCACAGAAAAATAAAAAATTAAGAATATGGATGAGACACTAAGAGGCAAGGAGGATAGAAAGGAGATAGTTCATCATATTCTAGAAGAAATTCTAGCAGAGTAGTATACAGATAATGGATGATAAATCCTCACTCCCCGGCAAAAATAACTAAGATTAAAAATAAATAAACAAAAATTACATCAAGTCATGAGCAGAATAAATAAAAACAATTCCAAATGCAAATATGTTGTAGTAAAAAGGCAGAATACTAAGAGAAATTCCTAAAGGCAACAGAAAGAGATGGCAAAATATCTCCAAATGAAAAATCATACATTCAGACTGACAGCAAACTTCTCCTCAGAAGCAACAGATGCCAGAGAGGATGAATTCTATTTTCAAAATGTTTGGGAGGAAAACAGACACAGTAGAATTTTATTCCCAGATAAAAGGACAATTCAAGAGTGAAAGTAATATGAATATATTTTTATATATCCATATCCCAAGGAGTTGTGTGACACTCATCAAAAGGACTTCTGCAAGACAGTTTAACAAGAAAGAACAAGAAACCAGAGTGAAAAATAGAATTCAAGGACAATGGCATTATTCACAATAGCTAAGATATGGAAACAGCCTAGGTGCCCATCAACAGATGAATGGTTAAAGAAAATGTGGCTTGTATACACAATGGAATATAATTGAGCCATAAAGAAGAATGAAATCCTGTTGTTTGCGTGAAATGAATGGGAACTGGAGGACATTATGTTAAGAGAAATAAGCCAGACATAGAAAGATAAGTACAGCATGTTCTTTCTCATAAGAGGTAGCTAAAAACAGTAGGCTTCAAATAGAATATTTATTACCAGGTACTGAGAAGTGGGATGGATAAGGGACTGAGATGTAAGGATGGATAAGGAAAGTTGATCTGTGCATGCTGTGTGCATATTTGCACCCCACTAATATGTATAAGTAATACATGTTAATCAAAAATAAAAGACAAAAAAGAACAATAGTGAGAAAACTGGGGGAAAGCTAGCAAAAGGTATGTTAACTAACAATAACCACCAAAGCAGAACTAAAACATTAGACAATCCCATCATGGGAGGCTGAAGAAAGTTGTTTGGAGTAGATAAGAATGTGCTAAATCCCTTGCATATTTAGAAAGAGGATATAAATTCATTTTTTTCTATTTATTTAAAAGTTATGTGGAAGGGCTGGGTTGTGGCTCAGAGGTAGAGCACTCACCTAGCAAGCATGAGGCACTGGGTTCAATCTTCAGCACCACATAAAAATAAAGATATTGTGTCCACCTATAACTGAAAAATAAATATATTTTTTAAAAGTTATGTAAATTACATATAACAAATAATTTAAAAGTACTTACTGAAGGGCTAAAAATAGAATGCATAACTTTGAAACTAGAAGAGGAAATTTAAAAAAAAATGATGAGTTTGATAAAAGACAAGAACAGAGGGGAGAATGAAAAAACAAAAACAACCAAACCAAACTAGTGTAGATAATTTCAAATATTTCAGATACCATAAGCAATACAAACAACTAAAGAAGCATGTACATATTTATGGTTAAATAGACATATTTATGGTTAAATCTATGACAGCATGTACAAAAAAGTGTGTAGGACAATCTGTTCCTTATGCAATTCGAAATATATGCATCCACACACGAGCATAAATTGTCCTTTGATATATAGCAATGCATGTAAATAGTATTCAAAATATTTTAAGAATACACCCTAAATTCATAGATTTACCTGTTTTTGCAAGGGAATGAGTCAAAATGGAAAAGATATAGGATTTTAATCTAATCTGAAATTTTTTTAAATTAAAAATAAAGACTAAAGGCAAATATAATAAAATGTTAATGAGCAGTGAATATATAGGTTGACTACACAAGATATACTTGTTCTGTATTTTTTAATTCTAAAGTTGAAAGATTTTGAGGAAAAGAAGAAATGTTTTGCATAATTATTTTACATAAATAATTTTAAATTATTGTATAGTGCTTGAGCTTATTATAAAATAGTAGAACATGCTGTTCACAGTGGTGCAGACCTGTAACCCCAGCAGCTGGGGAGGCTGAGGCAGGAGGATTTTAAATTCAAAGCTAGCCTCAGCAACAGCAAGGCACTGAGCAACTCAGTGGCACCCTGTTTCTAAATAAAAGACAAAATAGGTTGGGGTTGTAGCTCAGTGGTTGAGTACCCCTGAGTTCAATCCCTGTTACAAAAAAAAAAAAGTAGAATATATACTTTAAAACACAAATAATGCCTTTCTCTAACAATTCTTTATTGCTCAAAATTTATACTAACTGAACTTTCCATTTAATTACTTAGAATTAGTGAAATTTTTATGGGCAAAAGGGAAAAAAAGTATGTAATTTGGATTTCCTAATGACATGCATCAAATGATGATGGAAGATTTTGCTCTGAAAAAAATATTACAGTCCCTTGAACTAGAGAGCATAAAATGGTACCCAAAGGACTCTCTGTTACTTAGTGATGGGTCTTAGATTTTTAAAAATTAGTTTCTGAGCCTCTTTTATCTTGAAGCTAGAAAACTGGAGTACAAAGAAGTCTTTTTCAGAGAAAATGAATGCAGTTTTCTGTAAAAAAAAAAAAAAAAAAAAAAAAAAAAAAAAAAAGCAGGCAGAATTCTGCATCTGGAAAAAAAAAAAAAAGTAAAACAAGTAGTGCCTCCATTAACCCCTAGAGGGTCAATAACTGTTCTTGGTTAGAAAGTAAATAAGCAAAATTATTTTCTAAAATCCCTTGCTCTTCAAGGAGTGTGATCATAAGCCAGAACGGTGTTCATGAAGTTAGCCTCACAATTGAGATGGAAAAGGAGATTTTTGTTATTATAGAGGAAGCTTGTCCTGGTCCACTTTATTTCTCCTTTTAGTAAAAATTCCAGTAATTATAACAAGCTTTGTTATCATCAGTGAAGCTCAGGCAATATCCAGTGGTGTTCTTTTGGGTGGCTAACTGATTTTATTCAGGTTATGCAGGGATACGGCCCAGTAACCAGCAAGAGGGAAACCTGAGGTTGGTCTGTGACTACTAAAGCTACATTGGGCTCTTTGTCTAGGGTCCCTCCATCATCCATCTCTAAATTTAAAATGGCTCACAACTCACCTTGGGCCCTCCTGGCCTATGAGGGTATGAGAACATGAAGAGCTAAGGCAAAGAAGGATATTTGGGTAAAACTAAGGATATTCCCTGATGCCCAGTGTTAAAGGACAGCCTAGTGAACTCACTTGGGTCAGGCTACCTCTGTGCAGGGAAGTTTATTCGTCTGATAGCTGCAGGCTTTTGTGGGCAGGAACTTATTAAAAGGGAGATGATCAGGACCAAGCAGGCCTGTGAGGCAAGGAGTAGCTTTGGCATTTGAGGTAATCCTGTGCCTTTGTGTCACTGGCTCCGAGAAACACTTTGGTGAAGAGTTCAAAATAATAAATTGATCCTAAATAAATATTCGCAGATATTGGCCAAAAATGAATACTCTTAGTTTGGTGAACCATGGAAACATTTTATGAACTTTAAAAGAAACACATATCCTTTGGTGCATGAAATAAACCCTTTCTTCTACACATTTAGCAGACATAAGTAGCCACTCATCAAGTTGAGAAATGAAGTTCTCTTGTCCCATCAGAGTTCCAGCCCGTGGTGGTTCATTGGTTCACTGGCTCCATTAGGTCAATTTGCTCTTTGGAAAGTGACTTCAGCCTGGGTATGCAGCCAGACTCCCAGACTAAGCTTTGTCTTTTGATTTCTGTGTGAGAAACACAACTTGACCCAACATTTCTACTCCTCCCAAACTCTGAGAAATGCTCTGTCTTGGCATTCCTGTGCCATTAAAGGCTAAAACTATTGAGGCAAAAGTTACCAGATTTCTGTGCCCCACTAGCCAGGTGAAAACCACAGGCCCAGTGCAGACGGGTGGAGACATCAACCAGCAACCCCTTAAAGCCTCTGTTGCTTGAAACTTCTTGCCACATAATCTGCTTTTGTGAAGCCTCTGCCCTCTGACCTCAGGTGACTTTCTTTAAAATAAGAAAGGGAGGTGAGGGAGTTAGCTAGCAACAAAACTAATAAAGTCTGTTGAGCCTAAGGATTTCCAAAGTTTAGGAGCTGGGTTTGTCTCTGGACTCAGCCTAACTCAGAAATGACTAAGGATTGTGGCTTAGTGGTAGAGCACTTGCCTAGCATGCGTGAGGCACTGAGCTCAATTCTTAGCACTGCATATAAAATAAAATAAAGGTCTATCAACAACTAAAAAAATACATTAAAAAAAAAGAAATGACTAAGGCATTTCCAGAACTGCCTATGGGCATTGGCCAAGGGGTGGCATGTGTATCGGTGTGCCAACTGAACTGAGGACTATGCTTTGATTCTTTGCCTAATAGTGTCTCTCAGTGTGTCCAAAATCAAGAAGATACCAAAATGGTCTTCAGACAGACCCCCTAAACCACACCATGCAATAGCTCTCAGTTGTTTCTCCTGGGGCCTGTGTTCTAATGCACAGAGAAGTATGATCTGATGAATTATATAGAGTGCTCTATTTAATTTGGTGCGTGAGCTGTTGAATTGCTTACATTTCTCACAGTCTCCTTTGTATCACTTCAGGAAAACTCTTAATAGCCAAGAAGACTTTTTAAAAAAAGTATTCATGCTAAATTTGCAAGTAAGACAAATGTCAAACAAAGATGCATGAAATCAGATGCCCCAACTGAAACTCCAAGTATTCTCTTAGGTCAGACTTCATGAGCATTTTCTTTGTAAATAATATTTTGTTTGCAGTCTCAAAATGGGACACTTCTCTTCATGCTGTGGTGGAGGTGGTGGCAGGACCCAGCATCCCATAGTGGACATGAAGACTCTGACCAAAGACATCACCCAGATGATCTGACCAAAGACATCTCCTTCTATCGGCTGTATGCCTATGATAACTGCTTGTTTTCCAGAATCCATGTGCCCCCTCTTATTCAGGTCACAGGATTATCCCAGACACAGACAAGCGCCGTTGCACACAAGTGGACTAGTGCACTCTTCACAGGGCTTACTCAAGCCCCACACTGTGCTTTTGGCACCAGGTGAACAACCCAGTAGCAGCACTGGGAGATGCACAAGTGGCCCATGAGTTCCCTGGTCAGATGTCACTTTTCCTCTAAGAAGATATGCTATCTTAAATTCCACCTTCAAAGAATTATTCCTTTTGGTTAAGTCACTGTTTTCTTCAGAAGTTCCCTTAGACACAGTAGCAGAGTTGGAAAATGTCTGGCTTTGGAGCTAGTCATATCTGAGTCCCAAAGCAAACACTACCACTTAACAGCTATGTGACCCTGTACAAGTGCCTTAACCTCCTTGAGCCTCAGATTGTCCTTTCTTAACACATAACAAACTTACCTGCCCCCTGTAAGGCAGGGAAGGCCCATTTAGATAAAGTATATGGAGTGCTAAACACATTCCTGGTACATTGTAGATACCCAATGGACTATAGTTGTCACTATGTCTATTGAATAAGCACTTCCAGGAAAAAAATTCTTAATATCTTGACTTAAAAGAGATTACTCAGGTGCTGGAGCATGCCTGTAATCCCAGAGGCTGGCAGGGGGGTGTGCAGGGTGGGGGGGCTGAGGCAGGAGGACAGTGAGTTCAAAGCCAGTCTCAGCAACAGCAAGGCTCTAAGCAACTCAGTGACACCCTGTCTCTAAATAAAATACAAAATAGGGCTGGGGGTGTAGCTCAGTGCTAGAGTGCCCCTGAGTTCAATCCCCGGTGCTTTGATTCTTTGCCTAATACTGTGTTATATTACCTGGCTTCTATCCCCACCACCTCCAAAAAAAAGAGACCACTCAGTTTACTTTGTAATGATCCCTGCCTATGCCAAAAACAGATAGAGAATGAAGGGAGAACTAGGCAGCACTAACAGGTCCTCACAGCCCAGGAGGTATAAGAAGGGTTTCAGAACAGAGGGATAGGAGGAACAAAAGGCAAGCTTTATCACCTTACCATCTGGTCTCTATTCATACCCCATCCTATAATAGCTACAGATACTGACTGTGTGAATCTGTTTGCCTAATGCCATGTAGTTAATTGAGCAAGAACTGGAATGAGAATTCAGATATCCTATTTCTGGCCACTGGCTCCTCACCAATAATGAGCCTATATATACATTAGTAAAAGGTGAATGGTGACCAAAAAACTGGTTCAGGGATCAAAGACATGATTTCCATTGAGAAAAGGATATACGAAGAATTTGTGAGGGCAATGAAATATTCTTCCTGTATCTTGATTGGTGTACGTTGGTTATATTTATATACATATAGAGATTTGATGTATCAGCTGGGCACTTGAGTTTTATGCACTTTATGACATGCAAATTGCACTTCAGCAAAATTAGTTAATTAAAAAAAAATGTGCTCTCCAGCTATAACTCTAACACTAATGAGCTGGGTGATCCTGGCCAACTCAATCCAAGTCAACTCTCTGGGATTTGACTATTTTGTCCTTATAGTGAAAGATTATAATTATACAAAGCCTAACATTCCTATTAGTTTAGCAGTTTAGCAATATAATAAGGTAACCCTTTCAATTCAGCCTCTATTTTATGCCCACTGGGTTCAGCCACAGGGGCAGAGAGATTGGCACACAATTTAGGGAGAGTGGAGAGTAACTTAATGGTACGTGCAGGGGACTCAGTGTCTTTATATTGCATCGCTAACTTTCTGGCCACACTTTAAAGAACACAATTGGTTTTCCACAGAGATCCAGTCATGCAACATGATTGAACTGTGGGATGAGGATGATCTGGCTCCAGAGAAGTTGTATCTGCTACCAGAGATAACAACTTTCACATGGAGAGTGGAGAAAATGTTTCCTGGACAATGGGAATGACTGACAGATATTAGATGGGAGGAAATTGAAGGCTCTGCCAAGTTTCATGATAAAATGTTATTTCTCACGGTAAGGTCAAGCTGTCTCTAGCGCAGCTACTGTTTTTAAAAGACAAAGGGAACAAGGCAGATGCAACAGAGTGCAGCAGACTTTGCAAAGAATGTGATCAAAGGCAACTTGTTTCATTTACAAATGCAAGTAGATGACTATTAGGGCAGTAAAAATCATCAAGGACGAATGTGGAATTTGTTGATGAACCCAAAGTGGAGAAACATTAGTTAGGAAGTCTCTAAGGGTTTGAACCCAAAGCCCTTTGGATGTAAACTGCCCACCAGTGTTTGCAAGATCACACATGTGAAAGGAAGTTTAAATCAGACTTCCAAAGGAGAGACATTATGCCAGCAGCTGGGCTTGGCATAATGAGCATTTCAAAAGGTGGAGTATATTTGCTGGCACTAAATCTTTTAGCTTCCAAAGACCAAGAACCTAAAAATGAAATCTAGATGTACATATCACTGAGTATCAATATATATCAGTGATTTTATTTATATAAATAGGACAGAAATAAAAGTCCTGCTTTAGTCCCAATTTGCATTCAAAAAATGAGTGAACCAGGCACAGTAGCACACGCCTGTAATCCCAGGGGTGTCACAGAGTTCAATCTCTGGCAAACCCCATCCCCCCCCCCCAAAAAAAAGAGTGGCATCTGTTCTCATCTAAAATCTTTGAGGAATAACTGTGGGATTGTTAATTTTATGTTAATTTTGTATCAATTTGGCTGGGCCACAGATACCCAGATGCTTAAATAAAGATTTTTCTGGATACATGTAATAGGGTGTTTCTGAGAGAAATGAACATTTGAATCAAGAGACTGAGTAGAGTAGATTGCCCTTCCCAATATGGGGAGGGCAATCCAATTTGTGAGACTGCTGAGTAAGGAAAAATTCCCTCTCTTTATCCATCTTCAGTCTGGGAAATCACAATGGTCTTCTCTTGCCTTTGGATTTGGACTTGGGCTAGATGTCATACTATCAGCTCCCTAGTCCTCAGGCCTCTGGATTCAGCTTGGATTACATTATAGGCTCTCCTGGGTCTCTACTTGCTGACTGAAGATATCGGACTCTTCATACTCCAGAATCATGCAAGTCAATTCCTTATATTATCTATCTATCTATCTATCTATCTATCTATCAATCTATCTATCTATCTATCTATCTATCTCTTCTATTAGTTCTATTTCTTTAGAAAGTGCCTCAGATGATTAATTGATTCATGTTAACATCATTCAACTTTTCAGGGATTAGATATGAAAATTTATATCTATTGAACATAGTCTTTGCTATTGAAGACTATTGAACATAGTCTTTGCTCCAGCAAATAGTCTTCTAGGAATTTATACTGCAGAAATACTTGGACATGGAGCAAAGTACCAGGCAAAAGGGTCAGGACTGCTGTGTTGCACCTGCCAGGGGGCACCATTTCCATTAAGTCTATGTCAATGATGCCTCTGAAGCCTGATGAAGATGTTTGCTGTCTAATTGTTAAAAATGGCAAAGGACTCAGAACAATGCAAATCTCCACCACTAAAAGATGACTAAATAAGTTATGCCACATTAACATGATAGAGTTCTATAGGTATTATGCCTTTGTGTTTTTTTTTTTAAATGAGACAGATCTATATGATCTGATAAAAGACCCAAGATAGGAAAAGGACAAGGACAGAACAGCAGAATGTCATTTGTGTTTATTTATGTATATGTATAACTCTGTATGTGTGTGTAAATGTTCTAGAAGGACACATAATTTGTAAATAGTAGTGGGAATGGTAGAGTAACAAGAACTTCTACTTTTTGTTGTATACACTTTTAAAAAATGTTTGATTCCCCCCATGTGACCAAGTTTTATTTCTGTAATAAAAATAAATCTAGACTAATAAAAAGTTCACCTGTTCATGCAATAAGTATCACATACCAAGCAATGTGCTAAATACCTTTACAAGATATTTAATGAAGTGCTCACCGTCCAGTAAAATTCTCTAGTTTGTTAGTGGAATTGTTGGTAGCATAATTGTTATTGATGCTACAGGTTATGAAATATTACCTACTTCATTCCTCAAACATATTTTTGTGTCTCTATCATGTGCCAAAATTCTTCTAGGTTCTAGGGATATATCACTAACCAAAAGAAAGCCTTGGCTTTGTAGTCCTTATAGTCTGCTCATTCAAATAGGAAATTTTCCACTCTGTGAATCACATTCATGTGGTCCTGACACACTTCATGCAGTAAAATAGTCATTCTAAAATGTTTCTTCAGGAATAGACACTCCTGTGTAGGTTACACTCTGACATTCACATAGACTATCCTATTAAGTGAACAGATGAAATTGGCATGGAAAATACCCCTGCTATCATTTGTATATGGTTGAGTGTGTCCCCTAAAGGTTCATGTGCTGGAAGTTTGGTCTCCAGTGTAGCAGTGTTGAGATAATGGAAACTTTAAGAAGTGGGGCCTAGTACATGTAAATAGGTCCTAGGGGACCACCCCTGAGAAGGATTAATGTTGTCTTTGGGAGTGAATTAGCACTGTCAAGAGCTGGTTGTTATAAAGTGAGGCCACCCCATGCACTTGGCCCTTCTGTATGTAGCCATTTATTTCCCTTTCTGCTTTTCCACCATGTTGTGATGCAGTCAGAGAGCCCTTGCTAGGACGCCAGTGCCATGTTCTTAAACTTCCAGGACTGTGAGCTAAAAAAAAAAAAAAAAAAAAAAAAAATCATATTTTCTTTATCAGTACCCATATTATAGCAACACAAAACAAACTAATACCCTCCTGTGATATATAACATTTTAGTAACAGTCATCTAGAACTCAATGTGGTCAATCTGCACGGCTGCTGCTTCCACTTCTCCACTCCGAACCCTCTAGCCTGGCTATGGTTCAAAGGATAGCTGGGTCCCTTAGTCCTTAGTACTCCTTACTAGTGCTGTCCTTGACATTCCCAACTGGTCACACTATGGCAGTCTGTAAAGACAGAGATTTGTATATTTCACGAAAGGAAGGTTATAATGCCTCATTTTGGTCTGTTTGCCATCCCAGAGTTGAAAGTGGCTCCTTCCAATTAAGTCAATTGCTACAGTTTTTGTGGTATGCCAAGAAATGGCTGTGAACACACAGAGACACATACATGTGGATCTTCCAGTGAACTCCTGTTTAACAACCCCTTCCTGGCTCCATTGCTACAGTGGCTGGAGCTGGTACTTGGCTCATCAGACCTTTTCTCTTTCCTTTTTTGCTTTGACCTGTGGATTCATCCAAACTACTTTTGGAATTGCTGCCAGTCAGAAACAGTTGCATTTCTTTTCTTCCTCCATGGCAAACAGCTGGACAGACAAACTCCTGATTGTTATTTCTTTTTTTTTTGATTTTTTATTTGTTTTAATTAGTTATACATGACAGTAGAATGCACTTATATACTTTGATATATCATACATAGATGGGATATAATTTCTCATTTTTCTGAGTATACATGTTGTAGAATCACATTGGTCATACAGTCACATACATACATGAAATAATAATGTCTGTTCATTCTACTAGCTTTCTTATTCCCCACACCTGATTGTTATTTCTATTGTAATGAAACTCTAGGCAAAAATCTTTCTGGATAACACCTTCGAGTAGTTGTGGTTTACCTTTTACCACTTTATGATGATTCCTTCTCGTCTGTGGAGTCTTCTGATCCGTGTCAGGGGCAACAGACCCAATAAATGTTTTATTTAACATTTTGTAGAAAGAACTCAGGAATACTTAGTACCCACGAGATCCAAGACAGATTTTGATTTAATTTTAGAACTAAAATATATTTAAAATGGTAGAGTTGCCTGCTTTGGCTCTTGGGAGTACAATAAGCAGACATTGATTTCTGTTGAAGTTAACATCAAGAATTATTGAACTGAGAGGTACATACTGCCCTGGTCTCCACTTTAGTCAATATTTACCTTGAAAAATAATTAATCTTGATGTTAAGTAAAATCAGACATCAATATATGTATTCTTTATTTGTTCCATGCTGAGATGAATGTTGAATATATATACATATGTTTGATTTATGTATTTATTTATATTTCTATATTATATATACCTTTGTTTTATGTATTTATAAGTTATTCATTTATATACACATAAATTTATTTACATATAATGTATTTTAAGCATCATAAAGGAATATCAGGATTTGTAAAATATTTTAATTTACAAATCTTGAAGCCCACCTATGGCATTCCCTTTCTAGGAATTCATCACTTCCCTCTGCTGTCTATACTCCAGAAAGGCACTTGTTTTATGCAAAATGTGCTGTTGACTCCTGAGGCAGCAGCAGGCTTAGAAAGACTGAAAGCATCACCTAATCGACTGACCCACCTCTGGCTTTTATACCGTTTAACATCAGAACACTCTGTGTCTCAGGATGACCTTGTGTGTTAACAGGAGCCACGACAAAGGAGCATGTGACTAGCTGCATTGGGCTGTTATAGAACAGGATCCATCCCAGAGAGCTCATCATGCTCTCAGCCAAACTCCACCTCATCCTGCACCTGGAAAATCCAAACCCACCAGCTCAGACAGCTGTGATTGATGGTCGAGAATGCTAATAGAAATATTATTAGTAATACAAAAATTGCTGTAATTCAAATAATAACTGGTAACACACCTTAGGCCCTTTGCATTTACCATACCAGTTTATTCTTCACCTTCACTATTGGGGGTCGATATTATTGGCTCTATCTTATAATTGAAAAAAAAACAAAGTTGAGGGATGTTAAGTCCTTTGCTCAGGACCACACAGGTATCACGAGTCAGAGCTGGGATTTGAAATCAATGACTGTTTTATTTCAAAACCAAGGTTGTTAAAATTGGGTTATGTTGCCTTTTCCTGACACAGAAAGCTATGCTGAAACACAGATGCCATGAAGAGTCCTGTGAAAGGCCATCTTAACTCATTTGGGGAAAGGCTCTACAGAGGCAGATGAGCTGACTGTTATGGGAGGCACAAGGCAAGAAGAAATACAGGAACTTCTGATGGCCAACTCTAAATGCCTCGACCTTATGTTGTCCCAATGCCTTTATCCTAGTTTTGATATTTTCTTTCTGATGGAGGCCTCATTTTGCAATGTCAATCAAGAGCCAAGTGAAACTCAGTACAGTTGTTGTTAAATGCTGATGAACATCTTCAGTACTCACTCCTGAAATGCTATTGCTGACAAAACCCAACTCTTTATCTTTGGGAACTGCTCTCTGCAAAAGAGAGCATTGTCACCTCACCCTGTGGGAGCCCTCAAATAGTGACCAATGGGTGCAGCAAAGCAGCAAGACCTGACCCCTCTGACTTAAGAAAGAACTTCTCTGATGGACAGGTCATCCCAGTTCAGTATTTCCCCTTGGCATCCACTGAAACCTCTCTTGCAACTTCATCACAGTTCAACAACTCCTGACCAATCCTGCTTCCCTCACTCCTTCAGCACCCAATCCTAGAGAAGTCAACCTAAGAAAAGAAACGTTCTCATAAACAAATTGACTTTAGGATTGGTCCCTTTCCCTTTCCCTTTCTAATGTTGGCAAGATTCTACAAGCAAGGAGATTTAGATTTACAAGGCTGGGCTAAGCTCAGAGCTAGGGTAGATTCTAAGTAGAAACCCAAGCTTCCAGATTCTCACATTCCTACCTTAGCTACTCCATAAGCTGTCCAGGCTTGACCTTGTTCTGAACCTGCAAACATAATGGGAAGAGTTGGCATCCAAAGTCAGAGAAGGCTCCTTACCACATTTCCTGACCTTGCTGTAACATGATGATTTTATTACATCTTAAAACCCTAAATTCGGTTACACATCAGTAGAAAATCTACAGCCTAATTTGAAGTTCCTTTCCTGATGGTAAAGGGAAGATTCTTATACTCTTTGAAGTTTTTATTTTGTTTTTGCAAGTTTGGAATGTTATCACTCTTTTCCCCATCCAAAAGAAATAAAATGTGCAAGCAGTTTAATGAGAAAAATCTAAGTGAAATTCCAATGATCAACTGATATCCTCTTGTCTAGCTTATAAAGCACAAGCAAGCAAGAGATGAATGGTCACTGAAGGGGAATACATTTACTTACACAATATCAAATCACTAAAGGGTGCCCATCAGTTCCCCCTCTAATGCTATACATGCCTGGAGAGGCAACTGTTAAAAACCTAAGACAGGCCATTTTTTTTAATAAATGTACTCTCTTTTCCCCAAAACCAGCACAAGGGGAGAGGGGGCTAAATGTGTGTTTGCTATGGATTTTTTCTTTTTTCTTTTTATTTTTTCACTTTCTTTTGAAAGGCTATTCTTTCAGCTAGGAAAAAAGGAAACCCTAATTTTTCTGCTGACTGGCTTGTGCACAACTGGAAATTATCAAAGAAATTGCTGCATCATTGATGTAGTAAGAAAACAGGAAGACAATTTTCATCCCCAAATGAGCCCTCTCAGCTGAGGCTCCCTTTGGAGTTGATGACCACATGCTTTCCATCTCGGCATGGGGCCAGTCTTATTAAAATCCTATAGCAGCAGCTTATTTTTCAAACACTCAAAAACAGAGATTTTATGATGGATTTCCCTCAAAGTTGCTCATGGTCATATGTTTGCCACCATCAGCGACTCCAACGGGAGAAGGATCTTACCTCATAGAGGCAATATCTGGGCATTATTCTTGTTATCAAAAACATGTTGGGGCTCCTAAGTAATGCTCAAAGATGAGAATGGGATAGTAATTGCATATAACCTATGCACATCCTTCTCTACTTTAAGTTATCATTACTTATAATACCTAATGTAAAGTAAATACAATGTAAATAATTATTATACCATGTTGTTTAGAAAATAGTGACAGGAAAACAAGTCTATACATTTTCAGTTCAGATGGTATTTTGTTTTCAAATATTTCAGATCTGTGGTTGGTTGAATTCACAGATGTGGAGCCTATGGCAATGGAGGGAAAACTGTACTGGTAATTCAGAAATGGAAGAAAGAGAGAAAGTGAAAAGAGAGAAAAGGAAAAGAGAGGACAAATGAGAGGAAAGAAGTAGGCATCAATACATTATTTATCCTATAAATTAGAAATCTGTCTTAATCCCAAGAGACAGTCATGATCTAGGAAACAACCAAGACTACAAGGGATCAGTAATCAATAATCATTAACAACCAAACTTGTCTTTAGGTCACTTGGTTATTTTAACACAGAGAAACTGGGAAATGTTAAGGCACAAATGATCAAAATTAATTTAGTTTAAAAAATAAAGTCATTAAACTTCCTCAAACATATTTAAGGTATTTATAAATTAAACACAGATTTTGGAATAGAAAGTGTATATGCACTACAGTGCTAAGAGTCCTAAGACATGTTTCCTAGTATCTGAGTGGTTAACATTGAAAGGAACCTTAACCATTAGCTTCTTCTGCCCTGTTTAATCCAGAACTGGATTCTCTCCACCTCTATCACATCCTTAACAAATGGGCACTCAGCAACATTTCTAAGGATACTGGTTTTCTATTCTTATCTTAGTTCTACCCAAAGAAATGTCCTTTAATTCTTCTGTTTGGAAAATACATATAGATAAATATGTAACCATCATTAGCTAATCTGAAGTACCAGTTTAGTACTGGATGCAGTGAGGTCAATAAATTGGGTTACAACCACTTGCCGTAACGCTTCATGCTAGGTTCCAGCAGTATTCCCAATTATGAGGGAGCAGGACAGGACCCCTAGTTCAATATTACAAAAGAGCATTTTAGAGTCCACAACCCTTGGCCTCAACTTACCTTTGGTGACCTTGGTTCAACAATAGGCTGCATAGAATCCCTACAGAGACTTATCAATTAACTATTAAAAATAAACATCATTTATGTAAAATGAATGGCCAGGTTATAAAATATGCCTTTCTAGATTAAATTTGGCTGAAACCTGCTTGGAATATTTAAAGCTGTCATTTTAAGGGTAGAAACACTTGATCAATCTCGTTTGATCTTAAGACATTTCTGAATCTCCTAAAGAACTCTTACCAAACAGGACAGTCAGTCATATCCCAATTTCTGTCTTCCTTTGTTCCCACTGCAAATTTCTTCTTCAGAGATAGTGTCTGGTGTATCTTGGGTAAGCACAAGTCTCAGACGATGACATTTGGCCATTTAAACTGTGAACAGTTCTATTAAAAGAAAATTGGTTAAATTGCTTAAATAAATTGTAGTATTTTCAGTAGAGAAACTGTATGCTAATAATTAAAATGATATTATAAATGATATTTACAATATGTAAATAAAATTAGATTACAAAATAATAACCATAATGCAGTTTTTCTTCATTTCTATATTAAAAATGTGTGTTTATGTAAAGAAAAATATCTCACATATTATGTTCTAAAATGTTAATACTTTAACATTGATTATTTTCTAAAGATAAGATCATGGTATTGTTTCATTTTCTTTTATATTTTTTTTCCTAATATACTCCACTCATATTTTAGGTCTTCATGCTGATATGTATTGCTTTTAAAATAAGAAAAAAGAATGTAAGGGGATTTCCATTTTGGAGAAAAAGAAATGGGATATCTTTAAGTTACGAAGAAATTCCATGCTATTTCAAGACAGTGTCTTTACAAGAGCAATTTCCCTCTTTAGCGGGTCCTGTGTTGGGTATGTCTTTCCCAACCAGTATCACCAAACAGCAGTTCTGGTCTTCACAGAGAAGCTGCTAAATGTTATGGGTGGGGAGGGGCAGGTGTTGGAATAGAGAGGAGATGTAAGCCTATGAGAAATATCATATGCTGAATGAGAAAGAACACATCAAACATACTGCAAAACCTCACGTTGCATTTTATCACCCTGACTCATTCACATGGTTGGACAAAATTTAAGACTCCAGAAAAAAGTATCATAGATGACTACCCACTTGTGGTGTTAAGAAGCCCTGCTCCAAATGACCCCACTCCACCAACTACCAAAGCATTTTTTTCCCTCACCATATAGTGAAAAATTTTCACATTTACTTCCTTTTTTAAGTAACTAAAATGTCACCATTCAGTTGGGCTATCAAAATCTTTTAAAATGCAATATTCCCCCATCCCTACCCTACGGGGTTAAGAAGTTAGAGCATGTGGTGGGTGTTTCTATGCTCAGACATTGGGGTTTATTAAAATTAGTTTAATCAAACTTCTTTGTTTCAAACTCAGATTCTAAGTTTGGGCACCCGGAAAACAGAAAAAAAGGGCTCAAGAAGGCAGGAAAGAACATGAAAGGGGCAACAGGATGAGTGAAGACCAACCCCACAATTCTCCACAGGTCCATCTGTTCTCAAAGGTGTGTTTAAACCAACCAGAACAAATCAGGACACCTGAGTCTTTTCAATAGATTTTTCTTTGATCATATTTCCAGCCTGAATGATTATTTTCAAATAATTTAGAATAGTAAAGAAAAATACTGAATTTCTTGATTGCCCAAGACTGAGTACTCTAAAGTGAATCTAATGAAAACGGGGGCGGGGGGGGGGGGCAGAATCACAACCTTTTCTTGAGATGGGAGGGAAAGGGGTCCATATCATGCCAAATCATTAGTTTAACTAGGTTTTTCCTGCCTGAGATGACCCATAGCTTGGGTGTCATTAAGACACAGCCTCTCTGTTTCTTTCCTTACTCAGAAAAGGAACGTTCCATTCCACGCAATTCATGAATTTTAAAAACCATGAACCTTCCTTCACATTCCAGAGGAACACAAGCGTTTTCCTGTAAGAGAGCTGTTTTGAGCATAAATGCTCAAGTGATTGCGATGGTGACGGGGAGAGGCCTTTTAGACTAAGCCTTTGTTCTGAGCTGGCTGGAGGCTCCAGGCCTAGGACTGCCAGTAGCGTCTGGACATATGGCTGGGCACAGAGAGCAGGGGCTGAATTTACCAACCACCAACTGCCATAATGGCCTTGTCCCTGGAAAATGGCCAAAATGTTGAGCCAACTGCCAGTGCCACCATGTTGTCATTAGACAATGGGCCAACAGAAAATTGTATGGCCATGGAAGACCACTAGCTTCCTCTAGTGGTGGAGCACAGTGGCTAATTTCTTGCCACTTTGCATCAGAAAGACATCCCTGAATTCCATGAACAAAAGGAAGGCACCTCCTAAAACAATCCTGTCCCTGTTTTAGAGTAGTGAACTTTCTCTACACCTTTCCAGGGAGCTAATATTTATAGACTCCTAATTTTAACGATAAAACTTGTCACCGAAACTCATGAGGCTCTCCAATGATTCTCCAATGCCCTTGAAATTAATTCTCAAAATCATTCCATGGCTTATGAGCCCTTGATGATATATTCCCCAGTCTACCTCTACAGCTGCACTAATTTACGTATCTTAAACACTTTCCCTTCAGTATTTGCACACTCACTCGCTCCCTTAGTTTGAAATGATAGTTACTTCCCTTCTCTGTTTTCTCCCTCTCATCTGGGTAACTCTTATGCATCCTTTAGGATTTAAATTATATACTACCACCTCACAGAGGTCTTCCTTGATCCCCCAAACTAGCCCTCCTCCTTTGTCCTGTTTTAGCACCCTGAATTTTCTTACCTAATTATTCATAACATTCAATTAAAACTGCTAATGTCAATATTTCCCATAAAAAATTCTCTTTGAATGCAGATATTATGGCTATCATTCACTTCTTTATCCTCTGCACACAACACAGGGATAGCAGATGTTTATTCAGAGGATGCATTTAAAGTAGCAGCAAATTCTAAAGTAATTAAAAAAAAGTGACGTTTATTCTGTGTGAAATATAGGCCAGGTATTAGGCTAGGTCCTGGTACATCTGTTATTTCATCTTCACTCAATACAATGAAGGGAAATTTTATTCTCTTCAATTTGTAGTGAGGAAAGTGAAGTTCAAAGACATTTTGATTTAACAACAAAGTATAATTTCAAAAGTCCATGGTTGACTAGATGATGAGGTAGCACAAGTTAACTATTGTCAATTCTTGCTTATTCATGTCAATGAAGGCATCACATGATGTGGCTATTCTGAGTGAATCATCATAAAATAATTTATGTCAGATTTTAGGTAATGTTTTTTATTCTTACATTTGAAATTTTTTTTATGTTCTTGATTGTCTCCAATGAAAATAACTTAAGTCATCCTGGAAAGTTCTTATTAGTGAGCTTTTCCAGCCAGAAGACAACAGAACATCACGAGGTGGAGAACAGAGAGAGGTCTGGGTAAAGAGTTCAGAAGACCTATTATGTAGGCAAGCACTAAGGAGTGGTACAAACCAGATGGATGACTTTGGTAAAGCCACTTTATGCCTCAGAACCTTATTTCTTCATCTTTAGATGAAGGGAAGCATGGACTAGACAGGATCTAGACAGGATCTGAAGGATCTGAAGGACCCCTCTAGATCTCAAATTCTATTGTTCTAATTCAAAGAGTCTCCACGAACTTCCTGGTTTATACTTGAAGCAAGGTGATGATTTTGTTCTGCATTAAAATCTCTTCAAAGCTTTTTATTTAGAGTAATTAAAATCTTGTTTGTGTTAGCCAAGAGCCTAATTAAACAGAACAAATAATGCCCAAAAGTATGTTGTTTTCTTTTTTACTAAAAATTCTCTTTACTTTTCTATTTCTAAATGTAGAGAACCAGGCTCAGAATTCCAATCAGATCCCTAATGTTGCTTAATGTTTTCTTGTTTTGAATCTCTTTGGAAATCAGCTTCATCTTGGAATTTTCGTAAGTTAAGAGTCTCTACGGGCTGGGGTTGTGACTCAGTGGTAGAGTGCTTGCCTAGCACTTGTGAAGCACTGGGTTCAACCCTCAGCATCACATAAAAAATAAATAAATAAAATAAAGTTTAAGAAAAAGGGTCTCTAATACTTCACCCACTAGAACTTGAGGTCCTTCCACTTTAATAATGCCTGATGGATTTTTCAACTACCCTTGTAGGTGTTCTAAGAAAGTATCCTCCAAAACATTATAAGAACACCAGGAAGGGAAGATATATTCCCCACATGATTGTTTTGTGCAACAACTGGCATGCAGCACCCAGTCTGTTCTCTGACCTTGAAGAAAAATACTTAACTTTCCTAGGCCTCTCATCTGTAAAATGAAAACAATAATATCAACTGTAGTGCTGTAGGAAGAGTTGATTGCAAATGTCTGCAAAAGCACTGCTCAGAGGCAGGTCTTCATTATGTTGCTTCTGGGATTTCTACCTATAGGTTTTACCATCAGCTTATACATGTCTTCAGTGAGTATGGCAGAATGTAAAGAACAATTTGCCTCGGGGATGGGGATGTGGCTCAAGCGGTAGCGCGCTCGCCTTGTGTGCGTGCGGCCCGGGTTCGATCCTCAGCACCACATACAAACAAAGATGTTGTGTCCGCCGAGAACTAATAAATAAATATTAAAAAAATTCTCTCTCTCTCTCTCTCCCTCCCTCCCCCACTCTCTCTTTAAAAAAAAAAACAAACAAACAAACAAACATTTGCCTCGGAACCAGAAGACCCAGGGGTAGTCCTGGTACTGATAGACCCTTACTGAAAGGTCTTTAGAAGCAGATATCCTTCTTCTTTTTTTTTTTTTTTATTAGCAGATGTCCTTCTTAATCCTCTATTTCTCACCTGTACATAGAGGAATACAATATAATAATTGCATACGTATATAGCAATTATTATATATATTATATAATTTAAATATATACATATAGCAATTATATATATATATATATATATATATATATATATATATATATATATAGAGAGAGAGAGAGAGAGAGAGAGAGAGAGAGACTAGAAAAGTTGTCTTAGAGTCTCACTAGCCAAATCAGAATCCCAAAGGACACTGACAAGTTGGAACCATGAGCCAGATTAAAATAGGGTTTATCTAACAAAGTCCTATGTTCATGGCCCCAAAGCAAACAACTAAAAGGAAACATACAATTGCAGGAGAACATGAATGGATAGAGAGTGAAAAGAATTGGAGACTGAAAGGAAAATACCAATCTACAGCACATTGCGGTTACCCAAAAGTTCCTATTCCATGGGCTTCTGTATCAGCCAGAGTCTCCTCTCCCACATGACGGGCTTCAGATGAGTGAAAGCATCACCCCTACAGACGTCTCTGCCAGGAGTAGCCCTTTTCTTCCAGTCCTTTGCTATGCACCATGTTTGTCACCACACTGATATCCCAGTATTATGTGCTACTTCTGTGGTGTTTGTTAGATTTTCAAATATAAATATGGGGCTTTATGTCTTTTAGGTAATTCTCTTTAGATTTGGTTCACTTTGGTTCATTATTCCAAATTATCAAGATCTTGAGGGATTTTTCTTTGGTCACAGTCTCTTTTCCTCTGGATGCTGATGGATCTCAAATTGTGGATTATGTGGAAGGATAGAAGGGATGGGCCTGTATAATATCAGATATTTGAAATGTTAAATATACAATATTTAATATGTATGTATTTAATATGTAATATATATTTGATTTTTAATAATATACAAAACATTTAAATTATTTTGTATTTAATTAATTATACTGAATGTATTATTATATTGCATATTTCTTTCAATTGAAGTATGAATTTCAACCCTCCTCCATGTGCATATCCTATACCTAGTCCACTGGTCAACAACACTTATCATTTCAGGAAGACTTCAGAGAGACCAAGAGAGAATGGCTGAGAATGCTCTGGGGAATTCAAAAGAACACAGCAGACCTTGTTCTGTCTCTGGAGAGAAGGGGCCAAGAGAAACACATATAATCATATAAGAAATACTAATTTGTGAAAGCTCAAAAAATAAAGAGCATCCCTAAGCTAATATAAATGACTCTCAGTTTTTTAAGTTAAGGGGAAAATTTGCAAAGATGAAATACTTAAAGTGTTCATCCCCAAATGTTAATAGAGATGCAGAATGTGCAGCATTATACCTTCCTTGGATTTTTCATATTACCTCATCTAGCATGTCTAAAATTCAGGTTTCTATAATAAGAAAAAATAAAATATTTTGGTTCTGGAAAAAAAAAAATCCATGCATGAACCTTTTGTTCAGGCCTGGTTCTCAGGCTTGGCTAAGAGGAAACAGAACACTTCCACCTACTGATTCAGTGAATGCTCAGGACAAATCCTGACTGTCAGGGACAGGAGGCATTTAAGTGGCTGTAGTGTGCTGTCTAGAACTAGGCATTGCTGAGTCAGACCCTCTTGAGTTGTCCCCCAGATCCACCCCAATTTTTCCACTAGATACTACCTCAGTCTTAAGCCCAGGTCCCTCCTCTTCATGTATAATTCTTTCCCTCAAGTTTCTCTGTGTGTCCTATGTCCTGGACACTCCTCTACCCAGGAGTTGAAGTTCTGCTCAAAAGTCCTGACCCAACAGTTCTAATGCTTTTCCCCTCCTGGACTTGCCTGTGGATACCCCTACCACTCTGGGCTTTGTCCACTTCCCTCCTGTGAGATCCCTGATATTTTGAAGATGTGACTCTGTACTGTTTGATCAATTCTGCTTACACTGTGAAGAGAGGCTGTGAAGAGAGGCTAAAGTGTGCTGAGGGAGGAGAGATTAACCTAAAAAGAATTCACAAGGGAAGAGACTTAACCAGCTTCACAGACATACCAATTGTAATTGCACACAGCCCTGCACTCAGAAGTGTGCTAGATTGAATGTTCTGCTGTTGGTATCTTGAAATTTCTAATAGCGTTTTGAATTTTTATTATGTAAGTTGCATTTATCATATTTGTTTATATTTTCTATATTTTGTGATGCTTTGACACTTGGGGCCTTGTGAGCCAGGGGCTGTCCTTTCCGTAGTTAGCTAATTCCCAGATTCAGCAAACAACTTGTCTATGAGCGTGCCTTTGTTCTGCAATCCAGCCAAACCAGAGCCAATGCTCCAAATCACCTCCCATTTTTTTTTTTTTTTTTTTTTTGCACTTTGGGAAGCAATATTTATCTGCCCTAACCATCCCGGGAACAAGTATTGGACAACTAGGGAATATCCTTATAGCTCAGGGCCCACCAAAACAATTAAAATTATATAATTGTAGGTAAACTCAGCTTCTAGTCCTGCCTTTCTAGTTCCTTCTCTTGAAAACCACCATAAAGCCTCTGTCTCATGAATCCCCTCACTCTTTCTGCCTTTTGACCTTGGTTAATTATATTTTTGAAAGCATGTTATATATTCTCACCACAAAAATGCATTTGTTAGCTAGGCTTAAACATTCCATAATTTGTATAGACTTCAAACATTGTGATATACATAATAAAATTATATAATGTTATCTATCAATGAAAAATGTTTTTAATTTAAATATTAAGAATTATGGCATTATACATTGTAAAGATAAATGGCAAAATCTGTGCTAATAATTCAAAATTTTACTGAGAATGGTATACATAGCAAATTTTATTTTATTTTATTTTTTTAGTTTGACAAAATTTATTGGTATTTTAGTAAAGACATTCATCTCAGTTGTTTCTCTCTCTTCATCTTGACCTTAGGTTAATATTTCATTTGGGTCAAGAAAAGAATATGTAGGAGAGGGATGTTATTTTAACAAACAGTAAAATGGACAAAATGGATAGTTTGCCTACATAAAAATAATTAAATCATGTTAAGAACTAATAGTTGTATATACATTTCCATTGTTTTACTTAGGGCTCTTTCTAAACTTCAATGCAAGTGAACAAGAGTTAGAAATATATACAGGCTGCTTCTCTGGAATTATTACCAATAAAAAGAGTTCAGTGAGTTAATTACCACCAATAAAATAGTTTGAAGCTTCCTCCAAATTTAACATTGTAGGAGTTTTCAAGGAAATCATATTACCATATTTTTGTTGTCTGTGACTATTCTTTTAAAGATGTGTTTGTCACATTAAAAAATAATGTCCATATACAATACAAAAATAAAAAACAAACACCCGTGATACACAAATCTTAACAGTATATGTGGTGGGAGATTTCATAAAATGTGATTGAAGATGCATTTTCTTTCCTTCTATTTTTAGTACCTTAAATGTGCTTTTGAGAAGACACTGGTCAGTGGTCAGTAAGTGTAATATGTGTGTGTGTGTGTGTGTGTGTGTGTATTTTTCAAATAAACCATAGAATTGTACTAATAAGAAATCTTGCAGTGAGTTCAATTTAAATTGGGTTTAACAAGTTAGTAACTTAAATGATTAGACAAAGTTACAGAAAGTGCATCTTCTCATGTTGTCTTCATACAATGTTAAATTTCTCCTTTTTTTGGTGTTTATACATTTAAAAAAATAAAAACCAGCCAAATGCTTAAGTATTATATACATTTAAATTTTTGGTGGTGGTTTGTATTTTAAAAGAAACAGCTTCCTTATGATTTGCCTCAAGTTCTGATGGAAATGCTTACAGGAACTAGTTATGAACAAAAACCAAGAGAATCACATTCAGAATACTGATTTACTTTGGTAGCAAATGGTTGTTCTTTGAAGACTAATGAAGGTAGACTAGACCCATTAAGGTGTGTGGGCTATTTCAAATACTTGATATTTCACATAAAAATTTAAAAAGAAATAAAAACATTTTTAAAAGCTGAGCGTTTGTATCTACTGATAGCAATGCTAATGCCTAGTATATGATGACTTGAAACAAAACAAATGCCCATAAGGAAAAAAGCTGTATTTTAATTTTATCTAAATTTATTATCAGTCAATAGTCCAGTCACATTTTCCTTTTAGTACAATACTCTCTTCTTTATATAAGGCTGTTCCTGGGAGCCAGACAGTTTAGGCAATGAGGGAGTTAAGTTAGGAAAGTAACTGCTTGCAGTTTTAAAAAGATAGTAACTTTTTGTTTCCTTCTTAATGTGCTAATAGTTGTGCCTAAAAAAAAATATGCAATTCTTAAAAAGGTACAATTTCTGATTTCTTTATTATCTGTAACCTTTGGAAACTAATCACATGAAACTACAAAATTAGCAAATGTCTTGAAATCTGTATGTAAAACATAAATTACCTCTAATTTCAAACTCTCATTTATTAGTGTACCACTCAATCTTAAAAACAAAACAAAACAAAAAGAAAAAGAAAAAAGAAAAAAAAAAAGCGGCTCCAAAGATAGTCTTATACCATTCTTTAAAAAAGGAACTGTTCCTTTTAACTTTACACCCACCCCACACCCCAATTTCAAAACACATCATTTAATTGTCTTGGTCATGGACATGTCCAAGATGAGATTTTATGTTTCATTCCCATCGCTTCTGGTTATCAGAAAACCCGTGCTTTCCTTTATTGAAAGAGTTTGGTCCAACTGATGTTGGTGTATCCCTTCCAATATTCTACATCCTCATCTTTGCTCCTGGAGTCATTTCCTCTGGTTCACTATCTTCATCTTCATTAAAAGCTGCTGCTACTGGAAGGGTTTTTGGAGCAAGAGATGGAACAGTTTCTTTAGGCTTACTTGATCCAAGTTTGATGGATACGACTGACGCTTTCTTTGTTGTCTGACTACCTATGTCAAATCCAAACTTGGAGATCTTTGCAGACTTTTTTGGGAGGTCTACAGCTTCTTTTTCGACTGCAACTGGAACTTTTCCCTCCAACTCGCTGCGGCTTTTCAGGCTTCTCCTCTCCTGCCTTCCCATCTGCCATTTTCCCTGCCTAGGCCTCCCCTCAGCAAATTTTTAAATACCATGACAAGTTGAGAAAGAGATTTGGAAGAAATAATGGAACCCAGTGCCTTGCACATGGTAGGCAAGCACTCTACTGCTGAGCCACCACCCTAGTCCCTTGAGGACTGAGGCACTCTTTCCCTTTTGAACAAATGGCCCTGCATTTTCATTTTCCACTCTACCTGCAAATGATGTGAACAACTTTAGAGATAAAGGACATCATTTACTATCCTGTCACTGAACCCCTAAAATACACTGATAACAGTGGACATGAGGGAGAAAGTCTTATGGAGTGCCTAATATGAGATGTTTTGGTCATTGGAATTAAGAATAGGACTTGGTTAGAAAAGGGACTTCCTGTCCCTTGGCTTCCAGCAAGTTCATCACCCCCTGTTGAAGGACACATCCTGTTATCACAGGCTGCTCCATACCTAAGGGAGAGTAGCCGAAGACTCATGGAGAAGGTCACCCATGCACAGTAAAAATAAAACAAAATAAAAATCATGTGGCACTTGCACTAAATTCTAACTGGACATTCCTGGCACCATGATAAGCCTAGGGACACACAATATCGTTCTCAGGCATCATTGGTCACATTCTGCATTAAACATGGAGCGGGAGCAGTTAACAGTTTCCTGGCCTCAGACAGCTGACTGTATTTCAAAATCACCTAAGAAAGTTGAAGATTTTCAGGACCCACTTAACTGTTTAATGAGAATCTGGGAATATTGTGAATATTGTGGGAAGGTTTTTACAAAATTTTTTTCATGTGATTCTAATACAGTATTCCACAACCAGCATCTGGAATGACAAACTGTTGAAGCTACATATATTTTAGAACTATTCAATTTACACCAAGAATCAATTTCAATTATATAAACATTATGCAAAACCTGGTGAAATTCTCCTTTTAGAGTCTGATAGAGCTTGAATCTTAAATGTCCTCCAAATACCCATGTATGGTTGGTCCCTTAGTGGGAAGTGGTAACACCTTCAAGAAATGGAGCCTACGTCATCAGGAGCATGCCCTTAGAGGGGGACCTGGCCTTCCTCTTCCTCTCTTTTCCTCCCTGGTCATAAGGAGAATGGTTTTGTTCTACCATGTGCTCCCATCAGATACAAAGCAAGAGGGCCAACCAGTTGTGGATTGAAACCTCCAACCCTTTCAGTCAACACAAACCTTTTCTCATAAGTTAATTGTTATAAAGGCTTAAAAATACTTCCTAACACTGGAAATCAATGATTTTTATTTATCTGAGAGAAAAAAAAAAACATGAGATTTTCCAGCTGTGACTACTGAACCATTTGCACCATATTTGCAAAAAGGTGTGCACCCTTTTGACAGATACCTTTCACATCTCCCCAATAAATAGAACAGTTAATGGTAATGCTTTCATATAATACAAGAAAGCTCTCTATGTGCATTCTTCTGATATTTAATTTCGCTGCTGAAATGCAAAGAAGGACAGGCCTATTGAAACTGCCTCGGTATCATGCCTTCTAATTGGATGCCATCACTACCAGGTATTTCTACTCCAAAAGTTACAAAGTGCGTCAGTACAACATGGCTTCTCTGAAGAAATGGCTGTTAAAAGCAAGACCCTCTATGGCCACTTCTGTTCTACCCACTCTTCCAAAGCCAATAGATAGAAAGGGCTGGTGATCAACTTTGGGCTCTGTGTTCCTTGCTATCCTGAAACTTCCACCCCATAGCATATTTTTTGGGGGGGAAGGTGGTAATGGGGATTGAACTCAGGGATGCTTGACCACTGAGCCACATCCCCAGCCCTATTTTGTGTTTTATTTAGAGACAGGGTCTCACTAAGTTGTTTAGTTCCTTGCTTTTGCTGAGGTTGGCTTTGAACTCAATATCCTTCTGCCTCAGCTCCCACCCCCAACTGCTGGGATTATGGGTGAGTGCCACTGGGCTCAGGACATAGCATACTTTAAAATAACCAATATTAGGGTTAGTCTGGATAAGACTTCCGAACAATTATTAGCCAATCTCTAAAAAAGCATTTCACATAGGCCCAACTAAGGGCCTCAAGACAGCAAGGCCAGTCCAGGCAATGCTTACATATGGCAATTGTCTCCTCTCATTCCTTTCTTGGGGAACTATCCCTCTCCTAACTCTGTATGATTCTTATGAGTCTGTCAATCAAGGCATCTCAACTTCTCCACCAAAGAGAGAGGAGTGAGAGCTAAGTTGGCAGCAGAGCCCTCTCATCTCCTGGATGAGTGATCACATTCACAAGGCAGAAAATGCAGATACCACTCCAAAACAGTAAATCGGCTGCACTCAGGGAGAACTACTGTTACTCATTTATTGTGTATCCCTCCCATCAGCACACATACACACAATTGAATACACTGTTTTGCAATCTATCTTTTTTCACTTAATCCATATTGAATTTTTTTCCCATTTGGTAAAATATTCTTCTGCATCTTTTTAGTTATTATCTGCAACAGCATGCCTCTATATGGTTGTTCCAGCCTACCATGGGGCATTTGTGTTTTTCTGACTTTTCACTATTATAAATGACGCTCTAATGGCTCTCTGCTTAAATCCAAATCCTGTCTTTTCCTAATACAATACCCTGCTCTCAGTCATTTACCATTTTTCTAAAATGAATTTCAAATTTTTCTGGAGAGCTTACTTCTTTTAATTGGCTCTTTCTATAAGGAAGGGACACTCGAAGGCTTGGAGGGAAGAAGAATTTCAGTCAAGTCTAATCAACTCCCAAGGTTAGAATGATAAATTTCCTTCAGTAGACGTGAGGAGATCATAATGTTCTCGTAGAACAAACAAATCCTTGACATTTTTAGGGTGAGAGTGTGGGTGTACAGAAAAAGCTTAGATCAAATTATCATATATACAAGTTTCCATTACACTTTTAATGAAGAATGAAAGTAATATTTATCTATTTTAGAATATGAAAGTAATATTTATCTATTTCTTCTGTGTTTGTGTTGCATTTAACCTGGTATTAATTTCCTTCTGTTGAGTTCACTGCTGACTGATGCTCTCTCTAGGCTGTGCAATGGTACCATCTTGTGGCTGACACAAAAGATAATCAGAAGACACATGGCTTTCTAGTGTGTGAAGGTATGAGAAATATCAAGGACCCTAAAGTCCTTATGTAAAAAAAAATGCAAGCATATTTCTGCAGCAATACAATGTGTGCACGTTATTTATTGACTTTTTTGCAAGTGTGTATATTGAGCAATTGCTCAGAGAATTCAACTGATGTCAATCTGGCATGAGTGGAAAAGTTTCAGAACCTTCTAAAACACTATCAATTGACAGGAAAAATGATTATATGAATATTGAGCTCTCCTGCTGTGATAGTAAATCATTCATAAGAAACTTTGGAATAGTGAAGACATCATAAGAGCTGATGATGGAGTAATTGGGTTCCAGTGCCAGCTACCAGTTCCAGTGACCTTGGGCCACTCAGAGTACCTGAGCTATGATACTAAGGTCACATACAAGGAATGTGCTGAAATCTGCTAAAACATCAGGCAAAAATTTTAAAGTTTATTATTATTGTTCAAACAGCTGGATTAGCAATCTGATCTTTTTAAATAAAAAAAGAAGGTTTGTATATATTTACATGTTCTCAGGTGTGATCCCATAGATTGTCCCTGAAATAGGAGCAAAGGGTGCTCTGAAGGGAAGATGTTAGAAAGAAAATATGGTTAACAGCAAAAGGTTCAAAAAGAAAAATTAATCTATTCTTTCAAGTGTCAAACATTTCAAGCATTAGTAAGATCCATGAATAGCAATCAGAGGCTGAAGACTGTTTTTCTATGTAGAGCCTTTGAAAAACAATGGAGGACAAAACCCTATTTAAAAAAACACAAGAGCAAGGGAGAAATCACAAAAGAATACAAACAAATTTCTATTTATAATTAAAATTCATAAGCCAAAGATGAAAACACACAACTGAAAGGCAAGCATACTTGACTTTTACAAGTCATTTGCCACAAATGGAAATAATAATTGTTTAACACTAATAGGCCAAAGGGATACAAATGCACCTTAAAAAGAAGAAATATGATTTAAATCATATTAAAAAGAAAGTCCAACATGTTGCAACCAAATAAATGCAACTTAAAAACTAATTAGAATAAGTTATATTCCATGTATGTATGTCAAAATATACTCTATTGTCATGCATATCTAAAAAGAACAACTAAAAAATTTAAAAAATAAAACAAACTATTAGATATTATTTTCCACCTATCAAATATCAGGAAAAAAATCTTTAATGAGAAAACTCTGTGCTGGAGAGCTTCTGCTGAGACTATCAGGTGTTCCTGGTGGAACAATATGTAAATGTAGCCTCCTGACATCATACATCATGGTCCTTACAAATGTATATGCTTTTAAGAAACATCAGTTCCACTAATGGATGTTGAATATTGCAAGGATGGAGAATGCATGGTCTGAGCCACACACCTGAAATTGCTTCCCAGCTCCACAACTCACTAGGCAAAAAATTGGACAGGAAATTACTTGACCTTTATGTGCCTCAAGTCTCTTATTTGTAAAATGGGCTAATGCTATCCATTTCACGAGGTAGTAAAAATACATGTCTAAACATACATGTCTATACAGTAAAACATTTTAAAGCATATTGTGGACTACTCTGCAGCTAGTAAAACTTATGTTTATAAGGCTTGATTTCTTCATCTGGTAAAGGGAAGGGATATGGCAGAACTATTAAGAGAATAAGAATGACAGTGAATATGAGAGGGTTTTGGAAATGGTAAAGTCATATAAAAATTGCTATTTATTACTATTTGTTATGGTTTATAGGAAATCAAATATGAAAGGAATTATAATTTTAATGAACATTTGCTCCCTGCCAGAAACTGCACAAATTATCTTATTTAATCCTCAGTCTGAGTTGCCAGTTTTCAATCATAAAATCACACAATGCCAGTTAAATTTAAAGTTCAGATAAGCAATGATTAATTTGTTAGTATTCAATTATTCTATGTTTATCTGAAATACTTTGGATATACTCATACTAAAACCTTGTTTATCTGAAATTAACCGGGCATCCTATATTTTATTTGGCAACCTTACATCAACCTAAAATCAGGTACAATAATTATATATATAATAAGAAAAGAGAGAGTGAGGTTCAGTTTGGGCTGTATGATGGGAGATCCCCTTCCTAGTATGTTCTATGTAGAATAAAAAGTTTTAACCTAGAGACAGAATGAGAAAGCCAGATTATTATTATTTTCCGGTTCTCATGACTGTGTCATTGTTATTTAAAATATTCTAATTTCTCACAATACATGAATCCCAAACCCAAATACAAAATATAAGACTGTGTTGCAAAGCCAAATCTAAGTGATTTTGGAATTTTCAGCTATTTTGGAGATGGACAATATCAGCCCCTTCTCTTAGTGCAAATTATCTATAGAGATGGGAGAGTAACCATGTAAATACTCATAGGCCATTCCAAGCTGATAAGATGTCAGGGTCTGGGAACTAAATCTGGAGGTGCTTCATTTCCATTGGTTGGTGTCAGTTGACTTGTTTTTGCTGTTTTGGTGGACCCCGAAATGATCATGACTGTTTGCTTCACTTCAGTGTGCACCATCCCTCCCCATTTTTAATCAGTGCCACTCAGAGGATAAGATGTAGCCCTAGTGATGCAGTGGCATTTTCAATGCTTTTTTTTTTCTCCTGGAGAAAGGGTGTCACATTACTTTTGCAAAAGTTGGGTACAATATAAGACCAATATTCGATATTATACTGCAAAAGGGTGGAAGGTGTGTGTGTGTGTGTGTGTGTGTGTGTGTGTGAGAGAGAGAGAGAGAGAGAGAGAGAGAGAGAGAGAGAGAGAGAGAGAGAGAGACAGAGAGGAGGAGAAACAGAAAGAGAGAGAGGTTGGAAGGTATGAGTTAGAGAGAGAGAGAGAGAGAGAGAGAGAGATTTAAATTGGAGACAGACCTAGTAAGAGGGCCTTAGGAGACCTGGTTCCAATTTCAGCACTTCAATTAACTATTTGTGTGACCTCCCACAAGTCCCCCTATTCTTTCTGAGCCTCATTTTTACCATTTGAACAAATAAATACCTGTCTACTCTATTTGGGAACAAAGTTTCAAACCTAAAAGGCATGTTGATTGTATGTTACCAGGAGAAGAAAGATTATAATTGGTTTATGATTGACTCTCCCTTAAGAAGCTGTAATAGAATATATTTTGCCTTCTTGATGCATGCTAATTAGACAATTATTTAACTGTTTCTCTTTTAATGACTTTCTACTGTTTTTTGAAGACTTCTGTCTATTACATGTAATTAAAACCTCTATCTCTCTTACACATAAATATAATAATTGGTTCAAAGCAAAATAATTTCAGAAGTAAGGGGGCAAATTTCAAATCACCACTGCCCATCTGGAAAGTTTGGTTATAAGAGAGTATTCTGTTAAAGACAAAAATATTTCCAGAAACACCAAAGGAAATAAGAATGAAAAATGTCAGAGTTGAAGACAAAGGCCTTTATTAGTGCATCTCACTCTTCTGAGTGACCAGAATCACCTTGTGAGCTGGTTAAACTTTCAATTTTCTGGGGTCCCATACCAGAGATTCTGATTCAGGAGGACTGGAGTTGGTAAAAAGAAAAAATTGTGTATTTAACACAATATACAAACATCTAGGTGATTCTGATGGGAGTGATCTACTGTGGACATGTTGAGAGATGCTTGTCAGCACCAGTAAAATATAAGATTCTTAAATAAATTAAAGTAGAAAGAACTGGTAGAAGGCAGAATATGGACTTAATTCAATACGAAGTTCTGGAACAGGAAAGACAAGACCCTCCCAACAATGAGGGTGAGGAGAGAATTCACAGAAATAGCTTATCTGTCAAAATGTCTCTAAGGTTGATCTACAATAACCAGTTAGTGAAGACAAGGGCAGACAACAGACAGACTTAACAGCCAAATGGTCCATGTTAAGTTTGAAGAAAAATGTGAGAGGACAGATGACCCCAAGATAAAGAGTCTCTGAGATGGCAGAATTGTTAAAGCCTAACAATATTTGGAGCAAACCAGGAAAGTCACTGGCCAGATGGGGAAACCTATACATCAAAAATGAGAGTAATAAGAAACAAAAATGTGGGTGTTCTTATAGTTATTAGAAACAGGTATACCATGTTCATGGAAAGTTTTTTTGGTGGAAAAATAAATCAACATGTGTTTAGTATGAGAACATTCTTACAAATAATTTTTAAAAGATGTTCTGCAAGAACTATAGGATAGAACATAATAAAATATTTCATAGGCATAAAGAATGAATGATAAGGGCCTGGGGACATAGCTCAGTGATAAGGCACTTGCCTAGCATATACAACACCATGGGTTCAATCTCTAGTACCTCAAAATTTAAAAAAAGAAAGAATGAATGTTATGGTGATATTGTTTGGATCTGAAATGTCCCCCAAAGACTATTGTTAAAAGACTTGGTCCCAGAGTAGCACTACTTGGTGGGGTGGGAGTGGGGGTTAAAAGGTGAAGACTAGTTGATTTTAAGATAATTTAGGGCATGCCTTTCAAGGGGACTGTGAGACCCTGATGTCTTCCTCTTCCTCTCTTTTGCTTCTGACCATGAGGTGAGCAGTTTTGCTCTGATATATGCCCTCACCATGATTTGCCGCTTCACTGAAACCTTAAAGTAAAGTACTAGAGTCAATTGGACCATGGGCCATGAAACAGTGAATCAAATAATTTTATCATTATAAGTTGACTATCTCAGGTATTTGTTATAGTGATGGAAAGCTGACTCATAAATATGGTTATTACTTATAGTATTTTACAGTTAAGAAGGACTGTATGGCATTATCTTTGGACCTCAGCACCTAGCACAGTGCCTTTCTGTTAACCTACCTTTCAATTACATCCTGGCAAGAGAAAGACCTGTTATGTATTTCTCATACACTTTCTTTTGGATGATATCTGTGAAAGCATGTGTGTCTCTTCAGTGATCCAAGTTTCTGCTATAACTGCTTTCTTTGTTGATCCCAGCACCTAGCCAGGGAGACCATTCTCAACAGTCCTAGCACTGGTTGGGTGGAACACCTAAAGTCTGATATTATACTTTTTATAACAACTCCTCTTCCCATTTATTCCCCCAAGTCCCTAAGACTAGCAGCTGCTTCTTACAGATTCTAATCTCTGGGTTTCACTACATTTCCCTTTTCAAGCTCCTTTGCTTTTTATCTATAACCAACTATTCTGTCCCCTCTAGTACCCATAAGACCAAGATCTGTACTATGCTCCTAAATCTAGAGTGGTTTCTGTTCTTCTGGCCAGACCCTGTCTAATATATTTGGCAAAATCATAGGAAATATGATTACTAAGTTCTGAAAGCACAGGCCAAAGAACAGTCCATTTGTTTCAGAAGAATCCAGAATAAATGATCTAATAAATTAAATTGGAGAAGTAGATCCTTATTAATAGCATATTGTTATAGTTTGGATTTTTAAATGACCCCATGTGTTAAAGGTCTTGCTCTTCACTTCTTGACCACCATGAGTGAATAAGCCACATCTGTCACATGCTGCTGCATGTGAAAGATGTTCTGGAAGCCACAGGACCAAAGCAACAGGGCCAAGTGACCACGGACTGAAACCTTCTAAATCATGAGCCAAAATGAATCTCCCCTCCTTGTAAATTGATTATCTCATGTATTTTTGTCCCAGCAACAAAAAACATATATATATATATACACACACATACATACACACATATGTGTGTGTGTGTGTGTGTGTGTGTGTGTGTGTGTGTGAATGTGAATGCTTCCCCCATCCTGGAATAACTCCTTACATGTATTACCTTAACATGGTTGCTATTTTTGACTTCTCTGAATTTTTACATAGATCTCCAAGAATATCATAGAATCTTCACAGAAGTCTCTCCAATTAACACTGTTAACCTTGATCCCGAGTGTTCTGAATTCTAATACTTCTTTGTTTCCACAATTTTTTGAGTATTTTACCAGGTATGTTATCATTCAGAGCCTTCTCATGGATCACTCTCCAAATCTGAGTAGCCAACAGAATTCTTAGGAAAACATAAATGCCGGGAACCCACTTCCTCTCCTAATCTGAATCAAATTTTTTTTTTGTAGCGAGGAGAGACTGGTGTAGGGTAGGAAAAGCTTCTATGTATTTGTTATATTCTCCAGATGATAAATCCCTCAAGATTGGGGACTTTTTATTTCTTTTTTTCTTTTTTAATATTTTTTAGTTGTTGATGGACCTCTATTTTATTTACTTATTTATATGTGGTACCGAGAACTGAACCAGTGTCTCCCACATGCCAGGCAAGCCTTCTACCACTAAGCTTCGACTCCAGCCCCGACTTTTTATTTCTTTTATAGCTTTCACTGTGCTTTAACACAGTGTAAGCAGAAAACAAAATCTGTCCATTTTTCCAATGAATTGTATGAGGAAATATTCCCAAGAAGACCAGGTGGTGTCACTAGCGCCTAATTAATATATTTGGCCCAGTGAGCTGCATCTCACACAGCAGAATTTGAGCTTCCCTGGACTCACTGATTCTACACTTGAATTTGCCTTCCCATCTGTCATCTTTCCCAAGAGGTAGTTGCATAAACCTCACCATGAAAATAGCAAAACCTAAGCAGGGCTAATAATGTGGGTTCTCTGAAAGGAAAGGACGGCATGCCCTGAGGCCACTAGGTTTCATGACACAAACCAAAAACAAAAAAGTGCAAAAGTGGGCCTCCTGTTGGCCCAAGGCCCAAGATTTCATTGCACTGGATTCTTGGCATTAGTGTTCTGAAGAACAAGATTCAGAATGAAACTCTTAAGGAACTTGCAAGAAAAACTAACTCCATCTAGATTACATTTTATTAGCCTTTTGCAATCTCGTTAGTTTTCAATAACATTTGAAGTAGTTACTTGAAGTTTAGTTTTTTCTTTTTAAAAAAAATTTTTAGTTTTTTTTTAATATGCCTTCTGTTATCTCATTATTGACTTATATCTTTCCTGATTCCTAAATTAGTGAATTAATCTAGCTTTACCATGAGCTGTTTATTATGATACATCTAGGTGACATAGAACCCTTCATGTCTGGCAGAAGTTGTAATTACTTTTAATTACTAACAGCTTCAGAACAGCATGTGTTCCAAAAGCAGTTTCTATACAAGTTCAGACATGGCTATACTTAAACATTCCAGAACTCCAATTCTGTGGTTGCATTAAAAATTCATTACCATAGTTGAAAGGAAACAAAAATTAAGATTTATGGTACCTTAAAAGTACCTTAAAAGTACCTTAAAAGGTACCTTAAAAGTCCCTATTACCTTTCTTAGGCAACAACTATAACTTAATCTTCTCCATTTGAGTATCTACTTGGGAAAACAAGATTTTCTGGATAATCGCCTCCTTCATGTTAATTGACCACAAGTTCATCTGTGTTTAGAGTTTAAGTTTCAGTAAAGAGGGAGGCATTGAATGGTAAACAGATCTCTAGTATTAAGAGATCTGTCTGAGGGGCTGGGGATGTGGCTCAAGCGGTAGCGCACTCGCCTGGCATGCATAGGACGCTGGGTTCAATCCTCAGCACCACATAAAAAATAAAATAAAGATGTTGTGTCCACCAAAAAACATTTTTAAAAACTCACTCTCTCTCTCTCTCTCTCTCTTAAAAAAAAAAAAAAGAGAGAGAGAGAAAGAGATCTGTCTGAAATGAAGGCCTTTGCTAGCTGGTCCTGGAGAGAACCTCAGTCTCTACTCACCCCTACATTCCTCTCCTTCAAGACTTACACCCTTAAATATCCACTTGACTACCTCTGTCATCTCAATGAACATCCAGTCTCTACACACATTTCACAACAACCTGCTGGAGGAGTTTGTGTGTCGGCAGTTACTAAGCAATCATACTTCCTGGGCATTAAGACAGTCCCATCTGTTCCCTACTTGGTACAGAAGAAGTTTTGGTCTTCAAACATTAACCAGTCACTGCCCAGCACTCTATTCAAAGATCCTGTCAGAGAGGTTTACAAGTTCTTCTCCCACTCACTTTGTGGAACCACACTATGGTGAACTCAGGGTGCTGAACTTTGATGATGTGGATTTCCATCACATTCCATCACATTCTCTTGAAACAATAGCAATGCCACCAGGAAAAAGAAGAGGAGAGAAGAGAAAAGCTGCTTTTTAGGCAGTACACTTCATTTAGTCAGAATTCACCCTCATTGCAAATGACTTTCTAGAAATCCTAAGTGAAGATCAAAGATCATTTTCTAAATTGTCAATATCAGCTTTGTTTCTCTAACAGGGTCTCTTTTCCATGGTCAAGCATTTGCTAATGGCATTGAGATTCATTCCCCCTCTCTCTCTCTCTCTCTCTCTCTCTCTCTCTCTCTCTCTCTCCGCCTCTCTCCTCTCCCACTCCCTTGCCCTCTGTCTTAAAAACAATGTCACTCTCTCATTTCTTCTCTGCACAGTAAGATGCTATCCATTGCCTTGCCTCCAGACCTATGCCATGTTTTCCCAGCTTCCAGCATGTCCAAAGACTGGTTAGTAAAGTGTCATTCTGTGGGGAAATTTCTAACACTAGCAGGCTAAGATCCACAGGGTTGTGTGCCTTCCCCTCACTATCATCTACTGCCCCCACACTCCCTCCCACTCAACCTCTAGCTTCCAAGTGTATCTGAACTGTATTGATGTCCAAAACATATCAGCTAAAAGACTTCCCATTCCCCAACATCCAAAATGAGAAACTGGAACCTTGGGCCAGACACTGTGGCATAACATATTCACGATTTCGGTGCACCTGTCTCATTCACCTACTCCAATTTTATGATGTTTCCCTGCAAAGGATCAGTAACCAAAGGCAGATGCCGCAACCTTTTAGAAATTGCTTGTAAAATAATGATGGAGCAAGAGATTTTGAAGTGGGTTTCAAATTTCTACATAAATGAACATCTCCTGACATACATCAGGGACAGTTTACTGTACCCAGTGAACTGAGTGCAGCTAGGATGCCAGTTGTTGCAGTGTGACTGCAGGACAGTTTTTGCCATTTGTATTTTTCAGTTCTTCTTCAGCTTCACTCTACAAATAAAAATTTCAAGGATTTCCCAGACCATAAAGGTAAAGGTGATGCCGGATACCCAATTGCTGTATTTTCTAAGCCATGTAGATGTTAGACTCCTTCATGGACCTCAGAGTTAGCCTGGGATTCTAGAAAAGGCAGTTCTTTTTTCCTGTTCTTAAGATTCATCTTGTCCCTTAGCCCATTTTGAGAGAGATTCTTCTAATCTCCTGTAGCACCTCTCCCATACCATTTGTACCAACAATTTGACACTTAGAATTAAAATGCTTCAGGATACAAAGAAATACTTTAAGATTATCCACTGACAATCCCACCTATTGGTGGCATCTTCTCTATCTCACCCCCGTGGCCAATTAATGATGAGCCACACTTCTGTGGATGAGGAACTGACTCCTTCCTTACATAGTTTGTTTTCATTAATCTCTCTTTTTTAATTGATTAAAAAAAAAAAACAAATGACAGTGGAATGCATTACAATTCTTATTACACATATACAGCACAATTTTTCATATCTCTGGTTGTATATAAAGTAAATTCACACAATTCATGTCTTCATACATGTACTTTGGATAATGAGTCCATCACATTCCACCATCCTTGCTAACCCCCTGCCCTCTCCCTTTCCCTCCCACCCCTCTGCCCTATCAAGTGTTTGTTTATTCCTCCCATGCTCCCCCTCCCTACCCCACTATGAATCAGCCTCCTTATATCAGAGAAAACATTCGGCATTTGTTTTTTGGGGATTGGTTAACTTCACTAAGCATTATCGTCTCTAACTTCATCCATTTACCTGCAAACACTATGATTTTATTCTCTTTTATTGCTGAATAATATTCCATTGTGTATATATGCCACATTTTTAATCCATTCATCTACTGAAAGGCATCTAGGTTGGTTCCACAGTTTATCTATTATGAATTGTGCTGCTATAAACATTGATGTGGCTGTTTCCCTGTAGTATGCTGATTTTAAGTCCTTTGGGTATAGACCGAGGAGAGGGATAGCTGGGTCAAATGGTGGTTCCATTCCCAGATTTCCAAGGAATCTCCATACTGCCTTCCATATTGGCTGCACCAATTTGCAGTCCCACCAGCAATGTATGAGTGTACATTTCCCCCCACATCCTTGCCAACACTTCTTGTTGTTTGTCTTCATAATAGCTGCCATTCTGACTGGAGTGAGATGATATCTTAAAGGAGTTTTGATTTGCATTTCTCTATGAAATGGATTCAAACTAAAAATTTTCTTCTCAGCAAAAGGAACAATCTGTGAGGTGAATAGGGAGCCTATATCTTGGAAGCAAATCTTTATCCCTCACACATCAGATAGAGCACTAATCTCTAGGGTATATAAAGAACTCAAAAAGCTAAGCACCAAAAAAACAAATAACCCAATCAATAAATGGACCAAAGACCTGAACAGACACTTCTCAGAAGAAGATGTACAACCAATCAACAAATATATGAAAAAAAGTTTTCATTAATCTCTTTATTAAAATAACATATACCTATAGTAGAAATTTAAGAGGAAAATAAAACAGAATGAATAAAAATAAAATTTTCCCTAATCACTCCACTCAGAAGGAACTTTAGTTTTAAGCATCATTAGGGTGTTATCCTATTATAGTTAATAAAAATTATGTAACTAAACATAAATTTTAGGACTTCAATGAATACTTTAATCACTAGGTAGCCATGAATAGCTTAAAAACAAATTCTTAGAATTGAAAGATCAAAATTTTAAGTTGTCTAATAATAGTAATCTCAACAATACCTTTAATATTAATGACAAATAGCTCATGTGCACTAAGTGTGCTGTACACCAATTACTCTGTCCAATACTTTTTTATTTACAATAATCCTAGTATACATGGTATATCTTGTAGCACACAAAGACTGAGGCTTGGAATGTTACCTGTATTCTCAAAGGTATCTATGCTTCACTGATGCTTGGAAAGTTACCTATGTTCTCTCAGAAAGTATGTTAGAAAATAACAGATCAGGGTTCAAGCCCAGGTCTGTTTCCATAAACCCTTTTTTTTTCCATTAAACATATAAAGGAAGATTCCTTCACCATATATAATGAAAAAATGACTAGTGTCTTTACCAAGAGAACTCTAGCTCAGTATACCACAGGATGCCATATTGGGAAGAGACACAAAAATCTCTAAGTTCAACCTTCATCTGATTTGTGAATCATTCTTTCAAGAGTCCCATAATGAGCATTTTTAACCTTTACTTAGTTACTCACACTGAGAGCAAACTGTCTCTTACTACACCTTTCACCTTTGGACTACTGTAGCAATTAGAAAATGCTTTTTATTTTAAGCTAAAACCCATCTCCTTTTAGTCTCCATCCATGAGTGCTAGGCCTGGGCCCCACAGTCACAAAGATACCACTTCTCCCTCTGTGAGGTGACAGCCCTTCCCATGTGTCATCCATTTCCTGTGCCCTCTCTACTCAGGTCTTTTTCAAGCCCAGTGTTCCCTTAAATATTCTTCCTATCACAGACTGTTGAGTGTCCTCTACTGACCAGGCTTCAGGCTGTATCTCTTTTGGCAAGGCCAGACACCAGCTGAGACACCATCACGGCCATGCCTTTGAGTAAAGAGCATTATCCAGAGCAAGGCTCACTCTGGACTCACCCTAAAAAATGCTTGTATTCATTCTTGGCAAGATCCACAGAAGAGCTAGAGATTAGAAGTTGAGTCCTGCCAAGTTAGATGACTGTGGAAAACATCTTGGACTTTTAATATATCTTCTCTAACAAAGCCTAAGGACAACATCAAACATAAATTTACCATAAGAACTTCATAGAAGATAGAAGGTGGCAAATAAATCAGTGACCTTGAAGACAGATGTACAATAATCATCTTAAGAATAAGGTGGGGGAGATTGACAAAATATAAAAAAGTTTTCAACACCATGGGACAATATGAAATTGTCTCACAAATATATAATTGAAGTCCCAGAGTACAGAATGAGGAATAATGCAGAAAAAGCATTTGAGGAAAAAATGGGCAAAGTGTCATTAGGTAGCTTTGGATCTATGAGTCGCTCCAAGAAAAGAAGAGATGTCCCAGACAACACATTTGGAAGAAACAATTCCCAGATTTTCCAAGGAGGTAGAAGTAGAAAAGGGATTAGTGTAGGGGTACCAACAGATGTTAATTTAGAAAAGACTCATACATATGAAATTAAAGTAAGGTCACTTAAGCTCAGTGAAGTGCCAAAGCCTCATTCTGAACTTTAATAGAATGATCTAGCAGCTAATGAGTGTCTATTCTAGGCGGCATGTTTTATATACATTAACTCAATGAATCATTATGAAAACCCTATGACATAGATATTTTTTATTACCCTACCCCTCTCCCCACTTTTCAGATGTTATCTCTGAGGCAATGAGAGCTTCAGTAATTTTCCCACAACTGCACATATAATGTGGGATGGAGCTGAGATTCCATCCCAGGGCTGATTCCAAAATCTAGTCTCCTAATAGCTTTGCTATCCTGCCTCATCTGAATTGCTCATTCTCAATGTCTCTTCCAGTAAAAGGAAGCAATGGATTTCCCTCCTATACAAATGTGGCATGGGTGGGGAGGCATGACTCACAGCCCAGAACCTGTAGGCTCTGAGGGAAGAGGATTCAACCTACCTGGAGGTCCACTGTGCACAGAGGCACATGGGCCTTCCAAAGGCTGCTGAAACTCAAAAGCCTATGTTTGTGAAATATGTTAGATTCTGCTTTTCCAGAGGCTCTTTGGATTTTGAGCTAACTGAAAGTTTAGAGTTCAAGAGAAGGATCTAAATTATAATTTACCAGTTGATTATACTTCTTGATCCTAGACCCTAGTAATATGTTAATTTCTTCTCAGGACAATCACATTATGTGAAATCAGGAAGCCACGCCATGAAGACACCTGCATTTGAGGACAGATTCATAGACTGCACTAATGCCCAAATGTAGTGGATAATCAAATTTCCAAGTGCAAACAATGGTTCAAATCAATTCAATGAGAATTTGTTGAACATCTACTGTATTTCAGGTATTATTCTATTTATTCTGCCAGACAATAATAACAACCATTTAATCTGTCTACAGTAAAGATACAACCATACGTGAAATGACTGACATGTTAAAAGATAAAGATAAGGGAGAAATTAACTCCATGTGGAGATGAAGGAGCCATTCATTCATACAATTGTTCATTCATTCATTCATTCCATAAATACTCCCAGAACAAATACTATCCATTGCAGTTAATTAAAAATTAACTAAAAATTAATTAATTAAAAATTAATTAAAAATTTCCAGTAGAGAAGAAAAGAGAGACATTCTAGGTAGAGGAAACCAGATACATATATAGGTTCCTGAAAGATCATGGTTTGTTTAATAAGCTCTAATACATTCCAAATTGTAGAGAATAACATTTGAAGGGGGAAAGTAGACGATGTGGATGAAGTATGCAAAAATCTTCTATGTACTGTGTACAATAATTCATACCATGTGTGGGCTGTGATAACTCATACTATGTTCCAGAAACAGCATGAGTAGATTTTGTGGCAGTTTGAACCCCAGACCTGTATAGATTAGGCAATACATAGAAGTCCTAAACTGCTTGTCTGACCCTTCTGGCCTCAGTTAGATATTTCCAAGAGTCTCTGGAGAGGTGAACTGGGAAGTTAGGGGATCACCTTACTCTCCCTCAAACTACAGGATCCTTAGCTCATGATGGTTCTTACCCTCCCTGTAGTCAACTGTGACTCTGAGCAGGTGCCCATCAAATACATCAGTGCTACTTCTTCTTATCCTAACTTTCCTACCTTCTTATTACTCTTAATGGGAAAGATGAAGGTCATTGCCTTCCTGAAAGATTCACATATGACCCAAAGCAGTAAAGAATCAGGAGCAGGAAAAAGAATTATATCTTTTTTAAAAGTGACCATTCTTCTTTATATCCTCCTTGTCTGGGCCTTTGAGAAAGGATCTTCAGGAACATTCGCTTCCTGCCTGACTCTTCATCTATCTCTTTATCTTCCCTCTTCTCCTCTGTTCAGGCATCACCCTTTCCCTGTCTACCTCCCCACCCCATTTCTGTCTTGCCTACTCTCCTGCCAGGATATAGAGATTTGGGTCCAACCCCTTCCTGAGTCTGGAATATTCTGCCACCTCTGGTTTCAGCTGGATGCCCGTGGAGACTTCCTCTCTTTCCTCTCCCATAGAAGCTATCATATACCATGTTAGGAAGAGTGAGGGCTGAGGGCACTTCACCTTCAACAGAGCCTGCCTCAGGTTTGCTTTCACAAGTTCCTTACAGACAAACTTTGCAAGAGAAGCAATTTCTCCCAAAGACTGTCTTGTCTAGTCTACATAATGGTGTGTTCTGTTCTTAATATGGCTTGAACTCTGCCCTTTTTGAATTAATAACACTCGACTTCTTTCCCAACCCTGCTTTCCCTTCAGATTTTCCAAGTTAACTGAAAAATCACTTCACCTGGTCACTTGGCTCCATATTCAAGCAGTTTCTTCTTCATTGCCAGGTTTCTTACATGATAAGAGTGAGTGTGGGGGGGCCATGGGAGTGTTAGTAATTCTACCAGATATATAAAGATTTATTTGAAATCTGAAAAAAAAAAAAGAAAGAAAAGAAAAGAAAGAAAGAACACATTTTTCAACTCCAATGAGGGCAAGGAGTTCAGAAAGAGGCTCGCCCTATCAAAAGGGTTTTGGAAAAGAATTTGGCATCTAGTATGTTGTGACTATCACTATTCATAGAATAAGAATCTCCCCAGGGGACCTCAAGATGCACTGGTCTAGGCAGAATCTACCTCTCTCCACTTAGCTGAAGTCTGTACCCCTTTTGGAAGGGAAAACTAAAGTCAATTGTCCGTCAGTATTACCCCAAACTTTAGATTCTAATGGGGACTGTTACAGTTTTTTTTCTTCTTTATCTGGTCTAGGTTGTTAAAATGTCATCTTTTCTCTCTCGCAGAAACCCTACAAATACAACATTCTTTGAAGTATTGAAGCTGAGGGAGGAGGACACATTGGTTATGACAATCATTTGTTTCTGGATGAATTAATCATTTGCTTCTGCTACCATCCGAGAGAGCACCTCAAAGCAGCCCTTCTCTGAGTCAGTCCAGCGGTGCTTATAATATGAGTGAAAACACACAAGACTATGCATAGATGCCATCTGCAGAATGAAATGACCATAAAAAATCCAGAACTACTTCTTTTAGTCATTATTTTTCCTGAATTGTTGCTTCTATTATATTCCCTACAAATAAACTTCATTTGCTTTTTAAAGTAAAGGAGTTTTCCTTGATCCCTTAATCTCAACTTTGGGGACTTAGTAGAAAAAAATTATCTTTATATTATAGTATGTGTAAGAATTGTTTATTGTAATCAATTAATGGCAGCCTTCTAACATTATAAAATTTTATGTTTTGATAATAGTACCAAGGATTTCTGTACACCTTTACACAGATTAAACAATTGCTTATATTTTCCGTAATTGCTACACACACACACACACACACACACACACACACACTTCCCTCTATTTCTATTTCTAGCTCTAGCTCTAGCTATGATTCTCCCCTAGATCTGTCAAATATAAATCTGGAAACATTAAGCTTCTTTACTAAATAATTCAGTGTGTATCTCATAAGATAAAGGATATTGTATTATCATAGTATGATGATAAAAAACAGGAAATTTAGCATTAATACAATGCTATTATTACACACATTCCATACTCATTTTTCACCAATTGCCTAATAACACATTTTCTAATAATTTGCTTTTTTTTTTCCAGTCCAAGATCTAATCCTGTGTCACACATTGCATTCGTCTCCATGTCGTCTCATTAGTCTCCTTTGGTCTGCAATAGTTTCTCAGTCTTTCTTTCTGTTTTTGGCCTGAGTACTTTTTAAGACTACAAATTGACCACTTTTTAAAATGTCTGTCAGGTTGGGTTTGCCCATTGATTCTGCATGAGGTGATTCAGGTTATACATTTGATGCAGGAAAACTAAAGATATAATGCCATGTCCTCTGTACATCGCCCATCATATCAGGAGACACACAGTGTTAGCTTGTCCATTTCTAATGATATTCACTTTGATCGTGGAGGCAGTCTTTTTAAAAAGAACTGTTGTTAAACATGTGAGAGAGGATCTATTTTAGTGATTCTCTTTTTACTGCCAATAATATTATCATCTTTTCTGTGAGCTTCATGGCCCACTAGGTCTGAGTTTGAATTTTTCATACTAATCACAGAACTATCAAGTCTGGATGAACCAGTAGGGAGTGGAACATGGACTTGCTGGACTCAGTTCCATTAAAGGCCCAATCCCAGGAAAAATAGCTCTCCATTAAGAAAAAAAAATCTTTTTTTGACTCTGAGTTTATTTTTGATTGAATTTATCTCTGAATTTATTGTAATGGCCTTGGGCAGCTAACCCTGAGGCCCAAGGATTCTTCTCAAGGAACAACCAAAGCACAGAACAGCTTAAGATGGGGGTTGGGGCTTCCATATTTTTCTTCCAGGAGACTTCAATTTGATTAAGACATTTTTAAAAATTATTATTTCAGAACCCCTTTCTCAAGGACTAACGGAGCCATCTGGAGCTAGTCTAAGCCTTCAATTTATCAGGGGATGTCATGTTAGAATTTAGGATCTGTGCATCACATACAGAAGAATTCTTTATGGTCACAGTCATGGAACAGCAAGCAAAAGGAAACTATAACTTCCTAAGCTTCAGTTTGGTGGATCTGTATGCCATTGAGTGGGTAGAACAAAGATTCACCTTTTATTTTGATCAACAATATGTGAGAAACAAGTGATCTTCCAAAAAGTCGACCTTGTTGTATCTTATACCGAAGTTTTTCAGGAAGAGCAGCCCACTGCATTCATTTGATTTTTCTGAAGAAAATCTGATTTTGCACATTCAACACTACATTTGTTTTTACCAAGTACAGACTTTTGCAAGCACACTTTTCATTTCTTTTACCACTAATGAGAAAGATTACAACCTCATATAGCTCTCCCTGTATCACAGTGACAGCAAAACACTACCAAATATAGCCATGTCTAACTATTATGAATATCTTTAAGCTCAGAAACCATAGCTGCAACAGCTAGCACTATAATTAGCTACTTAATCAGTCTGGCTCAGGAAAACACACTGTGAGTACAATGCTTGCACTGAATATCCAGTAGATGACTAATTGCTGATTTAAAAATTCAGAACCACAACTTTCAAATGTCTATAACAGTATAAAATGCTTCCTAATTATTCATTAAGAATCAAATGGGCACCTATCCCATGTTTCCAACATACAAAAGGTTAATGTTCAGGGGTTTATGCCTACCATGTTGGTAAATTTACAAATTGTTCCAATGAATTTGAATTTTAGTAATGTAGCTCATTAAACTCCAATCACATCTTCTCCCTTTCAAAAGACACGATTTTACAAATAGAATATAAATGTATTCATTGACTTCATCATTATTTGTGTGACCTCCAAAAAAAGGTGAATCTCATGTGGTGTGATTATTTTGTTGAAATGTTAATATGGTTTTCTAGTTCCCCTTTATTACTTACAATATTTCAGTGTGAACATGTGACCCCTAAAGAGATTTCATTCCACTTTTCTTCTTTTGTTTTTTTCCTTTCTTTTTTTGTGCGGTATTGGGGATCCAACCCAGGGCCTCACACATGTTAGCAAGTGCTCTACCAATGAGCTTCCTTCCAGTCCTTTTATTTTATTTTGAGTTGCCCATAGTGGCTTTGAACTTATGATCCTCCTGACTCAGCCTCCTAACTAGCTGGGATTACAGGTGTGCACCACCACACCAGCCTTTCCTTTTTATGCTTCCCATAGGTGGCCAAGATATATGGGAGTTCCTGTTACCCAGGCCCAGATGTGACACTCTAACCAAAAGAAAAGGATCTCTATAGCCCCTTAGTCACTTTGGTAGTAGTGCCTGAGAAGATGACACCTCTCTTTCCAAAAAGGGGCTGGACCAACTCCACTGATTCTTGGAAAGGCTTATATAGAGGGTTCCTTATTAGGAATTGCTGCTGCTTTCCAACAGGCTCTTGCTGCCACTCTGGCTAAATTCCAGACCAGGGCAATTGCCTTCCTATCTAAATCTCTCTACAATTTCATTTTGATAAAATATGATTATCCCTCTACCAAGAAAAGCATTTGACCCCAGAGGCAGTTAAATTAGTGGCAAATCATTTTATTAGGAATATCTACAAAATGTTATTTATTCTACAAACACCTATGAAGTGTGTGCTACATTCTGGGAGCTGCAAGGATTATGTGAAGTTGAACAAATCTAGTCTCCTTTATCATGTCAACTTCTCCATAGTGCACCTCAACTTTGCTGAAAATTATGGTTGTTTTTTTTTTTTTTTTTTTTTTTTTTGCAAAGTAGGGGTGAGATTCTTCATCATTAAAAATCACATGGAAGGAAATTTGACAATTGCTAGGATGCTTATTTCAGTTATTCATACTCCTCACAGTCAGGAAGTCTGCACTTTCTCCCTCAATCTCAGCACTATTGACATTTTGAGCTGGACAATTCTGTGTTGTGGGGAAGCTGTCCCACCCATTGTTAGAATATTTAGCATCTTTCAAGGCCTCTATCTACTTGGTGCCAGTGGCATCTCCCTAGTAGAGGCAACCAAAAATACCTTCAGACATTCCTAAATTCTCTCTTGGAGACAAAACTTCTGATCTAATTTGAGTTTGTTTTGATAGAGTCTGATGTCATGTTTTATTTTTGTATTTTACCATGAATATGAAGAATAAATAGCCTCTATTTTCTGTTGAATATCAAGGGAGACTAATGACTTGTCTAAAAAGATATAAAAATTCATCATCCTTTGTTTGCATTATATAATTTTTAAATGAATGGCAGTGTAACACTGGACCAACAGTTTTTAATTTATATTGATAAGATTTCCTTGTTCTCTTCCACTTTTCATTATTTTCATAGGCAAGAATATCAAAGATAGATTTCTCACTAGCCTCATTTTTACTTCAGTGGTTCTGAATCACTTTTTATAACACCATGTGATATGCAATTCAGTGAGAGCCAAGCAGCTTCTCCCTAGAAAGATATGCATATGCATAGACATATAATTTTAGGAGATTCAAAAACGCTATCTCTCAAAGTCCTTTCATGGATCCCAGGCTAAAATTTTGTTTTAAAACTTGTACCATTTCCTGGAGTTATGGTTTCATGAGGTTATGAAATAAAGCAAGCTTGAAAATGGCTGATAAAGTTTGATTTCACAATGGCTTTGTTTCTTAGACTCCTCTCTTCTAGGTAAATGCTCCAGGCACTGCTAACATTTTCCAAGCATCCTAATTCTCTTGTCTCCCTTATCATTGTCTTTCTCTGTGGTTTTGCCAACCTATTATTGCTCTTTGCTTTAATTACTGATTTTGATAGCAGTAGAGTCAAATTACTCAGCGATAGAAGATGAGATGTGTTCCACCCTCGCCTCCTACCTACCCACCACTCGCCAGCTGCTAAAGAGAACCTAGCAGGGGCCTTCCAGGCGAGCATAATCCTGCTGTGAGCTGTCCCCTCATCCCTCATCGCCTCATCAAACCTGCTCCCTCTGTGAAGAATAAAAACTAGAAATTACCTACACAAAACCTTTGGTGAGCAAGTCAAAGGACTCCTTGAAAGGAATGAAGGGAAATGAGTATATTGTCAATCAAACAAATTCTAAATATCTATATGCACATTTATGTGTTCCTATTTCTGTGGTTCCTCATTCAGCCTCTTTTCCGTGGCTCCCTTTTCCTTCTGTGAAGAGTCATTCTGCTCTGCTCACAAACCCAGATAGCCCACTCATCCTGATGGATAGATAAAAAGGGCTTGGAGTCAGTGAGACCCTCAAACTTACTTATTATTACTTCAACTTGTATTTTGGTGAGTCAACTCCAAAGTGGCTTATTAGAGAATTTTTTTAAAAAAAAATTCACTGAGTACTCTTCCCCAAAATAATTGTGTCATTCTAGGAAATTAATGATTTTTCCATATCATTACACTAATAAGAAGGAAGATACATGATTATTTCTACATCCTTGCTATTCAAAATATGTTCAGAGAATCAGCAACATCAGCATTACCTGGGAACTTGTTAGAAATGCATATTCTCAGGCCCCACCCAGATCTACTGAATCAAAATTTCATTTTAAACAATATCCTCCTGTGGTTCATATGTCCGTTAAAATGTCCACTACCACTCTCTTTGCATCCTTTCCACCCATGGTGGAATTGCCTTGGGGTCCTGGACTTTGCATTAGGGTCATAAAGAGCACCACCTTCTTTCTCCTTCACCCTGAGCCCCAAACTGCACAGTGCATCAATTTAAAAACAAGGTTGGTCAGTTGATTTGTCTTTTGCTAAAAGTGATTCCCTAACCCATTCTTTTACCCCATATCCACTATCATCCTCTGGAATTTTACATAATTATTCAAATTCTTAGATTCTGTTGATTTTCTTCTATTTGTCCTCCATATCTCACATTTTAAAAGGGAGGGGAACCACCTCTTATAAGTAGTCTAATATGTATCAGCTATTGTGCTAAGTTTTTTTTTTTCTTTTCTCCTTTTTGTGGTTCTCGTGCATGGTAGGCAAGTGCTCTGCCATGGCTATATTTCCAGTTCTTGTGCTAAGTTCTTTATATCATTTTTATTTAACCTCTTATGACAATATTGAAAGTAGATAGCCTATCCCCACTTACAGATGAGAAAGCTAAAGCTCAGGAAGAGTAAATAACCTGTCCAAGATCTCATTCATAGCTGTTGAGGAGGTAGAGGCCAGATCAAGCCCAGTGCCTTTCTTTTACAATCACAATGCTAGGGAATTTGTTGCTGGGTGCTCAAGGTCAAGTTATCTATATTTTAATTTAAATATCAGAAAGGGTTTTCTTTTCCCTTCAAGACCTTATCCTTTTCCTCCAAACAGCCCACATCTGGAGGCCATTACTGATGAGTAGATTGTAACCGTGGTTTGCGCTACAGAGTGAGAGGCTATGAGCCCGGGTGGGAGGAGCATCTAGCCCCAACTTGGATACCAGAGGTGTAAACTTATTCCTAGTAGTGACACTGTGGCAGAGACCTGATGACCTGAAGGAAATGATGAGGAGAAAAGAATTTGAACAGAGGAAACAAATATCATGAGATCAGAGGTGAGAGGCCACATAGCTGTTTGAGGAATAGAGAAAAATACAGTGTGATTTGAGCAAAATGTAGGAGGCTGTAAAGGGGAAAGGGATGGAGGATAGGCAATGGGATAAGAAAAATCTAAAACAAGTAAGATTAATATTATGAAGACCATAGAAGTCACATAAAGAGTTTGCTCCTAAACCTGGAGATAAGGAATGTCATGAAAGTTTACAGCATAAGAAGGATTTAATCACAGTGTGTTGCAGAAAGATGACTCTTCCACGTGACTGTGGCTTGAAGAGGGCGTAAAAAGAATAATGAAGAAGAGTCAGAAAGCAGTTGAAATAATATGGACAAGAAATGATGGTGGCCTGAACTAGAATAGTAGCAGGAAGTATAGAGAATCAACAGGTAGAGCTTTTTAGGTGGTAAATCTTAGTAGGACTTGATTCGTGTTATGTGAGAAAGATGGGAACCTCAGGATGATGTGCTCAATTTTTGGTATGGATATTAGTACCATGTAGGTGGTTATGTTGTCAAATATTCCTACCAGTAATTTCCAAATTCAGACATGAATATCACTTTATCTACCAATGTACTTATGGCTCAATTTGCCTTTGTCACAATTATAGGAAGTCCCCTACATCATTTCCAGCAGGTAAACATGCCCTCTTGTGTAACTGGATCATCATGAGGCACACAGTGAGAACTGCCATCACAGTATAATATCTAAACAAAGATAATTTAGACAGGAAAAACACTGAAGACAGTCGAGTCATTTCTATCCAATCATGCTTCTAGCTAGAGTCATTTGGTTGGGGGATTATTAAATAGATGTTGAAGAAGCAAGGAACAAATGATAAAACAGAAGCTATCAATGTCAAAAAACTGGTGATAAAACTGGTTATAAAACATAAAGATTGTAAAATATATATTTTTATATAACTCTGCTTTGGTGATCATGGGATATATATATGCCACAGGGAAAACAAACCTGGAAGCTTACTATTAGAACTTGCATGTTATTGGCTAGTTCCAATTTCAGGAGCTCCTCAGTTCCCAAATGACTATAAGTGATTTTTAAAATCTCTTTTAACTGTGCACAGAAATAAATACAGGAAATTTCTCTAAAAACATGTGTATTAAAAATCTGAAGGATTGAATTCTATATTAGGGTTCATATATTAAGAAAAGGCTGGAACAGTAGAGAATCAGTTGCTTTTATCTTCAGCAGATGGAGAAAAGTCACTGTAATTTCTTTAGTATAGGTTTTGGGCCAAAAGTTTCAAATAAGTTATGGATATTAATATTGGGATTTTAAGTATGTACAAAGAATTAATGCATCTGTTGAAACTATGATTGAAAAATTCATAAAGATTTCATATAAGTTAGGTACGATTTTATTGAATTTATTTTAAAAAAATAAATTACAGTAGATGGGGTAGAGAGAGAAGTTGGGAGGGGAGGGGAGGGGGGATAGTAGAGGATAGGAAAGGTAGCAGAATACAACAGTTACTAATATGGCAGCATGTAAAAATGTGGATGTGTAACCGATGTGATTCTGCAATCTGTATTTGGGGTAAAAATGGGAGTTCATAACCCACTTGAATCTAATGTATGAAATATGATATGTCAAGAGCTTTGTAATGTTTTGAACAACCAATAAAAAAAAGGAAAAAAAAAGATCAGATGGTTGTACCTTTCCTTTGGTCCACCACCAAGTCATTTAATACCATGTGTCCTCCACTGTCTTCTATCAAAGGATGTTATAGAAATAGTCCTCTTCAACTCTGCTTTGGTGATCATGGGATATTGTCCAGGATGCTGAATTTGCATTGATCAGCATCAATTTGATAGCTACTCTGCAGCAAAATTTAGCTCATATTTAACGGCCAAACAAAGTTCTCCTCCTGAGCCAATGGGATATTTTAACTTACAGATAAGAAGAATCTTTAGATTATCTTTTTGTTTTACCCTCAAGGAAGGTTCAATGCAGATTTTACAGTTTGCCTTCAGTCATCATGTGGGACATAATTCTTAAAAACTCTTGAATTTTTCTTAAATTATGTACAAGTTTGAAAAGAGTCATACTTTTCTTATGTCTGGACTCCTTATATAATTGTAAGAACCAAAATCAATACATAAAATTTAATGCAAATAAAAGGACAGAATTCATGCAACTCATATTAATAGTCTTAGTAAACACAATGGATGAAGATACCTTGTCAAAACTGATCACCATTTGGTGCCCTCTTGACTTGTGTTTGACGTAAGGTATTTGCTGTGATCATTCTCTCACACTTTTTCCCCACTTGATAAAACTTTCACTTATACAGTGTGTTATAATGACTTCTGTCTTTTGGTGTTAACATGCCCTCTAGATTTTAGGTCCTTAGTCTATGCAACTACCCAATTTTAAACATAAACATCCCAGGAATGAATACTTCACAGCAGTCCTAGGTTATGAGATTGTCATGCAAATGACCCAGAAAGTTCTAATTTTTTTAGAGCAGACAAAATCATACACACAAGGAATTTGATTTCAGTCCCCATTCCCTCTGCATTCCTTCCGATTCTCCCTCCCCCTATTCTCCTTCCTCTATTGATCTTCCTTTCACTCTTTTATTTATGTATATATTTTGATTGGTACATTCTACATATATACAAAGGTGAAATCCCTTTGGTACATCTACATATGCATATAACATGGTTTTGTTAGATTCATTCCGTACTTTCTCCCCTCTCCCTTCCTCCTTCCCTCTTGATCTCCTTCTACTCCATTGATCTTCCCTATATATTTATGATATCCAGATCACCTCCCCTACCACCTTCTTTTCTTTATTTTGCTCTAGCTTCCACATATGAGAGAGAACATTTGATCTTCAATTTTCTGAGACTGGCTTATTTCACTTAGCATGATATGCTCCATTTTCATCCATTTATGGGCAAATGCTGTTATTTAATTCTTCTTTATGACTGAATAAAACTTCATTGTGTGTATATACATATGTGTGTGTATGTATTATATATTTATCTCACATTTTCTTATTCCATTCATCTATTGACAGACATCTTGGTTGATTTCATAATTTAGCTATTATGAATTGTGCTGTTATAAACATTGAAGTGGTTATATCTCTATAATATACTGATTTTAAGTTTTGGATAAATGCCAAGGAGTGGGATAACTGGATCCTATGGTGGTCCTAATGCTAAATTTTTTGAGGATTCTCCACACTGCTTTCCAGAGTGGCTGTACTAATTTGTACTCCCACCAACAATATATCAGTGTACCTTTTCCTTCACATCCTCACCAGCATTTATTATTATTTGTGTCTTTGATAATTGCCATTCTAACTGGAGTATGATGAAATCCTAGTGTAGCTTTGATTTACATTTCTATAATTGCTAAAGATGTTGAAACTTTTTTCCCATATACTTGTTAACCATTTGTGGCCAGAAAGTTCTTACATTATTTTTTTAAATTACCATGAAAATTAAACATAAAACAATTATTAAATGCTCACAGAAAACTAACATTCCCTGAAACTGTATTTGTGTATTCCATTTTGGGAAGCACTGATGTAGGGGCTAGTGGTATTTCCATTTTCTCCTTAGTTCTTGCTGGGAGCCATCAGCCAAGTAGGTATGACAAATTCCTTGCCAGCTTACTCCCATGCTGTCTAGTGGAAGGACTTCTGAAAGGTGACCTTGCTCAAGGACCAGGGCAGGATCTGTGTTTAGGGTGTTCCCCCTTTAGAATAGGGCGGTTTAGCATAATAGGAGATTAGGGTGTTCCCCCTTTAGAATAGGGCAGTTTAGCATAATAGGAGATTAGGGTGTTCCCCCTTTAGAATAGGGCGTATCCTGCTGCTGAGTTCCTCTTGAGTGCTTAGGGTCAGACAGTATATTTTGGGAGACAGAAGCCCATGCGGTGTGGATTTGGGCAGAGAACGTGGATTCCCCCAGAGCGTGTTTGTAGACGGCCAGTGTGAGTTCGGGAATAAAGAATTGCTGTTTGAATCTACAAGCTGTGTAGAGACTCGTGATTTGTGCGCAGCCAGAGACTGCGGCAAGTCCTCTCTTCCCATTCTACTTATATTTTCCACTTGACTTCATTTTTTAGAAAATTCATATTTTTTATTTACAGTGCTGTATGTTCTTTGGCAAACTACCTTAATTCCTCTTTTGAGGCACAGAAAATTAAAATTCCCACCATTTATGATTCCAGGGAAGGTGGGTCCTTTTGGAAGGTGCCACCTAACCTTTAGACCAGCTAGTAACTGGGCTGTGTGGGGAACAAGATGAGCAAGCTATTCTCAGAAAGCCTTTGAGGATGGGGGTATACTGTTTTGAGACTTAGACAATTTTGTGAGAGAAAAACTCTTCTTAATAACAGTACACAAATTATGTGCTGTCTCTTAAAAGAAATACTCTCAGTGTTTAAAACTCATCTGTTATTAAGCTAAGAAGAGTTTTTCTCTCACAAAATTGTCTAAGTCTCAAAACAGTATACCCCCATCCTCAAAGGCTTTCTGAGAATAGCTTGCTCATCTTGTTCCCCACACAGCCCAGTTACTAGCTGGTCTAAAGGTTAGGTGGCACCTTCCAAAAGGACCCACCTTCAGGCTTGGCAAGGAAGTCCTTTTATCCTACTAAAATACAGCTTCATAATGTGAAACGAAATTGTGGGAGGTACACAGTGTGATTTTCATGTTACACTAGGGTATCTACAAATGAGTTTTTCTAATTGGAGTTTTTCATTGGGGTAAAAGTTATCCTATATTGAGACCTAAGTTTAGATCCTGGAGCAGAAAATTCTAGGAACTCAAAAGGAGCCAAATTATTAATTCTGAATTATAGAGTATTCCACCATTTATACATGCAGCCTAAAAGAGAGTCTAGACAATAGTAAAAAAAACAGCATGGTATTGGCACCAAAACAGACTGGCAGACCAATGGTACAGAACAGAGGACACAGAGACTAATTCACAAAATTACAATTATATTAGACAAAGGTGCCAAAAATATGCACTGGAGAAAAGATAGCCTCTTCAACAAATGGTGCTGGGAAAACTGGAAATTCATATGCAACGAAATGAAATTAAACCCCTATCTCTCACCATGCACAAAACTCAACTCAAAATGGATCAAGGACTTAGGAATACAACCAGAGACCCTGCATCTAACAGAAGAAAAAGTAGGCCCTAATCTCCATAATATGGGATTAGGCCCCAACTTCCTTAATAAGACTCCTGTGGCACAATAATTAAAATCAAGAAAAAATAAATGGGATGGACTCAAACCAAAAAGTTTCTTTTCAGCAAAATAAAGAATCTGTGAGGTGAATAGAGAGCCTACATATTGGGAGCAAATCTTTACCCCTCACACGTCAGATAGAGCACTAATCACTAGGGTATATAAAGAATTCAAAAAACTAAGCACCAAAAAACCAAATAATCCAATAAATAAATGGGCTAAGGACTTGAAGAGACACTTCTCAGAAGATCATGTACAATTAATCAACAAATACATGAAAAAATGTTCATCATCACTAGTAATTAGAAAAATGCAAATCAAAATCACCCTAAGATTTCATAATTGATCTCAGTTCTATACTAAAGTCACTTTCCTCCATTGCAATAGTTATTAATAAAATCAGTTTTACCACCTCAACTATTATCCAGGACAATTGTTTTCTTGGACATGGTTAGAACGTGCATACATCTTCTGAAGGACCTCCTCACCTATCCAGGAGGCCTCCGAGACTATGATAGAAGATAAAAACCTTTGTTTGGATGGATTCAGGGATATGTGAGCATCTTTTCACCCCATGGACTCTCTCAGATCAAATCCTATTTGGCCATTCTGGGTCAGTGGCTTGTCCCCAGCCTTATCTCTATGGGAACTTTCATTCTCTCATGTCTAAGTCCTGGCATAAATGTACCAGTAACCTCAAAGTTACTTCTTCAAATGCTCCTCACTAGGTATTTGGCATTTGTTTGCCAGCCAGTGAACTTTCATGGCTGTGCACAAGGTCATACTTTTATTCAACCCTACTGCCTTCTAAACAGATGCATGTTAGTCACCAGACATTTTAGAGGCATTTTGTCTAGGGCATCTGTCTGCAAATTGCACTTGAACGTCACCATCAGCTGGACTTGTTCTTAAGCCAGTTCTCCCCACAGACAAATGAAATTAACAACTCAAATCATATTTATGCCTGAAAAAATTGCATATTTTACAATTTTTGTGCTTGGGAATAGTATAAAAGTGACCTTGTAGCAATGGATCTTCACTTTTTCGGTGTTATAAATCTTCTTGAAATTCTTAATAAAATCACAAACACAAATCATATTTATACATTTTTAAAATATATTATCTTTCTCTTTATATTTTTTCTTAAGGATTATGTTCTAAAGAAAAAAGTCAAAGAATTCATGAGGATATAAAATGAACATAAAATTTTTCTTTGCCTTCACTTTCCCTCAGCCCCACTCTTTAGAAGTAACCACTGTTAACAATTCCATGAATGACACTGTCATTTTTTATATGTGTGTGTGTGTGTGTGTGTGTGTGTGTGTGTATTTGTATTTTTATATTCAGGCAGTCCTCATGCTGCACATTAACATGGGATCAAATGATGGTGCAAACTGAAACCATAAAAAGAGATCCTAATATTCAATGGGGAAAATTACACTATTCCATTATCTTTAAAATTTTTTGTTGTAACATCAAAACCTCTCTTACGGCAGGTTATAAATGTAGGGGAAAACAAAACAAATAGTAGTACTATTGTTTAGTCCACTGTAATTTAAAACATTAGAAACGCTGGGAATTAAAATGTCTTATTGCTTTGTGAAAAAAAAATTATCAAGATGAATTTGAATAGTGTTTGCTTTCTTTTGTTGCATGCCTTTATGATATAGAGTATCTTTTTCAAGACTTGGTAAAAAAAAAATGTCCTATTTCTAAATTTAAGTCAGTTTCCAATACTGTATTCTGGCTGGCATCACTTCCTCTGGGGCACCACTGTCCTCCTTGTTACACCACTTTCCTCACCGTTGTGAATGGAATCATCTCCATTCCTCTGGCTGCATATCTAAGAGTGTCACACATGACAGCTATTTCTTCTATAACTCCATTTAAATTTATATTCCAGTGTTAGCCCTGTTTTTTCTATGTTCAGTTTAATTCCCTCTTTCAATTATCCATTTTTGTAACATTACATGGGTTTGTCGTTGGAGACAGAGGCAACACAACCATATACTTTGGAATTTGTGTGAACTGAATAACAAATGCTGTGGCCAATCTCCAACAGACTTGGAAGGAAATCTCAGTGACTGGTCACTGCTGATAAGAGGCATCTATTATTTATGTCCTGATTTGTAGACTGAAGAGCTGGGGGGAAAACTTGTACTTTAGCCAGTGGCTCATAGATACTGTGGTAAATGAATTTGAAGTATGTTTTGGGGGACCAATATTATTTAACTAAACCATAAATTTGTTTATATCAGAACTACATAAAACAAAAACAGTCTCTTGTGTAATGTGTAAATTTATGTATTTTGAAGCTAGATAGATCATATCATATACCTTTCCACTTAAAATATTTTGGTACTCTTTCCTTATAGTCACATATTACCATTCTATGGATATACCAAAACTGATCTTACCATTCTCCTTTTAATGGACACACAGATTGTCCTTTCTTTTTTGTGATGATAACTAATGTTGCAAAGAACATTCCTGTCCATACAATTTTGAGCTTTTAGGTAAATATACCTGTAGGATAAATGTCTAGCAGGGAAATTCCTAGATCAAAAGAAATGTGCATTTTATATATTGATAAGCATTCTTGTTACATTATGTAATATTCTCATCTATATGATATGAGATCTCCTGTTTCACCAACCAGATATCATCAGACTGTATTCTCTTTATCTATCTGATAATAAGCCTAGGGCATTTTGCTTATGACACAGAATGAATTTTAGGAGCTTCCTCTTTTTCTCTAAGTCAAATTTTTTTTAAAAAAAGTATTCTATGATGTGGATAGAATATGCCAGGGTGGATATAGAGGGTAAAGAAAATTGGTATTTTGAATAGGACAACCTTTGGGGGACACTTTGCAACATCCCTATCCTTCCCAGCTCCTGCTCACTAAATGTCAGTAACCCTGCTAGTCTCCATAATAACTGAAGCATTGCACATGTATTTCCAAAGCCATCTTAGGGAGGACTGCCCCATTGAGTGTCATTGTGGTAGACATCTCAATATTCTTACCAAGATGTAACACTCACTTGACAGCCATGCTAAATAAATACCAGATGGTCTTTGAAGAAGCTATTTAAACTTAACTGAAACTTAAAACATGCTAGAAAATACTGAGGTGATTTTTCTTAAAATCCAGAATATTTATTATAGGAAAAAAACTGGGCGTGAACTACTGAGGTCATTCCCCTCAGGTAAGATAGAATTGTAGCTTGTAAACTTACGCAAGTTATAACATTGCCCAAAGGAGCAGGTTGAAATGAAAATGTTACAGGGTTTGTACTCCCTATTGTAAATGCTTCTGAACTAAGTATTAGAAATGACTATGCAAGAATTTGCAAAGACTAGTATGGCAATTAAAGTGGTATTAAAAACTCATCGGAGGGGATGGGGTTGTGGCTCAGTGGTAGAGTGCTCGTCTGGCATGTGTGAGGCACTGAGTTCGATCCTCAGCACCACATAAAAATAAATAATATAAAGATGTTGTGTCCATCTACAACTAAAAAAATAAAACAAAATGAAAAATTGGAGAAAGATGCTGATTCGGTTCTTATAGGGAAAAAAGCCTCCGTGGGAAAAGGATGAGCAGGATTTCAAATGGTGGAGCTAGGAGAAAAGCATTGTTGATAGGGTCTTCTTCACTAAGTTCCTCTGGCTGCACAGTCTCACAAATGGAAGCACTGTCAACATCCCTGTGGTCAGCTATATGACTACAATGTAGAAGGAGCAATGTGAACCAGGACAAGGGGTGAAACCATTTAGACCCTCTTCAGGGAACAAGTTGTTGCCCCGCATGGCAGAATTATGAGTGTGGAGCACAGTCAACTCAGGGTAAGACTGAAGAGCAAGGTGAAGAGCAAATTGCAAATCTTTTGGGAATATGACATAAGCCCTGAAATCTGTCATTAAGCAATTAAACTATAATCCAGTAAATTGCAAGATACTCTCTCCATTGCTGAAGGAGGGGATTTAAAAGTCTCTTAGAAAGAATTAATTCATGAATATTGTTTTCTGGCTTCAAATAGGGAAAACTTAAGCTCACTTTCTCTCCAAACATTTAATCCCTCTGACTACATAAGGGAAGAACAGTTCATTATTGTTCATCTGGTTCTAACAACTGCTAATCTCTTTTGAACAAGGACTGTGAGCCTTAGGCTGGGAGTCATCTACAGAGATCTGAACAGGAAAAATCATGGCGAGTCAGAATTTAGGATTTAGAGCAATCATCCTGGAACCTGCTGGATGTTGCCCATAAACCTCCCAGTTTATTCTAATGGGCAACTTGGATGGAAAGCCATAGATTTCTGAAGAATTACTGAACAGAAGGCCACTGATGCCCCCCAACCCCCACGGAAAAGAAGCAATTTGAGAATCCACAAGCCCATTGATTGCTACATTTGCAGAAGTTTTGTGGAGTTTTAAGAAGGGATGGAATTTTCTTCCATCACTTAATCCATATTATAATACATTTCTTACAATATCTGAAATCATGCCAACCCCACAAACCTAAAGAAGAACAATTAGATGATAATATAGCCCCAAACCATTACCTGTAGTGCATTGTGATCTGAGAAATGTATAATTAGTCACCACTTAGTATCATGTTAAGCAAGCCAGTAAAGTAAGGGTAAGGCAGATGAAGAATACCAGAGCCTGTTTACTATTTGATCTGCATGATAATATTGATAAGTGGACTCTAGTGTGTGATCACAATAAAGCAGGTCTGTGTGTAACATCTAATTTTTACAGCCATCTTAAATTGCTGATGATTTCCCCAAGCTATCTATCTTCCCTCTATTAAGAAATGAAACATTCATTTTTGTAGCACTTGCATGAATATTTATTTATCCTTTACTGCCTTAGAAAACATTCCAAAATTTTAAAGAAGTGTTGGCTACCAAAAGATGTGTGCTGCCTTCTGCATAGCTGATATGTCAGGACTTTTTTGCAGGATTGAATTGTGAATTTGATCTCATCTCTACTAGCACTGAGTTTTCATGAGTCCTATCAGTGTTTGCTGACTCATAAGGCACCATGAGAGCAATAATCCACATAGGGTTGATCTTTCCAGTTGATATTCATGGGAGCCTAAGATAATCTCCTCCCTAACACAGGAACAGATTCCTGGTGAGTCTACTGCCTGCCCTCAGGGGTTTCTCTTCACACAGGACAGAAAAAGGAGTTCACTCAAGACCTTTCACCAAGAGCAGGTGGTAATAGTGAGACTGGTTCTAAATAAGAAGTGCTGTCATGGTGAAGGCTGTGACTGGCAAAAGCTGTCAATCTTCCTAATGGGAAGGGAGCCAAAGGCAGTCCAAGGAGAAAGCTGATTGATTGGTTTGAAGAAAGTCTCAAAGCTCTGATCCATCATTCCTGATTAATTACAGGTGGTTTTTGTCTATTTCCACTGAAGAGGTGTTTCATCATTTAAGTCTGTATTTTGTGTCGGTCGCAGGTAAGACCCTAGGGTTTCAGTAGAACACTAGGACCTCACTGGAGATGCAATCATTATTGGAACTGGTGGCGGGAGGGGTGTTCTCAACTTATTACTGACTAGCTCGCTAGTCAGTCTGCAGAACTCATTCATCCATTCAGCAAGCTTGTTCTGAAGACAGCTTCAGGCACAGAAAAATTCCTTTTTCCTCCTTTCACAAATATGTAAGCACTACTTTACTATATCTTAGGAGTTTAGTATTTAAAAAGCTAAGCAATATATTCTGTTGAGAGCCACAGCCGAGTTGGAATGGCCTCTGGCATTTTGCCAGAAGTAATGGTTGAGAGGGGAGCTATTAAGATGATGATAATTAAGTCAAGCTGTGTATAATTGCTGTGACTGGGTGATCTTGGATGGAAACAGGCTGTGTATTCAATTGTACATAGACCCCTACTGTCCGCCTCGGCGCCCACTACTTTGGAGTTCTCGCGGGGATTCCTGGGGAGTTCGCGTTGGTTGGTGAGGTTCCGGTGGAAGGAGTTCTGGTTGGTGTGTGGTGTCGCTGGAAGGACTGCGTGGGTAGCGTTTGGGGGAGTTTGGAAATAAAGTTTGTTCCTGCTTGAGTGGCTCATGATTTGTGCCCAGCCAGACTGCGGCAATATTCTGGTGCAGGAATTCTTAACCTGGGACCCAGAGACACCCTCTAGAAGCCGTGGGTAGGCTTCAGAATCATTACATGTGGATGGGGGAAAAAAATTATATCTCTTTTGAGATTTAACATTTGATCCCATCATGAATGTGGACAACAAATGACAGCAGTATTGACGGTATCTGTGCCTTCTGTTTTTAAAACACTGGGTGGATCACAAAGAAAATAAGGACATCTTCATATGAACTCACTTTTTTGCAGATAGCTCAAAAAATCAACTGTGCTCATCCCCACTCAAAATTTGTGATAGGTTTTAGTTCCACCACCAGATTTTGTTCTGTAATGTGTTAATGAAGAAGCACATATGTAACTATATCACAAATTTGTATCTTAACATTTTTGGATAATTTTTGGGTATGTGATGCAAGTAATCTAAACAAGGGCATCCAGCGTGCTGAGCACATCCTCCACCACTGAGCTGTATCTCCAGCATTGTATTTTAATATTTTGATTTTATTTTATTTATTTTATTTTATTTTTATTTTTTAATTGGTTGTTAAAAACATTACAAAGCTATTGACATATCATATTTCATACATTAGATTCAAGTGGGTTATGAACTCTCATTTTTACCCCAAATACAGATTGCAGAATCACATCGGTTACACATCCACAATTTTACATAATGCCCTATTAGTAACTATTGTATTCTGCTACCTTTCCTATCCTCTACTATCCCCCCTCCCCTCCCCTCCCATCTTCTCTCTCTACCCATCTACTGTAATTCATTTCTCTCCTTGTTTATTTTCCCATTTCCCTCAAAACCTCTTACATGTAATTTTGTTTAGCAATGAGGGTCTCACGCCATTTCCATGCAATTTCCCTTTTCTCTCCCTTTCCCTCCCACCTCATGTCTCTGTTTAATGCTAATCTTTTCTTCCTGCTCTTCCTCCCTGCTCTGTTCTTAGTTGCTCTCATTATATCAAAGAAGACATTTGGTATTTGTTTTTTAGGGATTGACTAGCTTCACTAAGCATAATCTGCTCTAGTGCCATTCATTTCCCTGCAAATTCCATGATTTTGTCATTTTTAAGTGCTGCGTAATACTCCATGGGATATAAATGCCACATTTTTTTATCCTTTCATCTATTGAAGGGCATCTGGGTTGGTTCCACAGTCTAGCTATTGTGAATTGTGCTGCTATGAACATCGATGTGGCAGTATCCCTGTAGTACGCTCTTTTAAGGTCTTCAGGGAATAGTCCAAGAAGGGCAATAGCTGGGTCAAATGGTGGTTCCATTCCCAGCTTTCCCAGGAATCTCCATACTGCTTTCCAAATTGACCACACCAATTTGCAGTCCCACCAGCAATGTACAAGAGTACCCTTTTCCCCACATCCTCGCCAGCACTTGTTGTTTGACTTCATAATGGCTGCCAATCTTACTGGAGTGAGATGGTATCTTAGGGTGGTTTTGATTTGCATTTCTCTGACTGCTAGAGATGGTGAGCATTTTTTCATGTACTTGTTGATTGACTGTATGTCCTCTTCTGAGAAGTGTCTGTTCAGGTCCTTGGCCCATTTGTTGATTGGGTTATTTGTTTTCTTATTGTTTAATTTTTTGAGTTCTTTGTATACTCTGGATATTAGGGCTCTATCTGAAGTGTGAGGAGCAAAAATTTGTTCCCATGATGTAGGCTCCCTATTTACCTCTCTTATTATTTCTCTTGCTGAGAAAAAACTTTTTAGTTTAAGTAATTCCCATTTGTTGATTCTTGTTATTAACTCTTGTGTTATGGGTGTCCTATTAAGGAATTTGGAGCCCGACCCCACAATATGTAGATCAGAGCCAACTTTTTCTTCTATCAGATGCAGAGTCTCTGATTTGATATCAAGCTCCTTGATCCATTTTGAGTTAACTTTTGTGCATGGCGAGAGGATGGGATTCAGTTTCATTTTGTTGCATATGGATTTCCAGTTTTCCCAGCACCATTTGTTGAAGATGCTATCCTTCCTCCATTGCATGCTTTTAGCCCCTTTATCAAATATAAGATAGTTGTAACTTTGTGGATTAGTCTCTGTGTCCTCTATCCTGTACCATTGGTCCACTCGCCTGTTTTGGTAACAGTACCATGCTGTTTTTGTTACAATTGCTCTGTAATATAGTTTGAAATCTGGTATCGCTATACCGCCTGATTCACACTTCCTGCTTAGAAGTGCTTTTGCTATTCTGGGTCTTTTATTTTCCCATATGAATTTCATGATTGCTTTCTCTATTTCTACAAGAAATGCCGTTGGGATTTTGATTGGCATTGCATTAAACCTATAGAAAACTTTTGGTGATATCGCCATTTTGATGATGTTAGTTCTGCCTATCCATGAACAGGGTATATTTTTCCATCTTCTAAGATCTTCTTCTACTTCTCTCTTTAGGGTTCTGTAGTTTTCATTGTATAAATCTTTCACCTCTTTTGTTAGGTTGATTCCCAAGTATTCTATTTATTTATTTATTTTTTTGAGGATATTGTGAATGGAGTGTTTTTCCTCATTTCCGTTTCAGAAGTTTTGTCGCTGATATACAGAAATGCCTTTTATTTATGCGTGTTGATATTATATTCTGCCACTTTGCTGAATTCATTTATTAGTTCTAGTAGTTTTTTGTAGACACTTTTGGGTCTTCTAGGTATAGAATCACGTCATCCACAAGTAGTGATAATTTAAGTTCTTCTTTTCCTATTTTTATGCCTTTAATTTCTTTCGTCTGTCTAATTGCTCTGGCCAGTGTTTCGAGAACTATATTGAATAGAAGTGGTGATAGAGGGCATCCCTCTCTTGTTCCAGATTTTAGAGGGAATGCCTTCAATTTTTCTCCATTCAGAATGATGCTAGCCTGAGGCTTAGCATAGATTGCTATTACAATGTTGAGGTAAGTTCCTGTTATCCCTAGTTTTTTTAATGTTTTGAACATAAAGGGATGCTGTGCTTTGTCAAATGCTTTTTCTGCGTCTATCAAGATGATCATATGGTTCTTATCTTTAAGTCTATTGATGTGGTGAATAACATTTATTGATTTCCATATATTGAACCATCCTTGCATCCCAGGGATGAATCCCACTTGATCATGGTGCACAATTTTTTTGATGTGCCTTTGTATCCGATTCGCCAGAATTTTATTGAGGATTTTTGCATCTAGGTTCATCAGAGATATTGATCTGTAGTTTTCTTTCTTTGAGGTGTCTTTGTCTGGTTTCGGAATCAGGGTGATGTTGGCCTCATAGAATGAACTTGGAAGAGCTCCCTCTTTTTCTATTTCCTGAAATAACTTGAAAAGTATTGGTATTAATTCTTCTTTAAGGGTTTTGTAAAACTCCGCTGTTTACCCATCCGGTCCTGGGCTTTTCTTGGTTGGTAGTCTTTTGATTGCTTCTTCTATTTCATCCATTGATATTGGTCTGTTCAAATTATGTGTATCATCCTGAGGCAGTCTGGGCAAATCATATGACTTAAGAAATTTATCCATGTCTTCACTATCTTCTATTTTATTGGAATATAGGTTTTCAAAATAATTTCTAATTGTCTTCTGTGTTTCTGTAGCATCTGTTGTGATATTGCCTTTTTCATCCCGTATGTTAGTAATTTGAGTTCTCTCTCTTCTTCTCTTCGTTAGCATGGCTAAGGGTCTGTCGATCTTATTTATTTTTTCGAAGAACCAACTTTTAGTTTTGTTAATTTTTTCAATAGTTTCTTTTGTTTCAATTTCGTTGATTTCTGCTCTGATTTTAATTATTTCTTGCCTTCTGCTACATTTGCTGTTGTTTTACTCTTCCTTTTCTAGGGCTTTGAGATGAAGTGTGAGCTCATTTATTTTTTGGTTTTTCCTTTTTTTGAGGAATGACCTCCAGGCGATGAATTTCCCTCTTAAAACTGCTTTCATTGTGTCCCATAGATTCCAATATGTTGTGTCTGTATTTTCATTTATCTCTAAGAATTTTTTGATTTCCTCCTTTATGTCTTCTGTAACCCATTGATCATTCAGTAACATATTGTTCATTTTCCATGTGATGTAGGATTTTTCCTTTCTTCTTTTATCATTGATTTCCAGTTTCATTCCATTATGATCAGATAAAATGCATGGTATTATCTCCACCCCTTTATATTTACTGAGGGTTGCCCTATGGCATAATATATGGTCTATTTTTGAGAAGGATCCATGTGCTGCTGAGAAAAAGTATATCCACTTGATGATGGTTGATATATTCTATATATGTCAGTTAAGTCTAGGTTATTGATTGTGATATTGAGTTCTATAGTTTTTTTATTCAACTTTTGTTTGGAGTATCTGTCCAATGGTGAGAGAGGTGTGTTGAAGTCACCCATAATTATTGTGTTGTGGTCTATTTGATTCTTGAACTTGAGGAGAATTTGTTTTATGAACATCGCAGCACCATTATTTGGTGCATAAATATTGATAATTGTTATGTCTTGTTGGTGAATCGTTCCTTTTAACAGTATATAATGTCCTTCCTTATCCCTTTTGATTAACTTAGTCTTGAAGTCGATTTTATTCGATATGAGGATGGCCACCCCTGCTTGCTTACGAGGACTGTGTGCGTGGTATATTTTTTCCCAACCTTTCACCTTCAGCCTATGTATGTCTTTTCCAATCAGATGTGTCTCCTGGAGGCAGCATATTGTTGGATTTGTTTTTTTAATCCATGTTACCAGCCTATGTCGCTTTATTGGAGAGTTTAAACCATTAACGTTTAGAGTTACTATTGATATATGGTTTGTACTTCCTGCCATGTTTGATTATTTATCTTTTTTTTCTAATTTAGTTTGTTTCACCATGATTAGCTTTCCCCCTACCCTCTGTCTTTACTGAGACTCTTCCCACTGATGGTTTTGGTTATTGTTTTTCATTTCTTCCTCGTGTAGTGTTTTGCTCAAGATGCTTTGCAATGCTGGTTTTCTGGCTGCAAATTCTTTTAGCTTTTGTTTATCATGAAAGGTTTTTATTTTGTTGTTGTACCTGAAGCTTAATTTTGCTGAATACAGAATTCTTGGTTGGCATTCATTGTCTTTCAGTGTTTGAAATATGTTGTTCCAGGATCTTCTTGCTTTCAGCGTCTGTGATGAAAAATCCGTTATTAACCTTATTGGTTTACCCCTGAATATAATCTGTCTCCTTTCTCTTGTATCTTTTAATATTTTCTTTTTGTTTTGAATATTGGATATCTTCATAACAATGTGTCTTGGCGTTGGTCTACTGTGATTTTGTGTGCTCAGTGTCCTGTATGCATCTACAATTTGTATATTTATTTTCTTTTTTATTTCTGGAAAGTTTACTGTAATTATTTTATTCAGCAGGTTACTCATTCCCTTGGTTTGAATCTCTATACCTTCCTCTATCCCAATGACTCTTAAATTTGGTTTTTTATGTTATCCCATATCTCTTGGATGTTTTTCTCGTGATTTTTTACCAGCCTTTCTGAGTTGGCTAGACTCTTTTCAATATGATATATTTTGTCTTCATTATCTGACGTTCTGGCTTCTACTTGCTCCACTCTGTTAGTGATACTCTCATTTGAGTTTTTAATTTGGTTTATCGTTTCCTTCATTTCTAGAATTATTGTTTGATTTTTTTTTATAATCTCCATCTCCTGATAAAGATGCTTAACTTCTTCTTTTATCTGTTTATGTAATTAATTTTCAATGTATTCTTTCACTGTTTGAATTTGCTGTCTTGTATCCTCTTTAAGGTTCCATTCCATCTGTCTAAGGTATTCCTTGAGTTCCTTATATGACCATTTTTCTGATGACTCTAGGTCCTCCTGAATATTTAGGTTGTACTTCATTGTTTGTACTCCTTTTCTTCCTTGCTTTTTCATGCTGCTCATGTTACTTCTTGTTCTGTTTGACTGCTGAGTTACTGTTTACTCCTATAAATTTATTTGATGCTTGGGAGGAAAGGTATTAGAAGGGAAGGGAAGAAGTCACTAACGAGAATGAGAGTAAGCAGGTAGAATTCAAGGAAGGGGGAATAAGAGAATTGAAAAGAAATGAAAAGACAAAAGAAAAAAAGAAAAAAATTTAAAAATAATAATAAAAAATTAAAATTAAAATTAAAAAAATAAAAAAAAAATTTAAAAATTTAAAAAAAATTTTAATAACAACAAAAAAAATGAAAATGAAGAAAAAAAATTAAGAAATGCAATCTTAGAGTTTGATTAACTTCTCTTCCAGTAGGTGGAGCTGTGCCCACTAGGCCAAGCTTCTCCTCTCAAAATGCAGGAACCAATCACTGTGCAGCAGCTCTTCCTCCCAGACTGGGTGGGTCTCCAATCCTGAGTGCCTAGGGCCTTCTCTTGTGTTTCCTCAAGCCAGGCCCTGCTCATTGGTGACGCTCACCACAATACTGGCTACACGCCAGGTCTGCTGCTCCTGGGAGCACTGTTTTCATGAACTCCTGGGCCACTCCTGATTCCCTCGGTTTGGCTATCGCGCTCACGGGAGAGCTTGGAGGGGCACGAAAGGTTTCCCCGCTGTGTGGAGAGGGAAGGCTAGGGGATTACACACCTGTTGCTGCTGGTTTCAATGAATTTATCTCCTCCACCACATTTTGGTGACGTCAGTTCTCTGCCATGGTGGTATCCCATGCAAATGGTGACAGTTTGTTCCCTTTGCCAGGTGACCAATGCAACAGGTGGGTCCTGACTGTCTCTCCCAAGCCCCGTTTCAATCCTGTGGCCACTGCCTATGAAGGCTTGGTTGGCGTTTACCTCCGTAGGATCAGAAGGGCCAACCAGTTGTTTCCGCAGGATCGTTAGTGCTGAGACACAGCGGTTTGGCTGCGAGAAGCAGGCGAACAGGAGCTTGAATGCAGCCGATCTGGGCTCGGTGTGTGTTCTGAGAGGCCCTGACTGTTCGCCCCAGATCCACGTCAGCTCAGCATTGCCTAGTGATCCTGAGCAAACAACATTTAGACAGTTTACGACTCCCTATGCCCGCGCAGCTGAGGAGGTCAGAGACTTGATCTCTCCGCGCCCACCGCCATGTTGGATCTCCCTTGATTTTATTTTAATATGGTGGGTTTCCTTTATAATCCTGTGTGTTTTATTTATGCATTTAAAAACCTTTTTCTGGGAAGGAGTCCACAGACATCACTAGATATCAGAGCAAACTCTCGCACAGTAGGAGTTCTTATCCTCATAAGAGAGATAGGACTTAAAGAGTAATTACAGACAATGATAAGAGCTCTAAAGAAAACGCCCAGATGTATGAGATGCCAAAAGAAGCAGACACGGGCCCCAGATGTAGCCTAGTGGGATCCATCTGGATTCTGCTTCCCCAGGAAAACTTCATACTCTTCTGCAGTGAGCATCTTTCCTGTGCCAAATCTGGAGTGAGCAATGGGAATATAGCATCCCTGCCTGCCAGCCTACGGGGACAAGTCAGAGCAAACCCCAAGGAAACACAGAACCCAGATCAGTTCAGTTAGAGATCAGAGCCCGGAAGAGAGCAAGCAGGTATAATTAGATAAAAAATGAATGCCAGGGCATGCTGTGAGACATCTGGGGGGACAGGATGGTCTCCCAGGGGAGGAGGTGACATTTTCACTGAGACCTAGAGGAGGAGATTTGGGAGATAAATTTAACAGGATGAAGATCCAAGATGCAAACAAGTAAAGTGCAGTCCCTTTCAATCTAGGGATCCAGATCTCTTACATCATGGTAACTTTTCTCCCAACTTTTAGAGAAATAAACAAATCACAAGAGTTAGAAGAGGAGTGATCTAAGAATTAAAGGGACACAATAGGCCAGAGGCAGGGCAAGGTCACTGATCAAGTGTCCAAGTACATGCCTATCTGGACCCTTCACATTTAGGGTTCCATCCTACTTCTGGGTGACCCCAAGCCTTTCCTAGCCCAAGGACCTTTCATACAATGCCTTCCTATTACCAGAGGATCCTCATTTTTCCCAGAGCCCATCCACAAATATTTATCACCTGAAATCAGGGAGCTCTGGATCCTTGATTTTCAGAGTGTGAGATAGTCAAATATCCTCTCCACAACAGAGAAAGGCAGCTATTTGTGCCCCATTCACAGCTCAGTCTCGCCTTCCAAGGCCTCCTTATGGGAACAAGAATTCTGCTCAACCTATCTTTTCCTAGCCAGATCCAGGGAAAGCTACTCACTTACCCCCCCCCCCACATTTGACCTCTAGGAAAATCACTGTTTCCTAATGAAAACTAATATCAACACTCTTATCTGGCAGCAGCCCATAAGACACCACTGTATTTTATTAAAATTTATAAAAATCCTACCCAGTGGCTACTAAACAAGCTCATATAAAGGATTTACTTTTTGAAAATCAATAATTTTAAAAGAACATCACAAAGTCACAGGATATTCCATCATTGTCCTATAATAAAAGTTATTGCACAAATGCCCTAAGAGAACATAGAATCATTTTTATTAGTAAATGGGTCAACTGTTTCTACTAGTCTTTTTTTTTCCTGATACTTATAAACTGTTGACTGCACCTGCACACACAGACATACATGTAATGTCAAGAAAATCAGTGGTTTGTCACCTCTTAAAAAACATTGCCTTTTTTCCAAATAGTCTGTATGCATACTTAGTTCATACTGAGATGTGAAATGTGAGCTATGGTGAGACAATGAACCTAATCCACTGCAAGACAGTGTAAACTGAAAGCAAATCATATCTGGTGCATGCCATTGAAAGAAGATGGGAAGGTGGATTAGTAAATGTTAGGAAATATTTTCTAAAATCTATGGTTAAGGCAGAAGAACTTTGGACAGAAATTTCAATCATAACAAGATCCACCAAATTTTTAGATTTCCATCAATGTAAAGCTTTTTTCCTTCTAAAGTGATAAAATAAAGAAAAGTGGGGAGGAAGGAAGAAACAAAATAAGGGAGGAGAATGGGGGAGGAGGGAAGAAGGTAAGAGAAGGAAAGAGGGGAAAAAGAAAACAAGGAAGACTAGAGTAGCAGAAAATCTGAGGTGGCAGAAAGAGCTTTAGACTCAGATTCAGTGGATGGAGGTTCCAGATCTAATTCTGCCACTAAATCTCTTTGTTAGTCAATCTGGGCTCTTCTCTATCTGTAAAATTATAGAGTTAGATTACCTCTTCTTCTCCCTCTTGTAACTCTAAAATTCAGCCTCTCTAATTAGAATAGGCCTCTAGGTACCAAGCAGCAGATTCCAGCCTAGATCCCAAAGAGGAATCTAACCCTAGAAAAAGAATTTTTGAACTTCCAGTGTGGTTTACTAGAGAGTGCTTGACCATTGCCACATATATATGGAAAGTTTAGACAATTGGCGGATTTTTTTAAAGCACAGATTTACTGATTAAAAGAACATCAGGCACTATATTTATGGCCAAAGTCCTCCAGATGATGGAATGCAAATAGAATTGTGAGTTGGGACCTCTAGGGAAGTGTTCTTAAAAGAAGGGAGCTCCTTCTTCCCTTTTTCTTCCATGCTCGAGGCTAATGTATCAACATAATGAGTAGAAGTTGAGGAGCTCTCTTGAATTGTGAAGTAGATCCTAAAGTTGGTGGAAGAACAAGGTAGGGGGAGCCTGGGTCCCTGCTGGTCTTGGAATTTCCAGACCAGCCCCACAGATTGCCCAGCTCCATATTTAGTTTCCATGGGACAGGTATAAATTTATAAGCCAATTTTGTATTGAGCTTTCTGTCATATGTAGACAGTTGTAATTCCAATGGATACACACAAGACCATTTCCATTTATTAAAGAGTATCATGATGCAAAACATACCACTAATGACTAAACCAGGCTCTATTACAGCTATTTCTGTAAATCAAATGATTTGCTTGGAAACCTTCCTTTCTTGCATCATTGACATTTCTTCCTTGGGTCATCGCAGCTAGAGTCAGGGATGGGAGGGCCTGCTGGGCAAGTTTTGAAATGACATGACAAAGAGGAGGAAATGAAGGATTTTTCTCACAGGCTTTGCCCATAAATTGCCTCATTCTCAATACTGATTTACGGCTCGGTGACTCTGGTGAATTGGGTTTCAAATGCCATGGGCAGTGATCCTTCCAGAGAGCTGTCATCTGCCTATAAGTTTCAACTTCCTATTGCCCTTGTAAACCTCCTATGGCAGAACCTGAATGTGACCCAGTTCCTACTGACAGTTTAGCAATGAGATTTGTCTTTGCCAAATACCAACCCTGTTGGAACTTCTAGCCCAAATAATCCATAGTCCTGGGATGAAGGCCCACACAAGATGGGCCTTTGCTGATGCACATTGATGAGGCTTCTGTGAAAAGGTTTGCTTGGGGTCTGGAATTTAAACTCAGTTTTGACTTCTGTAGAATCCCAAAATATTAATAGGACATTGGTTCCAGTCCTGGCTCCAAGGAAGGCCCCACTGAGATGGCTGCCACCTCTCTCTCCCTAGAACAGTGGTTTGCAATATTTATTTGGTCATGAGACCTTAGAAAAAGTGATGCACCTTATGGACTGTTAGGGGCCACAGACAAGTCAAGATGGCACCTGGCACTTTGCCAAAAGGAGTGGTTTGAGAAGTAAGCCAGTGAGCCATTAAGATGATAGAGATTCCTTAATGACTGACTGCTGTGTCTAGATTATGTCAATTACGTTAAGCTGTGTGTAATCATTAAGATGATGAGGAGTCCTTATTGGTTGACTGCTATATCTAGTTTATGAGTTTATGTTAATTAAGATAAGCTGTGTGTAATTAGTTAAGTATATATACCTCTGCTGTCCTGCAATAAAGAGGCTCCTGCTGTATCAATCTTCACAAGTTCCTTGTCACTCACCCCCCCACCCCCGTTATTTCGCCCAGTCAGACTGCGGCAATGGACAATCTCCCTAGTCAAGAAGTGAACATGTTAATGCAGCAAAAATCTTTGGACTCATGGATGGGTGTTGGGGTCCAGGAACTTCAGGGAATTGTGGGTAAAATCCCCAGGTTAGGAAGCCTTGCCTTTGAACCACAGAAAAGATTTGAAAGCCTTTAAAGTCATCTAATTTCCTCCCAGTACTGCCCCTGCACAGAAAGTAGATTTTTTTGATACCAGAGGCCTCAATTATTCCCTGACTTTGCTGTGATTTATGACCAGAGGTGAGAGAAAGGCCATATACCTCCTCCCCACTTCCTGCTCCAAAGTTCTTTATCCAAAATTTAAGCCCAAACCAACTCTCCTTTCTTGCCTTTTCTCACACAAAGAACCCACCCTCAGCCATGCTGGATTGTTTATTTGAAGTTTCTCAAACATGATGTGGTGCTTTCTTCTGCCTCCTGATTTTGCTCTTGCAATTTCCTACTCCTGGGACATTTCTTTGTCCATCACTGTCTGTCAGAATACCACTTAGATTCAAGACTCCATAAAGCTTTTTCTGAACCTTCCTTTGTGCTCTCCAACTGAGGTTTACCTATTGAGGGAACACATTACTTTCAGTCATGGGTTATTTGAGTGACCATGTGGCAGAGTATTTGAACCCTTGGGGTTGAGAATCAGAATGATTAGGCTTCCATTCTGACTCTGTGTCTCTCTGGCTTTGCGACCTTGTATATGCCCCTTAACCTTTCTGGGCTTTAGTGCCCTCATTGATATAGTGGAGATAATAATGGTTTCCACTTCATAGGGTGTGTGGTGATTAAATGAGCTAATTCATAAAAAATATAGCACAGCATCTGACACATCAAAAGTATTTGATAAGGAATAAGTACTTTTATTTTAATTGTGTACTTTTGCTCACACCCCATAAACTATAAAGTATAAAGTAGCTGCGTATAGAGCCTGTGTTAGTCATCATTTTATACCTCTGAGGACCTAGATAAAAAAACTGCATATAATAAACAGAATATGTTATTTGTATGAAAATGAATCATTCATAAATTTCTTACCTAAGAATATAGATTGTTGTCATCAATATTTTATGAATGGGTGAGAAATCATGACACAGTAAGATGGATGCTGTATTGACAGTACAAATTCTTTGGGTTCTTGAAAAAAACATCCTGATTAAAGCTCTCTTTTCTAATACCAAAAATTTCATACTATCATAAAGTACATGCAAAGAATTCTCATCATCTCCAATTATAATTTTTTTCATTTATTGTTTGATTATACAGATATTTATTTACTTAGCAACTATTAGGTGCCAAACATCATGAATAAAAGATAGAGATTAGAGATGTTCTTGGGTTCTTGCAAACTAGCTATCATCTGATATGGAACTTTAAGTTTAGGACTCAGGATATAATGCACATTTTTATATTCCATGGGCTTGAAGCCCAAAGCCGGGTGGACACTGGCTATAGGATTCTCCTCCCTTTCTAACTAGAAATGCATGCTATGTCAAATGGCAAAGTGGCATGTCATATTTTATTATAAAATAATTGTATAATAATTTTATAATATGTATAAAAATTTTACTAGACTCTTTCAGCCATTATAAAAAATATTTTCCACTGGACTAAATTTGATCAGTTAAAAATAATCCCTAGGTACCAGGAATAGCATGAAATAAAGTCAGAAAAATAAATATAAGCAGATTGTAGGAGCAGCCATCACAGTTTAGGTGGACATATCGATCTCTGGATCAAGGGACCTGAGTTTCTAATGCCCATTTAAGATTAAAAAGAGGTTCAGACCTTGAGGAAGGCAAGAATGTAATTGAGCTCCCTGAATAAATATAACTTCTGCCTGAGGTTTTAAGATGGTAAAAAGAAAACAAAATCACGAAAACTAGACTCTGAATCTACATCACACATTTGGAAGACCTTATCTTACAAAATGCCCATGATGGTAATTTAACTAGTACAGAGGTCATTCAAGCCTTCTAATTTTAAAACACTGGGTGGATCACATAAAACATATGTCTATAGGATGAATAGGGGTGCCAGTATGCAACCCCTCATCTGACAAATAGGAGGAGGTCAGCAGAAGAAGTGTACTATTGTCAGTACTCTTGTGTTATGCATGGAAAGCATCTGGGTGGGGATCTCATAAATAATCTCAGCAGTAGTTATCCAGCTTGAATTTGATGAACTTCCATGAAACTGAGAAGCTAGGTTTAGTTAATCTGTAACTAGCTTTATGGTTCCAAGATCATGATGTCCTATTAAAGCAAAGGAACAACAACTAACAGGAAGTAAAACATCTCCATTCCATGATCCCTGAGGAAGGCAAGTGGCAAAGAATCTTCAATGATCACCAACAGAGAATATATAGATTCCTGATTACCCTGTTGCCCTTACAAAGAATATACAGTTCAGACAATGACTGATCGTGGCCCTTAACTTTATTCAAACTCGGTTGGAAGTGTAGTCACTCCCAGTATGCCAAGGAAAAGTTCATCTTTTTCTCTGGGTTTCTTTCCCTAGTGGTTAGTGTTGAGGAATAAAAGGATATCACAAGCTGTTCTTCTAAGAGAGATGCTGTGATAAAGGGAGTCAGGATGGAAGCTTCAGTTCCCCTAACTCTAGGGGGCCTGAACCTATAAAATGTTTTCAGAGAATTTTTCAATTCATCCTTTCCCAATTGACCCCCAACCAAGTACAAGTACATGCCTCAGTAATAATTGGGATTTTTTTTCCTCTTTGTATTTACTTAGTTAAACCACTAGCAATTCAATCGCCATGGCTTTGATGAAAGTTGTTTTACAAAACATATTCCTGACTTGAGGTCTCAGAATTCCTCTAATCCATATCTGTAATTTATATTTAAAAAAAAACCAGAATCCAGTAGAACAACTGAACATCAACCTTCATTTATCCCTGGGTCATGGAAGGAGGACTTATTGGATTACTGTCCTGGAGAGTTAGCATACTTACATCACTCCTGCGTTAGTGAGACTAGGCTAACTATTGAAACAAATAACCAGAAAGTTTGGTATATAACAGAGAATTCATTTCTTGCTTCTATTACAGTTCAAGGCATATTGTTAAGGTTGGTGAAGCATCCTGTTCCATAAAGCCAAACAGGGACCCAGATCCTTCCATCCTGTGGTTCTACCACCTTCTCAGTCTAGGTATTGGCAAAATTTTTCCACAAAGGGCTTTTTAGTAAATAATTTAGGCTTTGTGGGCCATACCATCTCTGTTACAACAATTTAACCCTGCCATCATAACTCAAAGTAGTCATAGACTGTTGAGAGCCACAGCAGAAGGGGCACCAGCAAACTTTCAGACTACCAGCTGATGATTGGCTCACAGCGGTCCCAGCAACATCTAGCTGATTGGCTCCTCTATGGTGATGCTCATTGAGCTGTTTCCCTGCCCTTTCAGGCCACGGAGCTGCTCATTGGGGGACTTTTTTTGGCTCCGCCCATTCGACCCAGCCAATCGGCCTCAAAAGCAGGAGGATTGTGGGAGGTGGAGAGGCTGGTGGTTGGGGGAGTGGCTTGTGGGAAGCCGGTGGTGGCAGTTGGGCTCTGAGGGTTTTTCTTGGGGAGCTGTTTTGTTTGGCTTGTGTGATTCTAAAAATAAAGTTAGTTTCTTTTGACAAGTGGCTCCTGAATTGTGCCCAGCCAGACTGCGGCAATAGACAATTAGTAAATGAAAGGATGTGGTCATCTTCTAATAAAATTTTATCAAATCAATTTGGCTAATGGGCCATAGTTTGCCAAACCCTGCTCTAGGTCCTTGGTTTTCTCTGCATTCAGCCAGTGAGTAGAGAAAGAGGGAGCATCACAGAAGAGGAAACTTACAAAACTAGTACCTATCTCCATAAAACTGTCATGAGTATTATATTAAACAATATTCACGAGTACATCATGCAAAGGTAAGTATAGGAATTGCTCAATAAATGCAACTATCATCATTTTTAAAATATGGGAATAAGTAACTTTGATATCTATGGGAAGAAGTGATTGGATTTAGTTGAGGGGGATGGGGAAAGACTAAAGATAATTCTCAAAGGTAGATAAGAAGTTAAACAAAATGAAGTGGTGGGACTGCATGAGCAAAGACAAAGCAGGAAAGAATTGTATTTGGTAAATGCACATAGTTCAGTTTGGACCTATAAGTCTGTAAAGGTAGAAAGGCCTTGAATACCAGTTTTAAAGTTCAAGCGATCAGTGGCAACAGGGAGCCATGACTATTGTTGAGAAATATATACATAAACCCTGTCTTCCAAAAATCTATTTGTAAATCTGTTATTGAAACACGACTGTTTTCTAACAGCAAGGGAAGTTATCTCAGACTGATCCACAGAAGTCTGCTTCTCAGGTATTTGTAACTATCTATAAAGGCAAATTGTGTTATTCAATCAGCATGCCTGGATAGTCAGCTAGCTACAAAGCAACATAAATGTTGCTAAGACTATCATTGCCTTAACTAGTATAAGCTTTCCTAGCAAATGTGCGCCAGTTAACACATACCAAGATTAATAGCCAACGACTGAAATTCCTAGAAGGCTGTGCCATGATAAAATACAGATTCAATTTTTTTGCCACTCCTTTGGGCCCTGGGAAATTATTTACATAAAGGTAAAATCATGGAGTGGGAAGCATGTTTAGCTAGGCCTACTTTTCTAGATACTAAAAAGAATCACTTATCATTACTTGATGCAAACCTTATTTGTCAGAGCCTGTGTGAAAGCATTGACTTTGGCTTCCCTTGCCTAAAAATCCCTAATTCCACCAGCTGTTGTCCTGATATTCAACTATGTCTGATCTAAGTTGTAATTGAGTGGAAAGCCTCAAAACTGGGGGACCAGAGGCTGGTGCCTCATTCTGATATTTAACATGTATAGTTATTTATCTCTTCATTTATTCCACATCTGTATATAAGCACTTTCTGTGTATCAGATACTGAATTGGTGCTGAAGGTAGTAGAAATAGTTCATGAGAGCCAGAGCTGAAATAAATGTTTGCCCTTTCATTGTGTATTGTTTTATTAGTCTCCATTTTATTTGTTTCTGCTCTGATCTTTATTATTTCTTTCCTTCTACTTCCTTGGGCTTGGTTTGAACTAGTTTTTCTAGTTCCTTGAGTTGCAGTGATAGATTATTTGAGAGCTTTCTATTTTTTTTTTTTTTTTAATGTAGGCACGGATTGCTGTAAACTTCCCAGTTAGTGCTGCTTTTGCCATATCCCATAGATTTGGGTATGATGTGTCTTTATTTTCACTTGTTTCAAAAAAAAATTTTAATTTTCTTCTTGATTTCCTTCTTGAGCCACTGGTGATTCAGAGTAAGCTATTTGATTTCCAGGTATTTGTATAGTTTACAAAATTTTTCTTGTTATTGAGTTCTAAATTTATTGCATTTATTGAAAAGATGCTCAATATGGTTTAAATATTTTTAAATTTGTTGAGACTTGTTTTGTGACTTCTCATATGATATAACCCAGAGAATATTCCATGTGCTGAAGAGAAAAATATGTATTTGGTAGCTGGGGGATGGAATGTTCTATGGAAGTCTGTTAAATCCATCTGGTCTAGGGTACAATTTAACTCTGCATTTATTTGTTGATTTTCTGTCTGAATGATGTCCATTTCTGAAAATAGGGTATTAAAATGCCTAATTATTATTGTACTAGAGTCTATATATCCCTTTAAGCCTTTAAATATTTTCTTTATGTATTTGGATGCTCTGATATTGGGTACATATGTATATAGAGAATTATCTCCTCTTTCTGAATTGACTCCTTTGTCATTATATGACCTTCCTTGGGCCTTTTTACTACCTTTGATTCAAAGTCTACTTTATCTGATATAAATATGGTCACTCCTGCTTTCTTTTGGATTCTGTTTTCATGAGATATCTTTTTCCATCCCTTCATTTTCTGTCAATTTGTGTCATTAAAAGTGAAGTGAGATTTTTTTAAGTCCCTGACTTCATTTTCTCTGTATATATTTGTTTGTATATATTTCTCTGTATATATTTGAGTTTCCTATTATCCTTCATTGCTGACCTCATGTTTCTTTCCCAATATCTTTTTAAAAATGTATTTATTTTAATTAGGTATATATGACAGCAGAATGCATTTTGATTCATTGTACACAAATGCAGCATAACTTTCCATTTCTCTGTACATGATGTAGCATTGCACCATATGTACAGTCTTACATGTACCAAGAGCAATAATGTCCATCTCATTCCACCATCTTTCCTGCCCCCATACCTCCCCCTGCTTTGTCCAATTAAAGTTCCTCCATTTTTTCCCATGCCCCCCCCACCCCATTGTGGATCAGCATCTGCTTATCAGAGAGAACATTCAACCTTTGTTTTTTTAGGATTGGCTTACTTCGATTAGCATGATATTCTCAGACTTTATCCATTTACCTGCAAATGCCATAATTTTATTCTCTTTTAATGCTAAGTAATATTCCATTGTGTATATATACCACAGTTTCTTTACCCATTCATCTATTGAAGGGTAGGAAGTAAATTTTTTTTTAAGCAACTTAGAGTTGAGTCTTATGGATGTTTTTGTTTGTCTGGTTTTTTTTTTTTTTTTTTTTTTTTTTTTTGTGGTAATGGAGTTGAACCCAGGGCCTTTTGCATGCTAGGCAAGTGCTCCAGCTATATCCAATCTCAGCTCCAGGGTCTAGTCTTTTTGTGCTTTAATTTATTCAGTCACCTGATGTCTTTTAATTGAAGAATTTAATCCATTTAAATTCAAGGCAATTAGGTAAGATCTTACTATAGCTATCATGTAACTTGTTTTCTAATTTTATGGTATTCTTTTCTCTCCCCACCCCTATAGTCTTCCTTGGTGGGTAAATGAATTGTTCTAGTATTGTATTTTGATTCTTTGCTTATTATTTTGGTTTTGCCTATTATACACTTTTGCTCTGTGGTTATCATAGGCTTAGAAAGAACGTCTTTTACTTATAACAAGCTATTTTGAAATGACAGCAATGTAACATGATTGTAAAGATAAGAACAGAAACAAAAGAACAAGAGAAAATATACTAATAAGAAAACTCTTCAGTTGCACTCCAATCCTCCCCACAATTTTGAATTTATCTCCCATTAATATTCTTTCTATATTATCTCTTAACATATTGATGTAGTTATTATTGTTTTAAATTTTGTTTTTAGTCTTCATACTATAGATATGGTTTACACATCATGCTTAGAACATTAGAGCATTATTTTTACTCGTGAGTTTTATACCTTCCCATGTTTTCTTCTTACACATTAATGTCCCTTGCTCTCAATTTGAAGAGCTCCCTCTAGCAGTATTAACTCCTAGCAAATCTGAACCTGGGCACCACCCAGTGCTGAAATAGTGGAAGTTAACTAATGACTCAGAGGAAATAAACAGCCTGCTAAGAATTTCAGGAACGACAGACACAAACAAGGCCAGATTTGAAAGATCGGAATAAATAGTAGTCCTTTAAAGCCAAGATGATGTTTCACACTGACAAGCATCAATACTTAGTATTGGGCTGGAGAAACTGAACACTAGGCAGATCCTAATGGACCCTATCCCAGGCTTGCTTGTGAATGGAGCCTCCGGAACAGTTTCAGTGCTGGGGAAGACACATGATCTCAATTGATGGCACTTCTATTCCAGGTAGCATCACCTGTGCCTGGTTACAGCAGTCTTGGGCCAGGTGTTGCCTAAGGGATAGGAAGCCCACAGCAAGAAGAGTTTTGATTCTATCCCAGTGTTGTGCTGGTTTTGGTTAGCCATGAGCTCAGGGTGTGGCATGCTTGATGACATTGGGAGCCACAGCTGTGACCTAGGAGCCTGGAACTGGTCCATACATTGTTATGTCCCAGAGCCAGGCAGAATTATTCAGTGTCTGAACCCAGGCTGGTAACTGCAGATGAGGCACTTGGGCCTAACCTGGTCCCAGGCAAAGGCTTGTAGGGTCAGAATACTCTTTTTGGTTACTATCCTTTTTCTTTTTGAACAACATATCAGTGTATACTGAGGTCAAATCTGGCCTGGGATAGGGTCCATTAGGATCTACCTAGTGTTCAGTTTTTCCAGCCCAATACTAAGTTCCAGGGCAAAGTCTTCTTATTACCCTGTCCTATGCCTAGCAGATGGGCTCTTGTGCAATGTTATGCTGCCCAAGTTTCTAGTAGTGGTAAAGATAGTCCCTTGAGTACCTAGGATGATTCTAAACTGGGCTATGCCTACATCCCAAAAGGAGCTGCACAGTCTCCTGGGTGCACCAGATCCCACACCATAGCTAGTGGTGATGTAAATCAGAACACAGATCTGTCCCACTGGTGCCAGGGCAGTGCTAGAGCCTCAACTATGAGCACTGACCTGGTGATAGCCGCGCTGCCTGAGGTTGGGAGATGGATAGTAGAGAGAGTTCCTTGGCTAGCAAGGCTGAGTTCTCATAGGTACAGCAGCCTTCTGTCTTCAGAAGAAGGCAGATGTGTCCTGGGACCATTCCAAAGCTGGAAATGATACATGCCCACTGGCATATAGGCCTCACTGGCATACAGGCCTCTCTGCCTGATGCCAGGGCTGGGCCAGAGCCTCCATTTGTGAGTTCTGGCCTGTGCATTGGGGTCTTTAGTTTCTACCAGGTTCTGGGGTCTCACCGCGGAGGGCCTGGGACTGGACTCCAAGACAAAGATCCACACTAGCTTTCATGACCTATCCCCGGAGCACGGAGTCCTTCCACCAAATTTGGGGGAAGGCTGGTAGAGACAGTCAACCCCCTGGCCTAATACAGTTTCTGTGTTTACTCTACAGATATGGGCCTGGGAGTAGGATGGGGCTTTGACCAGCACTGAACTTCACAGTAGCATTTCTGATTTGGGGTTTCAACTCTAAGGCCTGGACTTAATTCTCTCTCATTCCCCACACTGGGAGGTATCTGTCTTTGTGCTGGGCTCCTTGGAGTTGGGGGACAGGTGACACGGGCAACTCTTTCCTCCCTGCCTTCTTAAATGCATCCTTTCATTTCCTTACACTAACCTTAGGCACTCTGAGCTCTCACCTGATATCCTTAGTTCTTGTGAAGTTAGTTTGGTGAACAGCTGTTTAACCAACTCTGTGGGGAGATGATTACTGGAAGATCTTACTCAGCCTCCATCTTTCTCCACCTCTCCTAAAGACACCTGTTCTACAGGTGATGGAGGTGTAGAGGGATTTGGAAATTTGCCCACAGCCATACAGCCAATAGTTGAGGTGTTAGGAAGTGACTCCAGGCAATCTGGCTGCATATCCAGTGCTCTGAACACTCATTCTAACTCCACGGCTTCTTTTTATTTTTTATTTCACAAATTTATTTGCAAATGAAATATTTCCATTCAACAAACAAGTATAGTAATGAAACACAAATGATGAATGTGCACGAATAAATCTGAACATTTTGCCATATTTTCTTTAGATATGTAATATTTAAGAAAATCCAGATATAGCTAATGTTTGGTAATGAAAACTATTAATACAAGCAATGAAAGGCCAGGTGAAAAATAGACTGTATTCATCTATGTCCCAGTGAAGCCTCCCTAATACATAACTATTTTTCTGCAAGAGGGTAGAATGAACAGAAAAAATATGAGAGGGTAGCAATATGACACTTTTTCAGCCTGACCCATTCTATTTTAGAAGAAACAGCTTTTCTTGAATTTGATATTTATTAGTCCTTGCAGACTTTGCATAATCCTACTACACATGTAGATCTTATTTAAATGTAGTATTCCTTTTAAGAATTATATACATAAGGGTCATAATGTGCCATCAAAATGTGCATAATGGTTGATGTTGGCCCTTTTCATCATACCATCTAATGTCTCTTCAGAGTGCATTCATGTTTTTATTCCCTTATCTTTCTGAGGTGCTTTCAGTACTACCTTCCAATTCATTAATTTCCCTTGCCAAGAATGAAATTTTGTATTTAAAAGATTATACATTTTTCTTTTTTCCCAAGTTTTCTAATTTAGTCTTTCAAGTTTCATTTTTGTTACTTTTGTCTTATAATTCTTTGTTTTTGATAAATATTGTGCCTTCATTTTTCTCCTCAAATATCTTAAACTCTTTTCCAAGTCTTTGTTAGACTAAATTAATAAAATTAAATTAGTCAAGGATGGGGTCAAGGTGAAACAATGTCACACTGCCACCATGGTTTATCAACCCATTTCGCCGGCCCTAGGGAAATGATTATGGGGTGGGAGGCTCACTGGGATATGGATCAAGGTAGTCAGTTTCATTGCTTTAATTAATATGATCTTCATTACTAAATCATACATTTACTTAAGATGTTGCATATACATATATATTTAAGATATTATATATCTAAAGAAAATATAGCAAAATGTTAACATTTATTAGAATGTTATGATGGGTAATTGAGCATTCATCATTACAATTTATTAGAAATTGATCCACCCGTAATAAATTATCATCTTTCCTATCACTGGATTCATTTATATGTTTATAGTTATTGATATGAAGACTTATTTTAAATTTCATAGATATTGTTTTTATTTTCCCTTTCTCCTTTTTTCCCACATTCCAGGAGTTCTGAAGTTGCCTCAGCCTGATGTCCTAGACTCTAGTTCAGAACACAGCCGCAGAGTGACAGTTTAGAAATACCCTGGGGGGTAATTGATATGCTGAGCTCTAATGCATTGAAGCTTTAACTGAGAAAACTGTGCCTGGTCCTCCAGCTTCCATGGAATATTCTATGTCCCTATGTCTAATATTCAACTACTGCCTTTTCAGTCCCAGAACTGAGTAACCCTGTAACTCCAATCCCACTGGTCCCTTTATTTCCATTATGAAAAAACATTTATCTATTTTTTTGTCCAGTTATATTAAAGTGAATTGGTTAAAATTCCTAAAAATTTTTACCATTTTAATCTATGAAAATCACAAAGAAGTGTTACCCAACTAAGGAGACGAAAATGGGAGAGAGCCTCCATGTACCTCAAGACTGTGTTACAGCATCCAACTTATAATATCTCCCATCCCAGTGGCATAGTTCACCAAGTCCCAGTGGGCATAAATCCCCGTCTGTTACCATCCCCAACCATTCATCAGACTCAATACAAACCAATCTTCCCACCACATTCTTACATTGCAGCATCACCTGCATATACTGGATTTCCATTGAGTCCAACAAAACTCAGTCAGTATCCATATATGTGAAAAAAAAAAGTATATTGAGGAAGCTCAATGATACAAACATATGATTAAAAATAAAAACATGGTATTTAATAAAAATTAGCCATGGCACAAGAAAATTATTTTTGAATCATGTAGACTTGGGTGCAATTTAAACAACTTTGAGCTTTAAAAATCTCACTTTTAATGTGTTTTGCACATTTGGTATAACTTGTCTTTGGTCATGTTATCTTCTTATGTAGTAACTCTAGACAGGTGACTTATGGGAGCAGAAGTCCAGTTTTGCTCCTGCTATTTTTTATAAAATTGCCTTCTAACTAGTGCAAGACACGTCCACATTTGGGAAGCCATTCTGTGTAGAGCAACAGATGCACATATGTCAGAATTACAGCATACAAGTGAATTGTATTATCTGTGCCTTAGTGTATAAATGTTGGGTCACTTAACCTGAGAAATTGAGCTATTGTTCTTTACATTTGCATGTGTCTTTTGCATGGGCAAAATGTTGCCTAGACTTTGCTCTTAATGTTGTTCTAATAATCTCAGCTGCATTGTAAATCGTTCCCACACATAGTGCCTTAAATATTTGAGGTTGGTAATGTTATTACCTATCTATAAATGTTGAGGACTGCAGCACTTAAAATTCAGACCTACTCTTTAGTTTTCTTTTGATAGAGTAGTGTTCATTTTTGGTTTTGTGTGGTATGATTTCAGATAGTAGCTGTTTTTTCCTTATTAAGAGGGCAGCATGTTTGCTATAGCTGAATTCTGCTGTCTGATTTTTCAGAATGATCTAGCTTCAAGAAAAGCAAGCAGTTAGTAGTGCTTAAGAAAAATTGATACAGTATCTAATGGATAGTTGATAACTGTCACAGCACAGCATTTTATATACTGTTAAGTGAAACTGCAATACAATCTAAGTTTATTTTGGAAGTGTTTGCTGTATAATTGGACTTAATAAAATGTTTAGAGGTGCAGTAGGCATGACATTGAGTAGATAATGAAAGAAAATGCAAAATGCTCATTGATTCATGATGTGGTTTCATCTTAGCTTGGGCAAACCATGCAGTATTTAATAAATAGTAGCAGAATATTTACTACTGAAGCTTGAAAAGATGTGAGTTCTTTGTGTGCAATTTTTCATTTATGCATGTGAGACGGTTTTTGTTTTGTTTTTTTTTTGTTGTTTTTTTTTATAGTATTTTTACATTGTAGTACTTGTTTTGCTTGTTGGTGGTGTTGCTTATTTAATACATTCCGTCAGGGACAGAAATTACATGCTTTTTTCCTAGGAAGTGTGTCTTGGGTCCCCTCCCCCTCTTTTCCCCCTTGGTGGTGATGGTGGTGATGTTTAAATGAAGTTGCTTTTATAGCACCAAAGACTTAATCATCCATTTCCTATATAAAAGGTAGCTACTTTTTGCATAGACCTCAAGTATATTGTAGTGTAGAGGTGGAATTTAAGGAAAGGTATTAAACTGAGGCTGTGTTTTAGCTTACAGACAAGTAATAAATTGTATCATTTATCTTGAATGTATCATAGATAAGCTGCTATATAACGATTGCCACTTCAGATAGCTGTGAAATTAGGTGATTAACTAGTTGTTATTTAGCCTTCTAATTTCTGTATAAGTCTAATTACATGAAATAGAAGTTGGGGTTTTGATTTTTTTACTTTGCTTTTCTGTTTGAAGTGTCATTGTAACTACTGTATTGTAAATGATGGAAAATAATTGCATATGTTATTTTGGGGTGTGTTATTTGCATCAGTATTTTATCTCTATTAATGTTTGTGCTCATCACTACATATAAAAAACTTGGATGTATCAATGTAACTTAATTTTTTATTTTCATACTGGCATTGTAGACACTTGAGAAAGCTGTATCTTGCAGGCTTGACTTAACTTTTCTTCCTTAAAAATCTGGAATATAATCTTATAACATTTACTGGAATAAACAGTACCAAGCAAAAAAAAAAAAAAAGAAAGAAAGAAAATAGGAGAGAGCAATGATGAAGAAGAAAATTACCTGGGTTGAAACAGGGAGCAAGATGGGATTAAAGGAATGCAGACCATATTGTTAAAGAAACCCCTGTGAAGCAACTTTCCAGAGGCCAGTCCAAGAAGTGGGTGTAGGGTCCAAGGAAAGGAATGATAAGATTATCTGTCAAGTGATTGCAAAGAAAGCAGCTTTTACCTAAACTCCAGATTGCCCTGAGAACTCAGAAAAGTCCTTGTTTTTCCCAAATCCAAGAGAAAATTCCTTAGCTGGACTTTAGTCAAAGACCTTGGCCCAAAGAAGTCAAAATTATGTTAATGTGTCTCAGGCTCACACTGCCTTTCTGCTGTGTGTGCCCTTGTTCACTGCCTGACTGTGGAGAGGTTATGCCGCAAACTTCTCTACAATACAGTCAAAGAGACTTTATTCCCCAGACTGTGTGATGTGTTGGTTCACCACAGAGGAGGAACCTCAGGAAGAAGGAAGGGATGGGACCATAGGCAAAAGAGGACAAAACTCTTGGTCCAGAGGTCCATCACTGGAGTAATGACTAGAGAAAGTGATGACAGCGAATTGTCTGAAATGTGATCTCAGGTTTTCATGCAACTCAGAATGCCCTTAGACCAATCAGCATCTCAGACAAACAAAGGATCTTCTGAAAAATAATATATACCACTTATCTTAATTCACAAGAGCATTATAATAATTATCATGCTTCTCACATACAGTAATATACACCTCAGCAATGTTATTCTGTTTCCCATTAGAGGTGATAGGTAATCACATGCTAAACTTATTTTATCCCCAGCCTTTCTGTCTGGGTTGATTAACATCATTATCTCAATTATCTTTCAGTTTACATACTTTTCTTGAATGAATAGGAAAAATAAGTTCTTGGCTCTAGTATATCTGTAACATGTGGATTACTAAAGCTTGACTTCTATAATCCCTTTGTAAAGCAGACCTTTCTCTCCAGCAAATTCAGATTCACCTGGATATAAAGCAAAACATTTGGTCATTGGACAAAATTGCATGACTTGCAATTCTGGTCTTCTAATTCTCTGTTGGTTTTCATAAAGAAAAGAGCCATTCCAACATCAAAAATCTGGCTTTGAGGCTTGCTCTCTCTTCAGATGTGTACAAAAGGAGAGTGAAAGCCCCCGCAATATACGAAACCAGTGACGTTTACATTCCCTGCAGACCCACACTTTAACTACTACAGGATTTACCGCATCTGGGTATTGAAAATTTATTTTCAGACCTGGTCACAAAAATAGCTGCAAAGATTTCATGTTCAGATCAATTATCTGGGAAAGGAAAAAACGGTGAGTGAAGCCCTTCTTACAGGCTGTGCAGTTCCTTCTTGTCTAGGATGCCAAAACATATTGCAAGAAATATGAGGATTAAAATCTATATAAAGCTACTTTGTGCTTTTCATATGAAATCTTTCTCATTTCTTTAGATTGCATCTCATACATGCTAGTTAGTTGAATTTCATTTTTTTAATCATTGTGTACCACAAAGCTGGAGAATATCAGCAAGATGGAAATTCAAGCATCCTGGTGTAGTGGTATAGTATGGTATGGAGAAAGGGTACAAAATTCATTTCTTAGCCTCTCTGGGGCTTAGTTTATTAACCTATTCAATCAAGAACATTATATTTATCTAAGAGGGACTATGAAAAATGTATATGAACTATTTTAAAAGTATGAATGACTGTAGCAGTTTTTATTACTGTTTTGATTATAGTAGAACCATAACTTGACAAAGCAGGAAGGAACCTTAGAAAGAGATTAGTCTGGATTTAAGAGCTAAGAAAACCAAGAACAAAAAGGAACAAATAACCTTCTCATGGACCTACAACATGTTGGGAGCAAGTCAAACTTTGAATGCTGGTATTTTAATCCTTCTCAGCTACTCTCACCATTACAAGGGCAGTACATAAAAGAGTGAGGAAGCTGCTGGCAGCTGAGTAGTGAGGACTGTGAGGAACTGGAAACTGGAAATGGACCTCCCCTGTCCAGAGAACACAGCTGATATTTGTCTCCAGTGTAATTTTGACCATATCCAACTTTAGACCTAGGATTGTCAGATTTTCTCATTTTTTCCGTAGAAAACCAGAAAATTAGAGTCTTTGATATGTGAAACTTCCAAAAAAACTTTAAATGGTTTTCAGTCTTTTAAATAATGTGTGTTAACGAAATAAATTACACAAGGCCAAAATCAGTTCATGGTTTTTCCTGTTTGTGACCTCTGATGTACCAGGTGTTATGCTCTGATATGTCCCTCCAAACTGCTCATTGAGACAAAATCCCCATTATGGGAACTGGAAGATGAGGCCTTTTGGAAAGTGATTTAAGTCAAAAGGGCTCTATTCTCATGGATTATATTAGTGCTCTTATTATAGGGATGGAAGTGAGCACCCTTTCCCCATTCCACCATGGGAGGATGTAGCCAGAAGCACCATCAATGAAGCAGAGAGAAAGCCTTCACCAGACACCAAATCTGCTGGCACCTTGACAGTGGACTTCCCAGCTCCAGAACTGTGAGAAATATATTTCTATTATTTATAAATTACCCAATCTAAAGCAGTGTATTGTAACAGCTTGAATGGACAAAGACAACAGGCAAACATCCAAATTCTTTCTCCTGGTGTCAAAGATGTTTCATGATCTAGTTCCTGCTTCCTTCCCCATCCAACTTTCTATCTCTTTCTACCTTGTACTTAGGTTACTGAATAGCTTATAATTCAAAAATTGAATTATAATACTCCCCAATTCATGCCCACTGGTGGTTTTTTTTTTTGTTTTTTTTTTTTTGGTCATTCTGCCACCTTTGCTGTTCACTCATGATGTGCTCTACACCTGCTGTGAACCTATTTACCATAAATCTTGTATTTCTTTTAAGATGGTTTGGATCTTATTGCCCACCCACCAGCAAATAATCCCTGAACATTTTTCCCATCACAACATCACCATCCAAATGTTCATCCATTGTATTCTCACAATATCTTGTACAACCTTTTCTTTTTGCCCTGTAGTCCTGCATGTACTTGTTTTATGTCTTTTGTCCCAACCAGAATCTTGATTGATGTTGAATTGAATAAACTCTTCATTCTTGCTCAGAAGTGACCACTGATGTCCCTTCCTGAACCTCTCTCTGCATCCAGACTGGTCTTTGACTCTAACTACTGCAGGTCTGTGGAAAAGATGTTGAAATCTTCTCTCCAATGAATGGCTCCACAGAGGGAACCTTCCCCAGGGTCCCGGGTGACTGTACCTCTTCATTTGACTCCAGGTTGGGGAAAGTAGCCAGCCTCCTGTGCCCAGCCCTTTGTTCAGTACCAGAGAACAGTCTGTTTCATGTGCAGATCCTTTGTTCCTGGCTCTTTTTTACACTATTTTTCACTGTTCATTTCTGTCCTGCTTGTGCTCTGTTGCAGTCTAGCTTTCCCTGACTGTTGCTAGTCATTAAAGTCAACTCCCTGGAGCTCTCATATGTTTCCTTGTTTCCTGTTCCAACCTAAAGCTGATTGTCTTTCAAGACCATCTCCTCAGCTGCAGATCTGATCTGATTCCCTACTAACTTCACATCCCATTTGTTTATCCATTAATCTGAGATCTTTCACCTAGATATTGAGAACCTAGTGGAAGATTCATTCCCAAAAATCTCAATACAAATTGAGTCAGCCAGCTTAGCTCCACAGATTGCCAGAGCCCACTCCACACCTGTGAGCACTGAGGCTGGGAGTGTCTACTAGGCTTCATCATCTTCTATTGGTAGAGAAGGAGCCACTTCTAAGCAGGCTATGAAAGTGACTTAAAAGCTGCCGAGTCTTTAAGTGGTCTCCCTATTTCAACTTAATGCTGTTTCTTTTGCATGTTATGGTTGTCCTCAGAGACACTTAGGGATATTTCCAGTCTCTTCTGGGCACATAGTGGGATGTACTTCTCCTCCTGCTTTGAAATAGTTGTGGCTTTATAACTTACTTTGGACAAAAACAAAACAAAACCTCTAAAAGTCAAAAGTAATTTAGATCACTCTAGAAGGGCCTGTGTGAGAATCATTGATACCCTTTTGATTCCTGACTCAACAATCACAGAATCAAACCATTCTGAACTGCAGTCTCCAATAGCTTGGATCTCTAAATGACTATGACAAATTTTGTTCTAGCCTACTTTGTACACGCAGTTTGAGATATAAATAGCTTTTTTTTTTTATAAAGACATAGATATTTTGAGATTTCTTGTCACTGTGGCCTATCCCATCTTGGTTATACACCCATAACTGTCGATTAGGGAGTCATATAACTTCTACATGAACCTCACCACAAGAGTGCATATTTTCCATATTCACATAAGAATTATTTGGAAGATTATTTTTAATGTGTTTTAAAAATCCCAAGTGGTTAAGGTTTTTAAAAAATTATCTATCATAACTTATTACTTAGAGAATGTAACCTGAAGCTTTCCACTTTTGAGAGTTTAATAAAGATTTCCTTTTTTTACATAATGCTTGATCAATTTTTATAAAATGGAAGACACATTCCATGAATAACACCTATACTCAGAGCAGAATAACTTTCCAACCTTGATAAAACTGCCTCCTGACAACTCTGCTGCAATGAAGAGGAACGTGTTACAGCTTTGATTTTAAAATGTCTTTTTTCCCCTTGTATTAATATGCAGAAGTTCAGAGTCAAAAGATCATACAAGTTTTTCATGAAATATGCATTCTGTAGCCATTGATGTCTTCAAGGGAAGGAAATTGAAAAAAAAATAAGAACTAGAAGTACCTCACCTATTTATAATTCACAGAGTATGCAAGATAGGGTACAGTTTAAATTTTACTTTTATGTGGCAGTGAAATTATTTTAAAAATAAAAAAAGTAAGGAAAAAATTTAAGACTCTATTATAACACATGAAAGAATTAAAAAGTATAGGAATATAATGTGTTCTTAGGAAGGAAAAAATATTTTTTTTGGTAAGTTAATTGATTTCTTGAATGTTTAAGTTTTTTATCTAAAATGAATTTAGTTGAATTTGACTTTAGAACTGATATAGTTGATTCATAGTAGGAAAATTATTTTTTAAAATAAGCTTGTTTCCTCAAATACACATAATATTTTAGGTATCTTGGCATTTTTTTCTTACAAATGTGCGATTATAATGTCTTTTTAAAAAAAAAAAAAATCCTGCTTTCAGGCCTGGTGGCACATTCCTACAATCCCAGCTACTCAGCGGAAGCAGAACTATCACAAATTTGAGACCAGCCTGGACAACTTAGGGAGACCTTAGAGAGTCTTAAAACAAAAATATAAAAGGAGCTGGGGATGTTGCTGAGTGGTAGAGCCCTTGCCCAGCACATGTGAAGCCCTGAGTCCAAACCTCAGCAACTCAATAAAAAAAAAAAAAATCCTGCAAAAAACTAAATCCCACTTTTACAAAGTGGTTACTATTCAAATAACTCACACCAAGAATTCAGTTTCTGACTTCTGAATTGTTGGTGAAGAGGAGGAATGTGATTATTTTTCCTTGACACTTCCAACATCCTATACCTAATCCTCTCAAGCTAAATGTAATCCTCTCTAACCTATGGGAGAAATGAGGCTCACCACAGTAAAGTATTCATACATTTAGTAAGTGGGGGAATTGGGGTGTAAAACTACAGTGGAAGTTCTTTCCAGCCTCTCTCTTTCCATTATGAATCACTGGCCCCCGCCTGTTGATCAGAGCCTAGATAAGGCAACAGAAGAAGTTACTGAAGCTTTGAGACCCATAGGGTCAGATATAAAAAATAACCAACAGAAAACCTGTATTAACCTTAAGTCTATGCAATGCTCTGTGCTAGCAATGTTGAAGTAGAGAGGTACAAACACAACTTTGTTCTTTGTCTCAAAAAACTTATACAGAGAGGATAACTAGAGATACAAAAACTAAAGTTAAAGGAAATATATGTGAGGAGGTTAAAGAAGCAGAATAGGGACAGAGAGAAACATGAATCACGGGTTAGGAGACTTGAGAAGACTCAACTGGCATTTGAGATGGCTCTTACAGGAAACAGATGTTAATAGGCAGAAATAGAAAAAAAGGAGTGTTTTATCTGGTGTAAGGAATAGCATCATGGCCCAATCCTCAGAAAACAGAAAATATAGACTATGCTGAAGAAATGAAGAGTAGCAAAACTTCTCTGGAGAAAAGGTGGTGAACGAGCCAATGGAATTAGGAAAGATCTTGAGTTCACTTCATACAGTAAACCAAGGAAAATAGGTAAGGGACCCACCCTGAGTTGTATAAAGATTGCCCTGGTAGAAGTTTGAATGTTAGATTGGAGTTTACACAGGCTAGAGACAGCAAGGAGGAACACTACAGCAAACTTGGTGTATGCACTAAGGGTTCTTTAATTGAATAATAATTAAAAAAAAAAAACCATTCTAGTTAGCTCACACCAAAATGAAAATGTTGGGAGGATATCAGGTGTTTTGGTGCAAATTAATTAAGCTATGTTGTGATAACAAATCAGCCTCCTTATCTCATGGTTTAAGATAGCAACTATTTCTATTTTGACCCCTATATTGTTGAAGATTGTGCTGCCAACTCTTTGGAATGATTCTTCTGCATTTGGTGACTTTGAGATCCAGGATCATCCAAGTAGCATAAGCCAGAGAATCCATAACCATTCTTTTTTTTAAATTGATTTTTAAAAAAAATAAATGACAGCAGAATGCATTACAGTTCTTATTATACATATATAGCACTATTTTTCATATCTCTGGTTGTATATAAAGTATGTTGACACCAACTCATGTGTTTATACATGAACTTTGGATAATTATGTCTGTCACATTCCACCATCCTTGCTAATTCCCTGCCCCCTCCTTTTCCCTCCCACCCCTCTGCCCTATCTAGAATTCATCTATTCCTCCCATGCTCCCCATCCCTACCCCATTATGAATCAGCCTCCTTATATGAGAGAAAACATTCAACATTTGGTTTTGGGGATTGGCTAACTTCACTTAGCATTATATTCTCCAACTTCATCCATTTTACCTGCAAAAGCTATGATTTTATTCTCTTTTATTGCTGAGTAAAATTCTATTGTATATGTATGAATATTTTTTTATCCATTCATCCACTGAAGGGCATCTAGGTTGGTTTTACATTTTAGTGATTGTAAGTAAATTGTCCTGCAGTAAACATTGATGTGGCTGTGTCCCTGTAGTATGCTGTTTTTAAGTCCTTTGGGTATAGACTGAGGAGTGGGATATCTGGGTCAAAAGGTGGTTCCATTCCCAGTTTTCTAAGGAATCTCCATACTGCTTTCCATATTGGCTGGACCAATTTGCAGTCCCACCAGCAATGTATGAGTGTACCTTTTCCCCCACATCCTCGCCAACACGCCAACACCTATTGTTGTTTGTCTTCACAACAGCTGCCATTCTGACTGGAGTGAGAGGATATTTTAGAGTATTTTTGATTTGTGTTTCTCTAATTGCTAGAGATGATGAACATTTTTTCATATATTTGTTGACTGATTGTATATCACCTTCTGAGAAGTGTCTGTTCAGGTCCTTGACCCATTTGTTAATTGGATTATTTGTTTTTTTGTTGCTTAGCTTTTGAGTTCTTTATATACCTTAGAGATTAGTGCCCTATCTGATTGTGTGAGGGGTAAAAATTTGTACCCAGGATATAGGCTCTCTTTTCACCTCACAGATTGTTTCTTTTGCTGAGAAGAAACTTTTTAGTTTGAGTCCATCCCATTTATTGATTCTTGATTTTAATTCTTATGCTATAAGAGTCTTATTGGGAAGTTGGGGCCTAATCCCAAGTGATGAAGATTAGGGCCTACTCTTTCTTCTATTAGATGCAGAGTCTCTGGTTTAATTTCTAAGTCCATGATCCACTTTGAGTTGAGTTTTGTGCATGATGAGAGATAGGGTTTTAATTTCATTTTGTTGCATATGGATTTCCAGTTTTCCCAGCACCATTTGTTGAAGAGGCTATCTTTTCTTCAATGCATGTTTTTGAAACCTTTGTCTAAAGATAATTGTAACTTTGTGGGTTAATCTCTGTGTCCTCTATTCTATACCATTTGTCTACCAGTCTGTTTTGGTGCCAATACCATGCTGTTTTTGCTATTATTGCTCTGTAGTATAGTTTAAGGTCTGGTATAGTAATGCCACCCGCTTCACTCTTCCTGCTAAAGATTGCTTTAGCTATTCTGGGTCTCTTATTTTTTCAGATGAATTTCCTGCTTGCTTTTCCTATTTCTATGAGGAATGCCTTTGGGATTTTGATTGGAATTGCATTAAATCTGTATAGTGCTTTTGGTAGTATAGTCACTTTGATGATATTAATTCTACCTATCCATACCCATTCTTAAATGCTATGTTACTTTCACTTATAACTCATTGGCCAAAACTAATAGTATAGTTCATCCTAGACATGAGGAAACTGGGAAATATATGTGTGCATACAGCATAAATAGTAAACACAGTATCTCTGCTATGCTGTGTTATTCAGTGATTCAAAGGAAATGTTGAACCATCAGGTCAAATGATATAGTGAGATATAGTAAGGTGAAATGGTCCTTTGAGTGTCTTAAATGGGATGTGTATTCCCTGTGTAAGAATTATAGATGATTTCTTTTAAAAAGAGAAATATAATGAAAATCTACCCATCCTTCCTATAATAAGGATTTCTGACATAAATAAACATGATTGTAAACACAAATGAAAACGAAGTTCAATCTAATACTAACTCAACTTATGCCTGTCATTCTAAAACTTCAATGTCATTTATCTTGATTTGCATGTCTCATTTAGAAGATGAGGATATCACAGAAAAAAATAATATATTCATGCTCTGAAACTTGTCAGAGAATTCCTAACTTAGTAAAATACAATAGGACATTTCTAAATTCAGTGAGACTGGTCATAGCAGTTCTTTTTTTTCTTTAAATTTCTTATTCTAATTTGTTTTGTATGACAGCAGAATGCATTACAATTCATATTACATATGTAGAGCACAATTTTTCATTTCTCTGCTTATATACAAAGTACATTCACAACATTTGTGTCTTTTTCATACATATACTTAGGGTAGTGATGTCCATCTCATTCCACCATCTTTTTTTACCTCCTTGCCCCCTCATTCCTCTCCTTCCCCTTTGCCCTATCTATAGTTTGTCTAATCTTCCCATGCTCCTCCTCCCAACCCCACTATGAATTAACCTCCTTATATCAGAGAAAACATTCAACATTTGGTTTTTGGGGATTGGCTAACTTCACTTAGCATTATATTCTCCAACTTCATCCATTTACCTCAAATGCCATGATTTTATTCTCTTTTATTGCTGCGTAATATTCCATTGTGTATATATACCACATTTTCTTTATCCATTCATCTACTGAAGGGCATCTAGGTTGGTTTTACACTTTAGCTATTGTGAATTGTGCTGCTATAAACAATGATATGGCTGTGTCCCTGTAGTATGCTGTTTTTAAGTCCTTTGGGTATAGACTGAGGAGTGGGATAGCTGGGTCAAATGGTGGTTCCATTCCCGGTTTTCCAAAAACTTTCCATACTGCTTTCCATATTGGCTGCACCAATTTTCAGTCCCACCAGCAATGTATGAGTATGACTTTCCCCCACATCCTCGCCAACACTTACTGTTGTTTGTAGTCTTTTTTTTATTGATTTTTTTAAAAATACATGACAGCAGGATGCATTACAATTCTTATTACATATATATACCACAATTTTTCATATCTCTGTTTGTATATAAAGTAGGTTGACACCCAATTCGTGTTCTTAATAGCTGCCATTCTGACTGGAGTGAGATGAAATCTTAAGAGTAATTTTGATTTGCATTTCTCTAATTGTTAGCGATGATGAACATTTTTTTGTATATTTGTTGATTGATTGTATATCACCTTCTGAGAAGTGTCTGTTCTGAGAAGGGTCCGTGGCCCATTTATTGTTTGGAATATTTGGATTTTTTTGGAGTTTAGCTTTTTGAGTTCTTTATAGATTATATCCCTAGAGATTAGTACTGTATCTGATATGTAAGTGGTAAAAATTTGCTCCCAAGCTGTAGGTTCTCTATTCACTTCACTATTTCTTTTACTGAGAAGAAGCTTTTTAGTTTGAATCCATTCCATTTATTAATTCTTGTTTTTAATTATTTCCCTATAGGAGTCTTGTTAAGGAAGTAGGGACCTAATCCAATATAATGGAGATTCAGGCCTACTTTTTCTTCTATTAGACACAGGGTCTCTGGTTTAATTCCTAGGTTCTTGATATACTTTGAGTTCAGTTTTGTGCATGGTGAGAGATAGGGGTTTAATTTCGTTTTGTTGAATATGAATTTCCAGTTTTCCCAGCACCATCTATTGAATAGGCTATCTTTCCTCCAATATATGCTTTTGGTGCCTTTGTCTAATATAAGATAACTTGAATTATGTGGGTTAGTCTCTATGTCCTCTATTCTGTACCATTGGTGTACCAGTCTATTTTGGTGCCAATACCATACTGTTTTTGTTACTATTGCTCCATAGTATAGTTTAAGGTCTGGTATAGTGATGCCACCTTCTCCACTTTTCTCACTAAGGATTGCTTTAGCTATTCTGGGTCTCTTATTTTTTAATAAGAGTTTCATGACTGCTTTTTCTATTTCTGTGAGGAATGTCATTGGTATTTTGATTGGAATTGCATTAAATCTGTATAATGCTTTTGGTAGTATGGTCATTTTGACAACATTAATTCTGCCTGTCCAGGAACAAGGAAGATCTTTCCATCTTCTAAGGTCTCCTTTAATTTCTTTCTTTAGCGTTCTGTAGTTTTTGTTGTAGAGATCTTTCACCTCTTATGTTAGGTTGATTCCCAAGGTCTTTTTTTGGTTTTTGAGGCTATTGTAAATGGAGGAATTTTCCTCATTTCCTTCTCAGAGGATTTGTCATGGATATACAGAAATGTCTTTGATTTAGGGGTGTTGATTTTGTATCCTGCTACTTTGCTGAATTCATTTACTAGTTCTAGAAGTTTTCTGGTGAAATTTTTTGGGTCTTCTAGTTATAGAATCAGACTGTTGGTAAACAGTGCTAATTTGAGTTCTTCTTTTCCTATGTGTATTCATTTCATTTCTTTTGTCTAATTGCTCTTGGTCAGCGGTTCTTAACAGTCTTGATTCTCTGTGGATAGGAACAAAATTCCCTCAGAGCTTTCTTCAAATAGGAATCAACTGTATCAAAGATTTAACAAGCCTTCTTAAGTATGTAACATCCAGCCAAGAAATAACTGGACTCAGTGGAGGTTAGAATTCTTCAAGATCTCCTTTTATTTATAAAAAAAATATCAGGTTTGAAATGCTTTGCTGGAGCTAGAAAGAAAGAATAAGTGAAAATCTTAAAGGCAGCAGATATACAGAAGGAAAAAAGCAAAAGAAACTTCTTTATTTGCCTCTTTCCTTTCTCTCCTTAATAGTGCTTTCTTATTTTTTCTTTTGATCCTTATCTTGTATTCCTTTTTAGTTGATATTGAGATACCTTTTTCTACTTTGTTTTGTGAGATATTAACAGCATGTTTTTCTAGAGCTCCCAAAATTTAAACTCAGGAGGGAAATTGTGCTTGTACTTACACTAGCTAGAATATGCAGCTGTACTTCTTTTCTATGCCTATGGCTTCTTTGTGGAGCACAGCGCAGGCGGAGAGTGAGGCTGGAGAAGGGCCAAATGGGTGTGGACTTCCATCTTGAAACATGATAGTAATTCCTATGCTTGTTATGAGAATCTATTATATTAAAGTTACAGTATATGCAGATGACCACATTTCCCATGTCCCCTGGTCTCTCTCTCTTTGAGATGAGCTCTCACTATAGTGCCCAGGTTGGCCTCAAATTTGTGGGCTCAAATAATCCTGCTGCCTCAGCCTCCTGAAGTGGTTAGGAATGCAGGCACAGCCACCATACCCAGCTCACACTCTCTCATTTGATCTTATTTTGACACCCAAAACTGGAATTTCCAGCTCCATCTTTTAATTTAAGGCTAAGTGACAGATTGAATGTGAAGGAAATCCATGGTGACCTCATCTTCCTCCTATTAAAATTGGCCTCCTCACTCCATCCACATATGTATCTAAGAAATGCCTGAGTTCTAACATGACATCCTGAGATCCCTTACTGTTGATCGAGAAACCAAACTGCTCTTCCATAAGGTTATAATTGCTTGGTCTAAATATGGATACCTGGCCTGAACCAGGTTAATTAGGGTCTGTCTTTGGGGTTGTGTAAGCTGGGACTAAAAATTAAGCACCTCTTCAGTGGTAAAAGCTTTTAGAGTCTTGGTCTCCACCATTCCACTGAAATGGTTTTTGTCAAGCATCACCAATGGCTTCCCTGTAGTCATATCCATTGGTCAATTTTCAGGTTTCATATTTCTTCAACATTCAGCAGCATTTAGCATGGTTGATCACTTCCTCCTCCATTTTCTCCAGGTGACTTCTACAAAACCACTCTCTTCTCGAGTCTTCTCCTACCTTGTTGGTTATTCCTTCTCAGTCCTCTTAGAAGATTTGTTCCCAAATCCCCAACATCTAAAGTTTGAAGAGCTGTAGAGCTCAGTCTTCAGATTGCTTATATCTTCAACCTACCTCAAGGTTTGATTCTGTTTTCCTTTTATATGTTAGTATGCAATACTTCAGAATATAATGTTGACAACCTTGAAAATATATTCAGTATATGGCCATTTTCGATAATTTTACTATCTGGACCAAGTCCATAATCTCTTACAATAATTATTCAAAACCCATTTTAAATAATCTCTCTGCCTCCACTCTTGACCTTCTATTCACTACAGCCTTCTATTCACTAGTAGCCATACTCTACTAAAATAAAACACTAGTCAGATCATGTTACTTCTCAGCTCAATACTTTCCAACCACTTGCCACTCCAAAGTGAAAGTCCAAATCTTAACAATTATCTTGGGTCTATATGGTCTGACCATTGCCGTTTCTGTTCTTGCCTCTTAGATCTTTCCCTTTCTCCTAAACTCATTCTAGCACGCTGGTTCCCATGATTGTCCTTAAACATGTCAAGCATGTTCCCATCTCAAGGTCTTTAATTTGCTTTCTCACCAAATGCATGCATTACTTGTTTCCAAACTTCTTCACTTGTTCAAATATCACCAAATGTTAAAAGCCTTTCCCTGATCAGCTTCTATAAAATAAGACATATGGCCCTCAGCCTGCACCATGGCCACCAACACTTGGCATTCACTAGTCCTCTGATTTTAGCCCTCTGGTTATTTTTTTTCCATAGTAGTTACCACTACCTGGCATATTGTCTTTACATTTGTTTATCATGTGACTGAGTGTCTCCTCCACTAGGACGTGATCTCCCCAAGGGCAGACTTTTACCTTGTCACTATTAAGTTGTTAATGCCTAGAATAGTACCTGCCATGTAGTTCAACTCAAAAGCAACAGGTGGTCGAGTGAATAAATTAGTCTGTTAATAAATTAATAAATAAATCTAAATCTGTAGCAACCACATTTCCTATCAAGTCAGGAGAAGTAGTCTGCAGTAAGTAAAAACAAAGCTGGTATGTCCGGAGCAGCAGAGACCAGGTGGAAGACGAGTCCTGGCTGAGCTTCAGTCCCTATTATTCCTTGTGCTCAGATGTGTTCTCTCCTGCAGCTTGATGGTTCAACCCTTCCATGGAGTCTACAGACCTTTGTCTTTAAGTAGCATGGGGGTGGGAGGTTTTGAATCTAGCAAGATTCTAACAAATATACCAAGGTCATTTATCTAGAAGGAGCTACAGGGAGGCCAAGAACCCAGGTCTTTGAAATTCAGTCTCACATCATCCTGCAGTTTCTACTATTCAAAGTTATTATCTGATTAAAGGGTCCAAAGATGTATGTGCCCAAAACTACCTGAAACAAGATCACAGAGGGTGTCAAGGATGAATGATGTTCTTCTAGAACTTGCTAAATATCTGCTTTTCTCCTTCCAGAGAGGTACAATCAATTCCCCTATAAATATATATTTTCAAGATCTTGAAAGGAACAACCAACATATTATCTTTGAGTGTCCCATTATTGATTATCTCATAAAGATATTAAAGATAGTTTTTCAAAAAATTAACTGCAAAAATGACCGAAGACTGATTTAGTAGACCAGTTCATTTACTGCATAGAAACTGGACTTGCTTTATGTTTTTAATGTACTTTCACTTTTCCTTAAGATATGAACTTATTCTCTTGAAACTGAACTTTCTTTTATTAGCTAAGTCATTTGTGTATATCTGGTAAATTATCACCAAATTTTTGTTAGATTGCATACAGTAAATTGAAATATACATTTGGTATATTATGGGGAAAAAAGTGACTGAGGAAGCTCTACATTAGGCTTGAGAGGAATGTTAGAGGCAACTCTATCTGCCCAGAGAAACTATATGATCTAGATAGAATAACTTGTTAGTGACATGCTAGAACTAGAATTCTAGGATCCTGAGTCTTTTAGACCTTTAAATACAGGCTCCTTTTACTACACAAGATACCTTTCTTCTTTGTCCTTTCACTCTCATCCTGTTCTCTGAGGTTATAGCCACACATACTCTATTAATAATCTAATGCTATTTAGTTGTCTACCCAGAGTGTGGTGATACATTCCAAATGAACTCAGGGTGACTGAAAACCACAAGATGGAAGTCAACCTCACAGCAGCTGTCAATTAAACATAAATCAATACAAACTTGGCAATTTATGGGCTCACTCATGTGAAAGAATAATAACTTTAGAATGTACCACAAAGGCTGGTTTAAGGCTCGTCACAAACAAAATTTTTATACCTCTATTTTAGAAGAAAAAATTGATTATTATCTTGGAGCTAAATTCTACTTTGTACTATCTGCCAAGACCTCTAGGGAAAAATATAAATTGTTTAGAAAAATTGAAAAATGCTAAAGACTTCTTAATTCTTGATACTTTGGGGGGAGAGGTTAATGGTATAAGAACAAGAAAAAATTATAATAAAAATTAAGAAAAATAAAATAAGGGAAATATATAATAACAAATGTATTTTGTGTATATACAGATATATGTGGGTAGGTATAAAGATAGACAGACAGACTCACACATGCAAATCCTAGGATATACCAAATCAAAATTTCTCCAAATTTTGAGATCTACCTGTTAAGGCTTCCAGTAAGGGATTGTATTGCCTCCAACTACATGTCCTTTCTTGAATAACCCCACTTACTTTGAATTCATGGGAGAGAAAACCTAATTAGCCTAGCCTAGAACATACCACACCCACTGACCAGAGCAGGGAATGGTATTCCCTGCAATAGAGAAAAGTATCTCCTCAAAAGAAAAAGTGGAGATTCACTTGCCAAAATCAGAGAAGATGCATGCTTGAAAGGGAAAAATACAGGTGTCTCCTACAGTTCCCTAGACTTACCCTTTCATCTTCTCTCCCACACTATCCTAATGTGTTGGGAAACAATGAGCAATAGGCAAAGGGACTTGGACTTGGATTTTAAAGACTCAGATTAGACTTTCAGCTCTCTATAACCTGGGGAAAATCATGTAACCTTTTTGAGGTTTTATTTTTCTTATCTGTAAAATTAATGTGTTTAAAATATTATTGCAAAAATTTCTTCGTGCTTCAGAAGAATTTTATCATGCAAACTTGGGTGCTGTCCATGGTTCTGCCAATTCACAGTAAAATTGTGATAACTGTAGTTCAACGACTTTAGAGTTTACCCTGGTTAAACTGTAAGACTCTGAAGGCAGGGACTTAAGTGGCCACTCCTTTGGGGATGACCAGGTGCCCCAGCAGATATCTTGGCCCGGGAATTAGAAGAGGTAGTGTAATGCTTATTTCAGTCGGAATTTTTTTTTTTTTTTTTTTTTTTTTTTTTTTGTCACTGTGATCAGAAGACCTGACAAGAAAAACAGAGGAGGAAAGGTTTATTGTGGCTCATGGTTTCAGAGGTCTCAGTCCATAGGTGGCCAAATGCATAGCTCTAGGCTGACAGTGAGGCAGAACCTCATGGCAGAAAGGCAGGGTGGAGGAAAGCAGCTCAGGACATGGCAACAGAAAACAGACAGAAAGCTCCACTCACCAGGGAAAAAATATAAATCCCAAAGGTAGCCCCCCCCCCGTGACCTACCGGCTCAAGACATATCTTACCTACCTACAGTTACCACCCAGTTAAACCATATCAGTGGATCAATCCACTGATTAGGTTCCAACTCTTATAATCGAATTATTTTACCCCTGAACATTCTTGTGTTGTCTCTCACATGAGTTTTTGAGGAGCATCACATATCCAAACCAAAATAATGCTCATTTGTGCTTTTGTCTGTGTCTGGTATTCATTTAACCTCTCCAGTTAATAACACCACCGTTTCCCTTATGTCAATCATCCTCCATAAGTCCTTGTGAATCAGGTAGGGAAGATCTCTTCCCCACTTCTCTGTACTCTCTTTCCCCTCACTGCTACTTTGGAATCTTTATATAATTCTATACAAGAGTCCAAATGGGGCTGACCAAATACTCTTTTAACTCTAAAAATGTCAGTATATACGTCTTTAAAACAAGGACATTCTCTTATGTAGCCATAGATAAACTATCAAAAATAAGAAATTAATATTTCTACAACACCCTCATGTAATCTACAGATCGTATTCATATTTTATCTGTTGTCTCAATGATATTCTTACATAGTTGCCTCATTCTGATGATTGTTCTGTAAAGAGACAAATCATTATGAGTTCTTTTTCTTTAAACTCTGGAGCTGCCCTGATTTAAAGTGAATATCCTTGTTTTGATATGAATAAATCTCAAATGAGAAATATAAGAAAGTAAAAAGAAAATGTTTAGAAAAAAAGACTAAAGTCAAGGTCAAGAAGGCAAATGATTTTTGTCTGAGTCACTGTTGCCCAAGTACTTCCTGCTTTTCAGCTTCCCCCGTTGCTATTTCTTACATAAAATTTCCATGTTTTTTTAACAGTGATATTCATCATTTAAAGGGGAGTTAGTCATTGGCAAAAAAGAGTCATTTGTAAATGAGGTGATAGTTGATAAAACTTGGATGAATGAAAACTGAAAGAAATACAAAATACCTCAGAGAAAAAAAAATATTTAGAGCACATAGATGTTGTAAGATGAAAAAGATCTTGGAGATGATCCAGCCCAGTCAGTGTATCCCCAGATGCAGTACATGAGATGTCTTTAGATGGTATGCTGGTAAATCATTAGATGAGATGAGATCACTTGATGAAGAAATCACCTCATTTTCAATTTTCTTTTGGGATTTCTTTTATTATATTAAAGGCAACAACTCAGCTTATGTGGGCTTTAGAACCTTTCTATTACATATTTTAATGAAGAGAGCAGGCCTGCAGCTCAGAGCCTTCAATAGGCAATAGTCTCTTTGTAACACTTAATAAAATGGTTTTTTTTTATTATTTTCACGATGACTTTGAATAATGTTACTGATTTCTAACTTACAGCAGTGATATTAGATTCTTTTAAAATGCATTCCTTTAAGAAAAATAAAGAGTGTTTAAAGAAAATCTTAGGTAAATAATATAAGTGGTACATATATGTGTATGTGAAATATTGAAGTGAACAAATACTGAACTAACCCAAATGAACTTCACACTTAAGTTTAAAACTGATGTAAGCAATTTGTATGAATATGGTGCAAAAAATGCAGAAATGGTCTAAAGATAAGACCCAGCTCTATCCTCTGTAGTTAATATAGTTAATTCCTCTGAACAGACAGATTTGCATAAATGAAAAGTGATGAAGTCGCAGAGTTAAAGATGGCAAGTGTCAGTGACACATCTCTTAGGAAACTCTGTTTACATTTGCACACCTAACCTACAACATTGCCAAAATCAGGGCATTTCCTCCTTGTTTCCTCCCATGTGACAGAACTTGAGGATTTCCCACCATTTGTAGAGATTTTCAGCACATTTTTCTGTTTGTGACCAAAGAGAGTATAATCTTGTAAGAATGCAATAAATTTGTACATAATGTTGCATACATTTTAGTTTAAGTAATGATAATAAATAACAATTCAGCATGTTCTTGATTAATTCAGATGTTATCAATAATCTGTGCACCTAGTATGCATTTACTCTGGAGTCAGTATGTGAGAATTATAACCATTAATGCATAAAGCTTTGGTTGAGCTTAACAAACATTTATTAAATACCACAATATGTTCCGGAAACTGCGATGTACTGTGGAAAGATAAAAAAGACACAGTCTCTCCTTTAAAGGCATTCACATTTTTTTAGAAATCAAATAAGCCATACTATATTTATAAAATTTGTCATAGCTCATAAAAAAGTCTCACTTTGAATTATTTTAACTTAATTCTTACAGAAATGTTGTGATATAAGATATTATTATCCCTACTTTATAGACAAGGAAGCTAAAGCTTGGTCAAGTTAGATGACTTGCCCAAGGTTATAAATAGCAATATTAAATAATAATGGAGAAATTCTTGAGCCTAGGAATCCTGCAATACCAGCCATCCAAGACTATTCTATTAGATTAGTGTGGCCAATTAGTGCTCCTGCTGAGAATAAACTGAAAAGCTAGAAAATACAGTAATAAAAATCTGTTTGAAGACTTTAGATCTATTTGAACTTGTTAGAAAATTGCCAGCATTTGAGAGTACATAACCACAGAGAAGAGGGAACTTTCAAAATGTGGCCCACCAAAATGAGAAATGTTACAGAAAATATCAGTGAACCCCAAAGTTGATTCTTTCAGAGGAAAAACGACAAAATCCCACAGACTCCCAGCTTGAGTGATAAAAAAGAAAAAAGAAAAAGAAAACACAAGTTACCAAAATCAAGAGTAAATAAGAAAGCCTCACTGAATAGCTAAAGGACAATAAGGATACAAGGGTATTTTATGAACAACTTTATGCTGTGAGTTTGCCAATTTAGATAAAATAGACAAATTCATTGGAAGATATGACTAATCAAAGCAGATCCAAGAAGAAACAGAAAATTCAAGCAGCTTAATACCAATGGAAGAAACTAAATCCATAGTCAACAACTTCTGACAAAGAAACACCAAACCCAGATGGCTTCTCTGGTGAATAGCACCCAGTATTTAAGGAAATAATAACAGTCCTACACACATTTTCATTTTTTTGGAAAATAGAGAAGGAAGAAATGCCAAATCATTTGATGAAGCCAGTATTACTCTACTTCCAAAATGAGACAGACTCATTATAGGAAAATAGAATTATAGAACATTAACCCTCAAGTTCTAAATGTAAACTCTAGCACAATTAAGTTTGGATTAAATTTGCATTTTATTTTTGATGTGGTTGTATTATGACCTATGGGTTTTATCATCCTGGGAATGCAGGTTGGCCTATCAGTCAGGACCCAATCAATAGAGAGAAATCACACAGTAATTTAAAGAGGAAAGTTTGATATAAAGAATTACTAATTCCAATAATGTAGTAATGACAAAACTATGAAGACATTGCTAAAGAATACACCAGCTCTGAGAAGAGTGCCTAATAATGGATAAACTTAGAAGGATTTCTCCTCAAGGCTAATATTCAGACCTAATTAGAGAAGTTGTGGTTGTAGATGAGGAAGAACCTCACTGAGTTGTTCAGGCAAGAACTGGTTTACTGGCAAAGCAAGAAGCACACTTCTGAAGCTCACACAGGCCAAAGCTGGCGGGTAGGTGGGCATTCAAGAGAGTCAGGCATCAGCAGTCCAGTCACTAGGTGGAGGAAGAACAAGACCTAGGGCATGAATTGTCTGTACTGGGAAGGCCAGATGAAATGTCTTCTCTGGCCAGAGCAGGGGATGAGAGGAGAGGAAATGCGTTCTTCAAACGTGAAATAAAGATATTTCCAAAGTACATTCATTACCATGAGTTTGTCCTGTAGGAAATGTTAAAAGGAACTTTTCAGGAAAAAGAACCATGATTCCATGTAGAAATGAAGAATGAAAAAAAGAATTACTTGCATCAGAAAAGGTAAATATGTGAGTAATGCTATATTTGTGTTGTACATTTGAAAATACCAGTACTACCACTACTAGTACTAATTCTATATTGTGGGTTTCAGATTTATGTAAAATTAAAATGCATGATGACATAAACATTAAAAGGAAATGGAGTTAATATGTTCTAAGTTCCTAATACTATTTGGGAAGTATTAATTTATATTAGACACTAATAATTAAGAAATGAATGCAATAATCCCCAGTACAACCACTAGGGGAATAAAGAAATGTCTAACCAACAAATTGATGAGGATAATAAAGGAGGCAAGTAATGGGATGGACAGCATAAAACAGGTGAGACAGATAAGTTGATATAAATTCAAATATATGAGCAATTGCATTAAACATAAATGAATCATGAATTAAATACCCAAATGGAAAAACTAAGATTTTCATCCTGAAAAATAAAATAAAAAACTACTATTTCTTGTTTTCAAGACACACACTTTAAGTAACAACACAGAAGTTTAAAAAGGTATATATCATGTAAACACTAATAAAAATAAAAGTGGTATAAATAAATGAATATTAAGACCAATGTGGTGGCACATGCCTATAATCCAAATAGATCAGGGAACAGAAGCAGGAGAATTGCAAGTTCAAAGCTAGATTCTGCAACTGAGCAAGGCCAAAAGCAACTTAGCAAGACCCTGTCTCAAAATAAAAAAAAATAAATAGGGCTGGGGATGTGGCTCAGTGGTTAAGCACCACTGGGTTCAATCCTCAGTACCAAAAATAAATAAATAAATATTAGACAAAAAAGACTTTTAGATAGGAAGCATATCTAGAGATTAAGAATAATATGATATCCATATGAAGAAAAAGTATAAGATAAATTTAGAACAAACCCAGAAAAGTGAAATAATAAAGTTTTTAGAATAAAACATATCATATCTTCATGGCTTTGGGGAAACAAGTATTTATTATGAAGAACCTGAAATTCTCCAAAACTTAAAGGAAATTTAAATAAATGAAACAGTGTTAAAATGTTTAAATTCATAAAATCTGAAGAAATCATTAAGAGAGTGAAATGACCAGCAAAAGTGAGAATAGATTTGAAAGACATATATCCAGAAAAGGGTTCATATCATATTGAGAAAAGATTAAGATGGACTAATGGAAATGTGAGAAGACACTTAACAGACTCTTAACCAAAGAAGAGATACCTAAATGCCTGTTAAGTATGTGAAAAGATGCTCAATCTCATGAGGTTTTTGAGAAATGGACATTAAACCACAATGAAACACCATCACATACCCTCCAGAATGGCCAAAATTAATTTTTAAAAAATCAGATAATACAATCTTAGACCAGGTTCTCTAGGAAATATGCTTTCCATGCTGTAAAATGTGTTCAAAGGAAGTTTGGGGAAGACTACTCTTGGGAAAACATTTATGGATGTGAGGAAAGCAGGATTGGATATGGGGAACGATCCTGCAATAGAAGCCTCAGTTACTCTTGCAGGGAGCATTTGAGTTGTAACAGCAATTGTTTCCACCCACCATAACGACATTCATCACCCCCACTCCGCCACCATCCCCACCACTGTCCAATGGGTACTATCACCACCACCACAGATGAGTCACTGTGAGTAGAGGCCAGGAGTAGAGGCATGACCTTGGGTATGGAATCATTCTCTGCTTGAGGTTAATTTACACAGAGGATGTCAGTGGCAAGCTGCTGGCCACCAACACTACCAGAAGTTATGTGAATGAGTACCTCAGTCCCAAAGCAGGGGCTAGGTGAAGTATCATAGAACAGCCTGCAAATATCAAATACTGAGAGGAATGGGGTGCAACTGAAGTGTCACTACAGGTGGGAGGGGAGCTTGGTACAGTCACTTTTTTTTTTTTTTGAAGTTTCTAGTAAAGTTGAACATATGCCCTGTGACCCAGCATGTCACAGTATATAACTTATAATTCCACATATATCCAACACATACATGTATGTGTACCAAAAGGCAGGTATAAGAATATGGCAGGACTATTTATCATAGTCAACAACTGGAAACAACTCATATGTCTGTCACCAGTACACAGATAAATAAATTTTGACATATTCACATATGAAAACTACTGCTGTACAAAATAGCATGGATAAAATTCATGAACAGTGAATGAAAAAAAGTCAGACTCAAAAGAGTCTGCATGATTTACTTTTTATAAATCTCAAGGATAAGCATAAGATGTCAGTAGTAGGTAGAATAATCGGTATGTACCTAGAGTCAGTCTGATGATGTGGAAATCTGACCCCAACTTAAGCTAAGATAAAACATTGACATCCCATTTCCTCAGGTTTCTGTTTACATTTAATCAGAGAAAGGAAGAAGTGATAAAAGAAAGGAAGGGAGGAAGGGATTGAGAGAAGAAGGGAGGGGAAAAGGATGTGTACACAGTAAACATTTCAATTTTTAGTCTTTCACCTGACTGTTTCTTTACTTCTCCCCAAAATACTGTGTAGGTACTACTATTCTCATTTTACATTAAAAAAATTGTAAGCTATAAGAGAAGCAAAAAATACAAACCTGTCCCATATTTATAATTGCAGATTAGTGAATTAGGAAGGGGAAGCCTGACATACACTTGAAACACCAAAAGAATAGTAGAAGAAATGATGTGATGTTGTGTGCAAAACAATTACTAGAGCACAAATGGGAAGAAATGTAGTTAGAAAATTTTTTGGAGGGATGGACTTGAAGGATTTAGTTAGGGGAAAGAGTCTACTAGTTCGCTACCCAATATTCATTTTCTATTTCTTATTCAAGAAAGATAGAATAAACACACACCCTGATTTTATTTGGGGGAAGCAATCTGCATATTGGCTCTATTTCCCAGCCACTTTACAGCTAGGTATAACCAAGGAGCTATGTGCTGTCTGGTTAATTATAAGCAAAAGTACTATATGGGGCCTCCGGGAAATATTCCAGAAGGTAGCAGAATCACTTAAGCAGTGCAAATTGTTTGCCTTTCCCTCTTTGTCTTTCCTATTCTCTGGCATATGCACATGATGTCTGTGTACCATCAGCCGCTTTGGGCCAAGAGGCTACTTACTTAGATGATAGAGCTAGAGAAGAAGAAGGAACCGGGGATGCTGACAGGGCAATTCCACACAGACTCCAGGCTATCCTTGAATTTCTTAAGGCAAAAATAGATCCTTATGCATTCCATGATATTCAGATGATGCTCATGCTAGCTAATTTAGGGAACAGAAGGAACTTCTATCCAGGTATTGAAGAATAGTGTAGAACAATGGTGTGTTGAACCAGTTTATCAGACTCAAATTTGTTAAGTTTTCAGAAATATCTGTAAGTTGGTTTTAAAACATTTCCATTTTTTAAAATAAAATCAAAACACAAAACAAAATAAATTATAGTTAAAACAAAGATAATAACAACTTAAACTCACTGCACCCTGATTATTTTGGTTGCAGTAAATATTTTCATTTCCTTGAGTTTGTTTGCATATTATCTGTATGTCAGAAATACTACATAATAGTATATTACTCTAAGTCTCTGACTCCACCTTCACTGATGTCACATTGGTAATCTGAAATTGACCATAATGAAAATAATTTGCTATGGTATTTGGCAGAGATTACATATCAGGGTTGTTTTTCTGTTGTTGTTTTGTTTTTGTCTTTTTTCCCCAGAGAGTTTGTCAGTAAACATTTAGCAGAGTACTACTAAGTAAGGTCAATGCTATTAGCTGTGGTATTATTTACAGCAAAGTATTAGAAAACCAAACAGCCATTGCTAGGGAGCTTGTTAAATAAACCATGGGTATATCCACACAGAATGGAATTCTGCTACAGTGCAAAGAAAACAGGAAGAATTCTTTATAATCATAGTCTAGAGGAGTGTTAAGGAGAAAAAGGAATGAGGAAGATTTCCGCATTGTGGTAGTGTGTGAGCACCAGGATGTGTTGTTCAGTGATAAAAGTGAGGCACAGAACAGGGTTTGTAAATGTCACCTTTGTGCAGTAAAGGGAGGGTGGAATATGGATTTTAAAAAATCGTCTATATATTTTTAAAACAAAGAAAATAGAAGGATAAACCAAACACTAATTGATACTTGACTTGTTACCTATGGTGGGAGGGAAAAGAGAAAAAGAAGAGAAGGGATGGTGATTTCAGGGAGAATTCTCTGATTATGCTGTTTTTTAGTTTTGACTGAACTATGTAAATATTTTATCTAATAAAAAATATTAAAGTTCTTAAGCCAACTTCTGAAAATTGAAAACAAATGGAAAAAAATCCTAACTCTATGTCAAATTGATGGAATAACCACAATAGAGAAAATAATTATCAAATCATTTTTTAAACAGTCATTTGATCATATGTCCCAATGGTGTAGACCCTGGAGCCATAAAAGCACAAAGATATCTTAAGCTGAGTCTTATTTTTTAAGGTAATATGGTCCTACTTTTTAAAAACTATTATGTGTATATTATAGGAAAAAGGTACTTGGATTAATGCCTTTAAGAACAAAGATTTTTAAAGTGAAGAGAAAAGAAATAGAAGAATAATAATTTTTAAATTCAATCAAAATCCTAAAACCTTACATTTTAATTGTTTCATTCACATTAGAATGGCTGTTATTTTTTATTATATAATTTTAAAAAAATAACAAATTTGGCAAGAATGTGGAGAAAATGGAACCTATGAATATCACTGATAAGAATAGTGGTCCAAGCACAGTTGCCCAACTTCTGTAAAAAACCAGTATGGCAGTTCCTCAAAAAATGAAATAAAGAATGACCATGTGCTCCAATAATTACACTTCTAGGTATATAATCCAGAGAATTTAAAGCAGCAACTCAACTAGATATTTGTACACTTCCATTCACAGCATCATAATTCATCACAGCCAAACAATGGAAGCAATCTAAATGGATATCAGTGAATGAATGGTTAAACAAAATGTGTGCTCACACACACAAGCATTATTCAGCTTTAAAATGGAAATTCTTGTACCTGCTTCAATATGGATGAACCTTAACAACATCAAGTTAAGTGAAACAAGCCAATCATAAAATGACAAATACTCATAGATACAGAAAGTAGAATTATGGTTGCTGGAAACTGGAGTTGGGGGCTTGATGGTGGGGAATAACAGTGTCCTAGTGTTTAATGGGCATAGAGTTTCAGTCTGAGAAGATAAAGTTCTGGAGACAGAGGGTGTTGATGGTTGCAGAGCAGTATGAAAATACATAATTTCACTAAGTGGTACACTTAAAAATGATTATGTGGGCTGGGGTTGTGGCTCAGCGGTAGAGAGTTCGCCTAGCATGTGCGAGGCACTGGGTTGGATCCTCAGCATCACATAATAATAAATAAATAAAATAAAGGTATTGTGTCCAACTACAACTAAAAAATAAATATTTTTAAAAAAATGATTATGTGTATTATACCACAATAAAAGATGAATTGGAAATAACAACATGAACTTGCTTTTCTCTCTCTTACGATTAAAGGCCCATTTTTTAACTCTGTCATCTGAAAAGGCCTAGAAGCAATGACAGTGTCAAAGCAACAACTTCCCTATCACCAAGACTATAGCTTTAAATACCATTCTCCACACACACACACCAAACACACACACACACACACACACACACACACACACACACAAAAACCAACCAACTAACCAAACAAAACAACAACAAAAAAAACCCTGAACTTTTTGAAGAAATAAATGCCTGATTTTGATTCCAGGGCAAGAAATACACAAAACAGTTTTGGGGAAATCTTGCTGAGCCAAAAAAGCAAAGATACTATTGGAGACAAATGATTGTCAAAAAGACACAGAAGCCAAAGTGAAGGGGCTTTTGTTGGCCAAACATGGGATGATTTGAGCATGTGCCTAGAACGTATAAATCCATCCAAAACTCATGAAAACAAAACCCTCAGCAGTCCCCATTGGAAGCTGCTAGGGTACCAATTCACTGTTGAGAAAACCAATAAGGAGAAACAATTAGGCACATATCCTGCTTTTTCTGTATAAACTCTACCTCTGGGTAACCAAGTAGTTGATTCCAGTGAGTGTATTCAGAAAGAATGAAAGAATTTGAATTCGTAAAATGAAATGGTCTTAAACAACCATCACCTACAGATGCTAAAACCATAGTTAAAGGTCAATGATGTGGGGCTGTGGATGTGGCTCAAGCGGTAGCGCGCTTGCCTAGCATGCGTGTGTTCCAGGGCTCGATCCTCAGCACCACATACAAACAAAGATGTTGTGTCCACCAAAAACTAAAAAAAAAAATAAATATTAAAATTCTCTCTCTCTCTCTCTCTCTCTCTCTCTAAAAAAAAAAAAAAAAAAAAAAAAAGGTCAATGATACATTTATCACAGGTTAATCAGGCTGACAACATCAGAATCCAATTGTTCAATCTTAGCACTGCCAAACCTTCAGATCTAAATATCAGCTAATTGTAGGGGATAGAGAAATTAATTGCCACCATGAAGAAACAATTAGTCAAATTTAGAATGTGGCAATTTTGTAAGATAAATAACCCATTATCTTTAACAAATATATGAGACAAGAAAGATTAGTTATAGAATATAAGAGACTTAAAAATTAAGAACAGAAAATAATATACAGACTTATCTAGATCCTGGTATCCATGTGGTTGCCCTTGGTGGTTCTGATTACAACTTGCCCTGTGGCCTTTGTGGTCGATATCTGCAGCTATGGAGATGTATTCTGTCCTGTCAGTCTGCTTGGTTAGGGCCCAGAGATGTTTACCAAACCCTCAGCCTCACCCCTGCTACTGCCTGTAACAAATATGCAAGTGTCTACAAAGGTTCAGTTCCCATGCGACACCCCCAGCACCAGGGTGACCCTGAGAAGGCTCAACTTACCCTGTCATGACCATCCTGAGGCTCTGTTTTAGTCAACTTCTTCACTGCTGTGACTAAATGACCCGACCAGCACAATTGTAGAGGAGGAAAAGTTTATTTAAGAGCTCACGGTTTCAGATGGCTCAGTCCATATATAGCCAGTTCCATCATGGTGGAAGAATATGGCAGAGGGAAGCAACTCACATGATAATCAGAAGGCAGAGAGAGTGAGTCTCCACTCTCCAGATACAAAATATATATTCCATAGCCATGTCCCCAGTAAACCACTTCCTCCAGCCACATCCCACCTGCCTCCAGTCACCACATAGTTAATCCCATCAAGGATTAATCCACTGATTAGGTAAAGGCTATAACCCACTCATTTCTCCTCCAAATCTTCTTACATTGTCTCACATGTAAGCTTTTGGGGGACACCTCACATCCAAACCACAACTTTGGGAAATGAAATCTCAGAGCTTCTCTCTGCCTGACCACTCTGCCCTGCCCCATTTGCATTAATGTGGGTGCACCCCAGGTTCAAAAGGGCTAGTGTAGAGGCAGCCTCCTATGTAGGAAGGGGGAGCGGAGCTGCCATCCTCTTTTCTCTAATGTCCAAATACTTCCTGGACAAGACCTAAAGAGTGAGAAGATAGACCACCATCTCTTCTTCTCCTTCTCTTTCTTCTTTCCACCAAGGCCTTGAGAATCCAGTGGTGAGTTTTTCTTCTCATTTCCCTGTGCTTTAACCACCTGCTGTGCAGGCCCACACCTGTTCTAAAAGGAGGGGTGTTTTTCCTGCACTGCAGAGAATGCTATGAGCTGGATCTTCTAGGCTGGGCTTCTGATATTCTAATAGGAAGACTAGAAAACAGGACTAGAAAACAGTCTGGCTTCCAATAGTAGTGTTTCCTGCTTGCTGTATGATCCTATATATTAGCAGAAGTGGAATGTTACCACATTTTTAAAATTCTTTCTGTAACAAATCCTAATCTCTCTCACACACAAATACCTTGGCGTGGCAGGGCAAACAGCATGTGCTCAGAAAAGCAAAAGAAAACCACACATTAATAATTTTCAAATAACCACTTTTACACACATTTAAGTATAATTATAGTGGGCATATTTTTGTTTTATATTTTCAAGACTACAAGTAGTAAGTGACTACATCCTCATGGCAAAAACCATCCTGACCACTGTTTTTTTTTTTTTCTTTTTTTTAATTGGTTGTTCAAAACATTACAAAGCTCTTGACATATCAAATTTCATACATTAGATTCAAGTGGGTTATGAACTCCCATTTTTACCCCAAATACAGATTGCAGAATCACATCGGTTACACATCCACATTTTTACATAATGCCATATTAGTAACTGTTGTATTCTGCTGCCTTTCCTATCCTCTACTATCCCCCTCCCCTCCCCTCCCATCTTCTCTCTCTACCCCATCTACTGTAATTCATTTCTCTCCTTGTTTTTTTTTCCCATTCCCCTCACAACCTCTTATATGTAATTTTGTATAACAATGAGGGTCTCCTTCTATTTCCATGCAATTTCCCTTTTCTCTCCCTTTCCCTCCCACCTCATGTCTCTGTTTAATGTTAATCTTTTCCTAATTTACTTTTGTCATTTCAAAACCGTCTTTGCCATTTTCCAGTGTAATTCAATTTCCCTTTGTAATTCCCATTTAATTCAATATTCTACTAAAATATGCTTTTCATTCCCTGATTGGTGTTCCATTGTCCAATGTACTTTTGCACATTTAATCTTTAGCCAGTGTACTTTATGAGATAGTTGTTTCCAACTGACTGGGGATGAACAGACTTTGTACACATTTTTGAGTACTCCGGGGGACATAAATGTCTAGAGGTGAAATGGTTGAGTTAAAAGAATACACATGGTTCTGGTAAAAGATGTTACAAATTACCTAACTATCCTCAGAAAAATCAGTATTTTCTAGTTCCATGAGCATTGTTCTCACCACTCCCCATCATATAAGGCAGGAAGCTGAGAAGATGGAGGAGACTCTGGTCCCCCTAGACCTTCTCCACCGCCATATTGTGAGACAAAGCAACCAACCGTGACTGCTTTATGAAGGAGACTATAACCAGCAGACTACTTCAAGAGATGCTCAGAAGCTGATGCTTCACTTTTTTTTTTTTTTGGTTCTGAATGTCTTTTTCATTTATTTCTCAATTGATATATAAGGCCCGACTGTCACATGATGGTTTAACCTTGTCAGATAAAGTCAAAGTCTCATTTCTTTAATAACTAACTGGAGAGTCCATAAGTCAACATGTAAAAAAGAAAAAAAAAAGGTGGTTGTAGAGGGGGAACAATAAAGGAAAACACCAGAATTACTTAAATGTTAGAAGAAGATGATGATGATGATGAGCAAGATGTAATCAATAAAAATCAGCCACAGGAAGGAATTCAAAAGACTTACAGGAAAAAAAGAAAAGAAAAAGAAGTTGTTAACATTTGTTGGAAGAAAAAAAAAATCCTAGCAATTTTTTCTACTTGGCTTCAAGTTCTCATCCTAGCAGAATGAACTCTTTCTTCCAGGAATTGGCGGCCAAATTCCCCCTAGGTGGAGCTTACAAGGGAAGTGCTTCTAACTCTCCTGCAATCTGGGATCATGTGTGTCCATGATTCTCACAAGCCAAGAAAGTTAAAAAGAATAGGAATCAGCAGTAGGGGTCTCCAACTTTCCCTTTCCCCAAAGAAACACTTCATACATTGCTTGTCTTAGGCAGAGAAATCCCACAGAATTAGGTACCAGCAACAGTGACAAAGGATTCAGGACTACCACTCCATAAAATGTATTCAATGTCTACTGGAGTGTGGCATATTAGAACACCAAAGTGTCTCCAAAATATGAACAGACCTTGCATAAAACATGTAATTCAAGAGTAATTTTCCTATTGCAATTCTGTATTTGTTCCTCATGAAAAAGGTGCTGGCTAAAAGCAGAAATTCTAGAAATACCTCATAGTTCAATCCTGATCCTCTTAGGAACAGAACTTAGATCTATTTGCTTAACCTCTTTGTGTCTCAGTTTACTCATCTGTAAGATGAAGATGATGACACACAATATCTCATTTGATTCTTCTAACAGTCCCAGAAGGTAACAACACTCCCTACTTCACTGAGTTGTTGCACTGACCAAGTGAATTAATGTGTGTAAAGTGTTCAGAACAGTGCTGGCACATGCATGCTTTGTGTTTGCTTATTAATTTTTATACTATCAGCTAAATTGGGGCTACTATGTAGCAACTGTATAAACAGTGTAAAATTTACTTGGCTCTGGGAGATTTTTATTAGTTCAAAATGTATGTAGTTAATGGGACTTCATTAATCTACACTGCATTATTTTAAACTTGCATAATGTAAATGAGTATGCACTATATAGGCTTTAAGTGCAATGGGTAATATTCAATTTCTTGTACTTTTAAACAGCAATTATTATTGATGAATATGTAAGGGCTCTGGTGGGTCAGATGAAAGGCAGGCTTCAAAGCATGGGGAATATGAAGATGCCTGTCCAGGTTGACCCCATGAGAAACCAGTGATAATACTGTGTGCCAGGCACTACTCTATGGCTTTCAGATATATTATCATATTCAATTCTTACTATAGCCCTACAAAGTAATGGTTATCAGAGCCCCATTTTACAGATGAAAAGACTGAGGCAAAAAACCTTAAGCAACTTGTCCAAGGTCACCCAGCTGGTAAGTGGTGGCATGGTATTTAAACTTAAGTATATTACCCAAAGAACTCAAGTGTAATTGTCTTATTACAATTCAGAAAGTTATGAAGTATGCCAAGTTCCTCTTAGGTTCTTCTATTTTTTTCTCCCTTCAGGGCTTATTTATTTTGTAAATACAGTCCTACCAGCAACTATTATGGCCATGGTATTCTTAAAGCAGACAATTTGAAAATACAGAAAAAAAGAAAGAGAAAAACTTCAAACATAATATTTTCACCCAAAGATGACCATTGTTTAAATTTGGGTGTATTTTCTTAATCTTTTCCTAAGCACATGGTTTTAAGTTTATTTTACATACGTGATAATTTTATATACACAATTTTAAATCTTTCTTTTCTCTCCTATCTTATATTAAAAACTTCATAAATTTCCTTTAAATAGACTTCATAATCTGCTGCATGGCAGTTCCAGAATATATTTATCATTTCTCTCATGTTGGATGTTGGAGTTTTTCAAGTTTGTTCCCCCCCCCCCCCCCCCCCCCCCCCCCGACAGTGGAATGAATCTTTGTCCCCTTTCTTGATAGTTCTCCTTTTCTGACAGTCTTCAGATCCCCCTCGGCCATCCAATGATCCTGATAAAACACTTTCCTTCCAACAGTCAAAGTTTACTTTCTAGAAGGGAGCTTATCAAACTCATTCATTCTAAAGTATACATGGCTGATAAAGCTTATCTTCTTTTTAATCCTGCTTTTATCAATCTAAGACAAGGGAATGAAGCTTGAATTGTTGGGTTATAGTCATCAGATAATGTAGTGAAAGATCTCTTCCCAACCCCCAACTAGAGAGTAGACTCCACACTGGCAAAAAGTTACAGGGCTCACCTTAATTTCAGTAAAGTTTATGAAAAGGCAGTTGAAAACTGAGGAGGTGGTAATGTGCTAAAAGAGATGAAAAGAATTTAAGTGAGAGTTTAAAAAAATGGGTAGAAGAATGAAAGATTTAGAAATTTCACTTAGCAGCACAAAGTATATTTGGCATCGCTAACCTAATTTCTCCAGCTCTCGGGTTTGTCTTTCTAACGTGCTTGGCCTTAAGAGATGGGCCTGCCCACCTTCCTAGAACAGTTGGATGGGTTCTCAGCCCTAATTACCAAGCGTTGCTGAGGAGCAAGTCACCAGGAGCAGAAAGTAGAGTTGTGACAGGGATCATCATCTGCAGGTGCAGGGAACACTTCCTAGTCTGTGTCCACAAGCAAATACTGTTGAAGCCTCGCCTCTTAAGTCTCAAAATTCAAAGTAATAATCTCTGCGGGGGATTAGCGGCCCTGTGTGAAAGTTCCGGAAGCCTTGTTCTACTGCCAGTGCTCTTTCCTTTGCTCACCCAGAGGCTTCAGGTTTTCCAGGCGTTTGCCAAATCACATCCTGCATGGAAAGCAAGAGGGACTCAAGGCAGAACCAGTGTCCCCCAACTCAAAGCCTCTCCAACTCTCAAGGGCAGCGCGTTCTCCCAGTGCCACCAGTGGGAAGGCTGGTGTGTGTGTCGTGGGGAGAGACACAGAGACCGAGAGGGAGGGAGGGCGGGGCAGTGACTCCGCCCCCTCTGGATAAGGGGCCAAAGGAACCCTAAATTCCAAGACCTAACACGAGGGGGGGGGGACGAGCGATAGCCACTCTAGCTGAAGGCCATGGGGCAGACCAGGTTCCTGGAGAAGCACCCCCAGTTCCAGCCGGTGCGCTGGGCGCCTTCCCACGCCTGCTCTGCGGGACCCCGGGCGCCCCACGCACGCACCCACCCGCCTCCCTAGGGCCGCCGCTCCTCCCTCCTTCTTCACTGGTTGGCCGGGTCGCTGCAGAGAGCAGCGGCAGCGGGAGGAGCCGGCGCGCCCGCCACGCAAAACCACCGCTCTAGCTGGGTGGCGAGCAGGCTGCGCGATCCCAGGTGGCAGCGGTGACAGTGACAGCGGCAGCGGCAGCAGTCTGTGCGCTTCCTCTCCCAGGAGCACCCGCATCCCGCCTCCGCGGTGCCACTGAGCTGCCGGCGATCCCGGGAGCCCCGGCCCACGCGCCCACGGCCGAGCCCCGCGCACAATAGCGGCGGTCGCAGCTGCGGCTCCGAACCTGGACGCCAGCCATGGGGAAGACGGCGAGGAAGGGATACGACTACAAGCGCTTCCTGAAGAATAACTGGTTGCTGCTCTCCACCGTGGCCGCGGTGGTGCTAGGTGAGCCGCGCGGCGGGTGGGCGATGCGCGCACCCTCACGCGTGCCCAGAGCCCAGGCCGCGTGCGGGGTGTGCGAGTGCAAGGGTGGGCATGGCGCGGGCGCAGTCTTTGCCGGGGCCACCCGCTCCCCTTGGACCTTGGCCTTGGACCCCAGACCGCCGTTTTCCCCCAAGCGCGCAATTTATGCAGGCGAAGAATAAAGCTACTCGGGGGACTCCGTTTTGGGTTGCTTTACCCAAAATGATCAAAGGGGATTTAAAGGTGCAAAGGGAAGCAAGTGGCTCTGTTTTCTGTCCCTTTGAAAGCAAGCGTGGCTTAATTTGTTTTTTCCATCCTATCTACCCCACCCCCCGCTTTTTTCCTCCCTGAACAGCGTTATCCCACCAGTTACCGGAACGGATTACAGTTCTTTGTAGGACTAGTAGAGACACCTTAGCCTGCGGGCTGGCCTAGCCTCCAGGGGAGATAAGGAGTGTTGCCGCCCCTCACCCTGGGCGGTGCACGGAAAGGTACCTTCCGAGGGAGTGAGCGCCTGCTTTCTGCACTGGGGCTCTGTAAAACTGCCAGATGCATGCCTGAATTCAGGGACGTGCAGATCACAGGGGAAAAGATAGAACTCGCATAGCCCAGTCTTCCTGTGCTACCTTGCTCTCCACGTTTTCTAATAAAAATAATGTTAAGCCAGTTTTACTTGTTTTTAAACATTTAAACTAGGGTGTATTTAAGTGATTCACTCCGGACAGATCACTGGACTAGGCTGTTGTCGGAGCTCGGAGGAACGGGTTATTCGTATTTTAGATCCTTAATTTCTGCCAAGGTCGTTTCTTTTCTCAGTTGGGCCCAGGGATACCCTTCTTTGAGCTTGCACAGGTGGAGAAATCCAGCTGGTGCACCCTCTGGAGAAAGTGGATTCCTTAACAGGCTCCACCCTCTGCTTGGAAACCTGCTGCCTTTAAGAAAGGCAGGTGGGGGCGGGGCACCCTGTCTCCCTTCTAACCTCATGCACCTTCCTCTCGGTCTGCTGCTTCTAAATCTGAGGGTTTGGTGCTGCCTGCCCCCTTCCAAAATCCACCCCATCAAAAAGCAACAACAGAGAAAAACCTCTGGATGTTAATGGGATACCTGGGGTCAGACAGGCTCCTCCTGAACCTTGTGCAAAGGAAAGTCATGTTTCTGGTAAATAAATAATATCCTGGAATTGCCTTAGCAGAGAACATCTGTGGGAGGAAAGAAGACAAGTGTTGACTTCTTACCTCTAGAAATTGCCAAGTGACTTTGGGCATTTTTAGAGACAAGTTTGTCCTGCCCTACCACATGTAAATAGCAATTCTACAAAGAACGATTTGATTTCCCTTCAGCCAAATAGAAGAGATGCCATGTTTGTTTTCCTAGTAAATAATTGGAATTATTAAATGCCTTTATAAAGACCTTAGGGATAACCCTAGTCAGTGTCTCCCTCCAAGTCCCTGTGCAAGTGCAGTGTAATGCTGCCTTTTCAGCCCTGAGCTCTCCAGACACTCATTTGTTAACCAAGTGATCACCACAGCCACTCACTAGAGGCCAGTTTGAAAGATTTTGAGTAGTTGCTCCCTGACCTTTGGACTCAGTTGCATAAATATATCTTCAGTGTCAAGAGTGATTTCGTGTACATTTGCAGGTGTCTTTTGGTATCAGGTGGACCTTTCTCCATAAAGACATTTCACTATTTAAAAATTGTAAGTGCCTGGCTAAAGTATTTAAAAATTGTAAGTGCCTGGCTAAAGTATTTACAAATTGTAAGTGCCTGGCTAAAGTATTTACAAATTGTAAGTGCCTGGACATTTGCTCCTCTAGACTGCAACCCTGGAAAGTCCCTCCACAAGTTTCTACTTCTAATCTGAGAAGTCTCAAGATTAGACCATCCCCAGTGTGCCCATCCTGGCACTTCCTGGGTTCCTCCTCTTTTCCTTCTTTTTGGAATGCAGTGGGCCTGAGTGAAAAATCATACCTCTTTTTGTGTGATTCATACCAGCTCACTTGCTTAACAAGCAGTGAAATTCTAGCCACTTGACAACAGTGGCACTGAGTATCCATTAGCCCTTTGCTAGGTTATGATACTAAGAGTTTATAACTGCCTTAATTGATTCAGAAGAATCACAGAACTCTTCTGCAACCATCTTTTCTGGACTTTTCTTCTTAAAGAAGAAAAAACTCTCAAATTTATTAACTACTCTGTTGAAATATCATCTTATTACAGTCATTGAAATGTTTGGTTCTTGCTGTATGTAGATCAGCAGCCCTGACTTTAAAGATCATCTTATTAAATGAGAAATTAACTCTTTTCATGGACAAGAAGATGCTAGGAACTAAACATTTCTCAAATTCTTATTCACAAAGTGAAGGAATTAAATAGTAATAGAAATAGTAGGAATTAAATATTAATAATAGGAATTAAATATTAAATATTAATTTCTGTGAAATCCTACAGGATCCTGAAAATAATATCTTGGATTTTCACATGAAAAGCCTTTCCTAAAATGCCATGAGGATCATTTCCATTGCTTCTATTATAATTGTTATAGGCTTTTCCCTGCTTCTCTAGTAAAAGAGAATCAGCACAGAACTTGGAGATAGGAGTCCTGGGCTTGAATTCTGGTACTGTCAAGCTCTACCATCTAGACAAATTGCTTACTTTCTGGGACCCTCAGTTGCCTTATCTGGAAAATGGGGATGTGTTATTAGGGTTAAGATAATGTAAAAATACTCAGTTTCGTGGCTGGTATATGATAGGCACTCAATAAATGTTATTTCAAGGTAAATCTGAATGATTTGATGATGAGAAAATTAATATTTTCTTATGAAATAAAGTCTCCCAAGCTATGTCACTGTCTTCTTTCCTCTTAGTGTTCAGCCTATTATTTGGAGCTCTAAACCAATACCTCTGTAACATTATTCCTTTTTTAAGGGAACTGGAAAGAATTAATCATTTTGCTTTGTGCCCTACAGCCTGATCCTCAATTCCTTTAACAAGCAGAAATTAAGAAGGAAGAGGTTTTGTGTTGTAAGTGGGAATGCTGTCCAAGCAGAATTACCGAGTGAGAGAATTCTGTGAGCACTCTGATCCCAGTTACCCCAAAGCAATGATATCACATGAGGTGTTGGTAGGCTATTGTGTTGCCCTTTAACCACCTCGCAGTATAAAGCCTCATCTTCCTTTCCAGACTGATTAAGTGTCATTTCACTCAATTGAAAAAATCTGTGATTTCCAGCTTAGGCATCTTGGGAGGAAGCAATAGGTATTGTTTACACAATGGCGCAAGAAGGTCTACTGTTGTAAATCATTTCCTTTGGAGCCCTGCGGAAGCAATCATTGATAGATTGCAATTTTCCATGGTCTAAAATAAAAAACAATTCCCTCACGTTCTTAGTAATACCCTTGCCTCACATCTCCTCCTCTGGAGTTTTTGTGACATATACCTGGCGGTGTTCATTTGAGACTTGGTGTCTGCTTTCTTTTGTCTGACTTTATGTCTGTCTGTGAAGTCCCTAAAGACAGGGCCAGCCGTAACTCATGGTGGTTCCAGGACCAGACCCTCACATCACAGAGCCTCGGCTCAGCAGGGTTGAGGAACCAACACTTACATCATTTGCTCAACAAATATGTAATGGGTACCCACTGTGTGCAGGATCTATTTTTAAAGCCAGGTCACACAGCAACTGTCAAAATTCCCTGCCCTTGTAGCACTTATGTTCCAGTAGAGAGAGGTAGAGGGTAAACAGTAAGTTGGCAAAATACAACATAGAGTATGTGACATGTTGATAGTGCTCTAGAACAACATAAAGCCAGGTAAGTGGTTAGGGAAGTTAGGGGCTACAATTTTAATAAGGTGACAGGGAAGGCCATACTGAGGGTGATGGTTGAATCAAGGCTGAAAAGAGGTGAAGGAACAAGTTTTCACAGATATCTGGGAAATACCACAACTCTGTCATTAAACAGCAAGGAAAGGAGTGAGGTGAGCATAGAGCGTAAGGAGATGAGGTGGAGGTGAGAAGGGGACAGACCAATAAGGTAGGTCAGGCACAAAGTCCAGGCAAGAAGAAAGGGTGCCTCAGTTGAGCAGCCTGCTGTGCAAGTGGAAGTGGAAGGGAAAAGGCAGGTGTTCAGTAGGTTAACCTGTGCGGGCTTGGAGGATTTGCTCTGAAAGAGAGGCAGTGGTCTCCAGCAGGAAAGGGAGTCCCAGAAGGTGACATCTTGGAAAAGAGTATGACACATTGTTGCAATGTGAACATTGAGAGGTGGAGGAGCCCAGGGGGCATTTGGTAAAAGTAGACAACAAGCAGTTGGATGAATGAATCTCCTGCTTAGGAGGCAGATTTGGAGTGGAATGTCAAATAGAGAGCATTTCAGGTACAGAAAGAAGTTAAAACTTTGGCAAGAACCTATCTGGGGAGAAGACCAAAGACAGTGCCCTGGCCACTAAGCATTAGAAGTATGAGTAGAGAAGGGGACTCAGAGAGGGGAAAACAAAGGAGTTAAAAACTGGAGGGAATATTGGGCAAGAGGCTTGGTGAGAAAGAGGAGGGTGCTTAACAGCATGGGAGTGAAAAAGGAGAAGTGACCTTTCTTTGGAACTACTTAGGTGTGATAGAATTGGGAGAAAATGGTAGTTAGTGTAAGATCCAGAGATGTTATTTTTTTGTTTTGTTTCACTTTTAGGAGACTTGATCCTGATTTAATCTGAAGAGAAACAATCATTACAAGTAAAGATACAGGGGCTAGGGTTGTGACTCAGTGATAGAGCCTTTGCTTAGCATGTGTGGGTCACTGGGTTCAATTCTCAGCACCACATATACATAAATAAATTAATGACCATCAACGACTAATAAAAACATTTTTTAAAAAGATAAAGATACAGACAGAGAAGGATGAATGATGGATGATGAGGCCCAAGAGAACAGAAGACACTGATCTGTGGGTGGAGTGGTCTGGTGAGGGCTTACCCTGGGCAGGGATGGGCTTCCACACTCCCAAGATGGAAGGTGAAGAGTTAATGTTGTATTCATTTCCTGTGACTACTGTAAGAGCTGTAAACAGGGTGGCTGAAAACAACAGAAATTTATTCTCACCAAGTTCTGGAGGCCAGAAGTCTGGAATCTGGCAAGGCCACACTCTCTCTGAGAGTTCTAGGGGCGGGGGAGGTATCTGCTTTTGGACTCTTCCACCTTCTGGTGGCAGTCCCAGCATTCCTGAGCTGGTGGCCATACCTCCTTTTCACACCACTTTCTTCTGTGTTTGTGTGTGTGTGGTCTCCCACTACTAGCTCTGTCTTCTGTGATGGCGTTTTGAGCTTGCTTGGAAAATTCTCCTTTGAAGATCCTTAACTAAATCACATCTTGCCATATAAGATAATATTCACTCTTCTGCCACACAGGCTACTATTCACAGGTTCCAGAGACTAGGGCATGGACCTGTTTGTTTGGAGACCACCAGTCCAACCCCTACAATAATTAATCGTTGAAACTGCTATTAAAGTGACCTATCTCTAAGAAGTAGGCTGGATCATAGTGCTCCGGGGCTTAAAACAGTGCAGAACTGCCCACTGCTCTCAGGGTGGAGAGGATGTCTGTTTTAGCATGACATCCACAATCCCCACTGTCTGCATCTAGCCTGCTCACCTCATCCTTCAAGACCCAGATTAGACCCTCCCTCATCTGGTTAGCCTCCCCACCACTCCCCCCAAGGTGGTACAAAGTGCCCTCCCTTCCAGTTTCACATGTGAGATCTAAGACTTAGGGTTGCTTACCATATGGCAAGCACTGTTCTGATCCACTTGATCTTTCTATCAAGCATATTTTCAGGAAATTGAGGCCAAGAGAATGAAGAAACTAGCCCAAGGTCACTGATCAAAGGCAGAGCTGGGATTCAAATCCTGGCAGTCTGGCTCCAGAAACTGCTCCTAACCATTATGCTTTCCCACTGCTGTTTCTAACTAGTATCTGCCTGGTATTTATGACCCTATATTCTGGTTTCTCTGCTTCCCTATCAATCCATGAGCCCTGGAGGGAAGGAATCCTGTGCTGCTCCTCTCTGTGCCTAGAGCAACCGTCTCTGTGCCTGGTAGGTGACATTCAACATTTATTGAATTGTTGAACATTTAAGACCCAGAGAGTTAGTAAGAATAAATCAGTGAGCACAAAACTTACATAAAATTTCATTTTCTCCATGAAGTCTTCTCTATCTAGTTCAGCCCCATCTGATCTATGTCAGTAGCACAGATTAACATTTCCCTTAGTCTACATTTATATTAAGCATGCTCATCTTTTCTTCCTTAAACTGGATTATAAACCCCTTGAGGGAACTCCTGCTACACCCAGAAGTCGTTTGGAAACAAAATGAGACCTTAAAATTGTGCAACTGGCTCTTAAAAAGCTATGTTAAAAGTATATCCTACACTTATACTTTTTGGATCGTTGTTTCTTATCAGAAAGAAAGGGAAGAAAGGGGTTTGGATTAACTGGAAAAGCAAAAAGGATTCCATTCATGTGCTGACTCCTGCTTATAGGCAGTAGGCTATTTGATATGATATTTATTGAGAAAGAAATGGAAACCAAAGTTCTGAGATGGATTACTGATGTCTGTCAAGGACATAGCATTGTAGTATAGTGGTACATGTGCTGCCTACTTGTAGACCCTGAATTAGAAAATCTCTGAGGTTGATAATCTTTAATTCTATGATATAGTCATTCCTCAGGTCACTACTGGCAGCCAGAGACCTCTGTAGGGCACTAAGGAGATAGGGTTGAAGGATGGTTAAAAAGTATTATATGAAGATGGAATCACCTGGATCTTGAGTTAACTATTCTTTGATTTATCTATCTATCAGTCATTTATCAACCTATCTATCTGTCATACATATATGCTTAATTAAGAAGCTTAAAGAAAAGGTCCTTAGCTGGATTGGCCCAAGTTCTACCTAATTAGGAATCAAGAAAAGAAAATTAGGTTTTGAATGCCTATTCCTGTTGCTTTCATTTTTAAAACTAAATCACAACCAGAGCTGGGATTGTGGCTCAGTGGTAGAGTGCTTGCCTAGCACATGTGAGGTGCTGAGTTTGATCCTCAGCACCACATTTAAAAAAAAATAAATAAACAAACAAATAAAATGAAGGTATTGTGTCTATCTACCACTAAAAATATTTAAAAAATAAAAAAAAATCAGAACCTACCAGATTAGAAGAATCACTGAATCATTGAAAAGATTCTGATTTGAGGTTGTTCTATGCAAGGCATATACATTAAATCTATCAAATAAAAAAACCCAAAATAAATTATCTAAATTTAAAATTATAAAATTAATTATAAAATGAACCTTAAAATGATTATTCATATTAGATGCACATCAGGGCGTACATTCCAAATGCCACCTATTGAGGACTTTGAAGTAAATTGCTAATAGTTGACATATATTAAATGTCTTGTTAAGTATTACTCAATCTAAGATTTAATGTTTTATTTAATACAGTTGAACTATAGAGTAAAAGTTACCCACTTGTCAAAATTTGAGCACCATGGGCTGGAGTGTATCTCAGTGATAGAGCACATGAAGACCTGGGTGTTCTATCCCTGGCACTGCAAAAGAAAAAAAAAAAAAAAAGGAAAGAAAGAAAAAAGAAAAATTTTGAGCACCAGGCACAAGAAATAAAGAAAGTTTCAACAGAGAAACATTATGTGTTAAATTTTTTGTGTGCTAATTCAGGAAGTAGCTCAGATGAGTAAGAAACCAAAGTTAAGTCAGACAATGTGTAAACCAGTGGGATTAGGACTCAGCTTTTAAGAGCATATGAATGCACGTGTGAGCTCTTGCTTATACAGAGAGAGCTTTCTACATTAATTACTTGTGAGAAATTGTGATTACCTTTAACAGAGTTGAGACCAAAAATAACTCCTGGAGAGTCAGTGATTTGCCAGGCTGCTGCCAGGGAGGCTGTATTTGCCTGAGGAAATCTGCAGTTCTCCCATGTCACTGGAAATCTCGGGTCACTTAGACTGTGGGGACTCAAGCACTACTTAAGAAAATGTACTCATTTTAGATGACATGGAATGGACCACATAAACCCCCCTGCAGCATCATCTGTTGAAGTAGCAAATGTTTGAAATGGCCTTTCCTATTTTGAGTGTTAAACATACATTCAGTAGAAGACAACATTGGAGACAGTTACTGTGAAGCCCTAACTCACTTTGGAGGTATAGTACAGCTAAGCTGGTACTTTTAGAAGGAGCTAATTCATTATACTTGCTGGGGGAACAGCCTTAAACTGCAACAGAGAGTGCTCTGTTGTAATTAATACACTCCACAGTATCACCTCTGTTAATGGAAAGGAAGTGTTTTCAATGACTCATTCCTTGCCAGAAACGTTGTTACCTTGCTTCAGAAACTATCTGCTGACTGCCTGTTCCTTTATCACAGGGAGGACATTTTCTTTCTAACAAATACCCCTATATTTCTCAGGTGAGATAGAGCTTGGGTGCGGGGGGACACTATGCCTCATTCTTCACCACTCAGACCCAGACCAGCACTGAGGAGTAATAGCCTCCACCAGTCCATCTGCTCAGGCTGAAGTCTTAGTTCTCAGGCTCCTTCTTAGTCTCACAGCCCCTTACTGTATCCAACGATGTGACAGTGGCCACAGTAAATCTCCAAGTATCTTGCAAGGGTCTTAGCACCAGCATCATGTGATCTCTGCTTAACTCCGCCTGTTGAAGCAAAGTGGTGGCTTTTGGGACAGGAACTTCAGCTCAGAAATGACCCCAGAGATGGTCTGAACTGCATGTTTATTCTTGTAACTGTTCTGAGAGAAATATTTGAGCTCAGCACTTAGATGTTTAAACTACAGCCCTCACTCAACCAGGGGGAAAATTTTAGGCAACAGAGCTCATGTGAGATTTTGCAATTAAATTGTTTTTCCACCACTGTTCCATTGCTTAAGAGTTAGCTGGTTATTTAAAATTTAGTAATGAATTAAGTCAAAAACAATAAGTTTAAAAAAAGATCTCCTTATCAGGTATGCCTAAACAAAAGAAAGCCTAATCTCCCAGCCTCTGCCCATTCCCGGAAAATAAACTGGTTTTGCCCAATTTGCGTGCAAACTCACATACTTAATTGCTTTCTGAGGTACTTAGCCACTTTACAAATGTCACATAAGATTCCCTAAATTATAAGACACCACAGGAAGCACATTTTCTCCTTTGAAAAGTTCTTTTTCTTGTGGCTAAGTGAGCTTAATACTAATATATATTGAGGACTTACTTGAGTTTATTGTATATTGATTGATTTCCTCTTTGACTCCCATACATTAAATGAGTTGGGGGGTGGTTCCCATTTTGCAGATGAGGACACAGAAACGTATAACACTCAGGTCATGTGCCTGAGGACACAGAGGTGAGGTTTGCATCCAAGATTGATTCCAAAACTTAGGTTATTAACCACTAAGCAAGGTTTCTTCCTCCCTAACAAATCTAGATAATCTAATTGCTAGTTAAAAGCGTTCTTGAAGACTTCATTCTTTATTTAGCTAAATAAAAACTATTATCTTGCTCCCTCCTTTCTCTCTCTTGACTCTTTTTTGTCATCTTTATTCAGAGCCTGCCACAGTGATCAGTCCTGTTTCCTACGTAAACCTTCTGTTTGAGCTTATATTTTAGTTGAACTTGTCTATTAGTTGCTTTCCCGTGGTGGGTTGTACTTTTCCTTCATGAATACTTTTGCTCAGATGTTTCATCCAATGTTAGTTATCCTGTGCATCACTGAGGATAGATCTCATTTCCATTTTTATTGTATAGATTTCTCTGATTGTTTAATCAGAATTAATCTCTCTTCTTTAAATTCTTATACTCCTTAATTTATATTCACAAATATTCAGTACTCACATCACCACTCCCAACCCTGCCCAGTAGCAGGCATCACTAATTGATTATAGCTTTTCTTACTACTAAGCTCTGTCATGGCCTCAGAATCTTCAAAACTAGGCTCTAAACAACCTAATCAAACAGGATTGACATAAAAGGTTAAAAGTATTGTCTGTTGCTAGAAAAATCTATTCATTTAGCAACCAATTAGGCACTCAATTGAAATTAAACAAGTATGGAGTCACTGGCAAGAGATGCAAAGTCTAAGTTTTGTCTATTGGTGATAATACATGCACAAATATCATTAACATGAGCCTTCAAGTGTGGCAACTGCTACCTAAAAGCTACAACATGCCTTGGGCCTTAAAAAGAGAGTTGGAATTGGGGAAAAGTTCCTGGAGGAGTTCATAGTTGGAATGGCTTTGAGCAGGTGTGATAGGATTTTGGGGCCTATCAGAAAGATGGAGTCCAGATAAGAGGTGTTGATGGGATTACAGAGTCTTTATCCTGTCCTGTTCCATTTGAGTGTTGCATGAAACTACTCTTTCATATTCATGGCTTGGTTCACTTGAGACTGGGTAATTTATAAGCACAGAGGTTTGTTTGGGTTCACAGTTCTGGAGAATGGGAAGTCCAAGAGCATGGTGCCAGCAAGGGCTTCATGCTGCTGCTTCAGCTCATGGTGGAAAAGCCAAAGGGCAAGCAGGTGCAAGTGAAAGAGAGAAAACGCAAGGAGCAGCCTCACTTCAGAACAAACTGTTCTTGTAGTATCTAGTCCAGTCCTGCAGGAGCAAGAATTCATGTTGGGGAGAAAGGCATGAATCTGTCGTCACAATCTAACTGCCCCCCAACACTGCCACAGTGGCAATCAAATTCCAACATGTGTTTCAGAGGGGCCAAACTGTATTCAACTCATAGTAACATGTATTGTTGTGTTTTCACACTTCTCTCTTGCCTCAGAATGCTGTCCCAAATGAGCCCTAAAATATTTTGACTGATTACAAAACCTTCTTCATTGAAAAATGAAAGATAGGGCTGGGGATGTGGCTCAAGCGGTAGTGCGCTCACCTGGCATGCGTGCGGCCCGGGTTCGATCCTCAGCACCACATACAAACAAAGATGTTGTGTCTGCCGAAAACTAAAAATAAATAAATAAATAAAAATATATTAAAAAAAAAAAAGAAAAATGAAAGATATAAATTATAACAGCGTATGTAAATCCACTGATTTCCCTAGTTACCCACTAAGTCCTATGGATCTTTAGAGACCCTGGGGCACACCTGTCCAAAACCCACGTCATCCCAACATATTTAATTTCTACTTTGGAGGCCCCAGTAAAAAGAGTAAGTCTGGCTGCTGCTAACAATTCTGAAGCCATTTTTGTGTGATTTCAGAATAGCCCTGAAGCTCTCAGCATCTCTCTTTCCTAAGGAAAATCTGATATCCAGAGAATTCTCTGAGTTAATTTGCAAAAGTGGAATAACTGGAGTTGGGCCATGGATTAGTGCTGAATGAGTCTTGGATGGTAGAACCTTTTAAAATGCGATATTCAGCAAATCCTACACTTTTTTTTTTTTTCCCATCAGTGCTGGAGAAAGAACCCAACATGTTAGGCAAGAGCTCTAATCCCGACCTATAACCCCAACTCACAACTCCTACATCTTTTAGTGAATTTCTCCCACTCCAAGTATTCTTCCTTTAACCTACTTATTCATAGTCTTCTCATTTCTCTCCCTGTCTGGAGATCATTTCTATGATAAGAAATTAGTTTGCCTGTCTGTGCTACCAGTTCCAGTAGATCTCAAGCACGGCTTGGATAAACACTAGACTTAGTTATTAAAGATTCTAAAGATAGAATTTTTTCTTTTTTATTAGAAGTTAATTGTCAACTAGGAGATGAAACAGGCTTGCTCCATTTGTGCTTCCTCTCCCTGGTTCCTTTCTCATGCCAGGAGAGTTTCCTGAGGTTTCACTAACTAGATTGTGGACATTCTGAGATCCATGGAGGAATGGAGTTCAAACTTCATGGCCAGTTTAGAAACCACAGAACTGAGAATCATGTCCAAGTCTCTTCTGTGACTGGTTTGACACCTACATTGAAAATATTGATATTTTCCAGTAATTTCCAACTAAATTATTTTTTTTTAAATTAGAAGTTTAAGTAGAAATGATTGAGTAAGGTTTAGTTGTTTCTTAAACCTCAGATTGATGTCTACAGAAGACTGCATTTATTGTATCCTAGATATAGACCCCTGAAGTGGTCTGAATCAGTACTCATCACCAAGTTCCTGTAGAGTCCCCTGAATCCTACTCCGGTCCTGTGCATTAAGGAAAGGGGTTGGCTGATTACTGTGGGTACGAAGCTGTGTCTTTTTGCTTAGATTCTATTGCCCAATCTCTTTCCCCCTTCCTCCACACCCTCTCCACTTCCCCTATTGCCTGAGGGAACATCTGTGGCCCAGGAGGACAGACCTGAAAAAGGAGGCCCAAGAGTCTCACACACATACACTAGTCCATGAGCAAATAAAATGCTCAAGTGTTACTGTGAGAAGGAGATCCCCACCATATTTGATTTCTTGATCATCTTGGATGAATTCACATTTATTTCTGGAACTTTAATCTAATCCTTTGTTGTCATCATATGACCTGACACATGTGGAGGTACTTTATAAAATCATCAAGGGCCTTATGAATGCTTATTATTGTTTCTCAGAAACAAAAACAAAGGAGGATTGCAAATAATAAAACTTGGATTCTGAGTAGGATGTTATTCCTTGGAGGCATTGGCCTGAGATGTCATCTTCACCTATTTTCTCCAGTCCTACTCACATCCTGTATGAAAAGGCTTCTGGGCTTCTTTTGGTGGCTGTTGACATGTTTAATATTCCATATATGAGTGTTCTTTCCTTTCAAAATGAGAGCCTAACAAGCTGATCTGTCTTTGCCTTTCTTCTTCCAGTGAGGATTAAGAGAAGCTTCAAGGTATTACAAATAGACTTCAGACCTAGCCTTTCAGCACTGGAGCTGCCTCATTTTAATTTAAGAAATATCACAAAATTCTTAAAATATATCTTAACTCATTTGAAGATAAAAGTAAATATTTCTAAGCTGGGCATGATAGCACATGTCTATAATCCCAGCAGCTCAGGAGGCTGAGTCAGGAGTGTTTTGAGTTCAAAGCCAGCTTCAGCAATTTAGCAAGACCCTAAGTAACTCAGAGAGACCCTATCTCTAAATAAAATATTGAAAAGGGCTGGGAATGTTGCTCAGTATTTATGGCCCCTGGGTTCAATTCCTGGTACTAAAATAAATAAATAAATAAACACATATTTTTACGATCCTTCTGGGAGTGAAGAAGGAGTAGGGTTACAGCTTCCCAAAGTTAGGACAAAAGGGTATACAGTTGGCAGGGAGACTGCATGGTTAGCATCGTGAAGAAGAGAGTTCAAGGGGACACACACTTTGTAAGTGGAAACAGATGGAGAAAAGTTGGAATGTCTCAGTTTCTTAGACTAAGATTCAAGGTTCATCAAACTGGGAATTCCAGGCTTGTGGCAGGTCTAGAAAATCTGGGGTGACTGGCTCACTTCTTTCTTCCAGAGTTCATTCTGATATCAAGTTGCTCTTGACTAAACCTCCTAGGAGGGAGAGGGTCAGATTTTGTGTATATGGAGAGGAGTGTTCCTAACATTGTGTAATGAACTGAGAAGGTGTTTTATAGCAGTTATGAAACTAGCTATTGCAAAGAGGTAGTGATCAGGGACATATGGTATTAAACTTGAGAAAGAGTTATGACCTTCTCCAAACCATACAGGTGTGGGTGATTGCAGGCTCATGTTTTCTGAGGAGTGGATAGAGTGGAATATGACCACAAGGTACATGAAGTTATTTCATAGGAATGCATAAAATCCATTGATAGCTTGAATTACCCTTGATATTATCAGACAAACTGTTTTACGAGGAGAAAAGTAGAATAAAGAGGTAGAAAATGGGATTTTAGAGCCTACAAGTCAGGACATAGATATGTATCTCAGGAAGTAACCAACCATGCATGCAGGGGATGGACGTACTTCCCCGGGAGAGCAAGAGTTTGGTCCATCTAAGATTGAAAGGTTTATTCACCAGCTGGGTATCTGAACCCGTGGGATGATTGCTCTAGAGACTGGAGTACTGATGGTCTTCATTTTTCCCATTTAATCTCACCTTCATTTGAACCCAGAGGGCTCCTCAGGCTTCAGAGGTTCCAGAAGAAGTTCCCAGATGTAGGAACTTGGCCCTTCATTTCTTATATGCACAGAACCTTAACTTTTGTTGATGGAGACTGCTGGGAGCCATCAGCCAAGTAGGTATGACAGTTTCCTTGCCAGTGTACCCCCATGTTTCTTTAGTGGAAGGACTCATGGAAATAGGACATTTTGCAGGACATTGCATGTAAGGTGACCTTGCTCAAGGACCAGGGCGGATCCTTGTTTAGGGTGTTCCCCCTTTAGAATAGGGCGGTTTAGCATAATAGGAGATTAGGGTGTTCCCCCTTTAGAATAGGGCGTATCCTGCTGCTGAGTTCCTCTTGAGTTCTTAGGGTCAGACAGTATATTTTGGGAGACAGAAGCCCAGGAGTAGTGGATTTGGGCAGAGTGTGGATTTGGGCAGAGAACGTGGATTCCCCCAGAACGTGTTTGTAGACTACCGGTGTGAGATCGGGAATAAAGAATTGCTGTTTGAATCTACAAGCTGTGTGGTGACTCGTGATTTGTGCCCAGCCAGAGACTGTGGCAGGAGACCTAGTCCATGAGTCAAGAGTTACATTTTTTATGATGCATTTCCGGGTTTCATGGTCCTGGGATGATGGGAAAATTTGTACCCACATCCCTATAGCCCAGTTTTCATGCCTTGCAAATAGCATCCTCCATCAGCTGTTTTCTCCTGCCCTTCTTAACCAGGTTTCATGAGCAGAGGGTGGAAAATGCAGTGACTTCCTGGTACATACATTGAATTGCAATTGTTCAGTTCAATGCAGCAGGTGTCAGACACCTACAGTGTGTCAAACTCAGGGCTGGGACAGTGGTGGGGGGCAGGGGTGTGCAGGCATGAACAGGAGCAGATGGTGCTTCTGCCTCAGGCCTGAAATGAGATGGGAGGGGAGAGAGAGAAGAAGTTGGACAGAGGGGGCAACAGAGATGCAGCTAAAGCTCAGTAGCGCCCAGAGGAGAGACTCAGTCCTGAGGAGAAACCCTGGGAAAGGCTTTCTGGAGGAGGTGGCATTTTAAGTAGGTTTTAAAGAATGCATAGGTGTTCTTTAGGCAGCAATAGTGGCAAAGGGTTTTCCAAAGAGATGGATCTGTTTGAAGATGGGCATGAAAGCAAAAAAAAATTTTTTAAAATGTAAAACATTTGTGACAGCTGTATATGCCGATATTGAGGGTGGGAAGGCCATGCAGACCTGGATCAGAGACCTGTCAGGAAACAGGTGGTAGGCTCACTCAGTAGGGTTCTACTGAACAGAATTAAATCAGGGGACTGTATATAGAGTTAGGCAGGATTAAGGGAACTAGCAAGGAATGGACAGGTACCTAGGGACTAATAACTATGTACTCTGTTAGCTCCATTGGGCCTGAACAGGGGAAGGGGGCACTCGACCACAATCCAGTGAAGACTGAGGCAGAGGGAACAAATGACAAGACCCGTGTAACCACTAAGGAACACAGATATTGCCAGAATCCTGGCAAGGCAGGGAGGGAGGGAGAAAAGAAATTCCACAACTTCAATCTTTCCACTCTTAGGATCTACCGCCAGTGCCTCCCCTTGGCTAACCCCAGCCCAAACCAGAGGGTAAGGAATCCTAGCTCAGCCTGTCAACACACAGCCTAGGGCAAGGGAGGACAGAGGGCGAGTCTGGAGGACACATGGAGAATAAGCTGCACAGAAACATACGACATTGAGTTCCACACTGAAAGGTTTTTCAAGACACCATTATCAAAAAGAAGTGTTGAAAAGATAAAGTCTGTGAATGGTAGCATAGAAATCTTTTCATGATTCTGGTGATGACTGTGGCTGCCACTCATGGCCACTGTGGGAAATAAGAGGAGAAAATGGCTCCCACAACATCTGTATGTATGGCCACCCTCCAGCATGGCCACCCTCCTGCCTTTGCCCTATCACATAAGCCTCTCCCCTTGGCCTCCACATCTGAAGGACTTGTCGCACATCAATTGTTCTTTTTTCCATGTAGTAGGGTAGATGTATTTGATGGAGAAGGTACCCAGAGTATCTTCTGCTCTGCCCATCTGTAATTTAGGACTCTTTTAGCTGGAAGTGTCATAAAATCTAGTTCAAATAAGTTTAAGCCAGAAAGATGAGAGAGACTTAGAATTTATGGCACAGATAGTAGTACCAAAAGTAGTACTTGGCTTCAGGTATAGCTAAATTCAGGGGTTCAACAATATCATTGAGACCTGTTCTTTCTTTACATAGAGTCTCTGCACTTTGCTGTTTGTACTTCCAGCAAGACTTCTATAGATGGTGAGAAAGCAGCAACCACAGCTCAGGGTACCTGTTTCCCAATTACACATGGAGGAAAAGAGAGAGATTCTGGTCTTAAAAGATTCCAACAAGACTCTTGGGCCTTAGTCTGAGAGTCCCTCCGTCCTATTTGAGTCATAGACTCATTTTCAGTAAAGTCTTGGGACCAAAGAAATGTGATGAATGACAGACCAAAGTCACTCTCAATCCTGTGCTGTTCCCCAAAACTTCTGAACTATGGTTTTGGGGTCAGGTCCTCCTGAAACAGATTAAGAGCTGAGAGGTGCTCTTTTAACAGTGTACCAAGAAGAGAAACCAGTAGATGTTGGCGCCTCTCTTTCCTCGCCTCAGACTCCATGCCGTCTTACTGCTGTTGCATTCTGTCATATCAGGCAAGCAAAAAACTCACCCAGGTTCAAGCAAAGGGGGCAAAGACCATTACCTGATGGAGAGAGTATCAGAGATCATGTTGACATATTGTAAACCACCTGGGAACCCAGGATGCCAAGTCTAAAATTTTCTGGGGAAAAGGAAAAACAAATATTTTCCCCATATTGGGTTCCATGTTGAAGTATATATATCCAGATAGAGAACCCCCAGAAAGCAATTGTACATGGGATTTTGCACTTGGGAGACAGAGATAGGAGATAGAGGTGGAAATTGAAGCTGTAAATTACCCTGAGAAAGTGTGCAGCTCAAGAGGAGGGTGATGTTGGAGCATCATGGAAGGCAGGCCAACAGGTGGAGAGAGTGCTTAGTAAGCCTGGCTGGGCTTCTCCCAACACCCTTATGCTTTTAGCCCTAGAGTGTTGTTGTCTAAACATTCATCCTTTTGCAAAAGAAGGGTCATCTTTCCAGCAAGACTGTCCAGATCAAGTGTCTTTTCCCACCACAGGCTGCTGATAGTTGGGCTGCTCCTCCCTTTTTCTAGGACCAGGCTGTGCCTTGCAGGGAGTGCAGGGATTTTGATTGCTTCTGTCCTGTAAGTTTCCAGAATGGGACAAGGAAATAGATCCTTCTCCCTGCCCCTAGTCATTTGTTTTCCCTGAAGTCAAAGAGTCTTTGAACAATTGTTCCTCTCCAACCACTTCAAAATGTTCTTCTGAATTCAAGCCACATCCCAGTAATTAGCCTTCAATTCTTTTGGAGAAGCACATTGGTACAAGTGCTAGCCTGTTTCCTCTTCTGTGACTTGCCATAAGGGAAGAGGAAATGACCTGCAATTCTGTGAAAGAGCCCGGTTCCAAAACAGGTGTGTCTGGGCTCTTCACCCCAGGCCTCTTTCCAAGAGAAACCTGTGTGAATTTGCCCCTAAGGGGCCTGAACATGTGAATAACCGAGTTCGGAACACACCAGCTGGCTCCTGACAGATTGGGCTCCAGTATGACAGGTTTAGTTTGAGCCAGAAGTTGAAATAAAATAGCACTTGCAGGGGGAACATGAGAATCAGAATGGCTTCACTGGACCTCCCTTTCTCTATTGGAAACAAGATAAAGTAACAAGCTATCTCAAACTCTCTCCCACCCAGACATAAACCAGCCTGTCATTTCCGGAAACCTTTCCCTGACCCAAGTCTTGAGTCTGGGATCCTCATTCTTCTGCCTTCAACCTTCCCACTGAGGATGAGGCTCCTTCCTGTCTTTTATTCTCCCTATTCTAATGCTTCTTACACACCTTAGCTGGCCTTTTCTCTGCCCTAAACCTGGCCTTCTGCAAACTTGTTCAATGGCTACTCACTATCTCTTCCACTAGCTAATCTTTAAAATCTATATTACTTCATAGTTCAGCACATGTTTATCTCATCTAATCCGTATAATGAGCTGGTTCAATAAGGAAGGGAACAACCAGAGATATGAAAAATTGTGCTCTATGTGTGTAATATGAATTGTAATGCATTCTGTTGTCATATATAACAAATTAGAAAAAAATTTAAAAAATAAATAAGGAAGGGAACAAAGGATCAGGGAAATATAAATTGTCCACCCTGGTACTGAAGGCCCTTCATGGAATGCCCCAGACCATGTTTCTAGTTTTAGTTCTCTAAACTACCCTCCCACGCATCAGCCAAACTAGTGACTAAACACATTCATTACTTCCTTATGGAAAAACAGAACTTTGGGGTCAGACAATCTTGGGTCTTGAGGATGGCTGTGACTTGTAGGCAAGTTTTCTAACATTTCTTGCATTATTTTCTTCATCTACAAATATGGTTTGTTATATGAGACAATTAAGTAAAATTCAGGTTGAGAATTCCGGACCTCAAATCCAAAATGCTCCAAAATCTGAAACTTCTTGAGCACTGACATGACATCAGAGGTGGAAAATTTTACACCACAGGACTTTGTTTCATGTGCAAAATTATGTATATACAATATAACAAAATCCCTAAAAATTCAAAATCCAAAAATAATCTATAATGTATCATAAAAGTGTTTAGAACTATAGAGACTTGATGCAAGTCAGTTTTTCTCTTGACCCCTTTTCTTTGTATTTTCCCCACTCTCCTTCCTTCTCCATAGTCCCTCCCTTTTGAATTCCTATTTGCACTCTGAAGGCATATCCTGAATTCGTCCACTTTTCCTAATCCTCATCTAACAGGGATTTTAAGGGTATCCTTAAACTCCTACAACTTTGGGGTGACCTTTCCAAAAAATTAGCAACACCTCTTTATGTCACCATGAGCTTATCTGGTCCTGCCTAGTAGGTTGTAAATTCTGGGTGTCAGGAGCCTTGTACTGTCCTTGGGTGTTTGCATTCTTCTGTGCCAACTGTGGAAGTTGTTGATATGCATTTAAATTGTGTCTTTAAGAATGGAACTTTTTCCTCTTTTTTATTTTCGACAGATGATCAAGGAGGTATTATTTCTTAGAGTGGTAAAAAAGTTTCTTCTATTGCATGTGTTTTTAAATGTCTTTGTGGCTACCATCTGCAGACTTCTTGCATCTGTTTAGAATCTGTGATAATGGAGACCTCACACTCTGTTCCAACTCCAGCTACCTGTCCATGCAGTGTCTGCGGCTTCTATCAGATAGAGGATCCTTCAGTCCCACTCTGTCCATCTGGGTAGAGTGAAAAATTTCAGGACACTCTGCTTCTGCTATTACCTTTCAGCACCATCCCTACTCCCTAAGAGGAAAGGTGGAAGTGACTGGGAAGGAATGAAAAGAAAGAGGAAGAGAATTATCTGACTTTATGGTTTATCACCTTTAACATTCAGACCCTGAATCTCCGAGTCAGGTATCATCTTCTCCTGACTAATGACAAAATTAAGGCTGCCATTTATGCTCTGTCCCAGAGCTAGAAAATATATAATGAGTGAAGTTTGGGCCTCATTGTGTCAAATTTATGTCATGTTTTCCCACTGTTCTGCCTGCATTAGGGTCTTCAACATCTTTCTCCTGTGCTTCTAAGACTGGTATTTGCATATATGTTTATTAGTTTGAAGACAGTTATGAACTAAAAATAAAACAGGTTTCTTCCTGCTCTTAATAGGAGTTTTTGTTCAACCCTCCACCAGGAATGTGTCTTTAGGCCTCCAAGTTTTACATAAATATCTATAATTTGAATGGTCTTTAAGGAAATGGGAGCAAATAAGAATAATAAAAATGGAGGAACTTTGGATTGGGTAGTGAGGGGAGGGGCAGAAATATGGGGGTTGGAAGGATGGTGGGATGAGACGGACATTATTACTGTACATACATGTATGATTACATGACCAGTGTGACTCTGCACTATGTACCGCCAGAGGAATGAGAAGTTGTGCTCTGTTTGTATGCAATATGTCAAAATGCATTGTACTATCATGTATAACTAACTAGAAGAAACAAAAATAAAATAATTAAAAAAATAAAAGACATGTACATTCTAAAATAAGAATAATGGATATGTAGGTTTAGATCACAAAGTGCTTCTTCTATACATTTACTTGTTTGGTTTTCACATTTCTGAGGCATGTTTGTTGAAGTTTTTAGATGAAGCAACCAAAAGCAAAAAGATAAAGTGACATAGCTAAATATGTGATAGACACAAATTAAAATCCTGATTTGTGATTCCTCTTCTGTTATCTCCGGAGTAGTTTTGATTTATGCCAGGGCATCAGTTAATTTTGAAAGTGCTGTTCTCTCAATTTTTGCTGCCATTAGTGTCATCTGTTGTCATGTTCAATCATAGCTAACACTTATTAAGCCTTCCTGTGGGCCAAGGGCAGGGCTAAGTCCTCTGCATTCATTATTTCACTTAATGCTCCCAATGGCAATGTGACATAGGTTCTCTTTCCCCTCTTTGACGAGGATACTTCAGCTTAGAGGGTTAAGTGGCCTACTTACTGTAACACTATTTAATTGGTACAGGAGACTCAACTCCAAGCTTGGGAAATTCCTGGAAATTTCTGCTATGACTTAGAAGAAATAAGACACCTAGACTGTAAACCACGTGGGACTAGGCTCTTGTAACCTCCACAGAGCTTACCAGACTGGTTGTATATAACATGCAAGTCATTCATTAATGACAGTTGATATTTATCCAGGCTGTTAATTTTTAAAATTTGTGGTTTTTTTATATATTTTTATATTATAGGTTTCTAAAAATATAGAGTCTCATATTATGTTGTCCAGGTTGACTTCAAACTCCTAATCCTTCTGCCTCAGCCTCCTAAGTAGCTATTACAGGCATGTGCCAACACACCTAGCTAGGTCATTAGTTTTGACTTTTCATTTTCTCCAAGGATTTTCAAATCATAATCTTAGAATAGTTCTGATATAGTGTTAGCTGTTTTGATTCATTTTTATACTATATAATTGAAAATTAAGCTCTCAAACATCTCCTTATGAACCACAATATGTAATTACAATTTTTCTTTGAATTGATCATCTTCTTTTGAGCTATTAATAAACATGTCTGGCTTCATTTGGGTTTTCACATTATTGGTGAGACTTTCAAATTTAATAAACTTACACACATCTTGCCAAGTCTGAACAAAAGTCTGATCACCACATCATTAGTGATCTTTGTGCTATTGATATGATGATTAAAAGAAAAAGAAGTTTCCTATGTCGTTGTCATCTCTCCTATCCCATAAATAAACCATTGAAATAATCAAAGTGTAAATTAATCATATTTAATATTATTATTCTCTGGTTCTTTTCCCCCTTTTTAATCATTTAGTTCATTTAAGAGGGTGTGTATGCTTTTAAAAATTAAGGTATAGTTTATGTTTTTACCATTTTAAAGTACACTGTGAGTGGTTTTAGTACATTCATTGTGTTGTACAACCATTTCTGCTGTCTAATTTTCATTCATGTCTCAAAAAGAAACCCCATGTCTATTAGCATTCAGTCCCAATCCCTTATCCCATTTGTAGAAACTATGAGTGTCGCAGTCTGGCTGGGCACAAATAACCGAGCCGCCACAGAGCCTTGTAGATTCAAACAGCGACTCTTTATTCCCCCACTCTCACGGCACTGCACACACCACACAGGACCATACTCCCTCCACCAGGCTCGTCCAATCTCTCCGAACCCCCCCTGAGAACTCCCAACTCCAAAGTAGCGGGCTGAGGCAGCAAGAGCCGCCCTGTTGCCCGACAGTAAAGGTCAAATATACAATACAATCAATCCAGCATCACAGCAATTATATATAGCTTAACTCAAATCATCATCTCAATAGTTCCAGCGTCACCTTTCAACCATTTCCTCTGGCAAATGCCAGGCATCATTGAGTGGGCTGTGGCTCTCAACACATGAGTGTACATTTTGTCTTCATGGGTTTGCCTATCCTGAACCTTTCTCATAAAGGTAATCATATAATATGTGGGTTTTTGTGACTGGCTTTCTTTCACTTTGTATAGTTTTGAGGTTCAGCTATTCTGTAGCATTTATCAGTGCCTTATGCCTTCTACAGCTGAATGATATTCCCTTGCATGGGTATACCTCATTTCGTTCATTCAACAATAAGTTGATGGATATTTAGATTGTTTTAACTTTTTGGCTATTTATTAATAATGTTGCTATGAACATTTCATGTATAAATTTTGTGTGAAGGTATGTTTTCAATTTTCCTGAATGTGTACCAAGAAGTAGAACTTCTGGGTCATGTTAATTGTATGCTTGACTTTGTGAGGAACTGCTGAATAGTTTTCCATAGGAACTATGTCATTTTGCATTCCCAAAAACAATGTAGAAGAATTCCATTTTTTTCCCCACCCTCACAAAAATATATTATTTTTCTACTGCATACATATATATCCATCCTAATTAATTTGAAGTGGGATCTCTTTGGGATTTTGATTTACATTTTCTAATGACTAATGATGTTGGACAACATTTCATGTACTTATTTCATTTACATATCTTATTTGGAGAGATGTATTCAAAATCTTTGCACACTTAATAAAACTAGGCTCTTAATGTTGAGTTATGAGAGTTTTATATGTTCTAGAACTTTTCCAAACACATGCTTTACATGTCTGCCATTCTTGAGTCAGTTGAAAAGCAATGTTTTTTTTTTTAAATGTGTTTTACTGCCATATTGTGAAACTTAGTGGTTTCTGCCAAGTCCTGCCTTATATTTAATAATTGGTGTTTGGAATGTCATCAGAATTTGTGCTCAAACATAGGGATTGAGGTGAGAAGGAAGCACTTCCTTTGCAAAGGGTTTTACTGTTGAGGTCATGCATTAATCCCTCCACCTTGAAGAAAGCAGTGGTCACCATCTCCTATAGTAGAAAGTGTCATGGAGGCTGAGGATGGGGTTGGGTCATGGCAGAAGTTTATGGGTTTATGTTCCCAAAAAACCTGGTCTCAATGTGTGAGAACCAGGTACAAGTTGCCATGAAAACAAAGAAAGAGACCCAGGATTGCAAATAATTCAATTTTCTGGGGACTTACTGATGGAAGCATGATCCTGGGCAACAGCAAGACCAATGGATCTTTCCAATCTGGGTCAGAGGAAAAGGGCGTATAAAAGTGATCAGGACAAGAGTGACTTATCCATGCCAAATGTACTTGATTTATATCAAGCTAGTATCAGGCACATTCCTTGTACTGACAGCTCCAGAGTCTGATCATAAATCTCTACATACCTCTGTAAAGGTTTTGCTTATTTATAGTACACTGGGAAACAATGCATGGAAAGCCTATCAGACGTAGGGGCAATATTGGCAGTTATGATTCAGGTGGCTGAAGTCAGGTCAGGCTGATTCCTTACAGTTTATCTTATTTTTAACCCATGGTGGGAATGGAAACATTGTTTTTGCTTCAGAATTGCTCTTAAAAAACAAACAAACAAACAAAATGTCTGAGCCAGGCATGGCGTAGGAGCCTATAGTCCCAGCAATTTGGGAGGCTGAAACAGGAGATTCACAAGTTCAAGTTCAGCCTGGGCAACTTAGTGAAACCTTGTCTCAATAACAAATGAAAAGAGATGGGAATATAGCATGCCTGGGTTCAATCCCCAATACTGGAAAAAATAAAAATAAAAAACAACTCTCTTCCTTCCAAGGAAAATATTTACAGCACATTCTTCTTGTTAAGATGGATTGGCCTGACTGGGATAGTAAATTGGCTGGCTGAAGTCTATTTTCCCTCATTCAGGATCAACTCTGCCATCATCACTGCACATCTTTGGGAAACCTCAAATTCTGCCCTGCGACACAACAGGGAAAGGGAACCACAGCTGAAATAGTAGACTGTGTAAGAGAGAAAGAGCGGGCAAAGACAGCTGTTAGTTCAGGACATTTCCAAAGGGAGCTGATAACCCAACTTGTTTGTATGTTGCATACTCCCTGTACTATTGCTGGAGGCCTGCATCAGGATCTTTCAGCTCTGTCAAGATGGACATTGTCATTAGTGCAAGGATGCCCTTGCCCCTGCTAGGCTTCTTTACATCTTTGCTACGCGAGGCATAATATCACTAAATTTGAAACTTGGATGAGTTCCCCATGTGATTCATATGCATATCAAAATTTGGGCATCATAGATTGATATCCTCCCTGTTCCTGCCCACTTCACATGGTTATTGAATCTGAGTCTGAGTCAGATTCATCTTTCTTTTTTCATGGCTTTCATGAATTCGGCCTAGTGTACTCTTGATGTCATCCTAGTCTTGCCTGTACTTCTTCTCATTATTGGATGAAGAAAATTTCAGTCACTTAACATTTCCCTGAAATGTAAACAATTCTGTAGAAATTCCCACTCTGCCCCCTGTCTTAGGCTAAATTGCATCTGTGATTGGCCCTAATTAACCATGAGCTCCTTGAGGGAAGGGGTCTTATATCATTCATTTTAGTATCATTACTCCCGCATGTCTCCTAACCCAGATCCTTGGACATGGTAAATATTTGCAAAATTTAATTAGGTTACTGAATCACAATAAGAATTATTTTAGAAGACACCAAAAATTTAAAATGCCTTTTCTTTTAGTCCCATTCAGATCTTGAGACTCTTATTTCAGTAATATCAAGTTGTATAGAAATGAACTAAGATCACATTGGGTGTACTTCGTGAGTCCTTCCCATGTCCTAACTTTAACTCTGAAACTTTTAAAATGTATAGAATAAAAGTAACTATTTATCTACCAAAATAAATTCAGTAAACTAAGTGAATAACTGGAAATTTAGTCTCACTGAAAATATTTTACATTAATTTCTTCTGATTCTGTTGCTTTTCAAATTTGTGACCATGATTCAAAGCCATACTGTTCAAAGCCATACTGTTCTGAGGATTTTATGAGAAAATCTATGAAGAGTACATAGCTTATGTTCCCAAACTCTGAGTTAAACTGGTAATACAGCAGATAATCGATCCAAACATATCCTCATTCTCATATTGGACTTTTTCTTTCCACATTGCCTTCAGGTGTCAAGGAGATCAATAAAGGAAAGGGACCAAGGGATGGTAGGTAGAGGGAGGGAAGAATACTGGGGAGTGATATTGGTCAAAATATATTGTTACATTGTGTGCATGTATGAATATGTAACAACAAAACTCATCAATATGTACAACTATAGTGCACCAATAAAAATGTGGAAAAAAAAGAGTGCATAGCTTATAGTAGCAAACATTAGATGCTTTTACTTCGTGAACCAGAACTTTACATGCAAATGTAAAGGTTAAATTTAAATGAAATTTAAATTCCTAATGACTCTGGGGTTGTATTTTATTATGCTTCTTGTGTAGATGAAGAAACAGGTACATGCATCAGGATAAGTATTTTATCTACAATTACACAGCTAAATAAAGTGTGAGGCCAGGATTTGAACACAGTCTGAACCCAGAGCCTTCCCTCTGAGTAATTGTTAATTTCTCCCCTCAAAATATATCATGTTATTTAACATACTTATTTCATTATGTAGATTAAAGGCCCCCTTGAATATGCATTGCTCTCATCTATGTTTTTCCATTGACTAATGTCTTTTTAAGAATTTGTTGGTCTGTAAATGATTATTGGCTAATTGATTCCATGAGTTTACATGGAAGTATTTGGAAAATCAGAAATTGTTTTAATATAGCAAGTCCTTAATATAGCAAGATCTTTTCTATATTTTGTGGGGATTTCAGTTTTAATCTTCATTGAGTCCATTACCCATCTTAAAATGGTCACACTGGAAAGGATAAGGAATAGATCATTGGTAATGGTGTAACATCACATAATGGTTAATCTGGATGGATTCTCCTACCATCTCACACACACAAAATGTAGCACTTCTCTCCAAATTAATATAGAAACAATACATAAACCCAAACTCAAGAGAAATAAAGGAAAATCTTCAGGTGCCAGAAATTAAAAGGGAACTGTCACTGAAAACAAAGTACCTAATTTGAGTTATAAGGAGGAAAGATTTAATTAATTCACAGTTGTGAAAGTTTCAGTCCATGATTGCTTGGCCCTGTTGCTTTGGATCTGTGGTAAGGCTGACATCATGGTGGTAATATGTGACAGAGGAAGCTGCTCACCTCATGGCAGCCAGGAAGCAAAGAAAGAGGAAGGGGCTGGGGTCCCAATATGGCTTCAAGGACATGCCTCCAGTGATTCATTTCCATACACTAGGTCCCAACCTTCTTTAAATGTTCTACCACTTCCCAACAGCACCACAGGCCTTCAATACATGGGCCTTGAAGGACATGTTCAGATGGAAACTGTAGCAGAACTGTAAACTGTAGCCCAAACTGTAAATGAGCTGTGCCAAGGACTAGACTCAATGATAAGCCTTTATGATGGGAGACTGGGGTTTTAATATTCATATGAGAAAAAGAGATGATCTTGATCTGCATGAATAAAGGAACCACAATCAGACCTCTGCAGAGAGCCTGAAACCTCAAAATTTGACCCTGTCCTTAGAGTACAGAACAGAAAAATTCTACTCGGTGACCTCAGGAAAACCTTGAGAAATCTTGCTATCTGCCCATGGCAAAAAGTGAAGGGAGATGGGGCACTTATGAATAAATTAAACCTCAGACTTATGCTTTCCTAGGTGCATGATTTAAATTAATACCACCATGTAATCCTGATTTTTCTAAGCTAAAAAATCTAATATGAAAACTGTTCTGGAGGCCTCAAAACTCCTGAGTCCCCAAGCCAAGTGAGTAGCTAATAAAGACACTTTCACAACTCACAGGAAAAAGCTACCCCTCACCAAAATCCTACAATTAAAACATACACACACACACACACACACACACACACACACTCTGCAGGAAAGGACATGAACAGGAGAATATGTGTCCCCAAAACTAGACATGATAAAACATTCTGTAAGAGTACATAATAAAAATGTGTCACATTCTTCAAGAAAAACAGATGGAACAGAAACTGGAAAATAGAAAAAAATGATTTAGACATAGTATGAGGAGATAAAATGAAGCTAAAAGACAACAGGATTAAAAATCTGGTAGGTGAATTAAATATCTACTAAATAAAAACAAAGATTAGTAAACTGGAAGATAGGCTTGAGAAAACCAGTCAGCTGCATCACAGAGGGAAAAAAAGATTCCTAGGTATTTGGGTACTGAAAAGCACATTTTAAAATAATTTATAATTCAAAGAAGTCACAGTAGAAATTATAAGAAGTAATCAGCAATGAAAATACTACATAATAATTCATGGAATACTATCACAGAATTTAGAAGGAAGATAGTATGAAATGGGTGAAAAGGCGAATGTGCTAAACAATCAATTTATAAAATTTAGAAAAAGAACAGATAAACCTAAAACATTAGAAGGAAATAAATTGCTAGATAAGGGTGGAATTTAACAACAAAACAAAAACAAAATAGGAATGTGAAATAAATTTAGAAAAAATGAACTAGATCTTCTCATATTAACATACATAAATCTCAAAAACATAATGAAAACATTCCCAAACTAAAAGGCATATTGAGAAAGGAAACATACATTTAAACAGATACAATTTAAGTAATATTCTCCAACACAAACAGCATAATACATTTCAAGAGATAGACACAGATATGTAGTATGTATATATAGAGAGAGAGACAGACAGAAGACAGAAAATAGACTCAAAATAGTGATGTCCTTGAGGAGAGAATAGAATAGAATTGAGGGAGCTACAATGGATCCTCAACCATAAGGATTTATTTAAATCAAAGAAAATCTGTAGCAAATTTGATAACATGCTAATGATTCATTCATTCTGGATAGTGAGTGTATGCGTGTTTAATGCTTTTTTACTTTTCCTTGAAATATTTAAGTATGGCACTTTTTCAAATAATTGACAATCTGAATTCTATGCTACATGGCATGGAATTCTAACACACTAACTGTTAAGCAATAGAGGTAATGCCAGTGCTACCGAAGGGTTTTACTCTATGTCATTAGGTTATGGGAAAACAACTATGGTAGGCAGAATTCTAAGATGTTTCCCAAGGTTCTCACCTTTAGTACACACGCTCTATATAATCTCCTTCCCATAAATGACATTATGATGAGATTTCACTTCTGTAATTATTTATTTTATCTGGCAAAGGTGAGATATTACCTGAATTTATCAGGTAGTTAGGATCCCTATTCAGCTGGTTTTACATTAATCAAAAAGGAGAGTATTCTGGGTAGAGTTTACTTCATCCAGTGAAACCCCTTTAAAAGACTGAGCCAGACCTGAACATATAGTTCTGCTGACTAGGAAGAGGTGTGGGCCATGTTGTGGGAAGGCCATGTGGTAAGGAATGGTGGAAACCTCCAAGAGCCCAGGGCAGCTCCAAGCTAATAGTTAAGAAAAAAAAAAATCAAGGACCTAAGTTCTACAACCACAGGGATGTAAATCCTGAAAACAGTCACATGAGCTTGGAAGAGAACCCCAAGCTCCAGAAAGGAATGCAGCCTGTGATGCACTGAGCAGAAGACCCCCACGAAGCTTTGTGCTGTGCCCCGGCTCTTGACTCGTGGAAACTGATGATAAATATGTGTTGTTTTAAGCTGCTAAGTTTGTTGTTTGTTACACAGTAATAGAAATTATTCCCATAGATGCTGAATGTACCTTGTAAACTGTGGCATACTCCACAAACAATGCTGGTTTTGTTACCATTGATTATTCTTCCTTTATCTGAACCTCTGTGATCAACACACCAGAAGATCAAACGTGCTGCATTTGCTAGCCTGTTATGTCTAGTCTTGGAATATAATTTTGATGGAGCTCTTCAAACCAGACTCATTTTAGACAAAAGTTCCACAGAAATTGTTTCTAAGTTTACATAATAAAAATAAAATTAAATAAATAAATAATAAATAAAAATTAACCTACCCATCCAACCCTAATGTCTGCTGAGGTCTGCCAGTGGTACCCAATGGGGGACAGAGTTTCAGAATGTTTTTGTTGAATGTCATTGTGGCTCACTACTCTGAAGGAGAAAGTGGTGAACCTTCTGAAAAGAAGCAGAAATGTGAATTTGTACTTGAGCTTCAGAACATGAAAGAAATGAAACAACTCCTGGAGTTGATTCCCCTCAGGTCGCTCCCTCGCTTTCAGCAAGGTCTCATTTAGGCCTTTTAGTCTGGCTTTTGCTGTGCTGGGGTATGAAGAGAATGATACTTTAATTATTGGGCCACAGTGTGGGGATGCCAGTGCTATTAGTGAAAGTTCCCGAAGGGAAAGGCATCTCCAGGGACAAAACACCAAGCCCTAAGGCCTACCTATCCTTCCCGGCGGAAGATTCTCCCTCCACGGACAATCAGGGAGAACTGGAGTCTGGTTTTATTAAAAATGCAAGTTAAATGTTCTCATAGTTTGAGAGTCTTATGATTTAAGAAGATAGGAAGAAGGAAAACAGGCTTGTAGTCTTACACAGGAAAGCCAGAATCTCATTAAAGTGCCTCCTAACTTACAGTGTACCCAGGTCCTTGTAGCACTGGCCGTGTATGCTTCCTTAGCCATGACCTGAGGTGGCTGACGTGTGGCCTCAGCTGCCCTTACTTTTCTAGTTACTTTTTTGCTGGTGTCACCCATATTAACCCACCCACACCACTTTCCAGTGTTCTGTACCCACATATCCACGTGTCATTAAGCATCTTTCTCATCAAAAAGTTAATTCATCACCTTTCTCCAGAATTATCCAAATTCCCCACTGGGATAGGTACCAATGTCCACCCTGTTGACCAAGCTAGAAAACTGGCAAGAATCCCAGGGCCTCCCTTTCTTCCTCAGCTGTACCACTCTCTACCCACAAATTCATCACCAAGTGCTTGCACTTCTACCTCCTAAGTCTTCCCAGTTCTCCACTCTCTTAAGACCTCTCGCCAGGATCACGGCAGTGACTTCCTAACTGTTCTCCCTGTTTCTAGGGCTCACACAGCTCTCTTAATTCAGAACTCCTTCAGATGAATGGGTAAATCTGTCAGTGGTTTCCTACTGCCTTCAGGATCAATTTCAATTCCTTAGCATAGTGGGTGGGACCCGTCTCAGTCTGCCCTTCAGCAGCTGCCGGTCCTCCTTCTGATCACTGCCCACACTGAATGGCTTGAAGCTGTTCACATGTACTAGGATTTCTAAACTCCATGCCTTTACAATAGTGTTCTGTTTTTCTGAAATGTCTTTTTCTTTTTGGTCTTATTATTAGTCCTCCTTTCCCTGATAAACTTTCTACTCTCTTGAAGAAACTGTTTATCTTCATTCTAACTCTTTTTTTTTTTTTTTTTTACCATTAAGTCCAGGGCTGCTTAACCATGAAGCCCCAACCTCAGCCCTTTTTGTTTTATATTTTAAGACAGGGTCTTGCTAAATTGCTTAGGGCCTCACAAAGTTGTTTGAGGCTATGTGATCCTCCTACCTCAGCCTCTCCAGCCACTAGGATTTCAAGTGTGTGCCACCACACCAGGCTCCCATTGTTTTAAAACAGTTTGTCCGTGTGCCTTACAAAGATGATTCCTTGAGGACAGGGCTGGACATTGAGTTGTCCTTGTAGTCATGCAGTGTGTTATGGTGCCTATTTGTTTAGGTGCTCAGTAAATATTTGATATGTGCATATTAGTGAGTGGATGTTTTAGTCAGCTTTTCATGACTGTGACCAACAAGAACAACGTAGAGGAGGAAAAGTTTCTTTGGGGTTTACAGTTTCAGAGGTTCAGTCTATAGACAGCTAACTCAATAGCTCTGGGCCCAAGGTGAGGCAGAACATCAGATGGAAAGGCATAGTGGAGAAAAACAGTCAGGACATGGCAACCAAGAAGCAGAGAATGAGTGCCATACACCAGGGACAAAATATAAACCTCAAACGCACGCCCCCAGTGACCTACTTCTGCTAGCTATATCCTACCTGCCTGTATGTACCCAGTTCCTCCATATCAGTAGATTAATCCTCATCAGTGATGAGTTAAGGTTCTCATAACCCAGTCATTTTACCTCTGAACATTCATGCATTGTCTCACACTTCATATCTAGATCATAACAGTGGAATAATAAACCTATGTATAAGGGAACAGATTAAAATGCAGATGAATATAATAAATGGTAGTCTCTAGCATCAGCTCTCGTTTTTTAAATGTATATTGGTTATTATTATATCACCATAGTCATTTTACTCATGGTCTGTGGAGCTAGTCCCTTTTAAAGTTCTCAGTCATTTGTAAAAGGAATGCTTTGAGTGCTACCAGATGATAAAATTGAATTGGACAATAAAACAAATATTATGCATGTGTTTTATTTATTTATATCAAGTAGGCTGAAAGAATAACTTGAGTGTTTAATGTCCTCCTAAAAATACACAATAAATAATGAAAAGTGAATGACCTGATGCCTTCCCTTATTTTCTCTAACTTTTATTTGGAGTGACAGAAGGTTTGGTGAGATGAGGGGGAATAAGGAGGAGCATGCAAAGAAGAGGGTCCAATTCTCCCCTCCCTCTCAAATTGCATATCACAGATTCTGATATTTGACATATTGGATGGTGGAATGTTGTGGGTAATCAGAAACCTGGATTATTGCATTATCAAAACTCTCCATTATGGCCCATTAGTTTTTTGAAGCATTGGAAGCATAACTAAGGGCACTTGGAACAGTAATAGTGCAGAAAAAAGTGTAACCTTTGATTCCAGAAGTTACTTCAATTTCAGCTGTGCTAGGAGGAGAAGCAGTCACTCTTTAAGGCATGGTGATGCTGGTTTAGCTCAGTAATGTGCCAAACAGAAACTGTTTTTTCTGTGGTCCCAAACCATTATCCCAGAGAAACCCATGAGATCCTCACCAAGATCAACTTTATTCTTGAGTCAGACTGAATTAATTGTAGGTGGTAGACACCAGGAGAGATGACTCAATGGAAGCAGTCACAGCTATTGACAAAACAGTGCAAACCACATTTCCTGTTGATAGTGGACAGAGTTATCCATGAAGGAAAACATTTATTATTGCAATAACAACAAGATTGAACTCTTTTTAACTCATGCTTTTCAGATCCTCTAGCACTCAATGTAGTGCTTGGTATGTAATTGGCATTAATAAATGTTAATTTGTTATTGCTTTTTCTTGAATTCAGATACTACAAAGAATGTGTTCAGTGTGCCTTCTTCCCTGAAGTCTGAACATGTATGATAATATTAAGGCTTTGCATCACATTTGATGCTTGTCTTCTTTGGTTGTTAGGAAAAGTCAGTAACAAAATCAGGAATTTTTTCTAGGATTGAATGTCTAACAGTTGGTTGATGGTCAATAAGCAAGTCTATACAAACTTGTAATATTCAACACTTACCAACAGTAAAAATGTTCAATATGGGGAAATGTTCATGATATCAAGTTAAGTGAAAAATGCTTTCTAACCCCCCTTTACATTCTGCACTGTGTGTGACTCTAGAAAACATGCTAAGTGAAAGAACTGAGACAACCAACCACATATTGTATGAATCCATTTCTGTGAACTGCCAGAACAGGAATCTATGGAGACAGAGAGTAAATTAGTGGTTTCTAGCAGCGACTCCTGACAGGTTTGGGTTTCTTTTTGGAGTGATAGAAGTGTTCTAGAATTAAACATTGGCAATGGTTCTACAACATTGTGAATATCCACAAAACCACTGAATTGTATACTTTAAATGGCAAATTTTGTGTTATATGAGTTTTATCTCAATAAAAAATACCAAAAACTTCATGATGATATAGCCATTAAAAATGGCAAGAAATAATATGATAATTTATTTGAGGTGTTCAGTGCAGCTCCTGACAGGAACACAAATGTGCTCATATTATGGTTAACTGTAATAGAATATGTAAAATAAAAACAATTTCACTTTGCAGGTATTCAAGTGAGTTGGTAGTTTAGGGTGAATTTTTTTATACTTTTTAAAAATTTCTAGTAGAGCTATTCTAATATTGCTAGTATAGTAAATACTTTTTTAAGAATTTGAAAAAAAATAAGAGTTTTACAAACCCAAGCATCTGTTTTTTAAGATATACTTCTAAGAAAGGCTTGCATTGGTGGAGCTACTCATCTTTGGAGAGCAAGAAAGGGATGAGAAAAAGGTCCAGATGTATTGCAGTGTAAGGGCATTATAGAGAAACCATCCTTCCATTTATCCAGCGTATACACATTGTCATTATAGGAAGTGTCCTTTTATGCTTTTTTTTTCCTCACCATTAATGTTCATCTCAGAGTAGCTCCAGGAGGGCAAAAGGGTGCATGGTTAATTGCTTACTGTAGAGCTTAGCGTGTGGCAAAGCCTGATAAGTATTTCAATGAAAATTAAAATATTTACCTTTGTCAATAATTCTTATTTAATCAAGCCAAAATTAATTTGTGTAATGGGAAACTTGTGGGGAAAAAAAAACACAAAAGATTCTAATCTCTGTCCTTCACATCCCCTCAAACAGTAACAATGCTGCTTTCATAAATCTAAGTCAAATGCAATTCAGCTACTATCCCCAGGTTAATTTTATAACTCTAAAAAGTGTGAGCTCCTGAGAACAAGGACTGGTGAGGACCTGGAGAAAATAGAGAGGAAGACAGACTGATGTACTGATACATGGCTTTTTTCTCCTTGTGATTTCCAGTATTCCTTCCTGAATAATAATTTTTTTTTTATAAACTTAGAAAGCAAATCACCCCAGAACCCTGGGGACAAGTCTGTGGGACTTGCAGTTGTTTTCTCACACAATAGAGACATAAATAGACATAAATGCTAGGTATCTTCTCTTTTAAACTTGGGTCTTTGAACTAAAGAATCCCTAGTTGATTGTTTTCTTCTTGTGTTTCTTTCTCCTCTGTGTTACTAACATATTTATATTTAGCATAAAACCTGGAGAAAGTGTGGACAGCTTTCTTGGAACTGAGACCCTGTGACCCCCATTTTAAAGTGGAGGCTCAAAGGTGCTCATAGCCTCTTGGGCATCAGAGGGATCTCTGAAGGTCACTAACTTAACCCTTTCCCCACCACTTAATAAGAGGACTTAAAATTTATGGCCCTGCTTACATGCCTCACAATTGGTGGAACCCAAATCCTAGCCTGCTCATTTAACACCAGTATTCTTTCCACACTATCTCTCTACCTGCTTGGGATCATCTTGCCTATGTAGGGAAGAGAAGCTCAAAAACAGTGTCCTTGAGTCCCTTGCTAGGGGTACAGTGTTCTAAGCTACTACCTTACCACTAGGGAATTCCTCGCTGGCCTTGCCAAAGGCCTCCATAGCACTCTACCATTCAAGGAGACTATTGACCTTTACCTCTCTCAGGTGGGCATAGCCCTCTCAGGGAGGCCTAACCTGCACACCCTCTGGAGGGAAGTTATTCCCAGCAAGCTTTAGCTTTTGAACCTTCTCCATGCACCTTAATCCAGCCCAAGGTTCCAACTCTGTAACAGGTAGGGAGGGGATGTGTCCTGTGAGATCCTGACCTGGTCTAGGGACCCAGAGATCTTCCAGGGATTATCTTCACCTTGATCTGAATCTGATATTTCCAAATTTGATTGGTCCCAGCTGAGGGCATTCACCAAATACCTCAGGTACTTGAGTATCTCGGGGCAACAGCTATAAACCTCCTAACTTGACTGGCATTTCTAATTCTTTTCAGTAAAATAGAGAAATGTTGGAGTACAATTTGTAACAATGACCTTCAAGAACAAGCTTAATAGAAAGTTTTAATTGCCAAATGCAATAACGCATTTCACCTTTCAGTTTACCCTTGATTGTTTTTAAACTACTCCAAGTTACAACTCTTTTGTTTCTCCCATAAAAACCCATATTTCACTGGAGTCTGAAAAAATAGTAAGTACTTTTCTTTCTAAGCACACTGCATTCATTTTGATGGAGATGGGTAGAGGCAGTTCATCCTTGGGAATACAAACCCTCAGTTGGGCATAACATAGGACTTTTGTGGCTGTTTTTTTTTTTTTTTTAACACAAACACATCTTTATTTTTACATATTGAAGTTTCTTTGACATTTAAGCCCAAAATTTATTTGAAGCAATATAAATAGCATGAGAGAGAATTAAAAAAAAAAAAATCTTGAGCATTATGGATTGTCTTTAAGGCATAAGTATATGCATATAGAACAATTGAACCCAGACAATTAATAAAGCAGGAAAGAAGTATATAATGCATTTTTAGTTTACTTAAAACATTTTGAATCAACCACTCATGAGTTTCTAACAGTAGGTTTTAATATATGAACTAAATTAGAGGGGTAATAGATTTGTTCTTTGTCTTAGCTACAATTTGGGAAACATTTATGACCAGAAATGCATTCTGTATTATATGCACAAATAAAGAGATCAAGGAAAAGATAGAATATGTAGGAAAACAAAATTAAGGATAGATTTAAAACACAAAATGCACCAAGTGAGAGGTTCATGTATTTGGTCTGAACCTCACTAGTGGGTAAAGGAGGAATACTTGAAATTAAATGGAAATTCTAATATTGATTATAATTCATATTTCTTTTCATTGTCCTACAGTCAAATTTTCACCAGCTGATAATTTGAGTTTATGAATTTGCATATCCAGATATATCCTGTTTGACTTTTCCTGCTCTTTAATCATTTTATTTTCAGTTAGCATCACTCATCAGAGGTTAGTGAAAGAAAAAAGATATGAGTCATCCCAATTCATTTATTTTGTGGTTTAAAAAAAAAGTGTATATGTGTATATTGTGGGGAGAGGTACAAGGATTTAGAACAGTTTGAAATATGATGAAGAGGATATTGAAATTTTGTGAGTTTAGTTATCAAAGTTGTCATTAAATTGTTTCCTGCACACTTCATATAAGCATCTTGTTAAGGCAGAATTTCAGGGAATATATAACATTTCTTAAAAGTGAATGTACCCCTGTAGTCAATTTTATGTATAAGAACTCAAGATCACAAACTTCATAAAATGGCTCTTGATCAGATAAACTGGAGCATGCCATTACTTAGAAATAACTGGACAGAATGCAAAACAATGAAAACATAGTTGTTCAGTAATATAAAAATGTCAAATCAATATAATATTAATTTACTATTGAAATTACAAAAGTTGCATTAACAGAAAAGCATCACAAAAAATCATCATTAAAAGTGCTTATAACAAAACTATGAGAAAATACAAGTGGATATGCAAGCTATGAAATATGTAAAATGTCTCTGCTGATAAACAGAATAAGGTGGTTTGTAAAAATAAAAGTTATACTGTTTTTTCTAAGATGGTGGATTACTTTCTTTTCTACAATATTCTTTGATATTTTGTGATTATTATATATAGAATTGATGGGAAAGAAATGCAAACCAAAGCTTTTATGTGAGAATTTTTTTTTACAGATTAATCAACTAATATTTACCTTCAACTTATTTTCTTTTAAAATACATTTTTTTAAAGTCTAAATTTTACAGATTCATGAGTGATGTCTTCTTGCCATTAAAGTTTGTAGTTTGGGGGATATTTTCCCATTGAAATGTAGATGGGAGAACTCAGCAATGTTCCTCTTTTTTTCCTTGTTTTTCTTAGGCATTGCCATAGGAGTCTTAGTTCGAGAATACAGCAAGCTCTCGAATCTGGAGAAATTCTACTTTGCTTTTCCTGGAGAAATTCTAATGAGGATGCTGAAACTCATCATTTTGCCATTAATTATATCCAGCATGATTACAGGTACCTTGATGTTCTCTATGATCCTTTAAGGAGTCCAGCAGAATCTATGTTGTTCTTTTCCAATTATGGAAAATTGAATGCATTAGAGGCATCACACAAATCACACACTCATATACACTCCTCACTTGGAAAGTGCATATTTGCTTAGATGAAAACATTTCCTTGGTGTCAGAGTGGTATGGTTTTGTCATGGTGCTATTCCTCTAGCACTGTCTCAAATCTTCATTTGTTCAACAAATGATATCTTGTGAGGGGGATGCTATTTCAAATATATTGTAGATAAAACTCCATCTGGGGCACAGAAGTGGGGAAAAGGCATATTTGGTCCCTGAAATGTCAGCTAGTGTCCTTGGGGAAAATGTGGTTGTCAATTTTGATCATGTTTTCAGTAATTCACTCATTTGTTTCCCAGCTGCAGCTGAGCTCTCTCAGCAGCTGCCTTTAGGGTCCCTCTGTTCCCTACTCCTTGCCTATTTCTACTCCTCCACAGGACTCAGAATTTGCTACATACCTGTCCTGCAAATTTGCCAGGGAGCCAGCAGCCAGGTACTGTGGAAAAGATCTAAGTATGGGTTTGTACCATACTTTACAAGGCCAGCATTTTTAAACTTGTGACACAGTTGGATCTGAAAATGACTTTTCTCTTATTGGTCATTATATTGTAGGATTTCTTCAAAGAGAAGGAATTCCAAACCATAATTGAATGCATAAATAAAGATTATTAAATGGTCTCTTTAGGTTTCTAATAAGCTAAGAACACCAAGGCCATTTACGAACAAAGAGAAGGAATCCTATAATATAATCCTGCAATATATCTCCTTATCTAGATAGAGATTAACCTGATTGACAAAATGCCATTTATCTGGAAATAGTATGCTGCCGTATACATTCCATCACTGCTTGTACTTATCTCAATTCTGGCAATTGAGAAAATGTGGCATGACATTAGTCACTTCTGTTGTCAGCTTCAAAATCAAGGTTTATGTAACCATGCAATTAGGAGACTTGTACGTCCTTTTCTAGAACACTTTTCTCCACTGCCACTGAAAAGATCTGATCTTGTCCAAAACATGGGCTGGGAGGAAGGGAGGAATCTGCTGCACTCAGTAATTCATTGTTTGAAAAGCTGCCACATTTGACCAATGAACTTCACAAGAGCGAAACTCCAGTTAGATTCGAATCCCTTAGGAGCTTTGTTCATAAATGGTCTTGGTGTTCTCAACTTATGAGAAACCTAAAGAGAACATTTAATTATCTTTATTTATGTATTTAATTATGTTTTGAAATGCCTGAGTTCTTTCAAGCCTCATAGCCTCAGGAACAAATCAGCATATTAGTTGTTTCTCCCACATGATTTTTATTTTCATATTATTGGAAGCATTTAAATTTGGAATAATTTTGTATAAATATACAGATTTCTGGCTTTTTCTGGAAAAAAATTAAGATCTGGATACACCACTCATACACACCAAAAGCAATCAAGAGCCAAGAGACAGTGGTTCCATTTAATTGGAGGAAATACATTTGAGGATGCCACAGTCCCCATTATTCCATATTCCCTAACACCCTGTCCACTTCTCTCTTTTATATTTGCTGACTGGTTCCTGTAGGCACTGCAGTTATAACACCTTAGAAATTTTCCCCATATCAAAGATTCTTAATCTTTTTTTCTTTTTGTACTCCTTCAAGAGCAAATGAGAATCTTGGATTCTCTCCTAAGGAAAATATTCACAATTGTATGCATATAAGATATTTTGCATACTTTTACATATTTTGCACAAGATTCATAAGCTGCCTGATGAGTGACACCATTTAATTCTTGTGTCTATTGGGAAAGTAAAGAAAGTTAATCCAAATTAAGCAGCAAACTCAAAACTCATGTAGTAATCCAGGTTCTAGAAGAAAAGGTAAAAATACATGTATGAATATACTAGGAGTGACACCATTTAATTCTTGTGTCTATTGGGAAAGTAAAGAAAGTTAATCCAAATTAAGCAGCAAACTCAAAACTCATGTAGTAATCCAGGTTCTAGAAGAAAAGGTAAAAATACATGTATGAATAAACTAGTTCTGTTTGAAAATATGGGCTGTTGGGAATCACTTAGTGATATGTATTTCAGGCTGGTTGTTTTGTGTATAGCTCAGCTTTGTAAATAATCTAGGGAAATAAATTATAATTTTCAGTATTTTAGTGACATAGCTCAGCTGTTTTTCAAAGCCATAGCACAGATTCTGGTAGGTTCTATACCTTTCCTTTACCAAATCCCAAGTAGCTAGTCAGGAGCTAAAGAGAAAGAAAAACCACTGCTCATTCTTTTGAGTAGTGACAATGAAATGGTCAGAGATTCCAGGGACATGAGCAAAAGCAGAATAGGGAAAATGGTTCCACTTTCAATGTTTAAAATTGTCAGATTAAAGGAAAAAAGTGGCAGTACTAGTATTGACAATGATGTGGGAAAATTCATACACTTTCATTTCCCATCAAAATTGGAACAAACTTTCTGGAAGGTGGTTTAGAACATGTTCTGATCTTTCCACCTGGTAATTCTACTTCATAGGATTTATCATAAAGAAATATACAGAGACATATTCACAGATTTAGGTACAAGAATATTCATGGTAGCATTTAAAAAAATAATGGCAATAAATTATAAGCAATCTAAATACGTGGTATACCCATAAGTTAGGATACTGTGCAACAATTAAAAACCTGCTTGGATACATATTTAGTGACAAGTGGAAATTTTCCTAATACGCGCCCAGTGGAAGGATAAAACAAATTACACAACATGATGTTGTATAAATGCCAGGCTTTTGTAAAATATGTATACATTTTTAAAAGTTGGGTTAAAACCAATAGGTTACAATGGTTCAATCTGGATAGTAAGAAAACATGATTCATTGTACTTTCATTACATTTTCAAGGTGAACTTGTGTTATTCTGTTTGTCTTGTTTTGTGTTTTCCCCTTTCTTTTGTTTAATGGCAGAAAGTGGGATGAATTCTACTCTGTGCTCCACAGACTTTGCCTCTGGTAATTTCCCTACTCCTCTTCTCTAAGCTCTGCTCCCTGTCCCTGCCAGCTCAGGGCCCCTTTTAGCCTTGTGTGCAGGTCATTCACCCCAGCCCTGCAGCATCATTCCATTTCCCCACCCAGATGATGGCATGGAGAATTCACAGGAAGGGCAGTTTTCACATTGCAAAAGCCTTGGAAAACCCAGCAGGTCACTAGCCTAATTGATACATTTATTAAGCCAAAGGAGGATGTTGTGGAAGCTATGCAGATTGAATGCATCCCTCAGGAATACATGAATTAGAAGAATAAATACCGCTAACACTGAGACCCAAGACTAATAATCTGTGCTCCTGAATATTCCTTGCCAAATTAACAGGTTAAAAAAAAAAAGGTCATGAAAGCCTTTGGTGACATAAAAATGCTTATTACTTTATAGCTGTTTTTTTTAATAGGATGATAGTCTTTTAAAATAGGATGATAGTTTTTAAATAGGATAATTTATAAGAAGATGATGTTAAGAAACTATCTTAATCAGGTAAATTTGAATATAGGCTTGATATTAGATGATATCAAAGATTTCTGATCATTTTGTTAGAGATGATAATGGCATAGAGTTAATTAAGGAAAATGTTCTTTTTAAAAAAATGCATGTGGAATTATGTGGGGATGAAATAACATAATGTCTCATATTTGCTTTAAAATAGAAAAATGTAAAAGAGAAGGCACACTCGATATAATCTGAAGGCATTTTCAGAGACAAACAGACAGTGGGGGCACTAACACAATCTTCTCCATGACTTACATTCTTAAAAAAACCCACCTTTCTGCCATGGTGAGGATGATCTGTGCTTGGGCCCTTTTAACATTTAGGTTTCTAAGCTGTTTTTACGTCAAACCACCAGCAAAACAAAAAGAGGAGATGGCTTGTAGATATGCCTGAGTACTGTGACTCTGGAAAAATACTGGCCCAGGTTTAGTAGCCAGTGAGTTTCAATTCAAGTCCTAGTATCCCAATTATTCCATTTGGGGGGGTGGGGGCAGGGAAGGGGTGGGTACTGGGGATTTAACTCAGGGACACTCAACCACTGAGCCACATCCCCAGCCCTATTTTGTATTTTATTTAGAACCAGAGTCTCACTGAGTTACTTAGTGTCTTTTGCTGAGGCTGGCTTTGAACTCAGGATCCTCTTGCCTCCTGAGCTGCAGGGATTAAAGGTATGTGCCACTGTGCCAGTGCCTGGTATAGTACCCCATTCTGATGACCAGAGCCCCTTGTGACCAGCACAGGAACAGAAGAGCCCCTCCAGTCCCAGTCCAAGATTCCCCTGCATATGCCCCTGCTCTTAGCCCTACTCTTCCATTCATACTTCCTGGGCTGGAAGTGCTCCAGGGCACTACCGCGCCCCCTGGTGTCTGCTGTGGTTGTCACACCTCTCTGTTCATTCTTAAAAAGGAGCAACTGCTTAATTCTCCATGGTGTGGGTAAGGGCAGACTGTTACATAGACCAGAAAATTACTAAAGGTTTTGGGGTGACCAAAAGCAGATGAAAAACAAATGGAGACATCCAACTGCTTCCTAAAAGGGATCTTCCAAGGGTCCTAGAGTTCCTTAACAGGAATACCCCTCTGTTTAGTTGCCAACCTGCCTCCAGGAAGCTGGTGCAATTTATGTCTCCAGCCAAGCATTGCTGCACCCCAGGCCCCAGCACCTGACACCAGGTTCTAAGAAGGAAGAGTTTCACTACCACATAGGCCTTCCTGTCCTGACCCAAATGCAATTATTTCCTCTAAAGTTTGCCATTGTGGAATACCTACTCCAGAGAAAAACTTGCAGGCCCAAGGGGTAGGTCCTACCTTATGGGCTCCATCAGGGAACATAGGTAGAATTGGCACACTAGTTGTACCTTTTGGGTTATTGCCTTCCCATCCAGCCCATAGAACTTGGAGTCTGACCAGGTCAGGATGAGCTAAGTCCATGCTGGTTCCTGTGGACATTTCCTCCTGCAAAGAAGAGAAGCTCATTCCTAACCATTCCTGTGACATCTCAGTCTGGATTTCCTGCAAATGCCTACTCAGACTCAAGAAGGAGCTCAGTGTATTCCAAGTTCATACCAAGACAAGAAAACTCTCTCCTTTCCCCACACTCCCCTCTCAGGCCACTTTTTGTGGATCCTAGGACAGAGTCTACTTCCTGGGCAAATCACATTTAGATATCAGAAGAAACCATTTACCTTCCATGTATCAAGGACTTTACAGTCCCCAAAAGAACATTAGTTGGGTGATTGAATTTACATTTGTGGGGAACTTCTTCAAAGATAAAGTTAAGGACTGGGATTGTAGCTCAGTGGTGGACTGCTTTTAGCACCATATAAAAATAAATAAATTTGGGGCTGGGGATGTGGCTCAAGTGGTAGCGCGCTCGTCTGGCATGTGTGTGGCCCGGGTTTGATCCTCAGCACCACATAAAAACAAAGATGTTGTGTCTGCTGAAAATTAAAAAACTAAATATTAAAATTCTCTCTCTCTCTTTCTCTCTCTCTCTCTAATAAATAAATAAATAAATAGATAAATATATTTTAAAAGTAAAAGTATTGTGTCCATCTACAACTAACAACAACAACAACAAAAGATGAAGTTAAGGCCTAACCCTCAGAAGATTAAAAAAATAAAAATACTCCAGGCTTTTGAATGCTAGTTACTTCAGCTTCTACATCAGGATCTCAAAGTTTTTAAGTCTTGACCTTAACCTTAAGGGCAAAAGTTTTCCACTACTTTCTAGCCAAAGGAAAAAATGTTTAAAGCTTTATAAAAGCTTAGACCTAAAGAGTGTTTATTCAGTAACAGATGTAGAATACATATGTGAGTGATTACCTTTCAAACAGAGGTCACTAAAGTTTCTCCATAAGGAGCCAAACAGTAAATGTTTTAGGCTTTTGAGGCCATTCATTTTCTGTCCAGTTTCCTAACTCTGGTTACCATGGGAAAACAGCCACTGACAATATGTAGATGATGTTGAGTGGCTGGGTGCCAGTAAAACATTTATTTACCAAAACATGAGACCCCTGATGCAGATGAAAGACAAGACTGGATCCTGATTCTCTAAAAACAATCTAATTGAGATTAAATCCATGTGGCAAAATAAACCACAACACTGAACATGAGTATAAATGCCCTGGAGAGATACAAAGAAATAAAGAGGATGGAGAAGAATAAAATGAAATGGGCCAGAGATTTTGAAGACCCTTATTTTAAAATTCAGGATTTGCAAGAGATGACACACTTGGATTGTTTGGGCTGGGAAAGGCATTGGTTGAGGCTGTGTATTCATTTACTCAAAGGCAGCTGTGTACCTGGAAATGATCCCACATCCGCCAGTGGAAAGAACCATGCCATGTGCCTCCCTGAGACAGGGTTCAGTTTTATTCAAAAAACATTTATTAATACCAACTGTATGAAAACTAACAGAAAACCACCTATAAGAGGGTGAAGTCCTATCAACCATCTGGTCATGGACCCACAGTCTTCCAATAGCCAGATACAGGAATCTTCTTGTTGGCAAGAAGACACCAGAGTTGCACATATCATGTGGCTATACAACTTGCTGTTAATTATAAGCCACTGCTTGTAAACATAGGTATCTAGGAGCTGTAATGCCAACTTCAGCTGTGGAAGTTGCACTCTTTCTTGAAACTGTGATGGTCTGTTATACAGTTCAGTTTTAATGAAAATTACCACTTCAAGGTTCTTTATAAAACTCCACCCTGGGGAAGGTTGTGGCCTAATACTGCAACACCTGGAATCAGTTGTCTCTTCCTGCCTTCTAAGTGCCCCCTGGCCCTATCCCCAGCCTTATTTGGGAACCAGGAAAATAAGGTAAGTTAAGCAGCTTTTTTCACGAGTTAAACCTTTCCCTAAGATCATCAATATATGTGTTGAATAAGAACACACTTATTAAATCCAAGGGACTTATATTAATTTGATTTCTATAATGCTTCCCCCCCCCCAAAGACAAAAGGAACACAAAGTGTAAAAGCAGTAAAGTTTCCTTAATGGATGTGCCATTTGCCCAGTAATAACATGAAAGTGGCAGGGGATAAACATGCCCTGCTTCAGTCTCTCCCTGAGACTCTGAAGCCCAAGAATCAACCATGAATGAGCTTTCTTATGCCTAAACTGCTACTTGACTAGTTTGCAGCCCTGTTTTTACTATAAGATAATCCAGTTGTACTTCTTGAAAAAGGAGAGAGAAACCCAGCAGGGATTTTAATGATCCTCCAGTGTGTTGAATGCATAGACCTAGGAGACTTCATTCATTCATCCCATCTTCAGTGAGCCAGGCTGTATGCTAGGCATGCAAGACATCAAGTTAAATCCTATCCTAGCAAGAAAGAGAGACTGTATTACAATGCTATGTGGTAAGTGCTGTGTGGGAATGAGAGTAGTGGAAGGAACAGAGAGGTGGGATTTTGAAGGAAAGATAGGAATCAAGAGAAAGGAAAAAGGATATTCCAGACAGAAGAGAATGGCTGAATGCATAGCATCTGGGAAAGCAGTGAGATTTAATTGATGTACTAGAAACACAGGGAGGAGGAATGGGATAGAAGAGTGAGCATGTGGCTGCAGTGGCTTTGTGTGGACCTGAGCCTATAGGCACAGGAAAGTTATAGCAGTGACTGCCGCTTGTGCCATTTTCTACAAAGGGACACCCTGAATAAGCTTCGGGTGGGGAAGTGTCCATCATAGAGGGGCAGGAGAGTCTAGTGGTTAAGAGTACAAACCCAACTACCTGGGTTTGAATCCTGATTGTGCCATTTACCAGCCTGAAAACCATGCATGAGTTACTTAATGTGTCCCCAACTCTAAATTAGGAGTAATACTAGTTCTGTGTAATAATGCATCTAGAATACTATGTAATTTTTTATTTACTTTCTTTTTGTCCACTGTCAAAAGTTTCTGGAAAATCCCCGAATTGGCACCAGGAGCTACAAGTTTCATTATTAGGATTTAGCTACATACATGTGAGGCACCAAATGCCTTAATTCAGGAAATGAAAACAATATAAAAAAGACTTGATCTTCTAACAGTTTGTGAAGTTCACCAGCATACAAGAAGCTTCTGCCTAGAAGCCTTAGCTACCAATTTTATAGGATAAGGAAAAGCAAACCGTCAAATAATGATAATAATAATTATGTTGTGGCAGAAAAATAGAAACCTCCCATTGAGCCTTAAGCTGGCTGCTGATGTCAAAGCATTCATGAACTTTAGAGGAGAACAGTTAAATACCTTGGATCCTCTGGGGTGTGTTTAATGTTTTTATTGAACAATAAGCCTCCTAAAAATGTTATGGGATTTTTCTGAACAATTGGTCCCAAATCTAAATACCACAACACTCCATGGTATTTAAAAATGTTAAAACAGCCCACGGTCTACCAAAGAACCAAGAGACCAGCCACTTCTTGACACATGTTTTGAACATCAAATGTGAACAGTGGCTATAAAGTGACCTTGCTTGATTCTGCCCAAGAACTGGTTTATTTGTTTACTTCAAAGATTAGTCTAGGGTGATGATATTACCTATTTTAAGGAAGTTCTTTATATTAATGTCTCTAAGAAATAAAGATGTATAGGTGAAGTGCGCACAGAAATATGTTTTGCATACTCCCCTCTGCCTTTTCTCTTGCCTTTTAATCTCCCAGGGGTATTAATCCAGGCTGTCAGATTTCCCTGTGCCCTGGACTAACAAAGTGAGATCATATCCAGCCTTGTTTTCTCCAGGGAATTAAAAAAATTTTTTTTCATAGTTCAAAAATCATGAACTTGTTTGTTGACTCCTTGTAACAACCCTGTGAAGTAGTGGAGTAGGTGGGGTCCTATCTGCATCTTTAAGGATAAGGAAACAAGAGGTTGGAGAGGGATTAAGCTACTTTTCTAAGATCACACAGATCATAAGGGCAACACCTGGGCCTGATGAATTCCACACTGGAACATGCTGCTGCCCAGTGGCCAGAGCCTGGGAGATAAATCTGAGATAGGCAACGATATATGTGTAACCACATTATTTATTCAATTAACATGTCTGATGTGCTGGGCACCAGGTATACGTAGGTGGACAAGGAGATATCTAGGTTTCCTGACTTCATGGAGCTTACCATCTAGTGAGAAATACAGATGTTAAATAATGAGGTCACTGATGAAAAATTATGAAACATGATATGCACAGGACTCCAAGCAAGAAAACCAGGGTCTGCACTCAGAGAAGTACCTTAAAAAAAGATCTTAAAAGCCAAATGAAGAGTGGAGTAAAGCAACTCAGGCAGAGGAAAGAGCCTGTGCAGAGGCCTGGAGGTGGGAAGGGCATGGATTGCTCTAGAAGAGGGATGGGAAGTGATGAGGTGGGCAGTTGACACATGTTGGGACTGGAAAGGCACATAGGTTCTCATTTGCTGGGTGAGAATTTTCTCTTTTATCTTCGGTACCATTGAAGGTTTATACTAGAGTATAAAACGACTTCATTTATATATTCAGAAGATCTCTTTAGTTATTATATAGTGAAGGAATGAAAGAGGGAGGGATATGTTCGTGTTTGTTGTGCCTTTCATTGCTCAGTGACATGCATCATATTGATCATTCATTCTGTAATATTGGGGACTGCTTGCCTAGCACTAGTCTATGCACTGTCCCAGGCATGCTACAGACACTAATTCTAATCCTCATGACAGCTGTGCAAGCAGAGGTTGTTCACTTTGCTCCTCACCATCACCCTTAAAGAGGGGTAGACATTTAAAACCTCCACTGTGTCAATGAGGAAACTGAGTCTGGGAGGAAAAGGCTGGGATTTGAGCCCAATCTGTCCCAGCAGAGCCCATGCTTGTTTCTCTCTATGCAGGTGGACTCCCCTGGAGATAGATAGGAGTCGTCCACATAGCAGGCTCTAACTCCTATGCAACTCTGAGATTCTTGAATGTTGTGTCCATTCAGAATTGTGAAGCACCATCAAATGACAGACTAAAAAGCTTCCCAATGACAAAGTTAATTTTGATACCTTAACTGCAAGATGGATAGGGAATGTCATGAAAACTTTGTTCTCCTGTGGGAGGCAGCTTCATCAGAGGGCTTTCTGACCAGTCTTTTGCTCTTGGATGTTTATTTTTAAAACCTGCTATTGTTTGGCCCAGGCACTGCTTCCTTTGCAGTGTTTTTATAAAAAGTTCAGATGGTTACTGCTTTGGCCAAGAGCCAACATCCCAGCTCTTCAGAGCCTCCTCCTGGGTAAAGAAAGCAAATGCTTTTTCCTAAAATAAAGCACTAGCAGGTACCCCCAACTTCCAAGGACAACCATGGATCTTATCCCTGTTTCTAGGCCATAGCCCAACTCAGAACTGTCCTGGTTCAAAGGATGATCCTGGCCTTATTGGTAACTGGAGTCCTGTGCATTTTTTTTTATGTCTAATTCAAGTGCTCCATCAAGTCTCACCTGCTCCATCAAGTCTCACCTGATCCTCAGAAAGTCCACAGTACCTGTTCTCACACCAGGGCTTCACAATATATCTGGTTCTTAAACTAGATGAGAAAATCCAGTTTTTAAAATTTCTAATCTGTCATAGATCAGCAGCCTTTATAAACTATAATAAAAACAATTTACCAGAAAAATGATACAAAAAATACATATAATACTCTAGCCTTATTTTTTATTATTGTAGTCAACAGGATCATTACTGTAAATGCTTTTCAACACTTGTGTTAATGTCTGTGCAGATCCTCTTGCACCTGCTTTGTGATGGATGTACACACAGTCTACTATATTTGTCAGTTCTGGTGGAACAGCCATTAGCTCCCAGGAGGAAGGAGTTTCTGGAGTGAACTATAAATTGAGGAGGTCCCCTAGATTTCCCCAGGCACCAGGCCTGAGAGCAGAAAACCCAGGTGGATGTTGAGAGTAAAACCCAGCATAAGGCAGGGCCACGTTTCAGCCATGTGGGCATGCTGTCCTACCTATCTCCGCTAAGGGAGAGGAGAGGCACCTCCTTCAGAGTGTGATCCCTGGATTATAGTGCCATGTGCATGGCAAATATTCACTAAGCTTGACCACTAGTTCCCTAAAGGCAGCAAAAGCTGATTTGAGGTGAGCAGCAGTGGCAGGGAAGGGGAGGGATTATATTCTATGTAAAAAGCAAATGTAGTCATTTAGTACATAAATACATAATTTGTGGCACTAAAATTTCATGAAGGTGGTTATTAAGGGGAAAACGTCTAAAAGACTTTGTGGGAGGGAGATGAACCATAATAAAGAAAAACAAGTTGTGAGACACAGAGATGCTAAACATGTTTTCGCCTAGAAGCTTTTGGCAAGTGTTTTTCTTGGCTACCCTGAGAACCCAACCTAACCACTATGTACAAGTGATTCTAAGGAGGCTACCTGCTGAGTTCTACTTTTTTGACACACAAATAGACTTTTAGAATGGACTCAGTTGATAAAAGGAAGATGACCTATAAAAAGTGTAGCTCTCCCCATCATGTGGAAAGCTTGACATGAAAACATTCATAAAGTACTTTTTGAATGTTCTGGAGACCCAGAGAAGAATAAGCATCAGGCTTTGGAGCAATATGGCACCACGTGCCCAGAGATTGTGCCTTATCTCTTCCTCTCCCTGCCCCTATGTTGGCAAGGTCAGGAGGCTTCACCAAATTTCATAATGGAGTTAAACTTGAGCTGTTCATTCAGTATTGTTGAGCACCCACTAAATGCTGAACACTCCAGTAAGGTCTAAAGATTGAGCTGTCTAATGTGATAACTATTAGTTGTATGTGGCTATTTAATTTGAAATTACTTCAAATTAAAATTGAAATACAATTCCTCAGGCACAGTAGCCACTTTTCAATTGCTCACTAGCCTTATGTAGTGGCTTCTTCAATGGATGGCACAAATACAGAGCATCTCCACATCCCAGGAAGTACCACTGGATAGCACCAGTCTAGAATTTTGCAGCACATGAATGAAACCACAATGGCATAGTGGTTAAGAATATGGTCTTCGGGGTCAAACCAGGACTGGGATCCCAGCTTCACCACTGACCTCCTCAGCTTTATATTCATGGTGATTACCTAGCCTTTCTCAGCCACAACTTTCTCCTCTGTAAAGAGGATAATAATAATGCCTGTCTCTGAGGATTACAATGTGAATTAAAGGAGTTGACTGAGTAATATGCAGTCAATACAGTGGCTTCTGCCATCATTATTATCATTTTTGTTATAATTGTCATCATCATCATCATCACCATCATTGTTGGCAAGTGGGGTGTTCAGACCATCCAGACAGACATTCATAGTTATTAAGTTCTGTAATGTTCTATTATATAGGGTTTCAAAGGCTAGGCTGTTTTCCTTGTATATGTCCCTTCCCTCTATAGTGCTAGTCACCATATCCCCAAGAATGCATTATAAATCATCCAAGAGTCTGGATTTGGGGTGCTGCTCTGCCCCACAACCAATACTGATGACTGGAGAAGTAGAAGTGTAACTGTAAGAGCGTAGAAAAGTACAGAGTTTTCGGCTATATCCAGGAATACTGGAGGCATGAGATCGATGAGAGGAATGGGAAGTTAAGCCCTTACTAACAGTGACTACAAGATAGTTGCCGTGCTCCTGCTGAGAGGAGCTGATTGACTGCTCCAGGAGGTATTTGCCTAGATATTTCCACCAAGAAGCTCATTATTCTGAAGGCTTTTATTGCCAGCTGAGTCCTGAAGTACAATCGGAAGCACCAGCCCATGGCCAAATCATTAAGACAAATTAAGACATATTAACATATGCTGGAAACAATTACCCACATAGATTTAATTTGTTTCACTGCTGGAAGAAAGTCCTGAGAGGGTACCAAACACATACCAGGGAACGGTTCCATAACCACCCTGTGAATCTGTCACTTATCAGCCCTTTAGGGGCTGGAACATGCTTATATTGGACATCTACCAAAGAAGGACAGTATATCTGAAAATACATCCTACATGAAGTCAGGATTACAGGTGCTTCTGTAGTTTACATAGGATTGTGTTAAAGTAATGAGTTTCTTGTTTCTTTTTAACCTACCCTTATTTTTGTAAATAATTATAATTGTCAAAATAATAGACTGAGCTCTAAAATGAAATAGGCACATTTTATAATCATACAGTATTAAAAAATCATAAAATAACAAACATTCAAATTATTGTTTGGTATTTATTAGAGAGATCTAAATTAAAAATTAGATTGTTGGTTCTTTTGTGAATTGTGGCCTCCAGCTTGTTATTGTTGTTCTTTGCATAAGTGTCATTTTTCAATGCCTTACTATCAGGAAAGAAGTTCCCCTCAGCACACCAAATTCCATTTTTCCCAAACAAGGAGAGAGTCTATACTCTATCATCAAGGATATTCTAGGATGTGACTCTTGTAACATGCCTGTCATTTGTGATTGCGCAACCTTGTCCTGGAGGTTGCTGAATGGCCCTTTAACAACTTCCTGGGTAGCTGCTAAAGAGGCCAGGGCTCCCTTTCTCAAAATATTAACTTCCAGAAGAGTAATCAAGCCCAAGGAATAGGGTGTGTAAAGGGAGAAATGACTTAGATCTGTCATCATAACGGTGATACTGTCCTTGCAGATTTTTCCTAACTGTCACGTATGTAGCATTACATGTGAGGAGCATAATCCCCCAGTCACTTAAAAGAAAGGGTAAGCCTTTTATAGTGGAAGGGGAAACCATAAAACTGCCTGAGCATCCTGTTAGCCATACAGGTTTACTACCTTTCCCTGGGGATTGCCTTGTGACAGCCTCTTCTTTTTTCCTGTTACCCTTTACTTAGGGCTTTGCAAACAGTTATAGGAAAACTCATAAGTGTTGAAAATGCAAAATAATTTTCTATGATGATAATTTGACTCAAAAACATGATCTTCATTTTAGAACTTTTATAGGTTAAAGTCTGAAATCTTAAATGACTGCTTGCTTTGGTTGTTTCTCAATTTTTCCCATCCCCTTCATAGAAGTCCATTTAGAGAGAATCATTTGCCTTCATTTATACAAGCATTTTTATTTATTTATTTTTATGTGGTGCTAAGGATTGATCCCAGTGCCTCACAGATGCTAGGCAAGTGCTCTACTACTGAGCCACAACTCCATCGATACAAGCATTTTTGATGGAGGGCAAAGGTTTCTAGCAAGCAGAGATATATGCCTTCCACATCTAATATAGCTGTCCTTGGCATTCCAGAAACCCCCCTTAAATTTAGGCAACACTCCTCCAAGACTATTTAAAACTAGATCCAATGATGTGGCCATAAGTCTCTTAAATTACCTGTGCCTTTGGAAACAGAACCTGTGCCTTTTTCAAACAGCAATTTTAAGGCATCTCATAAAGTTGCTCAATTAGAAGCAATTTGAAAATTATGAAAAGAGGAAGCAAATATGTTAGGAAGGATGGATAATGAAATTACCAAGAATTATTATTGAATCAGGTTCTGAGACAGTCTAAAGATCTAGCAATAAGTGAATGATGATTTAGTACATTAGGATCCAGGGAGATTATGTAGCCATTAAAATTATCAGTAGGGTAAGTTTGTAACAATGAGAGAGAATGCTTATAATACAAAATTAAGAAGACAGTGGGTTAAAAACATCAAGGAAAAAAATATTGGAGAAAATTCACTGGCTTATTAACTGTGGTTGGTTAGATAAAGTCTTTTATTTTCATCTTTATTTTTGTTCTAGTTAATTGTAATGAATATCCATCCCTTTTATAATCACACATAAATGTTACTTTTTCACTTGACTGAGCTTCCTGACAGAAAAGACAGACATGAAAACAGTCATGACACCCATGATTCTTATTAAGCGATAAAGAGTACTGTCTCAGTTCTTCAAGATAAATTGTTACCTTAGTATGGAATCCCAGGAAAGTTTTATCAGTTTATCATAAAGGATACTGAGTGACATAATATGCAAATCCTGGTAAGGTTCTTAGAGCACTTGCAGGTCTCCTCATTACAGTGTTAGAAGAATGCACCAGGATGCCAAATGTTCTGGAAGGTTCTTTGTAATTGCTTCATGACTGCCCTCAAGAACAACAGAGACCAAAGCTGTTTGCCTGCCCAGGGTCTCTATCTCTTAATTTTTAGCTTGGGAATTTTTAAGTGCTTCTTTTGCCCATTGTGTCTTATCCAAACTGACTCTATGAGATGGGCCTCATTTCACACCCTAAGAATTGAATTGCCAATCCTGGAATTCTGTCTTTTTTAGGGGGTGGGGGGTATTACTGGGGATTGAACTCAGGGGCACTCAACCACTGAGCCACATGGCCAGCCCTATTCTGTAATTTATTTAGAGACAGGGTCTCACTGAGTTGTTTAGCGCCTCAACTTTTGCTGAGGCTGTCTTTGAACTCATGATCCTTCTGTCTCAGCCTTCGGAGTTGCTGGGATTATAGGCCCAGCTGGAATTCTGTCTTTTAAAAATGAATTAATTTGACCTTTCCCTCCTCTCCTTCCAGGTGTTGCTGCACTAGACTCCAGTGTATCTGGAAAAATTGGACTGCGTGCTGTAGTATATTATTTCTGTACCACCATCATTGCTGTGATTCTAGGTAATATTTATTTCTGAATCCTTATTCCCCTATACAATTGTGACTTTTCATCCAAAAAGTAGTTGGAGTGTTAAAAATGAAGATTATTTTAAATCAGAAAGTAATATGTCAAACTACCCTGGAACTTTTTGCTTTGAAGTCTACATTGCACCTGTTATGTGAAGGCAATGCAATGCTGACATAGACATGGTACTGCTTATTAGAGTCTCTACTAAGAAAAAGGAAGTGGATGACAGTTCCATACCTTATCAGAGTCATTGGTTGAAGAAAGTGAAGCCAAGAGATTATGTAATCTTAAACTGGATAATTAATCTATAATAGTGGCACTGAGTATAATGATACATATTTCCAGATTTCAGTGCATTTTACATTTTACCAAATGCTAACAGCTGACAGTATTGCTTCACTTATACGAGGGAGAAAGATAAAGTTTTAATAAAGGAAGAGCTATTCTTATAGCTTCAAGATCTTTTGTGACCTAGCATGACATTTTAAGAAGGGTGCCCAGAGTGGGAAGAAAGGAAGGAAATGTTCTCAGATGTTGCAGCCAGCCTGATCCTTGCAGCCCTGATTCAGTGAATGGGTAAGAGGTGGGATATGGTGAAGTTTTAGTGGTATTAGGCTGAGGGGCTTAGGAGGGCCTGAGCCCAGCCCTAAACCAAAGTTGTATCTCTTTCAGGGGATCCAGCACAAAGAAAAAATAGCAGAGAAAAAGCAAGATATTGCCTTATAATTAACTGGGTATATATCCATTCTGCAGCCCTGACAGGGGAAAGTGGGCCATAAAGAAAAGATCCACAGCCCTCTTACTGCCCAGCGACTGGTCCCACAAACAAAACTGACCCATTCTACACTCCAAAGTCCCCTTAGTACTTCCTCCTCTTGGGAAAGGAGCAAGAAAGGCATGGAAATATCTTTTCTTCCTCTCTTTTAGTCAAACAACCCTCAATGCCTTGGTCTCTTCTACAACCTCCCATTTCTGCTAGACACTTGGAGAGACAGAAACTCATTATTTCCAGAGATCACAATGGTGCTTTTAGATGACCTAGCGTGCAGACAGGTCTTCCTTACAGCATGAAGCACCTTCCCTGCCTGCATTTCCTATCTATCTATTCTCCATTCCACCCCTGAATGACACTTGCCCACAATACAGCATTCTAGCTCTTCCAAGGCTTTTGGTAAAGAAGGTAGACAAGACAAAGCTTGTTCTGTATGACCTGCAGGATGACCAGCGTCTGTGGGCTAAATTACAAAAGATATCAACAGGTTCCCTGGGCCAGGAAATGAAGTACCTTCACCCACACACCTGCCTAGGTTGATCTCATGAATTGAAGAAAAGAATTCTCAACAATAGGTATTTCCAGAAGCAATTCTTAGATGCTTAAGGTGGGGGGGAGAATTCCGTCTGCTTATGAATTTCAATGGGGAAGTAATTAAGGAAGCCACAAATGTCTCAGCATTTAGCTAATTTCAGGTCTCCTCATTACAATGTTAGAAGAATGCACCAGGATGCCAAATGTTCTGGAAGGTTCTTTATTTTTTATTTTCACATTTTTGGTACCAGGGATTAAACCCAGGGGCACTTAACCACTGAGCTACATCCCCAGCCCTTTTTATTTTTTATTTTGACTCAGGGTCTGACTTAAGTTGCTTTGGGGCTTGTTAAGTTCCTGAGGCAGGCTTTGAACTTGTGATTCTCCTGCCTCTGCTTCTCAAGTTACAGGAATTACAGGTGTATGCCACCACACATGGCCTCGAAGTTTCTTAATGCACTGTGGATACTGTCCTTGATCATAGGTATTGTGCTGGTGGTGAGCATCAAGCCTGGTGTCACCCAGAAGGTGTCTGAAATCGACAGGATGGGGAGCACCCCGGAAGTCAGCACAGTAGATGCCATGTTAGACCTGATCAGGTGAGAGTCTTAGCTTCCTGATTGTGCCAGCTGTGTAGTTACAGGAGGCCAAGGCCATGAGCATGCTTTAATACTCTTCTATCTTGACATTTTTAGTAATTTTTAAAATTATTATGCATCTTCATTTTACCTTGGACCCCACAAATTACATGGCAAGTAATTATTGCTTGTTGGTCATGGTTCCAAGAGGATTAGAAGCAACAGTGTCCTCTGTAATGATTTAGGATGGACAGAGATGCAGAAAGTATCTTTATTGTATAAAGATGTCGGACTGGGTTGTATGGTAAGTCCGTAGCACTCTTGGAGATACACATTGTTTTTAATTGTAGGGAGAAAACCTCACATTTGGAAAAATACATTTTTTTTTAACTGTACAGGAAAAATCCTCTTATCTAAAACAGAGCCAGAAATAGGTTTGTCGATTTAAAGTAGCAATTAAATCAGAGACTCACAAAAGGTGTTCTAGGAGAGCTGGGTGTGACACGGTGATAAAAGTATTTGTCTAGCATGCACAAGGCCATGGGTTCAATCCCCAGCAACACCCCCCCCACACACACACACAAAAAGTTATAGGAGCTGTATTACATATTTTTTCCTACCTAAAAATTAAAAGCATTTATTCACCAATTTTTTTAATGTAGGATCACAGTCTTTGTTTCAATGTATCATTTCATTGTATTTTCATAATTTCTGTTGTATATGGTGCCCTTATAAATGCATCTTTTACAATTTCCAGGTTGAGTTTCTGTAGAGTGAAGCAACCCAAACCCTTCAAAATTGCAAAGAAAGTCAAGTGCCAAATCCTTCCACTTTTTATTTAAGTTGTCTCCTCATATCAAATTTAATAGTGAAAATTTTAGTCATTGGCCTCTATTGAGATTCCAGGCATTCAGCTTGGTTTTTAATAGAAACCATACTGTCTTTTTCACAGCCATATTTCAATGCTTTAACATTTAATTCAGTAATTACAATAATATTTGCAATTGGCATAAAGAATTTGGGAACAGATTATTAGTAGAAATATTGTCTCATGTATGAAAACTGAAATGTGCAGAAAATTAAAGAATTGTCTCTCAACTATAAGTGTCTACCTGCCAGCTTTTCACTGGGCTCAGCACTGTTGTTACTCAGTGAACTGGTTTGATTAGGAGAACATTCTATACTCAGTTAAGGCTCGGCAAACAAGAAAGAAATCTTATTACAAGGAAGTGTTTTTCAGAAGAGAGGCCAGAGGAGAAATCAGAGTACTCATTCTATATTACACTCATTTTTTATCAATGTATTTGAGTATGATAAAAAAACCACTTTCTTGCCATCCTATAATACTGCTTTTCATGTCTCCAACAGAAATATGTTCCCTGAGAACCTTGTCCAAGCCTGTTTTCAGCAGGTAATATTAATGACTTTTACCCTTGAGTTTCTCTCTCCTTCCCATTACCAGTTAAGATTTTTTTTTCCTTCTATGACCCAAGAAATGGAAGTAATCCCATCAAACCTGGCAGTGGGCAGTGCACCTGTGAATGAAGAGTTTCAGTGGCTTTTCTGTTTTGTATTCTTGCTTTCAAACCAACAGTCAAATGCATGTCATAATTTACACTGCTTCCTTTTCCCATATGCAGTTTCCCTCAAAAGGGCTCAAATGGAGCAATTAGTAATCTTTCAAACAATGAGTGGCTTAAAATGTGGCCTTCAGTACCTATTCTGGAGAATCATGTTACTTTTGTAAAGAAATGTGGACTTTCTGTTGATGCAGTGCAATGGTTAGAAAAAGAGCTTTCTATCTCCTCTTTCTTGCTGCTCTGGTGTTGGCAATCTGTATCTAACACACATGACATAGCTAGCATTCCTGAGATTAGTTCTTTTCTTTAGCCATTATATGCCCATTGCCCATACTCTGAAGAGCAATGTAACAAAGCCATAGGGTTTTTTTTCCCCTCTAGGAAAGTTTGACATCTCTTCACTCTACGGACAAGTCTTTTTCTTCCATTTGTCAAGACAGCTGAGTCTATCACAAACTGCTGTATTCATTTACATAAATTACATGAACAGAAACTTCTGTGTATACCAACAAAAATGGCAATTATATTGCTCCCTGCCAACCTCCATGGGGCACAGAACCACCTCTATATCAGGGGTGCCTTTGCAGATCAGCCACAGTGGTTATTTGTAAGGTTCTCAGTGTTGGCAGAGCCCTGTAGGAGGGACATTTGCGCCTGGTATAATAATATACTAGCTCTTTCTTAAACCTCTGTGTCAAGGCTCTACAGATCCAAACAGAACTGAAGGAAACAGAAATCTCACTCACTGAATAGCCCTAAAGGGACTGTTGATTTGGATGCAACCATCTTGTTAAAACTTTTTGGATATTTATTAAAGTCCTGGGGACTACTTTTACCAAAGTGATGAGGTATTTTTTCCAATTAAAAAAATTAATTAATAAAAGCAAAAGTGATAGGAATCCCTATTGGGTCTTTCTGTGAAAGCGCCTGTGGAGAAAACATCCTTTCTTTCACATTATTTCTCCATTGATTTTGTCCTTATTATGAAAGTGAAAGAACGTTCTGACATTATTGAATGGTGGTTGTGGGAGTCAGGGATTTGGATTTCTCAATCCATTTTTAGTTATAAAACCTCATGGGTGGTTTTATCAAAAACTAGAAGCAACAGAAGCACTGAAGGTAGAACTCTTTGGAGGTACTTGTTTGGCAACAATAACTTATTCCTATGGTGTAGCATCAAAGATGCTAAAAATCTTATTTGTTTGCTTGTCTTTGTTTTTCTCCAATATGCAGTACAAAACCAAGCGTGAAGAAGTAAAGCCCCCCAGTGATCCCCGGAGGAACATGACAGAGGAGCCTGTCACCACCATGATGTCCGCAGTTTCTGAGGTACCATTCTGTCACCTGCCTTTTCCCCCCAGTAGGCAGATGCCACTCATGAGTGAGCAGAAGATGAAAGATAGTCAGTCTTTGTTATTTACAGAATCCACATTTGTGAATTCTCCTTCTTGCGAACTTACTTGTGACCCCCAAATCAATATTCATGGCACATTCATAGTCATTGGCAAAAAGCAGCACAAAATTTGAGTCGCCCACTGTGCATGTTTCCAGGTGAGGCTGGACTAGGCTGGACCTGCCTACTTTTGGCTCTCACTCTGCAAGCAAATGTCCATCTTGTGATGCATTTAGTGCCATTTTTTTCCATTTTTGTGCTTTTTCATGGTGATTTCACTATTTAATGTGAACAGAAACAAAGTACTAAAGTACTTTTTAAGGGTTCCTAAACACAAGAAGGCTGTGATGTGCCTTAAGGAGAAAATATGTGTGTTAAAGAATCTTCATTCAGGCAGGAGTAATAGTGCTGTTGGTCATGAGTTCAATGTCAGTGAATCAGCAGTATATATTAAATGAGATGTTTTTAAGCAGAAACCCGCATAAAAATGTCACCTATTGATTGTTTGATGTGACTAGTAGCAATCGTTCAGCATTTGCTAACTCAGTATGTTGGTGTGTGGGGGGGGACTATACTACATAAAAACTAGTAAGAACAAAGGGTTTCAACTGTATACATAGGGAAAAGAATGAGGCTTGTTGCCACTGAATTTTTGACACCTTTTACAACTGGGTACCTTGAGGACTGATTTAGTTTTATAAAGCTACATAAACACAGGATACAGACCCACAGTTCCATGTCCAAATCTTTTTACCCAGAAATGATTCTAATTTCAAATCTTTTAAGACTTTAGAAGGGTCATACAACATATACACTGTATGATAAGTAACATCTGTGAGATTGCAGCAACACTCCAGAGAATCAAACATCATCAATATTTCTGTAGCAAACACGTGGATACTCTGCAAAGTTAGAAAAACAGATTATCAGTAGCCTCATCTCTGTTCAGAATAGGTTTTGTCACCCAGAGTTTTCTATAAACTTACCAATTAGATCAATGGACTTTAAGATCTTTAGGGATTTCAGAACTGGAATGTATGGTCCTGAATTGATGCCTTTGTAGGCCTCTAATAGACATCTCCTGAATGTCCTCTGCCTTCACATAAAAAGGAAAGATTTAAGGAAAAAGAGAAATATTCCATATATTTAAGAATTCAAATGAAGTAGACTACAGATGGCTCCTTGCTTCCTACTTCAGAAAGCCTTAGCTTCTTGGGCTTTGGGTAGAGGGCCTTCATGACCTGACTTCTCTGGAGTCTTCCTAGCTTTCTTCCCAACAGCCCCCTCTCTTATATCCAGATCTGCCTCCTCACTTACCCCTTATTCCTGCCTTTTGATGTGCTTCCAAAGTATTTTTCTGAGCACCTTCCATATGCCAGGCCCTGCTGGGCCTTGGGATTATAATAGTAAAAAGACAGATAATGCATCTGTCCTCATGTGAAGAGTGATGGATATTACAATGGAGAAGAACTGGGTCTTTTAGGGTCATCCAGCAGAGAGGTTTAAGTTAGGGTGGCAGCCATAGGAACAGATATGTAAGAATTATCATCCAAGCAAGTTACAAAGGCCCATATGCCATGATTTTTGCCTGTGTGTACCATTTTTTCTGGAACATACTTTGTCTCCTGGCTGCCTACTCCTCAAACTTAGCTTTCCCTAACCTTGAAGTTCTCATTCATGTCCCAGTCTCTGTGTGATGCTTGTAACTCATAGCTTGGCTGTGTCTTTAATTACACACCATTTTGCTATTGGCTCATGTTTCTCACGGTTGGTCTCATCTCTCCAGCTGAATTTTAAGGCCTTGCACTATAGCCAATGCAGTTAGAACACTCTAGCTGCTCCATAAATATTTGTTTCATCATAAATAAGAAATGACTGATACCCTAGTGGCTTGTTAACCTAATTCTTTATCACCCTGGTTTGCACCAATCAGGTTATGTTTTTTTCTCAGTGAATCTCAGGGTATTTTTACTCAGGATAAATTGAAGAAATGGCTCATTGTAGTAGGTATCTGGGGCTAATTTTATATCTATCTCTAAAATCCTGTTGGTCATACAAGAACAGAGACAGTGAAAAATGTTCCTGTGCTTCGTTATCAGGATAAAACAGATGGTAGTTTGTGCTTCCTGTGTTACTAATTCCCGTCTTTCTTTAAAAACAAACTCCAAATGTAGCTAGTAGTTTAAATAACCCTGAAAAGTGCTCTGATTCTAAAATTTATAACAAAAATTGAAAAAAAAATAGAATTATAAATCTTCAGAAAAAAATATTAAAATATGGACTTGTTAAGGGGGGCTGGGGCTGTAGCTCAGTGGTAGAGCGCCCACCCCGCACGTGTGAGGCACTGGGTTTTATCCTCAGCACCACATAAAAAAAAAATAAATAAAAGACAAAGCTGTATAGTCAGGCTTTAATATTTAAAAAAAATAAAAAGGGGGACTTTAAATTTCATTGGGGGAGGGGATTTGATACTTGTATAGGGTTTTTAATAATTATTATATTTCCTAAAGTATTATTGACTCTAATAGATCACTGTGATTATCATCATGTATCAATATATTTTCTTTGTTTTGATCCACAGAACAAAACAAAGGAATACAGAATCGTGGGCATGTATTCAGATGGCATAAATGTTCTAGGCTTGATTATCTTTTGCCTCGTCTTTGGACTTGTCATTGGAAAAATGGGAGAAAAGGGACAGATTCTGGTGGATTTCTTCAATGCCTTGAGTGACGCAACCATGAAAATTGTTCAGATCATTATGTGGTGAGCAGACACTATTTGAGACTATTTTGCTTCCCCTAAAAACTCTGTATCCTCAAAATTAGAAAGATGAGGCTTATGTTCCTCAACTGGTCTCCTCCTGGAGATGGAGACATTAGAAATCAAGACACTGGAGTATGAAATAGCTCCATATACTTCTCAGTAGGTAGTTCATTAATAACTGTCTAGCTATCAGCCACTGTCTTTTCCGTCAGAGGCCTGGCAAGTCATCTTGCACCCAACCAACACTCAGGTCAGAAGTGCTCCTAAAGGGATGATCTGGAAGAGCTCCTCGCAGATCAGAACAGAGAGTGCTTTCCTTCTTAGGCCCCATGCAGAAGTGAGGTTCAAAACATCAAAAATGCTACAGCAGGGCCACTAGCTCACTCAAAGGAAAACTGCCATCTGAGCATCCCAGAGACACCACCTAAGTATCCGCCCTGTCACTGAGATGCCAGAAAGTCCACATTTCCTGGGAGATCTCTGCCTCACGTATCTCACATGGAATTGGTTCAACATTATTTAACCCAAAAGTGATGTAAAGTGTTCAGTAATAACAGGCAAGCCACTTAATCCTGTAAAACCCTCAGCTTTATTATCTGTTTAAAAAAAAGTAATAAAACCTAACCCCAGGGTTAGAAGAACATTAAGTGAGATGATGCATGTAAAATACTTTCCCCAACACAAGATCTAATGAGAGCTCCACAAATAGACATATGGTGACCACTTCCACTGTTATTACTGTTGCTTCAATTGCTGGCACCTGACAAATGAGATGCCATGGCTAGAAAGAGCTCAGCATCCTTATTTTGTAGGGATGAGTGGAGCTCAAATGAGCTAAGCAGATGTGACAATCAGTAGGATGTGGGGGTGTATATGGTATGGGGTATGCACCAATCTCACTGCATATTTATGTCATATTTGCAAAATACCCTTGCAGTAGTTTGGGTGGGTAGACTGCAAGTTGCTTGCTTGCAGGTACTGGAAACTAGAGCCATTAGTCTGCCCAGGACTCGAAGATGAGCGCTTGCTGTCTTGCAACCATGTCTTCTGTACTTCCAGTTGCAAGCTGGAGCTGGGGTGCATTCACTGGCTTGTTTCCTCCCCAATAATCCCAGCCTGAGAAAACCCCAGTGATGGCATTGGGTTTTTGTTGTGCTTACTTTCTAGTTACATGCCACTTGGTATTTTGTTCCTGATTGCTGGGAAGATCATAGAAGTTGAAGACTGGGAAATATTCCGCAAGCTGGGTCTTTACATGGCTACTGTCCTGAGTGGGTATGTCTGATTCAAGAGAAAAAAAAAAAAAAACAGAACCTTCAACTGGGTTCAATAGGATTGCTACAGAGAGACTGGGGTTTGGTTGGTTAAGGTCGGCTTCTCTCATAAGTACAGGAAAAGATACTTTAGAGATAAGAGAGCAGTGAGCAGGGCTGCCCTTTAACAGCTGTACTGTAGGTGGATCACACTGTGCTAATTGCCAGCTTTTGGCAGAACAGCCTGGACCAGGCTTTACCACTGCCTTTATTGGTTGTGTTTAAATCATTTTTAAAACAAGAGAGAAACCCACTCGTAGCCTCTTTTGGCTGTCTCCTGCCCTTTACTTTCTCAAGAACATAAACTAACCGAGCAGGTAGGAATAGCCCCCACATACCCTGAAGTGGAAAGAAATTAAGAAGGGCCTAAATGAAATTAAATCAGAGCAAGTAGTAGCAGGAGAACAGGTTGGTTCAAATGCTGTCACTGAGGCTGGTAGCTATTCCCTGCCTTGAGTCCTCAGTGTGTCGGGGATGGTGATGGGGAAATCGTCAGGCTAGTTGGAATCATGTGGGGCTTTTTAGAAGCCACAAATAGGAAGGGAGTGGGGATATTGGTATGGTTCCTTGAGAAGAAATGCAGTGGGGTAGATTACAGAGGGTGCCCCCAGACACTCACCCAAGAGCAAGATACTTCATATATGCTAAAACATATGGAGCAAGGGAATGAAGAAATGACATTGATTTGACTCTCACAGGTCAAACACCCAACTTGAGGAATTGGGTCACCTTTTGGAACTCAATTTCCTTGGGGTTTCCATTGCACAGCTTTTGGTTCATAATCTGTTTTTGCCAAAAGCACAGCCCGGTCAGCTAACACAGAAGCAACCTGGGTTCCTATAGTGTGGGGATCAGCGTCAAATCTCCAGGCCACAGAGGTCAGGGAGGCAGGGCCTTGGCCTCACCAGAGGCCAGCCCTGCTCTGGGACCACTGAAACATGCAGGACCAGGATCAAAGTCTTGGCAGTGATGTGACTGAGGCTTGTGACACTAAGCCATTTCTTAATGGCGTTATGCTGGTTTCTTTTCTCTTGCCTTCTCTAGGCTTCTAACAGAAAACTAAAAGTCCTAGCTAAGAATTCACAGTTCTTAAGTACAAGCTCTGTATTGAGAAGACCCTCTCTCCAAACTTCCAGGATTGGTATTTGCAGTGCCCATTTCTTATCATTTCAACCTTGTATAACTGATCTGTCAATTCTTAGGTTGCCACTTACACATGCATGCCATCCATCAAATGAGTCTCATTTCTTAAGCCCCCTATTTTGGGTACGCTGTTTATTTCCATGTAAAATAAGGTGCAATTTGAGAAGGTAAGGCTAGTAAAGGGGGCCAGTCCTAAAGTACAACTGTGGAAGAAGAGAGAATTTTTCCTTATAGCCACTCTGAAGAGCCCAGGGGACAGAGAAGGTAAAGACTGTGACAAGGGCTATAATGAGGTATCACGGTAGGGGATAAAGAGAGTGCCAAGTAAGAAAGGGTAAGCTTTTCCTGGGAAAGTAACGGGATGTTTCCTGAAGGAGGGGGAAATTTAGCTGAGTCTTAGAGAAGTCATAATTCAAAACCAGGAATCACACAGACAGGAGCATTTCAGCATGGTATAACTCTGTTCTGTGAGCTCTGAAATTTATATTTGGCTACTGAATTTGTCATTAACTTTGACCAGATCTTCATTTACTGAATTGGCCCCTATGTCCTCATCTGCAGCATGGGAACATATATTTCCTAGGCAACTTCTCATTTTCTCATTGGGTCTTTAGGAAAGCTGAACAACGTCATATTTTTAAAAAACTGTTTGAAAAAAGAGTGAAGTATGAGAGTATTATCTTTGAAACTTTTCCCTCTTGTTTACAGGCTTGCCATCCACTCCATTGTAATTCTCCCACTGATATATTTCGTAGTCGTCCGGAAGAACCCTTTCCGATTTGCCATGGGTATGGCCCAGGCTCTCCTGACAGCTCTCATGATCTCTTCCAGGTAACTATAAGAGGTTTCTAGAAGAAGCCTCAGGCCACACTTTACTAGCTCAACCCTCACTTGATGGAGCAGACTCCAGCCTGTTTTTTTTGTACCTGCCTTTAACTTGAGAGTTGACTTCCATATTCTCTGCCCCATTTTTACCATATTTCTTCACACTATTGAATATCTCCTGCCCTCAGCATGGCCTGCAGCCAGGGAGGAGTTCTAGAATCACTGGGGGGCAGTGGTGGACACAGCACCTTCTGATCCCTGGACTGGCCACAATACCAACCTGTTTTGGGTCCTTTCTTTACTTTTGTGGAAGAGATGTGCCTTTTCAGGTGGGGATTGAGCATCACCATCCTAAGACCATAAGTTCTTTTCTCTCTATATCACACAGTTCAGCCACACTGCCTGTCACCTTCCGCTGTGCCGAAGAAAAAAACCAGGTGGACAAGAGGATCACTAGATTTGTGTTGCCCGTTGGTGCCACAATCAACATGGATGGGACTGCACTCTACGAAGCAGTGGCAGCTGTGTTTATTGCGCAGTTGAATGACTTAGACTTGGGCATTGGGCAGATCATCACTATCAGGTGGGGCCTGGTGTCACTCTTTTGCATCACTGTTATAGGAATTGCCTCAAGTAAAATGGTCTGTGAAGGGAGATCAAGAATGGCCTAATGATGTTTTTTCTTGGCCTACCCAAGTTTCTTCCCAAGATGAAGTATAAGTAGTGGACTTGTGGTATACAAGATTTCTGTTTCAGGGTCTGGCTATCCAGAGCACCACTCTGTGCTCAGTTCAGAGTAGGCACAGAGGGGGCATCAAAGACTCAAGGTTGAATAAAGTCTAGTCTCTGCTTTCTAAGGGCCCTTGGTGGATGGGGAATAGGTAACCAAGTGAGTGCTGATATCTGTGATAGCAGCTATCCAGAACTTGCTGTGGTGGTCACAGAGGGTACCAAAGAAGGAAGGATCAGCTAGCTCTACCTGGGAAGGTGGGGGAAGGCTTCCTGGAAGAGGGGGAAATGTAGCTGAATATGAGATGAGGAGTAAGAATTTAGGTGAAGAAAGACACTTTAGAGCTTTGGGTAGCAAAAATAGTTTATTCAGGGATTGTGATATAGCCATGACCCAGTTACAGAGTACAGATTATTTGGTGTGGCTGACATAAGGAGTATAACATGAAAAACATGAAAGGATGAGGAGAAAGGGGTCATCTGATGAAAGGCTTTGTATGGGATGCTCATAGAAGGGTCTTAGATCGTTTATAATATTATGAACAGATTTGCATTTTAGATAGGTAACTGTCAATGCAGTGGATGGATTGGATGGAGACAGGGACACCAAGCTAGAAGACCAGTTAGAGGCCATTTGGAGAGGTCTAGCTAAGGTCTTAAAAGGCCTACAACAAGGCACTGAGTACACTGGGGATGGAAAGGAGCTAATACATTGAAGAGTTATCTATTGGATTCAGAGGGAGGAACAGAGGAAGACTAGTGTGACTCCCAGGTTTAATGGATGGTTCTGGATTGATGGATGGGGCTTATCATAACAGGGACTAGCATGAGAGAAACAAGAATAAGGAGAAAATAAAGAGTTTATATTTTTGACACATTGAATTTGAAAGCCTTTAAGATTTTCAGGAAATATACAGTGAGAAATACAGGTCTGGATTGAGAAATGGAAGTCAGGGCCATCATCTTAATGGTGGTCATCAAACAAGTAGGTCACAAGTCAGGTGTCTGTTCAAATCTCAGGGACACTATGATTAGTTGTGACCTCAGGCAAAAGACTTGATTTCTCTAAGCTTTCTTGTTTTCTCACCTGTAAAATGATAATAATAGTGCCTACAATTTATTCAGGTAGTAATGATGAAGTAGGATGATGCATATAAAATGCTTAGTGCCTACATAGGGAGCACATAAATGTTAGGAATGGAAGGCATTGCATAGGGAGAGTTTATAGAGAAGACAATTAGGGCTGAGCCTTGGAAAATTCTAATATTAGAGGCAGACAAAAAAGGGAGAATTCAAGAGAGAGAGTGGGAAGGAACAGAGTGATGGGAGACAGCCAAGAATCATGTTATGAAAACCCAAAGAAGGTTTTCAAGGTTGAAAATGATTCACAGAATCAGATGCTAAAGAGAATTCTCATCAAATGAGGACCAAAATAGTCTGTCTGCTCAATCAGGTAGTAGAAATGTCATTAGTAAATCTTGCCTGAGTTGTTTCTTTAGGACAGTACTAACCAATATGGTTGTTACCGGTCATGTGTGGCCAATGGCTGACTGAATTAAATAGCACAGCTGTATTACAATTCCATCACTGCCAAAAGTTCTTTTGGACAGTACTATGTACGAGCAGAGCGACAGGCTTGGATTAGAGATAACCATTTAGTTCAGTTTGTAATATGAAACTTAGTCCCTAGGCCCACTCAGGATTGACTCTCAACCTTTTAGAGTTAATTAACTGTTGTGTCCACAGCATAGACATAAATTCTGGGGATAAGGAGTTCATTAACTGACAATGTTCTAATATAGTATATTTTTTAAAACCCCCTCCTCAACCCTATAAACTATTGCTATTTGCCTGAAATTCACTGAAAACAAGTGCAAAATGTATCATTTGGAGGGGCTTGGATTATGGCTCAGTGGTAGAGTGCTCTCCTAGCACAGGTGAGGCACTGGGTTTGATCCTCAGCACCACATAAAATAAATAAACAAAAATAAAGGCATCGTGTCCACCTACAACTAAAAAAATACTAAAATATATATATATCATTTAGCACATCAGCTGGTGGGAGTAGGAGGTAGTATACAAATGCTGCATAATCTATGAAGTGTGAGTGGCTAAAAAAGCCTGTGCCAGGGGCCGAGGTTGTAGCTCAGTGGTGGGGCGCTTGCCTAGCACATGTGAAAGCCATCTTAAACTAAAAAAAATAAATAAATAAATAAATAAAGAAGGCTGTGCCAAAAGAGCTTCAGTAAAGTCCTGTACTTACAACAGCAGAGACTGTGTTAAATTAAGGCCTTCAATCATGCCGGAGAAAGCCCCCTGTGCTTCAGCAGTTGCTGCTTTTACATTTCCAAGTGTTTTTCCCCATCTCCCTCAGCCTGGCCAGGGGAATCAAGAGTTTGCACTAAACGGCTCCAAGGAGTAGTTGTATGAGGTGGTGGCTCTCAAGTGTACTGGCCACTTTTTGATGAATCCCCTCCGTCTTCTTTAGTCATACATTTTATAGATCTTTCTAACATTTTTTAAAAACCTGACTGCTAGAGGAATCAACTGTGGGCCTAAGAAGCTAACTAGCAAAATCACATTAAAACCTCCCTCCCTGTTCTGGCAAATCTTGGTGATAACTAGTGTCTCAGAACTACAACAACTGTGAAGTCCAAAGTAATCATTGACTTAAAAAGTCCTCTCTGGCTCTACCTGGCAAATAAAAGTTAGCTTTAACTTTATAGGTTACAGTTATAGCTCACATGGCTAATGGTTAAAAACTTTTAGACCCATACACAGTACATTTCTTTCTGTGGGTTGGACATCAAATAACATAGATACCATCATTTTGTGGTATCTTTTTATCTAATATTCACTTATCACAGGCTATAACTGATTGAAAATAGGATAAATTATCTTATAAAAACAGATAATTACAGGATTGGGGGCCTAGAAAGGGCTCAGAAGAAAAAAGTACCAATAATAGTAGTTGCATTTGTTATAATAGTACAGGTGGAATATCCTTTGTCAAAAAACTGCTTGGGACCAGAAGTGTTTGGGATTTGGGAGTTTGAAATATTTTCATATACATAATGAGATAGCTTGAGAGTAAACCAGTGTCCAAACACAAATTTCATTGAAGTTTCATGTATACCTTATAAATATTCACAGTATTTTTTTGTGCCTGTGTTTTGACTGTGACCCCTCATATGAGATCAGGTGTGGAATTTTCTACCTGTGGCATCGTGTCAGTGATCAAATGAAGTTTCAAATCCTGGAGCATTTGGATGTTGGATTTTTCAGATTAGGGATGCTCAACCAGTGTTTTTGCCTGTCGTCATAGTGACATTATTATTAGTGCTAGCAGTACAACAACAGAAGCTGAAAAATTTGCAGCAGAAATGGCATGTTATAAATCTACTATCCCAGATATGCCCGGATTCATCTTCAGAGAAGCATCATAATACTGTCAAGGAATTTAGATTCAGAGAAGTAACCTGCCCATGAAAACTGTGAGTAAAATGGCAGAGCCAGAAGTATAACCCAGGTGTGTCTGATTCCCAAACCTTCATTCACTACAATTCACACCCAACCTGCAATCATGTTGGACTGAGTTAAAAATGGCCTGTCTTTAAAACTAAACCTTGGTGCTAGGAAAGAACTTTGTACCTTAGAGAATGAAAGTCCTCTCAGCCAAAGTAGTATATGTTCAAATAACAGGAATAGGATTTTATATTGTTCCTGCTTATAGTTATGTATAGTTCCAAATTTCAGACCAAAGCCAGTCAGACTGCTGACGTTTAGCAAACAACATGAAGGCTCAAGGGCAGAGTTTTCTTTGGCTCAGTGGATTTTGAGTTTCCAGTCCAGCCTCAGGCTGTAGGGACTTGGTTAACAATAACATGTTGAGGCTTCCAAGAGGGATCAGAGGGTCTGGGCATAAATCATTTCTGACAAAGAAAACCCATTGATTCATTCAATTCAACCAGCATTGAAATAAAATTGGGTTTTCCAAAGAGTATTAGGTCAGAACAGATCTAAAGAATTATGCAAAGCTTGAAACTTTTAGAGAAGTTGGTACAGCCCCACAAATTGGGGGCCATAGCCACTGAAGGAATAACATAATCATCAAAAAACTCTGAACTGCATTTAACCACTCCTTAAACCCTGACAGCTTATCACTAGGCAGATGAATGGGCAGTAGAGTCAGTTGCCTAAGAACTGAGACTTTAGAGCTCACTAAAATATGGGTTTGTAGATTAAATTAGGGATTCTTCTGGTTTAAATTGAAGTTCCTATATTTTTATCTTTCCACCCAGTGACTTCTTGGCAGCAGTTCATTGGCCCAAGGGCAAGACTATGTCTCTAGAAAGTGTTGTGGCTGTGCTCTCATGCTCATCCAAACCAAGGGACTTTTCAGGGCATGGTGAGCCTTGATTTCCTCCACAATGATCCAATTAAAATATGAAAGATGCTGCTGATGAAAAACTGCACATTCTGAAGAGAAAAACCCCTAGTACCACATATCTTCCCAGGAGAGATCTTTTTAAATACATAGTAATAAAGTTCATTTTGCTGCCTTTTCTGGATTCCAGATCTCACTTCTCTTGCACAAAGAGCATCCACTGGCAAAAGGAGTAGTCAGGAATAAATTCTTGTACTTTGGACAGGAGTCATGGTTTTTCTCAATTCAGTGCCCTGAAACCTCTGAGAGACAAGAGTCTTATGATGTCCATAAAGTGCATAAAACCTGCTTAACAATTGCTCATTCCTTTGCTGCACTCAAAATGCCTTTGTCCATCTACCCTGCCACTACCTGTACTAATCCTTCAAGGCAACTTAAATTCCTGGAACACATTAGATATTCAGTAAATGACTGGGAAGGTGAGTGGAAGGGAGGAAGACAGCAGAGGGAGACGTACTTGGAACTTTGGGTGGATGCATGGATAGATAGATAAAACCTTCCATAAACACCCCTGTTGGTAAACTCTTGCCCTCCTCTTGAATAACTCTCAGGCTCATTTTTGCTGCCACTCAAGCAGTTCTTCTATATGTCCTTGCCATATCTCCTCCTGTCAGAACCTGGCATCATGCTTCTCTCAGTCCCCTGCAGCACTCATTCTATAATGAGGCAGAGCTGGGGCCTAACAGATAATAGATTCTGCCTGCCCAATTTCAGGGCAGAGCAGTAACACCCACGGAGACCATTTCAGACCAGGGACATTAAGGGGAGAAATTGGGTCTAACTCCTCTCTGCTGGTGTGTTTTGACTACAGCATCACAGCCACAGCTGCAAGCATCGGAGCTGCTGGTGTGCCCCAGGCTGGCCTGGTGACCATGGTGATCGTGCTGAGTGCTGTGGGCCTGCCTGCCGAGGATGTCACCCTGATCGTCGCTGTCGACTGGCTCCTGTGAGTTGGAATAAATGCTCTGCCTCAGCCAGATGAGCAGGCAGCTTCCTACCATTCACAGTCTGCAGGCTGCCATCATCCCTGCTTAGATTGCCTAATGAGCCATCTGTTGCTGCTTTAATTTCCCTCTGACCAGGCTATCTGATAACATGCTTAAAAATTAACTCCTCCTAACTTTAAATAGTGATTTTAAAAAGCCAGTGAGCCCCATTACCTCATTATACCGGTGATACTCAAGATTAGAAGCTGGGTGTGGAAGAAGATAAACATAGGATAAAATGGTGAAGAAGCCAGGGAAAGGCCCCTGTTCATCCTGGCTTCTCCTAACCTGATTTGGCACCATGTCCTGGTTCAAAATCTGTGCATCTTATCAAGCATCTTTGGAGATGACAGGGGCAATGGTGTGAGCAAAGACTCTGGGGTAAGTTTGACTTGGGTTTGAATCCTCATCCGATGTCTTATTAGCTTTTGAGCTTAAGCAAGTTCCCTAACCTCTCTGAGACCCATTTGCATTATCTGTGAGACAGGAGAAATTCTGCCATTGACCAAGTGAGTTCATGTGAAGTGAGTGTCTAGAATCACATCTAATAGACAGTACATACTCAAAATATGGCAAATTTTATTGCTACAATTCAGATGAATTGGACCATTTAGGCCCCAAACAACTTCTCTCTCTCTCTCTCTCTCTCTCTCTCTCTCTCTCTCTCTCACACACACACACACACACACACACACACACACACACAAAATACAGCAGAGCATGAGAGTGAGAATGGGCCTTCTGTGATTCCAAAGTTAAAGTTGGAACTAGCCTGGCTCTGGGACTTATCCTGGATGTCCACTTCCAGCACCTAGGTCTGGCTCCATCCCCTGACCCTCAGGGTAAGTGTAATCTCCACATTGAACCTTTAACTTAGAGCCGGTGGGGTTGACGGGGAAGTCCAGTGCTGCATGGTTTGTAGGTTGCAGGTGAGATGGAGGAAAGGAAGCAGGTATTCTAGGTATGTCCCAAACCCTGCATCTGGCCTGGAAGCTGTCCCATACACAGTCCCCTCAACATTCACCAGACCTTAATAAGCCAACTGAAATGGTGCCCTTCTTGCAAAAATACCATACCACGAGGTAAGCTTTAGTTTTTCCTTCCATTGGTGATGATGGATTTGCCCTCTTCTCCTTCCCCTAGTTCTTCCTGAAACCAGGGACCTTCACTGTCACGAGAGCCAGATGAACCAAAAATCCAATCTGAAGTCATGGGATAGAAAGAATCTAGGGCCATTTCAATCCCTGGCCTTGCTCTAAATAGCAGAATGGCATGCAGAGTAGATATGTGTAGATACTTTTGGCCTTTTCCTTCCCACAGGTATCATTTTCATAGGAATACCTATGTACACATTTCCTGCCATCAAAGCTCCAGTGTCAAAATGGATACTCCCCTCCCCAGTAGGCCTTGTCTTCAGACCGTCCTGCCATCAGCCTCTTCACTAGGCTGTCCAGAAGTTAGGACTGGCTGCAGTTGCCTCAAGGAGAATCCATTCCTGCGCTGACCTGTATTTTCTGATCCTGTGCTCTGCCATGTTCCTGGTAGCTTACTCATAGAACAAGATTCATTTGGTAAAGAAAGAAATACACCAGGAAAGGAGAAAGTAAAAGAGGGGAGAGAGAGAGAGAGAGAGAGAGAGAGAGGGAAAATAAGTTCTCTCACTTAGCCAAAAGAGAACCCATAATGTCAGTTGCATTTAATCTGGATAAATCATGAGTTTCCCTCAGTCCTCCAAACATCTCTGTGGAGACTGTATTCATATTTCTTTAGAAGAAGAAATGAGAACTTTAGGAGATTTAGGGAAGACATTGCTACCTATTGGGAGCACAGACCCAGTGGAGCCTGTTTGTTCTTTCTGTGGCTTTAGAATACCCTTCTGCCCCAGGCCTGTGAGGCACCTCCAGCCAGCCAGCCATGAAGACAGAATTTTCTGTATTGATTTAAATCTTAACCAAACACATCAGGTCCTTTCCTTTGTCCTGTCAGTGATGAGGGAAAGTGAAATCTGAGCCCTCTGCCTGACTTTCCTGTCTCTTCCCCAGGGACCGGTTCAGGACCATGGTCAATGTCCTCGGTGATGCATTTGGGACTGGCATTGTAGAAAAGCTCTCTAAGAAGGAGCTGGAGCAGATGGATGTTTCATCCGAAGTCAACATTGTGAATCCCTTTGCCTTGGAATCCACAATACTGGATAATGAAGACTCAGATACAAAGAAGTCCTATGTCAATGGAGGCTTCGCAGTGGACAAGTCCGACACTATCTCCTTCACCCAGACCTCACAGTTCTAGAGCCCTTAGCCTCAGATGACTGGAGTGATGAAGGACATCTCCATGAGAGTCATCTCTTAGCGAATTCAAACATGAAGAAAAACGCTAATGGTCAATTGTACATGTAGTTTGATAAACAGACCTCCAGATTATTTTCTATATTTGGCTTCATAGCCTTTGTTCTCTGGGTTTTGGGATTTGGGGTTGGGGTAAGATAAAAGGAAAATGATTAAAAGAAAGTTGTATTATCTGGGTTTGAAAATTTCTATAAAACAAAGTTTGGAAGTATATGAGGTAATAACTTTTTAGAATTAGGTAACAGATGTGGAAGAGAGATTGCTTTCTCATGCATAATCAGTGATTTGGGGTTTTTAAAAATTTCTGTCATTGGTTACAAATTTTTACTCAGACTTTCTATTGGCATGGATTTCCTTTGACTTCTCACTTTTTATAGATTCTAATGCATCTGAAAAACCCCACCTGGTCAATGTGCCAAATTGTCCATTTTGAACTCATCTCCAGCCAGTTTCAAAGACGCTGTTTTGGAAGACAAAACAAAACAGACCAGCACAGTTCTGCAATAACAGTTTTAACTTTAACATGGGCATAGCATTTAGGGAGAAGGGTTCTTTATTCAATGTACTGTATTGGGACGCTGGTAACTGTTAACCCAGTGTTCAGTATAGAACTATATATATATATATGTATATATTTATTATTTTCATATAATTTACAAGACAGAGATCAGGATTAAACTGTCAATGTGAAATAAGGAACTCTCCTTGTACTTGAATAACCACAATTCCAACCCAGGTCTGCTTCACGGCTTATCAGAACTCCTTTCTCAGGAGCACTAGAATGAGAAATCGTGTTGTTTGATCACTTCACATCTGTGTGTCAGCCCTAAAGCAGAGATGTACTATGGTGATACTCCAGGGTGGCATAGCCATTCATTTACAATTCACAGACCTTTTGCGTTTTCTGGAGGAAATCCACACCAGCCCTCTACAAGATGATGTGCAAAGGTGTTGTTCCCAGAAGGCTAGATTTGCTTGGATCTGACTGGAAAGCTTCATCCTTCCAAGTTCACTCACACCCACTTAAAGAGGCCAGTATTTTGCTGCCCTTGGATTTTTTTTTTTTATCCATCAGGGACCAGACAACAATGGCAAGCTACCAGCTAAGTTGTATTTTAATGTAGATTCCAGAGGTTGAACAAGACACATTGCCTAAAACAGCCATCCCTACCCTGGATTCTTGCAAAATCAATCCCACAACATGAATGGTTCAGGGGAAATTGTTCCATCCTCTGACACTTGTCTCCTCCTCCAACACTTGTCTCCTACTCCAGAGAGGACTATTCTAACTAGTAATCTTGGCCCTGCTCATTAAAATTCTCTACTTGTCATTCTCCTGCTAATGAAGGAAGATAGCTTATTAAAGTCTGTACTTCAGATCCCATCTTGTAAATAATGCTTAACATGAACTTGTACTTACATGGAGATAGATCCAAAATAGTCATGTTTTGCAATATTGTGTAGCCAACCTAAACCTGTACTTTTCTATTTTAGAAACCAGAGATTGTGCCAAAGATAGCAGAAAAGTAAATAGTATCGACCACCTGTACCTGAAATCTACCAGAAAATAATACTGAAATTGTCATGTAAACATCAAAGTGAAATTCAGTGTGAATTTTAAAATGCAAATATTGGTACTGTTAATAGGAATTAAATTGAAATATACATGGAGTTGAATCAGTAATGTATTTTTGGACTGAATGGTTCTATCCTCTTATCAGGTGGCTCCAATTAGTGGCACCAGAGTTGGCAGAGCTCTTCATGAACTATGGGTCATCTTTGTTTTGGAGTTTGTAACCAGCCTCTTAACACACTGTGCTGTAAACTCATAGAAGAAACAGTATTCCATTTCAGTCTCAATAAACATTTCCTTCATTCTTTCTTCCTGGCCTTTTCCTCCTACCTTGTATCTGTTCGTTTATGTTACCCGGGTGGATGTGGGAAGGTGGAGATGTGGCCAGCTGAGTCAGATTGTACACAGTATATTGTTTTCAAAACCTTTAAACAACCCCAAAATGAAAAAGCCTGGCCTGAGAAAATATAACCTTCATGTGAACCAGTGAGTGTTACATAGTTGAAATACAGTGCCATTATGAACAGCTGTGCTCACATTTTGTGACAGAGATGTAAATAGACCTTTGTTGGAAATTAATAGGAGACAGGCTTATCTCAAGAGGATAGTGACTTGGTTTCAAAGAAGAACCAGTCCTGCCATCTGAAATATGACTAATACAACCCAGCTAAAGGCTGGGCTGAGAGTGCTCTTTGAAGGGATGGCACTGTCCTGTGTGGAACACTTGAGTCATGACTATGTTCTGTAGGACATGATGGACTCATGATAGACATCAAAAGTACAGACAGAGCCTTGGGCCCCACTGAAAGAAGTCAGTGTATGAATGCTTATCACTATCTGGCCAAAGGAAATCAGGAATGTTTCTTTTGATTGCATCATGCGGGGAATACCCAACCACACAAGTCCTCAGAGAGATTTGTTTGGAAGAATTGGTGCACCTGAGCAGAGGACCTCCATATGATTTTGATCTTGCCCAAAGTATACTCGGGGACAGAGGATGTTTTTATTAGCCCTGGAAAATGGCTATTTTTTTTTCAACAAATATTTGGAAGCCCTCTGGGTACAAGGGCTTTTTATTTAAAAAACACCTCTAGGGCTGGGGTTGTAGCTCAGTGGTAGAGAGCTTGCCTAGCATGTGTGAGGGTTCAATCCTCAGCACCACATAAAATAAATAAAAGGTATTGTGTTCATCTACAGAAAACAAAACAAACAAAAAACACTTCTAAGAATAGCTACGGGGAATGTATTTGGTTTATAATAGAACAGTGGGCCAGCAGTGGTGTTGGCTTTACAGATGTTTAAGAATTTTCCCTGCCACAAGAGGAGACAAGAAATGGTCCTGAGGAGGCTTGGAAGAGTGCTAGAAGATGCCATGCAACAGGACTGATTTTCTGAATTTAACTGCCCAACAGTAAACTGTGGAACACAAAGGGTGGGCATGATGCAATTGTGATGACATGTCACCTTTGGGACCCTTGCTAATAATCTAAGACTTGATTTCTTCTTCTATGTAATAAGAATGACAATCCTTGCCTCAGGAGATTGCTTTAAGTATTAATGAGAAAATGTATGGGACATGTCTAGCAGAGACCCTGTTAGTATCTTACCTCGTATCCCAGCCCCTGGAGAAAAAAAATAGCCTACACCCTTTCCCTCCTCCCCCATTTACATGGGTGATTATCCATAGAGATGTGCTGTTGTTGGATGTGTCCCCCAAACGTCCATTTGCTGAAGGTTTGTTCACCAGCCTAAGGCACTTTAGGAGGTGGAGCCTTATGGAAAGAAGTTAGGTCATTGAGAACATGCCCTTGAAGGGGATATTGGGACCCTGGCCCCTTCTTGTCTCTCTTTTTGCTTCCTAGCCACCATGAGGTGAGTAGGCTCCTCTGCCATGTGTTCCTGCCATTATATACCACATCATCTATCACACTCCCATTAGCAATGGGGCCAATGGAGCATGGTCTGAAATCTCCAAAGCCTTGAGCCAAAATAAACCCTTTCTTAATCTCAGGGATTTCATCACAGTAACAGAAAGCTAACATAAGTTGCAACTACAATTGCTACTGCGGTGTTTCAGTGTCACTGCTGCAATTAGGGAATGTGGCCCTAATTACAAGATAAATATCCATACCATATTGTTATTCTGGTTGGAAAAAGTGGGGAAGGAAAACCATTGCTCTTCCAGAGACATTCCACTGATTTCTAGAAGGCCTCACCTGCCTGGAGCTGGGAAGCTCCAATCCCACAGAACACCATCGGGATATTACCTGGAGAGAAGATTGACCTGCACAAGTACTGTGTATCAAAAGAGAGGCAAAGGACCCTGGAACTAAAATACAAAATCAAATCCCTGAGCAGTAGTGTTTGAATGCCAACACTATTTTCTCTTCAAAAAACTGCTTATTCATGGCAAACTAGAGGCTCTGGTAGCTGCCATTCCTCCATGACTCAGGAAAGTCATTAGCTTTATGACATGGCATTCTCTTCTTTCACTTCTGGGTGTCTGGAGACTGCAAAGCAGAGTTGTCATCTAGGCCCTTCAGATTCAAGGGTCTGGCTGCCAGAGGAAGTCAGGAGGATTTGGAGATCTGACTCTAGCCAGGTTTTACTTTATTTTGTTAGGACTCTGTAGAAAGGTACATTTCAAGATCAAGGTAAGATGGGTTGAAATGAATTGAATGAACCTGGGAGCACAGTGGCTACAGAAAAGGCACCCCTTGCCCCCACAAAATGCTGAAGGCATGAATATTTGAAAGATGACTTTGATCCTCCATCCAGCACGCAGACATAATGTTCATTTAAAGAGCCCTTGTGTTGTATTTCTAAAGTTATCACTTAGCTTGGCAAGAATAATAAAAGGCCAGCAGAAAGGTTTTGTCTGAACCAACTGGAGTGAGGAAACAGGGTCCTAAAAACCTGAATCTGAGGATAACAAAATTTCCAGGTCTTTAGAAAAGAGAGTGTGTGTGACTATGTCAGAGAAGTGCTACTGTGTAAACTTATATTATTGCTGGGAGCCATCAGCCAAGTAGGTATGACAAATTCCTTGCCAGCTTACTCCCATGCTGTCTAGTGGAAGGACTTCTGAAAGGTGACCTTGCTCAAGGACCAGGGCAGGATCCGTGTCTAGGGTGTTCCCCCTTTAGAATAGGGCAGTTTAGCATAATAGGAGATTAGGGTGTTCCCCCTTTAGAATAGGGCAGTTTAGCATAATAGGAGATTAGGGTGTTCCCCCTTTAGAATAGGGCGTATCCTGCTGCTGAGTTCCTCTTGAGTGCTTAGGGTCAGACAGTATATTTGGGAGACAGAAGCCCATGCGGTGTGGATTTGGGCAGAGAGTGGATTTGGGAGAAGTGGATTTGGGCAGAGAACGTGGATTCCCCCAGAACGTGTTTGTAGACGGCCGGTGTGAGTTCGGGAATAAAGAATTGCTGTTTGAATCTACAAGCTGTGTGGTGACTGGTGATTTGTACCCAGCCAGAGACTGCGGCATATTATGAATAAAAGAAGTACCAGTTAGCCACAAAGGAGCACTGGCTGACCCTTCCTCAACACTTCTGTCTTCCCAGCATGCCAAACTGGCTTTACCTCCCAGGGCTTCCCAGCTAGTCCTCCATTTCCATTTAGCCAGAAACATTACAATAGACAAGAATTTGTCAGCTTCACATTAAACACACACACACAAACCCAAGCAAGACTCTGACAGGAGGGGTTAGTTAAGTCAGCAAAACATGCCACCTTCAATCAATGAAAAAATTAGAGATGCAAACAAAGCAGACTTATGCTGCAAGGATCTGTAGTCTGCTCTTCTGCCCCTAGGACAAGTTCGCTCATAGATTATCCCAGCCAGACAACTACCTACTCTATTCTGGTGTATCATTATCTTACAGAGAAATGACATTAAGGCAAGTAAGGGTCCCATTTTTTAAAATTAAATTTTATTTTTTTTATTAGTTGCTCAAGACAATACAATGATCTTGACATATCATACATTTGACTCAAATAGGGTATGAATTCTCATTTTTCCATGTGTACAGATTGCAGTATCACATTGGTTATACATCCATGTGTATACATAAACAATCCTAGTGTCAGTTGTATTCTGCTGCCCTCCCTACCCCCCCTCCCCTCCCCTCCCCTCCCCTCCCATCACTATTCTCTACCCATTCTACTGTGAGGGTCCCATTTCTTTAAGAAGTTGACCTAATACTTAATAGCTGTAGGTATCAAGTGAGATTTCTCCCTGCCCAAACGAAGGGGGGATGGAATGTCGTGATACTAGAAGAAAAAATGACAGGACAGAGGATTTTTATTCACTTGACAAATATTGGCATTGTAGTTATGATGTGGCAAGCACTGTTCCTAACACCTAAACAATAACTCATGTAATCTCATAACAGCATCATGAAGTGGAAGTATTATTATCTCCTTTCTATAGGTGAGGAAACCTGCATGAAAGGTTAATTTAAGCAACTTGGCTAAGATCACACAACAAATAAGATGGCACAGCAGTCCTGCTCCAGTGCCAATGTTCTTTACTGAGCACTATAAAGCACAGAGAGCCAGGAGTGCTGGAATATTAATTCTAACTCAAATCTGAGTGGTCCAAAAATTTCAAGACAAAAAAGAAGCATTGTAAAGATCTACTTTACAACATAGTATCTATAGTTAACTATATGGTACTGTATACTTACAAATTTTGGTAGCTCTGATAGTAAGTGTTCTCATAAAAAAAAATATATACACAAAGAAGAAAAGAAAGGGAAGGAGGGAGAAAGAAAACTTGGAGGTGAAAGATTTATGATATTCACTATGGAAATGGTTTTATAGGCATAAAACTCTCTCCAAACTCATCAATTTTTACACATCAAATAGGTGCAGCTTTTTGCATTTCAAACATATCTCGATAAATATAAAATAAATTTTAAAAAAGAATCATTGCAAACACCAAGTGCTAACTATGTGCTGGTACTGAACAAGATCTTGTCTATACATACTTTTATTTGTTCTTCTCAATATTTCTATTGAGCAAGTAATATTACCCTTTGTTTTCCAGATGAGGAAACTGTGGTTTAGCAAGATAGGTACCTTGTCCAAGTTCAAAGAGCTGGGACTCCAACATGATTCCAAAGTCTTTGTAGAGCAATCAAGATTTGGGGTTTCAAAAATGCCTACAAAGCCAAAGGCTGTGCATGATAGTATTCAACTGTCACCTCATTAAAAGCTGTTCATCTTTTCTAATGATGGCCTTTCATTGGCTATGATCAAATTTACTCCCTCAAATTTGTTGTCACATTCTAACAGAGATGAAAATATCCCTATTATCCCCTGTCACCTTGTGACCTTACCTCACCTCCTCCATGGCTGATACCATTTCATCACATCACTCTCCCCTCATATCACCTTTAAATCCTTCATTCAAAACCCAATTCTTCGGGCTGGGTTTGTGGCTCAGAGGCAGAGCACTTGCCTACCATGCATGATGCACCAGGTTCGATCCTCAGCACTGCATAAAAATAAAGATATTGTGTCCAACTATAACTAAAAACTAAACATTAAAAAAAAATCAGTTCTTCCAAGAAGACCTACCTTTTCCAAAACTAAAGATGGGAAGGTATCAGAATAAAAACTGAAACTATATATCTCTTTCCTTTTCTTGACAAATGTTTGGGGTTGCTTTCTGGTCTTCATGCTCACCCTCCATTTCCTTCCCATTCATTAACACCCTCACCCACAAGAGTCTGGTTTCCACCCCTACAGCTCTCCTGAAATCCCAAGGTAACCAATGCCCTGCTTGTGAAATCCAAAGGGCATTTTCCCAGTCATCAGTGTTTACTCTTCTGCAACACTTGTCACTGTTGATTAGCTCACATACCACTATGTTCTCTCCCCTTGACTTTGGGGACACCACCAGGGGCATCCCTGCCTGCCTCTTTCCCGCCCTGTCCCATCACCTTTGTAACCTCCTCCTGCTGTTGCTTCCTGCTGTGATTCTCATCTCTGCCTCTGCCAAACACACAGGGGCCCCTCAAATATTTGAGAAATGAGCGAGCTTCCTTTCAATGTTCTCTATACTCTCTCCACCAGAAAGTCACTCATTAATTTGGCTTCAAATACTATACTCCAACTACTTTATGTAGATGATTACCAAAAATATGAATCCACAAAATGTAACTAAAACCCTTGATTTCTCTTGCCTTAACTTCTTGGTCAAACTTTAGATCCCATTTCTAACTTCTATTGGGCATTTTCCATTTTCCATTTTCTACTATCTTTTTTAAACTGAACTTACTCAATATTAACCACATAAATTTCTACTTATGTCTCTCCTAAATTGAGTATTGTGTTTTTAAAGTCAACATTATTTCCCCTGCAAGTGTCTTCCTGTTTTTGACTCCACTAGGTTTGATGCTATAAAGCAGGTCTATAGAAATTAGTGCATTTATTTGAATCCCTCTGCTCTGGGCTTTAGGGGGAAGCTGGAGTGAACAATGTTGCCTCTTTGTGAAGAGCTGGCCCAAAATTTAGCCTCCCTTCAGAGTGAATAACTGGATGTGGTATGTTCCTTCATTTTCTCTTCCCATGCAGTCCTTCAACAATCAACTTGTACTTTGATGATCTTCTACATTCTACTACAATAGAACCTTCATAATAAGAAAGATTCAAAGAAAAGAAAATGATTCAGAGGAAATTAAAAAAAAAAAAAAAAAAAAGCTAAACTAAATCCAAGACAAGGCCTCCATTGTCCTTAGGACATCTATTATGCCTCTCAGCAATCCCACTCCCTAGTATTCTAAGTGTTCCCTATCCCTCCTTGCCAAAAAGAGACCATGAAAAAAATCCTCCCCAAAAAGATTTTATTTGACTTCCTATTTTTTTTTCCTTAGTTCTTGAGTTCATCTTGCCTCAGGTCATGGAGAATATAAATCTCACAAAACTAAGGACTCTGTATCCTTGGATCTGCAGGGCAATTATTCTCTTAATCAATACTTCACTCTCAATAAATGAATAGTTTACCTTGGCTTCACAGTTCAGCCAAGGCCACCTGACTTAACTGCTTCTTCCTGAAAGGAATCAGATCTTACCCCTAACACACACACACACACCCATAGGCTTCAAAACATTTCATAAAGTAAGTTGTCTCATTATTTCTTTCCACCCCAGATATTGAATCAATCCTTTTATCTTCTTTGGCCTCCTACCCAACTCAGGATAGTTTCTGGACTTCTTCAAAGGCTTTCTCAGAGTCTCCCTGCCCCTAGTCTCTAACCTACTTTCAGACTATCCTAAATAAGATCGTCAGATGGACACTTGACTTTCTTGTCCCCAAGCCCTAATGTCTATAGTACAAAGTTTAAAATATGAGTCCTAATATTTAATAAACTTCAGAATATATTCCTATTGCACACTTCCTTCTCCACATACATCCTCATTCTCCCCTCTCCAATTGCCTCACTTTTTCCAAGCAGCTTCTCCATATGTTCTTCCTTTTCTTCAAAGTCAAAAGAGCCTCTTAGCCCTCAGCCTAAGACTCCAGTGTTTCTTATCTCCTGAAATCTAGAGAAATAACAACATCTTGGTAACTAATCAGATATTACCTGATATTATAACCTTATATTATTATTACTTTATTATAATCAATATGAGACTTGATTATAAAGGACTGAAATTGATTTCCACAAACATCACCTAATCAATATCATTATTTCATACTATTAAACAGGAGTCAGAACTGATGGTTGTGGGCAAGACATGGCTTCACACCAGCTTTATGTGGCAACAGAGCCTTGTTGCTTTACATTTGAATCTGAGGAATTCAAACAACCTGTGGGAGTGGGGGAGTAGGTGTCACTGTGCCCATTTCACTCCAGTTTCCACCACTCACCTTTATTTCAAATCCCAGAGCATCAAAGAGTCACAAGTACTGCCTGATCCTGAAGACACTCAAGTTTGCAATATTTTTTGAGAGTCACACTTGAATTATCTCATTGCCCTAGTAAGTCTGGAGACTTCCAGAGGTACCTGCTGTGTTGTACACCTCTAGCCTGACCTCTGCTACCCCACAGGTTCCAGTACTACACTAAGCACATAGTAGGAACTTGGTGAATACAAGTTCAGTGGACCCATGCAAGTCTGTGGAATAGATTTGGTTGTCAGGGTTGGGAGATTGAATGACTCAATGGACAAAGAATGTCATCATGCGCCTGAGATGAACTTCCCTTACGCAATGCCAGATGAGCTTTCATGACCAGGAGTTCCCACCATGAATCCAGCACTTCCAGCAATAACACCTACTGCTTACGATCTGTTCCTGGAAGTCATCCCATTAAAACAGGTGTGGTATTTATCTCAGTTCAAAATACCAACTTAAGTGTCAATTCCTGGAGGAAAAGGAACAGGGAGGTTTATTTTGAAGTGAGGGGGAAGGAGAACTTCCTAAAAATGCTATTTACAAACATAATCTTCCAATGACAGGAAATAGAAACAGAAAGCACCTCTTGTTGACCTAAGCAAGAAGTGGTTAACCTCATTCTAACAACTGTCAAAAGACCTTAGTTGCCCTGTCACTTTGACTGAAACGCTGAGTTTATGTTCTTCAAACCTCAGCTAGAATTTCCAGGATGCACCAGCCTCAGGGACAATAATGCCCATGTGACAACCAGAAAGTGGTAGAGGTTTGGAAACAAGACAGACCAGGGTTTGAAAATTGACTCTGACACTTGCTTTTAGTGAGCTTTCGTGTCCTTAGTGAGAAAATCTAGGAAATAGTGCTTTCTCCTCAAATAATTAATTGAGATGAGAATAAGAATAGCAAATACTTACTGAGTGCTAATTTTGTGCTAGGCACTGATTTAATGAGCTTTCAAAATGTGTCATCCACTTACAACAACATTATAAGGCAGATACTATTATTACCTCTGTTTTACACATCCGTATACCGAGACACAACGAGTTAAATTATTTGCCCAAGGCCCTCGGCCTATAAATGGCAGGATTTAAATCCAGGTGCTATTGCTTCTCAGTCCTCAGTCTTCACACCTATAAGTGCCTAAAACAGAAAGATATGGAACACTTCCAAATTTACTCTATAATGCCAGTATCACCCTGATAACAGAACCAGAGAAGGACACATTAAGAAAACTACAAACCAATATCCTTGATGAGTACAGATGCAAAAATCCTCAATAAAATTTTAGTAAATTGTTATTGTATGTCCTGCTTAGCCTCAATGTGTGTAGAGGGTAATTTTTCCTATGTTCTTCCATAGAGGGGGCCAGGTCAAGGGCAACTTTGGGGTGTTTGAGAGAGGCACAGTCTTAGAAACCTTATTATCATCTACTTTTGGGGGACCTGGAATGCCAATAAAGAAATAGGATAAAAGTTCTCTCTCCCTTCCTCCCCCAATACTCCTGCACTCCTTCTCTCATTCCTTTGTTCAGCATCTCAGTTTTCCAGGTGCTCTACCACGTACTTTACATGAGTTACACAGAGTAAATGAGCCTCAACTGTTATGGGTAAGTGAAGAGAGGTCATATTATACTATGGGCTTCAGAGCACTTTAAAAACAGAGATATGAAAACAAAGGGAAAAGAACATATAGAGATAGATAGATAGATAGATAGATAGATAGATAGATAGAAGACCCAAGGGGGTATTTTTGGATCTGGGAATGCCTCACTCTGCTGAAGAGGCTTTGTCAACCCAGCCATCCTAAAAAGGACCCATCTGTGCCAAGGAAGAGTTTCTGTCCTAACCATGTTCCTGTTTTGGCCAGATTCCCTAGTTCTGAAGGTGAAAGTAAGCATAGGCTCTTTCCCCTATAACGTAATTTTATTGCCATAATGAAACACCCAGACCCAGTGTGGAGGATGGAAGGGTCCCAGACCAATAGAACAGAGGATTGCAGCTCTTGTCACTCTTGTCAGGATTCCCAGGGCAAGGCAAGTGATGACAGGGAATTTCCCCCAAGATCAGTGTTGTGATTTGCATCTGAAATGAATGCTAAAGACTCAGGTTGTTAAAGGTTTGATCTCTGATGCAATAATATTCAAAGCTGGGGCTTTGGCAAGTGACTCAATCATGATGTCACTAACCTCATCAATGGATTAATCCATTGATGAGTTCTAGCTGAATGGGCTACTAAGAGGTGAGGCCTAGGCAGAATAAGTAGGTCACTAGGGGCCTGACTTTGAAGGGTACATCTTGTCCCAAACCCCTCACATGTTCTTTCTCCCTACTTTCCTGACTCCATGAGGTAAGCAGATCTGCTCCACAACACCCTCTCCGCCATAATGATCTGCCTCAACACAAGCCCATAGAATGGAGCCAACTGACCATGGACTAAAATCTCTGAAACCTCGAGCCAAAATAAAGCTTTCCTCTTTTAAGTCGTTTGTCTCCCATATTTTGCCACTGCAACAGAAAGCTAACACAATCTGAAAGTTCCCAAGTAGTTCTTGATTGGAACCCCTAATTAGGGAAGGGCCAGTAGTCCACTTGGAAATACTAGATTTGTTCATCAGAGCATGGACTAGAGGGAATGTCCTACTCCTCAGAATGTCCATCAGAAAGATGAGAGGACCCTTTAAATGGAACTCATTGAGTGGTGTCATGGGTATGAGAATAACATGGCATTCAGGGGGAGGTTGAACTCAAATACATAACACATCAAGCTTCTCACATTTTTCACTTAAAACCTCTTTTATGTCCTACATATCATTCACACTCTCATTTTTAAAAATCTCTTTTATAATACAGGCCCTATAAGCTTCAGCTAGCCTAGTAGCCATAAAGGTCTCATTGTACAAGCAGCATGTACAATGATTTTCACCAAAATCTCATGAAATATATTTGTAAATTATGGTCCAGGATTTGACAGATCTTCATCTGTGAAAGTCAAGAAATAAATTATAAACTGAAGCAATATAAGTGGAGATTCTTTTTTTATTGTGTTGAATTACACAGATCTTCACACAGCAATCCAAACCCCAATACATGACAAAATTATTCATGCTGTTACATAATCCAAAAGCAAAATATCTGAACCACAACCCTAGCCCTAAGATGACTCCTCAAAACAACGATTCTTTGAGAAATAAAAAGTTAAAAAATAATAATATAAAAATAGAATTAACAGATCAGAAAGTGAGAAAAAAGGTATATTTAGTAAAAAATGACTTAGTAAAAGCAAGCATTCAAGATCTTATTAAATTAAGAAGTTATGCACAAACCATTTTTGAAAAATGAACACTGAGTTTCATGTATTTTAAAATAACTAAAATGAGATATGAATTCATTAGGACTTATTTCCCTAACTACTTATGTAAATGGACCTTTTCTGAGAACTGTACCATAATCTTTTTTTTGGGGGGGGGGGTACAGGGGATTGAACTCAGGGGCACTTGACCAATGAGCCACATCCCCACCTCTATTTTGTATTTTATTTAGAGACAGGGTTCTCACTGAGTTGCTTAACACCTCACTTATGCTGAGGCTGGCTTTGAACTCACGACCCTCCTGCCTCAGACTCCCAAGCCACTGGGATTACAGGTGTGTGCCTCTGAGCCCAGCATACCATAATATTAATGTAACAGTATTTTTTGAAATTTTGATGACTTCTTAAAGGTAATATCAAAATAACAAATTGATAAATGGTAGTTCCAAAAACATCAAAAACATTTATAAGTGCATGTAATTTAAGCCTGCTTTGTCTGCTTCTAAAGGTGGAATGCTTATTAGAATATATGCTTTTAATTGACTAGAATTCTTTTTTAATTTATTTTTTCAATATTTTATTTTTTAGTTGTAGTTGGACACAATCTTTGTTTTATGTATATCCTTTGTGTATTACAGCATATTTTACCTTTAAAACAAATTTTGCACAATATGTTCAACTAAGAAGTTGAACAGTGGTTTAAAAAAAAAAAAAAAAAGGTAAGCATATACCTAAGACTTAGTTTCATGCCATTATCATCTAACTACTGGGGGGAAAAAAAAACCCTGAATTACAATAACCCATCTCAGCAAAATTTTCCAATTCAAATTAGAAGGGCTTAAGTTTACAAATCTCATTTAAAAGGGTAATATTAATGCAATTCACATCAGAATATCCAGTTAATACAATTAACAGCAAACCACAATCTTGTTATATATTAGAACTTTCTACTGGTCTTTCAATTACTTCAGCCTTCTGATTGCAGACCTGACCTTGACGGCAGATGTGGTTTTGTAGGTCCAGGCACCACCAACCACTGTTTTCATGCAGAAACCACAGTGCCCAATCCCCACAGCCCGTCTCTTCATCTTGGTTTTGCTACAGAATGAACAAGTGTACTTGGTGTACTGGCTGATTTCAATTTTCCTCACCATTTTCCGGAGGGAGGCACCATAATGGGTCCCATATTTACCCACGATTCTGACTTTCTTGGTGCATTTAGCCATGTCGCATGACTAAGGCCTGAGCCCGGAGAGGACAATATCTTTATTTTATTTATTTATTTTTATGTGATACTGAAGAGTGAACCCAGAATCTTGCATGTGCTAGGCAAGTACTCTACCACTAAGCCACACCCCAGCTCCAACTGACTAGAATTCTGAGATGAGTTAAATGAGTTTTGTTTTTGTTTTGGGAGTTTCTTTTTCTACTTAATTTTGTTTTCCTAACAAACCAATTTTTGTGGTCATAATGAGAAAAGAAAACCTAGCTCTCTCTGTATCTTGTAAAAACTAAAAGAATTTTAGTATATTGTCTTTGTTCATTTGAGATACTATAACAAAATACCAAATACCAGGCAGCTTCTAAACAACAAATTTACTTCTCACAGTTCTGGAGGCCAGTAAGTTCAAGGCCAAGGCACAAACAGATTTGGAAACTGGTTAAGGGCCCTCTTCTTGGTTTGTGGATGATACCACCTCACTGCATCCTCACTTGTGGTGGAAAGGAGAAATAAGCTCCCTTGGGCCTAATTTTCTAGGATACTGATCCCATTCATGAGGGCTCTACCCTCATGACCTAATCACCTCCCCAAAAGCCCCACTTCCTAATACTTTCACCTTCCAGGGTAAGATTTCAACATTTGAGGACATACAAACATTCAGATCATACCAAGTATGACAGAAGAAGATGCCTAAGTCATAATATGAATAAAAAATGAAGATTTCCATTTTTCAGACCCCCTTTTTCTGGGTCTGTGCCCATGAAAACAAACGTGCTTCTAATAACCTTTCCTCCCATCTACTTCCTCTTCCTGCTCCCCCCAACTATGTAAGCATTTCATAAAGGCACCCTACTAATTAATTTAAAGTCTGTTTTTTGGCAGACCTTTCTGTGGAACCTATTTACTTAATGTAGTTCTTTTGGAGAAATGCTTGAGAAAGATTTTGATCTTCATCTAAATTTATTAAGAATTACTAAGGGTAAAAAAAGGAAGGGATGGGAACAGAACAGTTTAAACCACAATCCAAAGAAACTGCCTCCTCTTACAAATTTATCATAGAAATTCAACCATTAAAACAAAATGTGAATTTTTCCAGAAATAATTCTCTTTTCCTACATTTTAAGAGTACTTCATATAAATCAAGCCTAATATTAAAAACAACAATAACAACAAAATCAGATTTGCCAAAAGGAGAAAATCCGGTTGACAATTGTTTCCTGCAGGATTTATCAGGTTATTCCCCCAATTAGCAACTTCTGTTGCATATAAAATTTAAGAGGAAGGAAGGGAGAAAGGAAGGGAAAGAAAGAAGGAAGAGGGAAGATAAGATTTTCAAGAACACATTCACTGACAAAAATAAAGAATAGCTGAGAAAGCATCTTGACCTTTTTGTCAGAATTCTAACACGTGCTTTGCAAATGGAAAAGCACCTGCCACAACAAAACACAATGTTCCAGGTGACAAGAAAATGTGAGCCCCAAACAGCAAACATTTTAATCAATAATTCTTACCTGGGCAAAAAAGAATGAATACAGGGTTTGATATAAAGGGGATTAGACACCAGTAAATCAATAGAGACAACAAAGATCATTGTTCATTTCTCCAAGGATGTGTAGTTGTCTTGAGCAAGCTCTTCGTGATCCTCCTCCAGCCTTCATCGTTTTCCCCTGTGAAATATGAGACATCACATACTCCATCACTACAATCAACACAATCAAGGTGAAAAAGAATATTTCATACTATCCTTCTTGGCATTTAGCTTTTCTCAGACTATGCCAATGAAAACAAATGAGGTCATTTGCTTTCTGAGTCTCTTTTCCCAAGATTCCCAGTGCAGAATAACACCTGTGTGACCTTGGACAAGTTATTTGACCTCTTTGTAAAATATCAGTTTGACAATACTTGAAGTATCTACCTCCTAGTATTATTGTGGGCATTGTTACTAGTCGTGTGTGTGTAGCAAATGCTTGGAACAAACAAAATAATTGTTGAATTGTCCAACATATTCCAATCAACTGTATTCTACAGAGCAATCATTATTGAGCACAGAGGAGGTTAAGTATGGAACTTGGGGGTGTTCCAAACTCCCCATCCTCAAGAAACTCACAATCTATTGCAGAGATTCTCAATCCTAAATGTGCATCAGAATCTCCGAGAGACCTTAAAAAAATACCAGTGTTAGGCACCACCTATACAGACTCAAATTAAATTGTTCTGGAGTGAGTGAGGCCCAGGCACTAAAATTTTTCAAAGCACTCCCAGTGATTCTAATGCTCATTCTTCAACTGCTAACCCATAAGTTTGCTGCTGATTTGGGTGGGTAGCCACTGCCTGTGTGGTCTGTTAGTCTCTGACAGGACAGAAAGCTCCTAGGATGAAGAAAGGTACACCATTATCCATTGCTTCAATCCTCACAAATCACCAAATCCCTCAGAAACTGGTGACCAAGTCAGAGAGAGAGCCCTGAACAGTGGCATGGCTCAGCAGTGAAGGCGGAATTGCTTTCAGCTTGATTTCACAGAGGTGTTTGGGCCCTTATGAAAGAAAGTCAAATGGCCCCTACCCAGTGGAGACAGGTGAGATTAGATGCCATACCAGCTACTGTCTTAGGAACTAGAGGCAATGAGCTATGACAGGATCAGAAACCAGTACTTCAATTTATTTGCGTCCTTTATCTTTTCTTGATGTATTTCCTTTTTGTTATTCTTCAATTTTCGAAAAAGTTCAGGGATACAATTTTTCCTAGTGTCTGAGGAAATCCAGGCTCAAGTTCCTCACTGACCGGCTGGAGGCAATACAAGAAACTTCAATCTCTCTCTCCCTGAGGGCAAGCCACAGGGTGGAATTTGGAATCACAGGTGGGCAAATGCTCACAGGGATAGAGAGTCCAGTGGGCCAGATCTAGTGCAATTTGCTAAGTCTCCGCTTCCTGCACAGAAGGCAGAGGGCCTGACTGCATAGGAATCAGGAGTGTTACAGAGATGGCCTTGTAAACCCATCTCCAAAAATGGATTCTCAGAAAGTGTACCAGACATGGGCAGTTAGTTCACACATTGGTAAGGGATATGGAATAGAGGCAATCATGCCCTCCCTGTCCAAGAGAACTATGGATAACCTGAGGAGTTCAGAGTTTTTATTGTTGTTGTTGTTATTTTTGTAGTAAAATTCACAATTTTAAAGTATACAAGGGATAATCTGTTTTATGTCAAAAGTACCAAGTCCCAAAACATCCAGAATAAGGAGGAAACAGATGTATTCCAGTGTCTTCTACCCATTTCTTCCCTCTATCCTCTCTCTACCTGGCAAGATAGTTGTATTTAAGAATCCCTCATTTTTTTATGGTTAAGAATCCACTTTTAGGTTTCCCTGAGATCTTGAAACCCAGGAGAGGAAAAGCTGACTGACAATGAAAGAGCTGATATGGAGAAGGGACAGGACAGACATTTATGCTGCAGTCAGGAGAGTCCTCGAGGAAGGTATCGACCAGAACACGTGGTGGAAATGCAGCACAGTGTGCCATATGCATCCTCTCTGGGATCTCGCTTCCCAACCCACAGGAGTGACGATAGCTGTGCTATTGTGTCTACCTGACTTTACTTGTTTGGATATTCCCTAGTTACACAGCCCTGTTTGCTTAAGACTAGCCAGAATCACCCAGGTTTTTCACAAGAACCTCCCTAATATGATGACGCTCCAGGATCCTGCCTCACTAGGAATCCATAGCTGAAAAAGTGGAATGGATAATTATGAATGTAATGCACTCCACTATTGTCAGGTAAGAAATAAATTTTAAAAATACAAAAAAAGGAGGGGGGAGTTAGTAAAAGGATAGAATGGGTAGTTTCCGGAAAACACTCATGAGCATATTCCAAACCCCAGGGGGGTGGTGACTCCTGATTTGTAGGAAATCCATTTTCCAAGACAGAATTTATAGCTTTTTTCTTTTACCTCTTCTGAGTCCCCTCATATCAATGTCCACACCAGCTGGTCAGGCTTTAGGTAACTTGATGTTACCCATGTTGAAATTCAAAGCAATTTGGCATTTCGTAATTATGTGGGCTATGTTTGTTCTGTGCCACAACCTAATAAAAGCCTAGATGACTGTTTTCATGACCATAGATTAAGTGGCCTAGAATCCTTTAATCTACAAAGCAGAACGTTCTAATGTAGACAATTACTGAGCTGTCCTCCACATTCCTCTGTGATAAAGATGAGGAGACCTGGCCAGCCCTGGGGCAAGGTGAATTGTGACCTAAAGCAAAAAATGATCCTTTAAAGCAGACTTTCAGGAGCCTGACTATAGTGAAAATCTAGCAGGTTATCCCATACTCCTTTATTGTTTAAAAAGACTCAATTATTTTGATGTGGCTGGAGTGAGAAATATATAATGTAACACAATAGGATCTTACTGGGAGACATCCAAGGGCAGTGTCTGAAAACGCTGCTTGGGTATCAAAGGGCTCTTGTTTATATACCTGCTGTCTTTCTTCCCAGAGTTCTCCTATCACACGCTCTAGCTTTGTAATGGTTAAGAGGATGGTCTCTGAAGCCAGACTTCCTAAGTTTATGTTGTCAGTTCCATCATTCACTAGATATGATACCTTGAGCAAGGTACCTAAATCTCTCAGTGCCTCAGTTTCCCTCTGTAAAACAGAACTAATAATAGTACCCATCTCATATGGTTGTTGTGAGAAGTAAGTATCAATTCATTTAATACATGTGAAGTGTTTGGACCCATTCTTGGGATTTAGGAAGCATCTGATAAGGAAAAGCTGAGACTTTGGTCAGCAGGATGGCAGAAAAGGAGTTCCCCAGCTTCACACTCATCCACAGAAATAAGCTTTCAACTATCCACAGGCAAGAATACCATTCTAAAAGTTATATTATTCTGGGCCTGGTTCAGAAAGGAAAATATAAGAGAATACCTGAGAAATGATGAACAGCCCATAATGTGGCCAATCACTTTACCACATATCTGAATTGAAATATGAGATAGAGTTACCTTATTTGACATTCACTTATAAGAAAGTTTACTAAGTAGCCACCACAGGGAGGGCCAGATGATGTGAGAATAATGGCAGATGAGGGTGGCAAGGCAGGTTCTTGTTTGGGACACACAGCCAGTATGTCCAATTGAAAAGTTAAATGGGATTCCCTGTGTTGCACAAAATGCTAAATTTAAAGTGGCAAGTGACAAGAGATACAGTTCTGGATATCATGAAGGTTTCATTCTAGTAGAAGAGACTGATTTGAAACAATAATAAAAAGCTGTGTTGCACTTAATGAAAGATAAGTGCAGGGTGTTATAAAGGAGGGAGTGTCATGGAAAGTGAGGAGAGCTGAAGGACAAACAGAAGTTACCCGGGCAGAGGCGGGAAGAATTCCAGATGGAGAAAGCAACAGTGCAAAGGCCCCTGGTTCAAGGAAAGGGACTGGTTCAAGGAGCTCAAAGAAGCCCAAGGGTCTTTAGATAAAGACAGCAGGCAGGATAGGAGGCAAGAGAGCTGGCAGATATATGTACCTTCATTCTTTACTGAGTTTTACTGGGTGAAGGAAGAACACCGCCCTTAGGTCTCCTCCACATTTTCTGTCCACAACATTTTTTAGTTACTTCATTGGTAGAAAACTTCAATTTTTTTCACAAAAGGATAATAAGTACTGAAGCTTCTTACTTACTTATGACAGCAGTTAAAAATATATCTCTTCATGCAGTGGGTATTTCGTTGGAGAGCAGCCTGGTCTTTCAAGGTTATCATTTATTTCAAAGGTAGAATCTTCCTATAAAACACATCCAGAAATTGTACTAATAGAGATCAATAATACCCAGATGTGTAGTTTTTGTGTGAGCATCCCATACATTCCAAATCTGTGGTGTTCACTGTATGTGTGGGTATGTAGCTTCCCTCCCTCCTTCTTTTCTTTCCTTCTTTCTCTTTCTTTCCTTCCTTTCCTCCCTCCTTCTTTTCTTTCTTCCTTCTTTCATTCTTTTTTCCATTCCTTTCTTTCTTTTTTTCTTCATTTTAAAGAGAGTCCTTTACTTGGAAAGGTTGCGAATTAAGGTAAAACCAATAACTTCACGAAGAGGAAGTAATCCACTACTCTCATCGTTACAGTAATCAATATCCACCTGTAAATATCATCCCATAAATTTAGTACATGGCAGTATTTAACAAGCCAAGGTGACCAATTCAACTATATATGGCATGGTTATATTCAGACACCGAGTGTACTACTAACCTTTCATTTGTATTCTTTTGCATTGTTAAAGGTGGCTTAGTTGTAGGTCTGTGGTACACATAAAGTCCTGGATATTTCTACCAATGGATCAGAATGCTCCTAACACCCACATGTAAGTCAAACAGCCAAAATCACCTTATTAAATTTTAGAAAAACTTTCTTCAATCTTACATGGACCACACACACACCCCATATTCTTCTCTGAACTGGGGTCCCAAGTGTAGAGGAAATATGCTACAGACAAGTTAGACCATCTTCTCTCAGTCCTTTAAAAGGACCCCTTCACGGGACCTCCACTCCATGAAAGGTGTGCACCAAAGTAGCTGCCACTCATTCCTCAGATCTAAGCTCCTCCTCCTCCTCTTCCTCCCTGGCTCTTAACTACTCACATGCCCCTGCTGCACACTCTCAGGTCACCTTGTACTCTCCATGGTAAATGTCACAGTTTTACATTTATTCCTGTAGTTACTTAATTAATGTGTGTTTCCCTCACTAGATTGCAAGTTCCAGTTCCCTTATTACTTTGTCAATAAAGATTTAGTTTCATCGGAACTCCTAACCTTGTTCACATGTTGCTGAGCTCTATGGGATGTAAGAAGACTGCATACCCTTTCATGGATCTTCTTCCATGTGGGCTGAGAACCAGGATGGAACCTGCTCAACAGAGTAAACAGAGTGAAGTATTATACAGCTACTAAAAATGACACTGTCTTGGCTGGGGATGTGGCTCAAGTGGTAGTGCGCTCGCCTGGCATGTGCGAGGCACTGGGTTCAATCCTGAACACTACATAAAAATAAAAATAAAGATATTGTGTCCACCTAAATCTTTAAAAAATAAACATACTTTTTAAAAAATGACACTGTCTTAAGAGTACATAACAAACACGGGTTGATACTAAAAATTTAATCATAAGAAAAACAGCAACATGCAAAATGGTATACATAGTGTAATTTCTTTTTAAAATTTTTTTTAGTTATACATGGACACAATTCCTTCCTTCCTTCCTTCCTTCCTTTCTCCCCACACCTCTCTTTCTGAGAGGATTGAAAATAATGCCTCACACCTGCTAGACAAGTGCTCCTTCAATGAGCTACAACCACAGTCTAACATGGTATAATTTCAATACCTTTATAAAACTTACACATAAGAAAACAACTAGGGAACAGGAACAACCAATATATTTTTTTAAAATGGTTGTATGTGAATGTGGGGCTAGGAGAAATTAATTCTTTTCTTCTTCAGACTTTGCTGTGTTTTTCAGATAGTTCTCTAAAGAACAAATCTTGCTTTTACATTTAAATTTTCAATCCCTCAATTTTTCATATAAAATTTAAGCCCTTATTTTCTATCACAAGGATTTCATTTTATATCTCATTGCATGTTACCTACAATCTATTCTACATTTGAGATTCTATTCTTTGAGAATGATGAGCCAGCAAACTGGCTCAGTGCTGTTTATTTATTAAATTAAGTAAAGACTACCTAAATTAAAGACTACCTACACCCCAAACTTAACCACAGACCTGATAGTATCCTTCAGTTCCTCAACATGAAGCATTTTTGCCCATCCACTGGCATTCGCCAAGACCTCTGCCTACAACACCACCACCTCCCAAACCCTATCCCTACTCTTATTAACTCTTTACTATACTTCTGGGCTCAATTCTTTTGCTGACTTCCCAAAGAGTCTCACCTGAGCCGTCTTTTGTAGAGGAGGTCAGCTGACCTATTATATGCACTTAGAGTTCCATTTCCCAATACCACATTCATAGTACTTCTACCAGTGAACATTTTGTTATTATCTGGTTAATGTCTTTCTCCACTCCTAAGACTGATATTGGAATGAGACTCTGGTTAATAGCTCATCCCAGGAATAGTAGGTATCAAATACCACAGTAAGTATTTAAAGAATATTGCTTGGTGGTGAATTCATTTATTCATTCATTCACTCACTCATATTTGGGAGGGGGTAGATACCAAAACCTAAATTCTGTGGTCAAACTAAACTAAAAGTGTATATAGCAATTTGATGATGAAAAGATACTGTTTCCTAAAAATGCCTAAAGAATTTCAGCAATTTAGATGAAAGCATTCTCTACTGTTATTTATGACAAACATTGGAAATGCCAGGAGCATTTGGGAATACAGTTATTATAACCACTAAGCTAATAACTCCTGTACAGTTGCCCTTCTGCATAGCTCCAGGTCCATCCAGCTTCTGATCACAAGTCTCTCTGTAACAAGCATGTCCCACTGGTTTCCAGGGAGACAAGACCAAGAGTAGAAATGACTCTACTCCAAACCATTACCAACCCCAAAAAACAATTCACAGCAAACAAAAGCTTCCCCTAAAGTACTGCTATATTTAAGAAATGACCACACATATCATTTGTAAATTTCTCCAAGAATTTTTAAGAGGAAGAAATAGAAATATTTTGAAACTATAAATCAAATTAACATTTAAAAATAGCTACCAGCTGGACACTGTGTATGCTTTTTTATAAGTCTCAAAATACCAAAGGAATTCCCACATTCACATACAGTATAAATACATATGTTGCATGTTACCTACAATCTATTCTACATTTGAGATTCTATTCTTTGAGAATGATGAGCCAGCAGACTGGCTCAGTGCTGTTTATTTTTTACAGCTTTGTCCATGTTATTCACCTTCTCATGTGGAAGGAAGAGTGAGGATGTACATTGAAGAGGGTGTGACACTATCCAGATGGTAGAGATGGGGGTTGGGCTGGAGAGTGTTCCTTTCTCCTTTGGGACTACTATTTTTACCTTGATAGTCAAAGGACTTTGCACTTCTTCCATTCAACACTTAGGCTGAATCTCAATCCAAAATCTCACTCCAAACTATCCCTATGACCTCAGACCTTACTGATTTCAGTATTAAGATAGGAAAATCTCAAGAGGTGTTTCTCATGCACTCTTGGGATCTGGGCACAGAGACTGGTTCTGATGGTACTGTTGTGAAAAGAATCATTGGTAAGGTGGGGACAAGGTGCTGATAACCCTTCCTGTTCAGAAGTCTGTCTTTGTAATTACTCTAAAATCAATGGGGAATGAGGTGTTCCCCAAGTATATGACAGGTATATCCTCCAGTCAAAACAGCTGCCTTAAACTCCTCTGGAGTTCAGGTGACCCCATCTCTTGGATTGTCCAGGACCCAGAGGTTTCCCAGGAAGCAGAACTTTGGGCTCTAAAGTCAGGACAACCATGGGCAAACTGGATGACCTTTCTGTGGCCATGGCATTCTTTTGTCATTATGGATCATGGCCTCATTTACAAACTCATAGTCCAATTAGGTCCAAAGTTAGTTGCTTAGAGTGACTCTGGACACACAGAATTCTCTGTCTCATTATAAATAGATAATAAAATGCTGGTCTGAAGACTCACCTTCCTAAAGGCGACATTGCAAAAGCTTCCCACTCTCTTCTAAGCAAAGCCCAAATTCCTCAGATTGGCATCCTCTGCCCCTCAGATCTCTGAGCACTGACACTCACTATCCCCCGCAAAACTCAGAGACTGACAGTGCCCTGCAATCTTATCTCCCAGTCCTCACTCCCATTAACTCTATCATAAACTAGTCTCCTTCCTTGGGGGCCACATGAAAATGCTCCCTCTTCCACAAAACATTCCAGAAGTGCCATTCTCCTCCTTTATACTCTAGTAGCATTCTCTTCCTTTATACTCTAGTAGCATTTTGTCTGCTTTATTCACAAAGTTCTGCCTGTAGAAAGCTCTTTGTATATTTTTTCTTTTTTTAAAAAAAAATTCTGTGCTAGGTTCAAGTTCTCAGAGATCAGGAGAAATAAGTTAAATGTTAAGTATTCCCATTCCAGGCAGAGCAGATTGGTTAACAGTCCTGTTTTCCCTCTGAGACACTCTTTTAACCATAGAGATTCCACACTCTAACCATACACTCAATTCTAATCTCAGTATATACTGATACTGACTCAAAAAACATGAGCAATCATGTCATCCAGAGAATCTCTGACCTGCTCTATAAAGACAGTCATAAAAGTCTGGTTGAATGAATGCATAAGCCATTTCATATGGCAGAAGGAGAAATGAGGCCTTCCCAGATCTCCCTCAGGAAGGAATTAATCTCCTCCTGCACTGTCTTTCCCCTTCATTTGGAATGTACTCCCATTAAGTACATAACACAATCCATTTCATACTTAATGGGATGGGATTCTGTCTGCCTTCTCATCTAGTGTGTAAGCAACTGGGAAGCAGACATGTCATGACCGTGTAAATGGCACATAACAGTTGCCCAATAACTGCATACTCAGTTCAGTCTCTCAGAAAAGCTTGCTGAACTGATTTCTAAGGAATTTGGAAGATGTACATAAATACAACACATGGACAAAAGCTGTGGGTTTTTCCTAGTTCTGGCAGCAGAGAAGTAATTGTTGGTTGAAAGAAGATGGATCTTTGATCATCACATTCATCTTAAGGATGACAAAACTGAAGTCTAAAAGGTTGGAGATTTGTGAGAGATCAAACAGCACTTATATAAAGACAAGCATGAGAGCCAAGTCTCCCAATTACCATCAGTTAAAGGTTCTTCCCACTCTCCATTTCAAATCAATCTCTACCAGGGGTGGGCTTGTGACTCAGTGGTAGAGCACTTGCTTAACATGTGTGAGGCACTGGGTTCAATTCTCAGCACCACATATAAATAAGTAAATAAATAAAGGTCTATCAAATCAATTCTCTGCAAGTTTCTGAATTTGGGATAACCCCCCATTTTGCCAACCTGCTACATTCCAGTCTGATGGCAAAAGTATAAATCAGGAGTCAATGGAGACTAAGCACAGAGACAGGTATAAGTGTGTGGTCTAACCACCTATCTCAATGTGCCAATGCTGGTTTTCAAAAATCTATATTATATTATTTTCCAATAAAGTCAATAATCAAGAACTCACCATACATTAATAGATATTATTAAAATAATTACCTTGTTTCCTTAAATGAATTAGCATTTTAATATAGTTATTCTATCATTTCTGAAAAACACTAAAAATGGATTGCCACTTTCCTTATGTACCTCAAATTTTACATAGTTCCTGTTAAAATCTCAGGGCCTATTTGGTTCTGGGATATATTTACTATGAATTCCTTTGTGATCAACAGTATTCTTTTGGTATGGGCATTTCTTTCTTATTCTGTTCACTAATAACACAGAGAAAAGAAAATGGGCATATCTTTCCCATTTAAAATAAAATAACTATCTTTAAAATATTATTTGCAGTTGAGGTGATCACCTGTGCTGGCTTGCCTAAGACTCAGAGGATTCCCAGAACTTAGAGGGCTCAACTCAGGGCAGACCCAAAGAATGTGGGCATTTGGTCACCTTCCCAGAGTGCAGTTTGGCAAATGCAGATTCTAGCTTTTAGCTCTCTGGTCTGTCCTCCAGACATATGCAAATGTATTTTGATTATCTGTGATAATAATGTAGACAAAGAAAGAAACTATCTCTAGAAAAAGAAAATACATCCACATGTTAATATACTTGTCTTTGGCAGGACTATGAGAAATTGTTTTTCACTTTTTTTCATTATTTTCTAAGATTTCTATAGCAAAGATTTTTATACTGATGAAATAAAGAACTTTAATTTTAAAATTTATAATAGATAAAAATGTATAGATAAATAGTATCTGTACCACTTAGTTGTCTATTCATTTCTTAGAGATGTTTTCCAGAGGCAAGAGAAAAGGCTCAATTCTGACTTTGGGGTAAATTTTTAAAAGAACAGTCATTTTTTTTTTCATATCAAGGTATCCTCAGAAAGCAAACTAATGAAGTGACTGGGCTTTTCTGCTGCCAGACCTCAGTGCTCTCTTCAAGCAGAGATGAGTGCTAACCTTTCTCGGAGAAAGGGCTGATCCAGAGGGCTGGTAGAGGTGGATTGCTGGGAGGTGGCAAGTGAAGCTTCCCGGTGGAAATCGGCATCCCCTTGGTTCTTGGGCAAGGGCTTTCCAAACTTACTTGAATTTAAACTTGATGATGATTCATTCCTTAAGACAATCCGTTCATCTGGCTCTTTGATAACCTGAATGACAATAGTTGTGCATTATTCTTTATTTTTTTGTTTTGTTTGCTTAATTTAGAGCCAGGGGTGGGGTGGGACAAGGAAGAGAGCTGGGAGTAAGATGATAAAATATTTGTCCCTGCAAATGAAAGAGGAACTGCAATGCAGAAGACTATAGAGACAAAATGCTCAGGAGTCAAGGTCAAGGAAAAATAACCCATAGCCTGTATGTTTAGCATATATTAATAGGGCAAAATAAATTAATGCTTTGAACTTTGATTTCTGAGGATGGGGGATTATTAGTCTGGAAAACATATATATATATATTCAAATTTTTTAAATGCTATGGCATAAGAAGCATAGTATATTCAATTTGCTCTGCACATATATATTTTCAAGTCATACCATAGAAGTCTGAGCCTTCACTTTGACAAACCAAACTTCAAGAACAAGTGATTTACCACCTCTATGTATAAACATTCAATTACAGAAAAAGCAATGAAAATCACTACTGATAAAGTAGGTACTGGGCCCCTATATACACCATCCTAGGTAACTCATCCTACAATTGAAAAGAGGAGAGGAAACTAAAAAGTCCCAAAGCAAAAGAGTACAGTGGAGCTTGGGCACCTTTTTGCATAAACCCTAGTTAAACTAAAGCAAGTCCACATAAGCAGCACTAACTGGAAATACATTTCCACAACTGATTGCAGAAAACCCAGTAATTGACATAAGATAGCTGGAAATTAATCATTTTATAAATGCTACTTCTAAAATTACCTTTACGTTTGCTGCAATGCTGTCAAGAGAAGAAGCTAGAAGAAAGAGGAACAGGTGTTTGAATGACTCATTATTAACATTAGCCCTAAAACTGCTGTTACATTTATTCCACAGCAGTATATAAATTTTAGACCATGAATGAGTTATTAAAGAACTTAAATGCTCTCTTGTAAATTACACTATCACTTTTAAATCTCCATTTAGTCACTGCAATTCTATTTCTGTCTTCTTGAAGTCAAAAGTGAGGTTATAATTTAATGACACCACGTATGGGAAGGGTTAAGGTAAAGCAAACCTAAAGTGAAGCAATAAGTTCAATACCTCTATGTAGCCTTATGCAGAAAAAAATATATTTGCCTAGATGCTCAGAACCTAAAAAAAAGTGATGTGGGTCTAAAAAAATTCATATACTCTGCCTCTTCTGCCATTTTCTTTGGTTTTTATAGGATTATATGCAGGAGCTCTTGAGTATATTGTCCAAGGTAGACACAAATGTTAAATTGAAACAATGAATACATAAGAGCTTAGAGAAATATAAAGCAGCAACAATGGAAATCATTATCACCCTAAATAAATATGAGAAGTATATAGAATACCAAAAATGCTAAGGATGATAGGAAGTGAAGTAATAAATTCACATAGAGAAAACTAAGGTGAAGTTGGATTTTTCCAGGCTGGGAAAAAAATGATTTTGAAATAAAATATTTATAAGATGATGTTGATGCCAGTGTGACTGGGGGTTAGGCAGTAACAAGGACCTTTCCTGGATGGAAAATTCCCCCTTGCCACTGGTAATAAGAAAGAAGACTTGGGGCTGGGGATGTGGCTCAAGCGGTAGAGCGCTTGCCTGGCATGCGTGCGACCCGGGTTCGATCCTCAGCACCACATACATACAAAGATGTTGTGTCCGCCGAAAACTAAAAAATAAATATTAAAAAATTCTCATTCTCTCTCTCTCTCTCCTCTCTCTATCTTAAAAAATAAAAAATAAAGGCATGTACCACCACACCTTTAAAAAAAAAAAAAAGAAAAGAAGGAAGACTTTTAAAAAACAGAGTTTTCAAAGTCTGGTAGTTTTCATATCTTCTGAGTCACAAATATGTGCATATTCATCTCATCCCAGGAGCTCTCCTCTGCCACCCTGAGCTGGACAGGGCATTGGCAGTGCTAAGGTCCTTGCAACAATAGCCACAAACCTGCCCTGGGGCCTAGGAACCCCCTTGCTACTGATTTTGAGCACTCCTTGCACAGAGGGCTGGTTTTTGTTCCCTTGCTTCTCAAAGTGCAGCCCATGGACCAGCAGCATCAGTATCACATGGAGGCTTATTAGAAAAAAAGGATCCTGTAACTTTTCTAGAACCTTAGTTTTCCACCTGCCAGGATAAAAAAACGACAAAGGCTGAGACCTTGTGATATATGAGTCCTGTTGTATTCAAACCAGCATTAAGCCCAACTTGTCCTTCCCAGGGAAGGACATTTGCTTCTGCTTGATTTCACTGTAATAGGAAAGACAGTGCTGCTTTTACAGGCCATGTGGATGATTTCAATTCACAGAACTTAAATTAAATGTCAGAGGTGATGAAGCACTTTCTGCTTCAAACCCTATACTCTGACTTTGGTCAGCTACTATCAGACAGTCACCATAATCTCAGAATACTGGCCTGAGTTGCCATAAAAGACTCTGCAGCCCTCTAAGAGTACAAAACTTTAAGCCTAAGACAGAGAACTCTATTGTCAGGAATGGGATAAGACGAGTCCTACCAGGAGACAAGGGAAAAGGAACCACCACAATCCCTTCCTAATCAAATAATTTTGATTACGTTCAGGAATGGTTGAATGGTTGAATTGGCTACCTTGACCTTCACTATTGACATGACTCACAAATCAAAGTCAAAAGGTAAAGGACACCCAGGAATGCCTTAACCCAGCAATTCTTCATGTGTACTCCAGGAACCTCCCTAGGGGTTCCAGAGACCTTTTAAACAATTTTCAAAGTCAAATTGTTTGCATAATAATACTAAGCCGTGATTTGTTCTTTTCACTTTTATTTTCTCACAATCCTAACAAAGGCTACCATGACATGTCATAATATCACTGTGCTGATAGCTAATGGAATTTGTGTTAGTGTTTTATATTTCTTAAATGTCTTAGTTTTAACTTCTAACATGCTAAATATTGATAGACATTATCCACCTCAACAAAAGCTCTTTGGATAATCAATAATATTTTAAAATGGACAACTGTCCTGAAATCTAAAGTTTTGAGATCCCTGCCTTAACCAAACTGCTTCAAATAGAGTTGGCTCCCTCCTCACTGATAGGGAATCTTGTATAGCAAATGCTATATCTCCTGATCACCATCAATCTTTTACTCTTTCCCACTTGGAAAAAAATGGCAGACAAAATAGCTTTTGTTAGCTATTAATGGTGCCTTTGCAAGGAGTTCACACCAAGATATACTGCTGTCTGCTTTTTCAGCTCTGTCAAAGGACAAATGCAATACTTTGTGGGCAATAATACTTAGAACAGTCCCCTTCAATAGAAGGAGGACTATACAATTGATGGCTTGGCTGCCTCAGCTCCATGGGAACACCTCTGCGAACATCACAGATGGAGAGTCCTTCATAGTCAGGCCCATGGTGTCCAGTGTAACTTTTGATTCCTCAAAATGAAAGAAAATAAGTAGGATGCACATGCACTGGTTCTCATAAGAATATGTACAGGTGTAACAAGAAACTTGAGTACCTCTTCTTATTGGAAATGGGAAGTTTGGAAACTTAGATTTTCTTCTAGACTTTCGTGAATGATGCTCTGAACTATTTTCACCAAAGGGCTTTGCACTGTCCACCTGAAAATAAAGAAAAAATAAGACTACAATCTAAAGTAGGTTTTATCCCTTATCCCTATTATCCCTATTACCTAAAAATGCCTTTCTCCTCCTCAATCATTGATTAGATAGCTCGGAAAAGAGAAAGTTGAAAAACAAAAAAATCACAGTCTCCAAGTATGTTAGAAAAAATGTTTGTCCTTGTCTTCACTGAGGCTTCATTGAAGCTAGAACATGAGGATACAGGCTACAGGTTAGCATAAGGAACTAAAGTTGAACACAAATTACATTCTAATAACTGATAAGATGGAGCAGAGTAGGAAGCAAGCAAAGCTTTATTTTGATCTTTTAAAGAGAGGACAGAATTTCATGTTTCTAAATAGTATGAACACTGCTTGCTCAGGCAGGGACCTCTCTGAGAGCAAGAGATTGCCACAAGGTGACATTTCAGCCTTCTACATTCCCTTCCAGTCTGAGAGTATTTGTAGGTATGTTGTCTATTTGGTAGTTTCTAGCAGTAACTTCTGACTTCCTAAAAACTAACTACTTTAACATCATCTTAACAGAACCTTGACTTTCAGACTTATCATGCCTCACTAAATATATGTCAAATACAGAAACATTTCAACTAGCAACTTTAATATCAACTTAACATATTATCAATATTTAATATTCTGGAGAATAAGTCACTAACTAGAACATGGAATGGTGTTTATGAGGAGTATAAAATAATATAGAAAATTCTTTAAAGCAATGTTCATGGTAGCTCACACCTGTAATCCCAGCAGCTCTGAGGCAGGAGGATCACAAGTTCAAAACCAGCCTAAGCAACCTAGCAAGGCCCTCAGCAATTAAGCAAGAACCTGTATCAAAATAAAAAATTAAAAAAGCAGGTTTGGGATGTGGCTCAATGGTTAAACAACCCTTGTTCAATCCCTGGCACAAATAAATAAATAAATAAATAAAAAGCAATGCTAACTAAAATATATCAGGAAATGAAGGTGTATATACACTAAATACACTAAAATTATAATTCGATAAAACCTATGAATACAAAAAAGATGGAGAAAATGAACCAAATTAAATTAAATAATGATTTTACTATGTTAGTGAGCCTATGGGTAATTTATTTTCTTGAACTTTGTCATATTTTCCATTGTTTTTATAGTACAACATTTAAAAATTGTAAAAAGATTCAGAGAACTAAAGCAACTTGCTCACTACTTCCTAAAGTCCCTCTAATTAATGGCTGTGAATATGGCATATCCTTGCTTCTTCCTACAAACATATTCTCCCTGCTCTTCAAAGTATGGCTGCTGGGACAACAATCTCATTGAGAAAACCAAAGCAGTTTTCTTAACTGATGAAACTTCAATTTTGAATTGATAGAGTACACACCAGCCTATCTTCAACTCCCAGCAGTTCACAAACTCTTGAAATATGCTCTAGGAATAATTTTTTTTAATTAAAAATAGGGATGTTGATATTTGCCAAGCAAGTTCTCTGTATAAGATACCTTTAGAGGAGCTTCCTGGAAATTATTCTAAGAAAGAAGATAATTTACTCACAGTTGTTACTTAATTTGAATTCCCTCTTTATTTACCACTACTCATTTGTTTTCATGGCCCAACCTTCCTTTATTCACACCATCATCTACATCCTGACCATTCCAAAGTATTCCAAAAAGTAATTTTAGGCTCACATGTCTAACCACGAAAGGAGGCTTCCCTTCTTCAGAGATTTTGAAGTTGTTTCCAAGGTTCATCTGAGCTGGTTTGTCAAGGAAGAAACGTCTGGTGGAATATGGAGAGGGCGTCCGGGGCTGAGTGCCTCTGGGCTGTCTATCAGGACTATTCTCCTTTGGCTTTTTCTTTTTATTATTTAAGGGAAACACTGGTCGACGTGATGTGGATAAAGGCATTCGTGACTTACATCTTTCTTCCTGAAGTAAAATAAATAAATAAATAAATAAATAAATAAATAAATATATATATATATATATATATATATATATATACATACACACACATATATATATTACAATAAAAGAAAATTTAATCTGAATATAATAGTATTTAACTGAACTTTTGAAAAATACTAGTGAAAAATGTACAAAATGATATGCACATGGTATGATTCAAATCTTTTAAAATAAAAAAATATATGTGTATGTGTACTGAATATAATTTTTTTAAATTCAAGCTTATCTCTAAATGGTAAGAATTACAGGTGATGTTTGTTTTTATCTTGTCCCTTTTTTCTTACCTGTATTTTATCATTTTCTAAAATAAATGTGATACTTTTGTTAGTTATTCATTTTAAAAGTTCACATTTAGAAGGCAGACCTACAAGGAAGTTAAGCAAGTTAAAATGGTAGAATGGAAGAAAAAGATAGACTGAAAAATTGCCATGAACATATCACAAATAAACTGGAGAAAATGGAGGACTAATAAAGAGAAATTTAAAAGCAATTACTGTGTCTGGTAAGGTGGCACACTTGTAAGCTACCAGGGAAGCTGAGGCAGGAGAATGGCAAGTTTAGATCAGACTGGGCAATTTAGTGAAACCCTATCTCAAATTAAAATAAATTGGACTGGGGATATAAATCAATGCCCCTGGGTTTAATCCCCAGTATAGTGGGGGGAAAGTAGCTAATGCCGTCCTTAAAATTAATTACTGGTCTCCATTCTGTGAGAACTGATAGATTTTCATAGATTAGTGGCCCTTCTAATAGTGCCCCTTAATCTGTAGTTCATAATTTCAAGGTATTTTCTATGACTACTGTGAGATTAGGGATAAGCACTTTACTATTAATTTTTTTCTACCTTGTCCTAAAGTATTTGAAGAAGCTTTACATTTTATCTTCATTTCTTCTCCATTCTGTTCTAGAAAGAATTTCTAATGGCTATGTGCATTAAGGTAAAAGAAAGTCTGAAAAAAATGAGGATGAAGAGAAATTAGGAGTGAAAAAGATGGTAGTGTGGAGGTGATGAGCACAGATGCCCTGAGCTCTTCATACCTACTGAAGATGGACTGCAGAAGCAACTCTGAAGTTAAGCCTCAGCAGAAGAAAGAAGGAAACAAAATGTTCACAAGACCACCATTTGACCCGGTTATCCCTCTCCACGGTCTATACCCCCAAAGACTTAAAAACAGCATACTACAGGGACACAGCCACATCAATGTTTATAGCAGCACAATTCACAATAGCTAAACTATGGAGCCAACCTAGATGCTCTGCAGTGGATGAATGGATAAAAAAAAAAAAAAAAGTGGCACATATACACAATGGAATATTACTCAGCAATAAAAGAGAATAAAGTCATGGCATTTGCAGGTAAATGGATGGGGCTGGAGAAGATAATGCTAAGTGAAGTTAGTCAATCCCCAAAAAACAAATGTTTTCTCTGATAAAAGGAGGCTGACTCATAGTGGGGTTGGTAGGGGGAGCATGGGAGGAATAGATGAATTCTAGATAGGGTAGAGGGGTGGGAGGAAAAGGGAGGGGACAGGGGATTAGCAAGGATGGTGGAATGTGATAGACATCATTATCCAAAGTATATGTATAAAGACATGAATTGGTGTGAATATACTTTATATACAAACAGAGATATGAAAAATTGTACTGGATATGTGTAATAAGAATTGTAATGCATTCTGCTGTCATTTATTTTTTAAAAAATCAATTAAAAAACAAAATGTTCACAAGATCAACAAACAAACAGAACAATACCTGATCGATTATGTCAAACTTGTGATTTTAATGTCTAAATTATCCACTTCTACACCATACCAAATACATGCCAAACATATCCACTCTAATGTGATAGGCTGAGCGAACAGTGCGAATATAGAAATCTAGCAAAAAACTTTACAGGTTTCTATTTGTTCAGTTGCATTTAAAATTTAAGTTTGTGGAAAAAATTCTGTCATTTCTATTGCTGTCTTTTGATTATACTTACATGAAATCTGTTTCTATGCAGAAACATACATTCTCGGATGGCTGTCCTTGTAGAAAACTCTAGTTTGGGAGCAATGCCCTAAAAATAAAATAGCATAAGAGAATCAATTAAATTACTAGAAACAGTTCTTTCCATATCTCATCCTAACTTGAAATCATGCAAGAACCTAATTGCCCTTCTGTGGTTGGCATAATCCACATATATTATCTAAAATATATACATAATAAGAATAGCTAAAGACTTACATAATATGTATTATTTACTAGATCCAGAACTAATTATTTTGAAAATATTAACTCCTCTAATCCTAACATAACCCCATGAAGCAGGTCCTAATAGGATCTCCATTAGTAGATGATTAAACTAATATACAGTTTGAATAACTTATCCAGTGTCTATGCTATTAGTTACTCTGTTTATCAAGGGACAATGAAATTGAATGAGATTACTAGAAGGAGGGATAGATAAAGATTCTCTTTTCCTGTCTTTGAAAAACTTGTTTTATATCTTATATCAAATATTCATGTTCATCAGAATTATTTCCAAACTCAAAATGAATTTTGTTTCCTAAACTGATGCTGCTATTTTTCCTCATTACCATACTGTCTAGAAGACTGTTAAAGTACCAAGTGAAATTTAAAATACATATATATGGAAATACAAAAAAAAATCCCATTTAGTAAAGGAGAGAAATCTAATTATTAATGAATTGATAAATTAAGAGAATAAAGTGAATAACTTCCTATAATGTTAATGGAAAAAAGTAGAAGTGGGCTGTAATAAATACAAGAGAATTAGCATCATGCATTAAGAGTGCCAACAATGAAACATAAGAACCCCTGATCTACTACTCACCAGCTCTATGATCTTCAGTACATTTCTGAAACCCCCCTAAACCAGCTTTCCATCCACACAATAGGAAAAAGAATAGCAGAACAAAGTGCTCACAAGGTGAAGAAGGTTTTAACGAGAAAATCCATGTAATGAGTTCAGCATAGTACCTGCTATCTAGTGAGCACACAATGAACAAGAGCTATCATTAAAACTTCAGCCACGGTTTTTATTTTGTTTTTTGGAATATTTGAGAGAAACAGAGCCCTTCTTTTTTACAAACTGTTTAAAATATAGTGCGATTAATGTAATTGTAAGAATTGATAGAATTAATGTAATTATAAGAAACTATTTCCATACATTTTTAAAATTCCTTCTCTGATGATTATGTACATTTATAAATAACTATAAACACAGCATCTTACAGGTCCTTCTTTCTGTTTATGCCCATAAAGTTAAACAGATAATGTGAAAAACATAAGATAGTGTGTTTTTCCTTGTCTCGATACTTTGCTGGATTCCAGCCCAGTGTTTAAAGATGACTTGTACAGTGGCATGGGAGGCTGACGCAAGAGGATCTCAAAGCCATCCTCACCACTTTAGGGAGGCCCTAAGCAACTTAGTGAGACCCTGTCTCTAAATAAAAGATTAAAAAGGGCTGGAGACATGGCTTAGTGGTTAAGTGTCTCTGAGTTCAATCCCATGTAACAAAACAAAAGACTTTTATTTAACAGAGAATTTGGGCAATATAAGAGTTTCTCTAAGTTTTATTCCCTTTTAATTTATTCCCTTTTAATTTTATTCCCTTTTAATTTCTGAAAAGCGATATCCCAGTAACTCACCATAATAAAGGCAAGCATATCATAAGACCATGAGTATAATTGATACAAGATAATGATGTTAGGAGAAAAAATAGTTTCAGTAATATTTGCCAAAATCTCAAAAATATTGAAGGGCTTAAAGATACAGACATTAGGCTGGGCACGGTGGCGTATGCCTATAATCCCAGGGGCTCAGGAGGCTGAGGCAGGAGGATCACAGGTTCAAAGTCAAGCTTAGCAACTTAGTGAGGCCCTGAGCTACTTGTCTCAAAATAGAAATAAAAATGGCTGGAGATATAACTCAGTGGTTAAGCATCCCTGGGTTCAATCCCTAGTACCAAAAACAAACAAACAAAAAACCAAAACACACACACAAAAAAGAAAGATCCTTCAGTAATAACAATTAGTGGGCCTCTGTCAATTTCCCCTCTGTTAAATAAAGGCCATAAGATCTGCCTCGGCTAACTTGAGAGATGTTAGGAGAAAAATATTATGCATAAAAAGTTGAAGGCACAAAATAAATGAGAGATAACATTACCACTATTGCTTCTTTACTTAGTCATAATTGCTATGACTAAATAAATCTTTCTGTTAATCTACAATAAGAAGTTGTTGAGATATCAATTTGCTTGTATAGCTATGTGATAATGCAACTATGTCAATGATTTAGCCTGAATGGATAATAAGACTTCCACCATCAGATCAATGGTAGAAATAAGTATAATTTGGTATCTTGAGCAGGGCATCTAAACAGGGCCACTGAACAGCAGTGAGGTACTAAGCAAGATAAAGTTATCTGTCCAAGATCAACACTGTTGAGAATAAAATGTTCATGTTGCAAGAATTTCTCTCCCAATAGAAGCCCAGATGAGCAAGATCACTTACTGGAAAACCTATGGCTGTCTTCATAAGCACCTCTCTGTGTATTCCAGGATGTGAAGGTGTCAACTTGGGCTCAGGGAAAAGAAAATCTCGTGTGTTTTCTTCATAGTAGGCCAACTCTTCCCACACTAGAAAAGAAGGAGAAAAGCACAAATATGTGTATCTTCACCCACGTTCAGCAAAATAAAAGTTCAGACAGACTATGGCAGAGATGCAAATAAGTAAAAATAGACATTTTGGTACCAGCACTTGTTTTTCAAGGGGAAAATAATTTCTACTATTTTGTTATCTCATGGATAATGTTTAACAATTCTCTCAAGTCATAACAGATTAAAGAGACTAAAGGGTTGCTCCACAAAACAGAACAAAGAAGAGAACCTATCTTTCCAACCATCCTTTCATTCTTTCCCTCACCAAATATTTACCAAGGACAAACCTTGGCCACACCCCAGGAATAGATAGGAACAAGGCAGACACACCCCTGCATACACAAAGGTTACTTATTTAGATTGGGTTCATTGTCTGCCATACAGGGTGCCACTGGCCCAGAGAACAGCTAAACCTGTGGTTCTCATAAGGGGCAGCATCAACTCCAGGGACATTCTGGTCATTTGTGAGGCATTTTATGGGCAGGAGCCAAAGGTGGTAAGGTGTCCTGCAGTGTTCACAATACTCCTGCCTCTTGGACAATGGGCTATCTGCATGATTTTCTATAGTCCTATAAGACATTCTTTCAGGCTAAAAATTGCCTGATGAATATCTGAGCCAAGACCTTAAATCTATGTTACATATAAGTACTAAGTATTTTTTGTGTGATTTTAAAAGAAACTGAATTTTCTAAGAATGCCGGTATAGCATATATCAAGGAAAAATTTTACTTTGTATTGTTTGAATCTTCATCAAGACCTGTCTAGCATTTTGAAAACCATGTCACATTTAAATACCTCACTATGCTCAGTTTTATGTACTGATATGCATATCATTTTATTATAAACATCTGTCCTTTTATTTTTCCCTTATATTACGGTTGGAATATTATATTGATTTTCTTTCCACTTGCCTTCCCAGACATGATCCAGCTTATGATCCACAACAACTGATGATGAATCTTCCCTCAATCTTCCCTCCTCTGCAATGTATTCCCCACAGATTATGCTATTCCTTCCTTCTCATTGTGTTGAGATCCTATTCATCTTTCAAGCTTCATCCTAAATGCATTATAGTTTCTTCATCTTAACAGGTCCGAACCAGAAGTCATATTTTCCCCCCAAAATTCAGATCTCCATTAGCAAGTTCTGTTGACTCTATCTCCAAAGTAAATCTAAAATCTGCTTCCTTTGCTTCATCTTTATAGTTACCACCCTAACTCCATGCCCCACCCCTTAACCTCTCCTGGGTCACTGCTATGGCCGCCTAGGTGATCCCCCGGCTTCCATCGCCCACGAAACCTATTCTCCACACTCTGTGTTATTTTAAGTACATCAAACTGTGCCTTTCATCTGCTTAAAACCTTCCAATAGTCTTCCCAAATATTAAAATAAAACTTAAGCAACTTACCCCAGCCTTCAAGACTCTACATAATTAGGCCTCTTGTCACCTTCTCCTACTTTATTTATTACCCTCCCCCTGGGTTGTTTCCTGTCATCACTGCTGCCCATCCTTGCTGTCCCTAAAACATACTAAGTTCGCCTCTATTACAGAATTTTGTCCTACTGTTCTCCCTGTAGTATTCCTCCCCCTGACCCTTGAATGGCTGGCTCCCTCCTATCAAATGATAGACTTGACTTTAAGTATCATCTCATCAGAAAGTTAGCAACTCAGCCCAAAGGAGTGTTCCACATTACATCACTCTATTTTATTTTTGATATTTTATTTTGATATCATATTTATCACTGTTGTTGTCGTTGTTCATGTATTTATTCATGATCTGCTTCCTTTGTCTTTTCTGTTCACTATTCTATTGACAGGGCTGCCCCTAGAAAGGTGTGAACTCAGGGCAGTTCAACAATTACAGGGAAGACTAAGACAATCATCTCTAAAAAGGAGTCACAATGTCAGCATCTTTGACAGACCCCTTGAATTATCGTTAAAGACAAACTTTTTTAATATCTTTATTTCTATTTGTTTATTTTTATGTGGTGCTGGGGACCGAACCCAGGGCCTCATGCATGCAAGGCAAGCGCTCTACCACAGAGCTACAACCCCAGCCCTAAAGACAAACATTTTAAAACTGAATTCCAAAGATGTTCAGAGAAGAACAGTAAAGTATAGCATACTGGATGCTGCCTTCAGAACTACAGAACAACATAATTCTAACACAGTGAATACTTGATAAATGTAATCCTCATATTCATTCAAGAAAATGAATGAGTTTTTTGTGTATATGGTTCTGTGGACTTAACCCAGGGACACTCTACCACTGAGCTGTATCCCCAGTCCTATTTGATTTGATTTAATTTAATTTAAGACAGGGTCTTGCTGAGTTGCCCAGTCTGAACTTAAATTTTCAATTCTATCTCAGTCTCCCAAGTAGATGGGATTACATTCATTTTTCAATGATTTTTTTCATTCATGATTCAAGAAATATTTGTTGAGCACCTACTATGTGCCAAGGTGAACAAGATAAACACAAATCCTGCCCTTCTGGAGTCTGTAGTCCGCAAGTGCTAATACATTAAATATTACTAAAACATTAAAAATAATATATTTAAAATTAATGCATCAAAACCTCAAAAAATAAATGTATAGTTAAAAGTTATAAGTGCTGGGCTGGGGTTGTGGCTCCATAGCAGAGCACTTGCCTCACACATTTGAGGCACTGGATTCAATCCTCAGCACCACATAAAAATAAATAAACAAAATAAAGATATTGTGCCCGTGTATAACTAAAAAACATTTTTTAAAAAAAGATTTATAAGTGCCAGGAGTGAAAAGAAGTAGATTCTATGGAAGTCAATTACTGGGAGTAAAGAGATAAAGAGGAGGTGAGGAGACAGGTGGGCAGGTGAGTACAATTCTGAGATCAGTCTTCTGCTTCATTTACTAGTCTTATCCCAGCCTCCTTTTTCATCAGTGCTCCCTTTAGAGTGTTCTCTGTGACAGGGGTGACCTCTCCACCCTTGTTGGCCCAAAACAGACTCTTCCTCCAACTGAACAATGAAGTACAACATAAAAATGGGAAGTGGTGTACCAGTTTCCTTCCCTATCACTAGCAACACAAAAGCAGCTGTCTACTGAAGACTGTGGCCCACTGGATAAAAACTCAGGTTCCAGAGTCAGTAAAAGTTGGCTTCAAATCCCTGCTTTACCACCTATCAGCTATGTGACCCTAGGTAATTATGCAAATGTTATAACTTCAGCTTTCTCTTTAGGTAAATATACAAATCATCCTAGTTACCTAATCTTAGGGGTACTGTAAGGACAATGACAAAACACATGTAACATGAAGCAGAGCATCTGACATTACCTGTCATTGTCATGATTGCCCCCCAAAACCTGCCTAAGGGTTGTCCCAGCGCTACTCTGGTCTCTGTGAACATGGTTACATTCCTGATGGGAACAAATACCTAGATGTGGGTTTGAAAAAGGCTTTTCCTTTGTCCTCTTACCTTTCAAATGTTGTCAGCTAGTTCTTGTCACTGCATCCAAAATGACAAAACTAAATTATTATTTCTATATGCAGCAAGAATTTAGATTCAAATACGAGGTCAAAGAAGTGGAAGTGAGCTCATCTACTACATTCAGAATAATAAGATTAAAAATAGACCAAGGGGCTGGGATTGTGGCTCAGTGGTAGAGAGCTTGCCTAGCACGGGCGGGACCCGGGTTCGATCCTCAGCACCACATAAAAATAAAGGCATTGTGTTGTGTCCATCTACACCTAAAAAATAAATATTTTTTAAAAAATAGACTGAAACAATTTAGAAAAATAAATAGAAGGCTATAAAGCTTCTTAATACAGTTTCTCTGGTTTGGTCATTTTCCAGACACCCAAACTGCCACCAAGTGTGAAAATGTCAGCATATTAAGGGGAAGTTACAACAAGAGTCAAAGTTATAAATAATGAACTCATTCACAGGCTGAGCAAGTCTCAGGACAAATGAAGTGTCTGAAAGAACTCAGTGTTCTCCATAGGCTAATGGCATAGATAGTAGCATCATCTAACCAAAAAAAAAAAAAAAAAAAAGGGAAATGAATGGGTCTTTAAGAAGAACAATAATTTTAATAACATTGGTTTTATAAATCTTTAACATTTATAGAGCATATCAGAATTGACAATATGATTCTAGAGAGAGAATATCATTTGATTCTCTCTTTACAGACAGGGAAACTGAAGCTCTCAGAATTTAAGACATTTCATGATGCCCACATGGCAAAGTAAGAATTCAAAAGCAGTTCAGCTGAGGCAAACAAAGTAAATGAAGTAAACGAAGCTGAAGACTAATCTTAGAATTATACTCACCTTCCCACCTGTTTCCCACCTCCTCTTTATCTCTTTACTCCCAGTAATTGACTTTCATAGAAACTACTTTCCGTGCTGGCACCTAGTGAACACAACTGGTGAAGTATAAAATCAAGCTCTGATTAAGTAAATGGGTGCCCATTAAAATAGGATTTTACAGTTATACTGAATATACGTGGATTACCCAAAGACAAGGTATTTGCTTAGGAGATTAATAAAAAGTACTGAGCTCACTGTCAAACAGGATTACACTGCCCCCCTGTGTCCATAGTTTTTTTCCCATCTTTGTAAACTAAGAGCCAAAGGGATCATTAATTTTTTAAAGCAAAATCACTGGACTTCTTCATTCTTTAGCATAAAGCCATATGCAAATCTTAGTAACACTATTTGTATTCCTATTCTAATGGTAAAATGTCTTTCCATGGTTAAGTGAAAGAGAAGCAAAAAGTATCAAACAATAAAGTACTATATACAGCAAAATACAGCAAGATAACAAATCAGCCAAAGAAAAATTGGTCTAAATGTAGCCTGTGTGACCCCACAGTGCAGCCCACACAAGACTTTAAGCAAGAGGTTAGTATCAAGGACTAGCAGATCCAGAGGGCTCACTACCTCCAATTAGTGCCTGGAGTCACTAGTATCATACCAGAAAGACTGGCACAGGGTAGACACATGTGAAGTATACCCTCAATAACATATGCTGAACAATTAATCAGTTAATCTGCATGGCATCTGTAGCTGAGTGAAATTGTTATTTTGTAATTTAAACTTAATTCCACTAAAATTATAATCTGAAATTGGAGGATTGTGAACAAAAAGAAAACAAGCATAATAAGGCTCCCACTTTGCATAACTTGTGAGTTAGAACCAGTATGGATGCACTCAGCTTAAATATTCTCCAGTCATCATTATTTACAGACAACTATTTTTGTAGCCTTCTCAAAAATGGATTTTGGTTACATAAAAAATATGCAGCGGTTCAACATGAATTAAATTTTAAAAGCAAGTTGCAAAATGCACATATATTTAACATACACCACATCTACAAAAATATAGTGTGCACCTCACATATTCAGTATGTAGAGGTGTGTGCATGTGTTATTTTAAGGTTGGTTAAATATATTAAATATACTAAATGCATGATATATACCAAATGCATTTTAAAAGATCTAAAAACATATGCAACTAATTATTAGTGAAGTATCTGTTAGGAGTTGTTGATGAATGAGTCTATATACTTCTATGTTAATTAAATTTTGTACAGTGAGGTATTTAGGTAATTTTTAATTTTTAATTCATGCAAAATTAAATAAGACCAAAATAAGCATACTTCTACCTTATTAGTATATTAAAATATAACTTGCCACTTAGCAGTGATATATGTTTGAACATAAAATTAGGTTAAGTAAGAAAAAAAACTTATGGAAAAAAACTCAATGGCCTGATTTTAGCCTGTCACTTTTTGGCTGAAAAACCTTCACTAAGAATTTCTGAACAGCAGGTAGGAGGCATCTATCTGGCTCTGTTCTGTCTGTCTTAAAAAGTAACGACATATCCAAGAGTGTCTATCCCTAAATTCAGACAGAGTGGGGTTCTTTTCTGTTTGCAGGGGCTGACCAAGAAGTAGAAGAAAGAACGATAGCTGCCTGGGTCTACATCACTTCACAGGGGCCCTTGACTTGCTCTGGTGATATATCATTATGGGTAGGAATATGATCCTCACTCAAAATCCTCCACTGCCCCCATTCTTTAGCTGAGGCATCTGCCAGGTTCACCTTCCCTCTCTCATGCTCTCTTAAGAAAAAGGATGTAAAATACCAAAACACTGAATCAAAAAAGAGGAAATATATATGTATTGACTATAACTAACTAAAGACATAGGTCAAAATGTCAGGAACTTGCAACCAAACACCTCAATTAATCAAGGACATTGACAGTCACTTCATATAGAAGAAAAGGAAGCAAACAATTCACAATATGGTAAAATGGAAATTTTTAAGAAGCCAATTTCAAATGTAGGATTTTCACAAATCATCTTTTTTTAAAAGGGACTATAAAACATGGTAAAATATATCTTAAAGAAATTATTGTAGGAACGATAGTAGAATGAATTGGACATTATTACCCTATGTGCGTATATAATTACATGACCTGTATAACTACATCATGTACAAACAAAAGAATTATGGAGTTATACTCCACTTAAGTATAAAGTGTCAAAATGCATTCTACTGTCATGTATGACTAATTAGAACAAATTAAAAACTCAATCTAAAAAAACAAATTATTATACAATTTGTAAACACAGTAAATCCAAATGACAATATTCAGCTGAACCTTATTATCTGCTGGATCTGGGGAATGGGTATGCTCTGCTTTGTAGATGCGGATGTAGCAGTGAATCTTATGGCTGATCAGTTAACCCCAGATTCACAAGGCACAGTTTAATTTAGTAATTCTATTCTTCATAAATAAACCAAGGAAAAATAATTTTTATAAATATGTGAAAGACAAAATCTAAATGCTCAATAAAATGTAAGGATAACACTATGGAAAAATAGATATTGAAAAATTATAAACTATGGGTAACTAGGTGAACTAGGTAGAATAAGAAAACCCAACCCAAAATATTGCAGATATTCTGTTTATAGCCCTTTAAAAACACATAAGTAAATTAATTAAGGTTTTCATGGCTATCAAAAATCAAGGAATAGATTATCATTAGAAATGATGGAATATTATTCAGACTTAATGAAATTCTGTCATTAGCAGGAAAAATGAATGAAACTGGATGGCATCATGCTAAGAGAAATAAGTCAGACACATAAAGAAAAGTGTTATAGTTTCTCTCTCTGATGTGGAAACTAAAAAAAAAGTGAACCTGGCAATGGCCACAGTGGTGTACACCTGAAATTCCATCGACTTGGAAACTGAGGCAGGAGGATCACAAGTTCAAGACCAGCCTCAGCAACTTAGTAAGACCCAAAGCAACTTAGTGAGACCCTGTCTCAAAATAAAAAATAAAAAGGGCTGGGTATGTGGCTCAGTGGTTAAATGTCCCTGGGTTCAATTTCCAGTACCAAAAAAGGAAAAAAAAAAAAAAAAAAAAAAAGACAATGAAACAGGGACATAAAATGAGGAAAATCTAATTTTCCTTTTTCCTTTCTAGCTTCTATGCATGAGAGAAAACATACAACTGACCACTGACTTTTTGAGTTTGACTTTTTAACAAGAATAGAATATGTATATAACACATATAAAAAGTCTGTAACAATGTGCTCTAATCACAGAGAAATACCAAGAAACATGCTTAAGGGTTCTTTCAGGATGATGTGATTTTTGGATACTTTTTGTAAGTAAAGACTATGAAGTTATTTTCATCTCAGGAAAGAAAAAAACAGAAATGTGTAAATAGCAAAGATCAAAGATCACAAGAGAATTTTCTGGGTTTTAGATTCTCTCTGTCTCTTTCTCTCTCTCTCTCTCTCTCTCTCTCTCTCTCTCTCTCTCTCTCTCACACACACACACACACACACACACACACACTACAGAGATATAAAGCCCTAAAATCACAGAGCCATGCTCAAAGACTATTTATGAGATTAGCTGGTTGTACCCTCTCTCACTAGCTCAGGTCTCAAGACACAATGCAAAAGCATCAGAGAATAGGTTCCTCCTAGAGTCCCATGATTGTAGCAGAGGGGTCACAAACTTTTTCTATAAAGGAACAGATAGTAAATATTTTAGGCTTTGCAGGCCATCTGGTTACAACTACTCAACTCTGTCACTGTGCTGTGAAAGAGCTACAAGCAATACTTAAACATGAATGTGGCTATGTTCCAGTAAAACTTTCTTTTAGATGATAAAATCTGAATTTCATATAATTTTCACATTACTAAATATTCTTCTCTTGAAAATTTTTATTCAACCATCTAAAAATGTTGAAAAACCATACTCAGTTTGGCAGTTTCCCAAAAAGTTTGACAGAATTATTGTATAATGTAGAAAACCCACACTCACCAAGAGAACTAAAAGAAATACACAATGATGTGTATGTGAATGTTCATAACAACACTATTTATAATCTCCCAAAAGTGGAAACAACTCCAATGTTTATCAACATATACATGTATAAACAAAATATGGTGAGTATACAAGAGTATTATTTGGGCATAAAGAGGAATTAAGCTCTGATACATGTTACAACATGCCTAAACCTTGAAAATATTAGGCTAAATGAAAGATCCAGACCTAAAAAGCCACATAGTGTAGCTTTCCATTTATATGAAATTCTAGAATTGGCAAATCAATTGAGACATAAAGTAGATGAGCAGTGCTCAGGGGCTGGACGGAAGAGGGAATGAGGAATAACTGCTGTGTATGGGGTTTATTTCGGGGGTGACAAAAAATGTCCTGGAATTGTCAATAGATTGGCAGAGGAGAAGTATATATTATGTACACTTTTTAAAAACTTTTTTCTACATTTTTATTGATGCATTATAGTTATTCATATTGATGGAATTTGTTATTACATATTTACACATGCACACAATATAACAATATCATTTGGCTAATATCACTTCCTAACTTTTCCCCTCTCCCTCTCTGCCTCCCACCCCTTACTCCCTTTGGTCTACTGATCGCCCTTTGATTTTTAGGAGATCCACCCCGACCTTTGTTTTCCTTTTTCCTTTCTAGCTTCTATACATGAGAGAAAACATACAACTGACCATTGACTTTTTGAATTTGACTTGTTTCTCTGAAAAAGATGGTCTCTAGTTCCATTTATTTTCCTGCAAAGGTCATAATTTCATTTTGCTTTATGGCTGAATAAAACTTCATTGTGCATATATACCACATTTTCTTTATCCATTCATCCATTGATAAGACACCTTTGGCTGATTCCATATATACTTTTAATTCTCACCACAACCCCAAGATATAACAGCTATCCTCTAATTTTATGAATGAGACAACTAAATCTCAAAGAGAAAAACACAGTAAGGTCACATATATAACATATAAGCATAAGAAGTTATGTGTTATATAAAGGCTCAGTGTTTAAATGCCAGCCCCCTTTTTGTCATGTAAAAATCCTCTTAAATTAAGTTGGTGTAGAAATGCATTTCTGGCACATTACCTGGAGGCACTAGCTGTATTAACTCAAACCTGGCTAGGAAGCCTAAAAAGGAAAACAGTGGAATTTTAATACTTCAAAAAATTGTCAGAGTTTTTTATTAAATGTTTTAATTTTATAAATTAAACTACCATAACACTCCATTTACATTATTAATAACAATAATGCAGCTAGCCCTCCATATTTATAGGTTCTATTTCCATAGGTTCCCCATCCACATATTCAACCAACTGCGGATAGAAAATATTTCTAAAAATGCATCAGTACTAAACATGTACAGACATATTCTTGTCATTATTCCCCAAACAATACAGAATAACAACTATTTACACTGCATTTAAAGTGTTAGATATTATAAGTAATATGGCTATGATTTAAATATATTGGAGGGTGGGTATAGGTTATAAGTCAATACTGTATCATTCGTTATAAGGAAATTGAGTATTGGTGGGTTTTGGGATTCTTTGAGGTCCTGGAACCAATTTCCCATGGATATCAAGGAACAATTATAATTAAAAATTAGTGCCACACCAGCAAGGTCTCAGGTGTCAATAAGTTGAGGGAGTAGAATAAGAATATCTGAGTTATAAAAATATCGTTTCAACTCCAGGAAAGTACAGACAAAACATGTAATATTTTGTCTCTTAAAAGTGTATTCATGGGGCTGGGGATGCGGCTCAAGTAGTGGTGAGCTCGCCTGGCATGCGTGCGGCCCGGGTTCGATCCTCAGCACCACATACGAACAAGGATGTGTCCGCCAAGTACTAAAGAATAAATATTGAAAAATTCTCTCTCTCTCTCCCTCTCTCTCACTCTTTCTTTAAAAAAAAAAAAAAAGTGTATTCATGAGGGCTGGGGTTGTGGCTCAGCGGTAGAGTGCTCGCCTAGCACATGTGAGGCCCTGGGCTTGATCCTTAGCGCCACATAAAAATAAACAAAATAAATGTATTGTGTCCAACTACAAGTAAAAAATAAATACTTAAAAAAAAAGTGTATTCATGCCTGGTGCGGTGATGCAGGCCTGTAATCTCAGCAGCTGGGGAGGCTGAGACAGGAGGATCAAGAGTTCAAAGCAACCCTCATCAATGGCAAGGCACTAAGCAACTCAGTGAGACCTTGTGTCTAAATAAAATACAAAATAGTGGTGGGGATGTGGCTCAGTGGTCAAGTTCCCCTGAGTTAAATCTCTGGTACCAAAAAAAGAAAAAGTGTTTTCATAAGAGCATCAAAATGGGGGGCTGGGGACATAGCTTAGTCGGTGGTAGAGTGCCTGCCTTGCATGCACATAGGCCCTGGGTTCAATCCCTAGTACCACCAAAAAAAAAAAAAAAAAGAGTACTTTTCATCTTAAAAATTCAAAATCTAATTGTGATGCATTAACATAAAAGTTTATCTTACCTAAGACAGTGTACCAATGACTATATAAATTAAAACATAAAATAAAACTTTATTATTATTTGAGTTCAAAATACATTTAGAAATAATGATCTAATCTATAGTATCTCTAGAGGCAAGAATAAAACTCAAATCATAAAGGTGAATTAAAACAAATGGTATTACAATACAAAATTAATAAAGATAATAATTCCCACAAAATAATATTATAAGTAAAAACATTTTAAAATAGATAATAGAAATAAATTCTCACTTTGTACATTTATGAAAAATATGCATTCATAAAAATAGATTTATGAATGCATAAGAACAAAATTTAAATTCCAAGAAACTAGCCAAATGTTGAGGCGCACTCCTGTAATCCCAGTGGCTTGGGAGCCTGAGACAGGAGGATCATGAGTTCAAAGTCAGCCTCAGCAAAAGCGAGGCGCTAAGCCACTCAGTGAGACCGTGTCTCTAAATAAATTACAAAATAGGGCTGGGGATGTGGCTCAGTGGTTGAGTGTTCCTGAGCTCAAGCCCCAGTACCCCCAAATAAATAAATAAATATAAATTCCAAGAAACTTAAAAACCAAGATAGCCTGAAATTTTACTCCAACAGTCCCATTAAGCACTTAATTTGTTTTAGGTTCAAAATTCATTATTCAATGAAACACCTCCATTTAGATCTTACACTGACACTCTAAACTCAATCTGTCCAAAGTTAAATTCCCTCCACCAACTCTTCTTTCTGACTTTCTAGTCTTAGTGAATAGCATAAATAGGATCCAGGGTTTTCTCTAGATGCTGTGAGTTTTGAGCACACCCACATGCCATCAAAGTTTCACTTACTGTTTCTGATGATCATAACCTTTGATTCCTGTAGATTTTCTATTTATTCTACACCTGGCTTTCTGAACCCGTTTTACTGTTGTACCATTCTGTTTCAGAACATTTGTTCAGTGGCCTCTAACCTGCACTATCTGTGGACACAGACTCACTAGATGCATAATTTCAAATTTCTTTTTTTTAAAATATATATTTATTTTAGTTGCAAATCGACCTTTATTTTATTTATATATAGTACTGAGACTCAAACCCAGGGCCTCACACATGCTAGGCAAGTCCTCTATCACTGAGCCACAACCCCAGCCCCTCAAATTTCTTAATCCACCTAGTATGTTGGCCGGATACCTAGCCTGCTCCTGATTCTGTCCTCTTTCCAGCATTGCCTCAGGTCACCTAGCATTTAATTCTTATTATTTCTCTATGAGATTCTGCTATTACCTATGACCTTGGTCCTAATTCTTTCAACTGAATAAATCTCGGTTGAAAAATTCATAAAGATTAAGAAAGTGGTTGTTGGTTACCTACTAATGAAACTTTCATATTAATACACTGGGGAAAAAAGAGCAAACTAAATCTAAAGCAAACAGAAGGAAGAAGATAATGAAGGATAAGAAGAAATTAATAAAATAAAGAACAGAAAAACAATAAAGTCGAATGAATCCAAAAGCTGGTTCTTTAGAAGTCAACAAAACTGAGAAACCTTTAGTTAAATTCATCAAGAAAAGGGATGATTCAAATTACTAAAATCAGAAATGAAAGAGAGGATATTACTACTGATCTTAGAGAAATAGAAAGGACTGTAACGCAATACTATGAACAACTTTATGATAACAAATTAGATAATGAAATGGAAAAATTCCTAGAAATATATAATCTATCAAAACTGGTTCAAGAAGAAATAGAAATACTGAAGAGACCTACAACAAGCAGAAAGAGGGGCTGGGGTTGTGGCTCAGTGGTAGAACTTGCCTAGCATGTGCGAGGCCCTGGGTTCGATCCTCAGCACCACATAAAAATAAATAAAATAAAAGTATTTTGTCCAATACAACTAAAAAATTTTTTAAAAATCAAAATAAAACAAGCAGAAACATTAAATCTGTAATTAAAAAACAATCTGAAGACAAGTTCAGGCCCAGGTGGCTTCACTGGTGAATTCTACCAAAAGTTTAAAGAAAATTAATACTAATAAACTAAAGAGGAAAAAGCATTTCCCAGGCTGTGGGTGTGGCTCAGTGGTAGAGTGCTTGCCTAGCATGTGTGAGACATTGGGTTCAATCCTCAGCACCACATAAGAAGACAAATAAACAAAGATAGTGTGTCCATCTACAACTAAAAATAAAATAAAATAAAAATCCCAACTCATTCTATGAGGCTAGTATTAGCAAAACTTGACCAAGATATCACCAGAAAACAAAACTGTCAACCAGTATCTCTTTATGACTGTAGATCCCAAAATCCTCAACACAATCCTAGCACATCAAATAACGCAATATATGGAAAGGACTGTATGCCATAATCAAGTGAAATTTATTCCAGGAATGTAAAATTGACTAAATGTCTGAAAGCAAATAAACATATGAACAAAATAAAGATTAAAAAGCTTGTGATAAAATTTAACATTCTTTTGTAATTAAAGAAAAAACTCTGGGCTGGGGACATAGCTCAGTTGATAGAGTGCTTACCTCGAATGCACAAGGCCCTGAGTTAATCCTTAGCACCACAAAGAAAAAAAAAAAAAAGACAATATATAAACTAGGAACAGAAGGAAGCTTCCTCAATCTGATATAGGGCATCTATAAAAAAATTGACATGTAACATCACTTTTATTGTCTTTATTCAATATTGTTCTGTAAACTCTAGTCAGGGGATTAGACAAGAAAATGAAATAAAATGCAGACAGACTATAAAGGAAGAAATAAAGTTATTTCCATTTGTAGACAATCTAATTTTGTGTGTATAAAATCATAATAAATAAATAAATAAACAAAAACTAGAATCAATAAATGAGTTTGGCACATTTGCAGAATATAATATCAGAGAATAAGTTAGCTAAATTTCTATACACTGAAATAAACAATCTGAAAATGGAAAAAAATTAAATTTAATTTACAACAGCATCAAAAAAGAATAAAATACTTAAAACTTAACAAAAGGAATGCAAGAATTGTACACTGAACATTATAAACATTGAAAATAAGCTTAAAATGACCTAAATAAATGGAAACACATCCCATGTTCATGATTGGAAGACTTAATATTGTTAAGAGGGTAATATTCCCCAAATTGATCTATAGATTCAATGAAATCCCTATTAATATCCCAGCTAGATTCTTCATAGAAAGTAACAAGTTGATTCTAAAATTCATATGAAAACTTAAGTGATCCCCCTGAAAAGAGTCTTGAAAAAAGAACTAAACTGGAGGCTGGAAAACTCACATTTTCTGATTTCAAAATTTCTCACAAAGCTACAGTAATCAAGATTGTGTGTTGGCATAACAATAGGCATATGAATCAATGGAATGGAATTGGGAGCCTAAAAATAAACCTTCACATTATAGGAACTTGGTTTTCAATAAGAGTGCCAAGAGACTTCAGTGACAGAAACAAAATCTTTACAGTCTTTTTATCAAATGATGCTAAGACAAATGGATAGTCACATGCAAAATAATGAAAATAGGCCCATAATTCACACCACTTACAAAAATCAACAGAAGACATATTACAGACCCAAATATAAGAGTCAAAATTATAAAACTTTTACATGTAAATCTTTGTGACCTTGTATTAAACAATAGTTTCTGAGATATGACACCAACAGTATAAGTAATATAAGAAGAACAAACTGGAATTCACTAATTTTAAAACTTTTGTGTTTCTAAGAATCCCAACAAGAAAATGAAAGCCAACCCAACGAACAGGAGAAAAATAACTGGAAATCATTTATCTTATAGGGACTTATATATGGAATACATAAGAAACACTTGTAACTCAATTTTTTTTTAAAGACAACCTACTTAAAAAGTAGGCAAAGGATCTGAATAGACAATTCTGCAAAGAACACTCAACATCATTAGCCATCATGGAAAAACAAATCAAAATAATGATGAGATACCACTTCATACCCACAAAGACTGCTACCAATCAAAATGACAAATAATAACAACTGCTGGCCAAGATGTAGAAAAGTGAAATCCTCAGACATTACTGAAGAGATGTAAAATGATTCAGCTGCTTTGGTAAATAGTGTGGGAGTTCCTTAAAAGTCTAACCAAATAGTTATTATATTACCTAGTGATCTCACTCCTGGATAGATGGATGCATAGATAAATGATAGATAGACAGATTAATAGATAGATAGATAGATAGAAAGAAAGAAAGAAAAGAAAACATAGGTCCACACAAAAACTTGTACATAAATATCCATAGCATCATTATTCATCATAGCCTAAAAGTGAAAACAACCCAATTGATAAGTAGAAAAACAAAGTGTGGTATAATTATACAATGGAATATTATTTGGCCATAAAAAGAAATGAGGTACTGGAACATGCTATAACACAAATGAACCTTCAAAATGTTATGCTAGGCAAAAGAAGTTAATCACAAAAGACCACATATTGTATAATCTTATTTATGTGAAATATCCAGAATAAGCAAATCTATAAAGACAGAAAGATCCATATTTGCATTTGGCTGGGAGGGTTAGCAGGGAATAGAGAGTGATTAATAATGGGTATAGGATTTCTCACTTAATATTGATAAACAACCAAACAGAATTTATCATCTTGAAAATTCCATCTATATTTAGAAAAAAGTTTGTAATGGGATCAAAAACATGATTCAAAATTTACTATAAGGTCTCTTGAATGTAAACATGATCAAACATGGAAATATCACAGTTTAGAAAAACAGCAAACAGCATACTATTATACCTGTGAATTACCAGAATAATCTTTTTTTTTCTTTAATGAGTACCTACTTTCTAAAAGTTCTGCTACAGCTCCAGGATCTATTGCATTTTCAAATACCTGCAGAGAAAAATATGGGAAAAACATTTTTAAGTTTTTTAATAGGTACTTACAGAAACTGTAGATTATTTTCTTCCTAATAATTAGGATGTTATTTGGTAAAATCCAGCCATATAATATTTTAGGACTCAACAGAAACACTTTTAACAAGTATGATTAAAAGATCAATATAGTACAAATTCATAAAAATAGAACATAGAACAAATTCATAGAAATTAACAGAACAATAGCATATGCAAGGAAATCTGAGTTGGCTAAATCTACCACATGCTTAAAATGTCATCAACTTGACCTAGTTCTATTTGTTGCTAAAAGCACATTTTACATTAACCTGAGTCTTGAGTACCTAGAAAAACATTCTGCTTACAATAGATCTCACTAAATGTTAACTGAATGATTTCTCTTCCCAAGCAATTAGTTCTGCCAAGAAGGAACATTAAAATAGAAATTCTGCCTACATATTAACACACACACACAAAGTTCACTACTAGGAGTTACGCTCTCACAGAATCCAGAGGTGGGGGAGAGAGAGCCTCTTAAATCTATCATGAAGCACATGTGCTCTGTTCAGTTATTGCCAAATCTGCATATTTTGTTTTTGACAGTAAAGGCCCTGGGATAGGACTAAAACAAAGGCCTCTCCCACTAAATTATGCAACCCAGTGGAAAACATTTTTTTTTTTTTTTCAGTAGACTTTGATTTCAGGCTTCAGAGTTCTCATTTAAACAATGGTAAACATGGTTAAAAATCTGTCTTGGATCCAAAGCCAGATCTGCTTTAAGAACAAAAATGGGAGACTGTATGATTTCCCTGTAATCCATTTTTGTCTTACTGAGTTGGATTTATTAAGCAAATGTAATTTTTTGCCTAAATTATTTCAATAACTGCATCTTTTACTATTGTTATGGTTTGAATTATGTCCCCCAAAATGTTGAAATCCCAACCCCAGTACCTCAGAATGTGACCTCATTTCCAATTAGGGTCATTAAGTAATTGTTAAGCTAGAATGAGGACATACTGGAATAGGTTGGATTCCTAATCCAATATGATTGGTGTCCTTATAAAAAGGGGATATTTGAGCACAGAAGGTATTAAAAAAAATTTATACAAAATAAATTCAAGAGTTTATTTGAGCAAAGAATGATTCATGAACCAGGCAGCACTCAATCAGAAAATTGCTACCAAGTGGGCAGAGAGCTTTTATAGGTGACATGGAAATAAAACAAGAAGATACATTTGATTGGTTGGAGTGGAAAGACCCTGGAGAGTGGTTAGTTGACAGTTTCTGATTAGGAAAGTCTCTAGTTAAGAGGACAGTTGACAGTTTATAATTGGTAAAGTCTCTAGTTTGATTTTACACTTTACATTGGGCTTCAGTTTACTTATGGAGGCACTTAAAGCACTGGATCTGCCCCAGCCTAATAGCTTCTCTGCCCTCAATTTTTTAAACAGCATGCACACAGAAAGAATAAATAGCCATATAAATATTAAAATTATGCTGACAAAAGCCAAGGAACTATCAAAAGCTAGGAGAGAGGTCAAGAATTGATCCTTCCCTAGTGCCTTCATAGGCAACATGACCCTGCCAACATTCTGATCTGACTGCTAGCCTCCAGAACTGTGAGACAATATGCTTCTATTGTTTAAGTCACTCAGTTTGTAGTATTTTTGTATACCAGCCCTGGGAAATGAATACTCCCTTATCTGAGGATTTTCTCAAGTGTGATCTTGAGTAAATGATCAACACAAACTGTTCAAACACAATAGTTCATAAATTTTTCATGAGGAATTTGTTTATTCAAATGCTTTAAAACATTCAATTCTGCATTACACAGAAGGTCCAAGGAAGAGAAAATGTCGCTACTTGCTGAAAGTATTTGAAGAAGGATAAGTGAACAGATAAAAGAAGAGCTGGAATTGACTAGGAGAAAACTACACTATGAACCCAAATAACTCATACAAAGAGGGTAATTAGTTTCATTTAGAAAAAAAAATGGTTCTGATATATTTGACTAGTAATATCAAATGTGCCACTTTTCAACAGAGCAGTAGTGACATTTAAAATGTGACTCTAAGACTCATTCCTTTCTTTTTTTAAACAAATCAAGGAGGTTGGACTAGACGACCCCCTGCTCAAAGTCATTTGCAGATTTATCATTCTAGGATTCCACAATTTTGTATCTTTGGGCTTCTTATAAAAAGATTTTTAAAGTCTTCTACAGATTAAATTGAAAACTGATAAAACTAATATGAAAATTCTTAGGAGGAAAAATGGCTGCATTTTCACTACTTTCAACATCTAAATGTGAGAAATAGATTCCTGTGGGTTCTGATTGTATGTTCTAAGATAACACTGATTTATTTCTCTTTTTATCCAGTCAGTTTAGCACATTTTTAATTTAAATTAATAGGCTGTGATTTACAAACATATTGCATGCAACCCTGGCCCTTCAGTGAATCAATCTTGATCTTCTCTCCCATCCTCAGGTCAAAACAGGTCACTTTCTGGGCACCATCTTTCAGAGCTATCCTACCAACCTTCCCTCTGCCCAAAAGATCTTAGTGACACTGTTTAGAGAAACATCATTAGCTTTATTGAGGTTAAAACTGATTCCATCTCCAAATGCAAAACAAAAAGTTCAGGGGATTGCCAGTAACTGCATAGTAATCAAATGAATATTCTTTTAAATACTGAGGTGGGAAGTGGGTGGGTAGTGTTTGGGCTATTTGTGTCATGACTGTATTCATTGCAACAGGAATCTAGCCTTATCACTATAGCTACATAAACCAGGTATGACTTAAATAAACCAGAAGAGCCTTTTTGTCTCCTTACAGGATTTTGGTTATAAGATTTAACTTGATTTGGTTATATTCTTTCATTATTTTTCCGGGTCTAAGAAAGTTTTTTTTTTCTTTTTTGCTAAGGTCTGCAATTTATTAAATGTAATGCAATTCTAACACCTCCAAGAACATTCAGAAATGATCTCTTTGCTCCAGTTAAAAAATGTCATGGGAGTTCCAAGAATAGAAACCATTGACCAGGGTATTTAGCACTAGATTGACAGAACTTGGCTGGGACTTGCAAAGCACAAGCAAATCTTTCAACTGTGATTTTACTTCAAGGCTGACTGTAGTTTTGCACTATACTTAAATGCCTTTGGGTTGTTTTTACAGAAAATTTACAAAATAATTTTTCAAGAACTATTAGATTATCTTCAGACAGTAAAATACAATGAGAAAGTCAAGATCACCTTTTTAAATCTCAGGATTTGCTGAATCACAATAGGGAACACAGAGGGAAAGCAGGCTGTCTCCACGTACTGATTCAGGAGGTAAACCCCGAGGTACACATCTTGTTTGTCTGGCAGGAACACTCCCGGGCAAGAAATCTTAGGGGGGGGGGGCGGGGGGAGAACAAGCAAAGTTTGTTTTATTTAACAGGGCTGCATTCCTCCTAGCCTTCCAGAGGCCCTGAAATGTCCCCCATCATCATATTCCCTCACGTGTACCTCCCAGCATCAACATCCTCCCCTGTTCTCTCCTATTTCATATTGGAAATTCCAATTCCCTCCCACGTCTCCGCCAGGTGTCACAATCGCGCTCTCGCCGGCTCCTCTCCCCGCCCCTTCAGGATGGCTGTACGGAAGCGGAAGAGGCTGCAGGGCCGGGAGGCCTCTCTCTAGTCCCGCCCGGTCCCGGGGTCCGGGCCGCCCGCCGCGATGGCGAGCCCCCGGAGGAGCGTCGAGGGACGGCCGCTGAGCGCCTCCGCTTCGAGCAACACCAGCAACCCTGGCAGCCCGGCCCATGGCGGCGGCAGCAGCGGCAGGTTCGAGTTCCAGTCCCTGCTCAGCAGCCGAGCCGCGGGCGTCGACCCCACCAGCGCCCGGCTGCGCGCGTCCGAGAGCCCGGTGCACCGGCGCGGCTCCTTTCCAGTGGCCGCTGCGGGCTCCTCGCAGGCGCCCCCTCCTTCACTCCCCGAGGAGGACCGCATGGACCTGAACCCGTCCTTCCTGGACATCGCCTTGCGCTCCCTGCTGGCCATCGACCTGTGGTTGTCCAAGAAGCTGGGGGTGTGTGCAGGGGAGAGCTCGTCTTGGGGTAGCGTGAGGCCCCTTATGAAGCTGCTGGAGATCTCGGGACACGGCATCACCTGGCTGCTGGGCACCCTGTACTGCCTATGCAGGAGCGACAGCTGGGCTGGGCGCGAGGTGCTGATGAACCTACTCTTCGCCCTGCTGTTGGACCTCCTGGTGGTGGCCCTGATCAAAGGGCTGGTCCGCAGGCGCCGACCGGCCCACAATCAGATGGACATGTTTGTCACTCTCTCGGTGGACAAGTACTCCTTCCCCTCGGGCCATGCCACAAGGGCCTCCCTGGTGTCCCGGTTCATCCTGAAGCACCTGGTACTGGCCATTCCACTGAGGGTGCTGGTGGTACTGTGGGCCTTCATCTTGGGTCTTTCCAGGGTCATGCTGGGGAGGCACAATGTCACCGATGTGGCTTTTGGCTTTTTTCTGGGCTATATGCAGTACAGCATCGTGGACTACTGCTGGCTTTCACCCCACAATGCTCCGGTCCTCTTTATACTGTGGAATCAACAGTGACACCATCTCATTGATTATGGCAACAGGAGAGCTGAAAGTTTCCACAATTTGATGATGCCAGCCTAAATCAGCCACCATCCCACTTGCCCCTCTTAGACATTTCAGGCTTCCTTAGGATTTCAGATATCCCACCATCTTGATGTGTTGCTAGGCCAGAGCACGTGCTAGCCCTTGGAAGACAGCCATAAAAAGGGAAGCAAAAAGAAAAAAAAAAATCTATTGTATATTTATTCAACTGTTTATATCTCCAGGACAATAGCAAAGAAACCAAGCTGGGGTGGTTATACTGTTGCTGGTTTTGACAGTAGGATTTGTGTTGTATAGTAATCCTGTAAGTTAACATCACTTGTAAATTGAATTTTTGAGAAACACCATCTTCATTCCATAAATATACGTTGCAGATATTTCATGTACTAACCCTAGTCCTTTTTCTGAGTTAGACTTTAAGCAGTACTAAACAACTATTTGTTGCCACCATCAGGGAGATTTCTTCTTAATCCTGATTTTCTTGGTAAGCCTTTTTACTTTATTATCTCTTCCATCTTTGTGGACTAGGCAGTGAGAAAGATTATAGTACTTTCTCTCCTTTCCCTACACCCTTTCAAAAGGTCTTTAAATATTATTTTCCAGTATTCTCTAATACTGTTTTTTACCACTCAGAGAACAAACCAAGAACTACTTGAAGAAACACTTAAAAGGTGGGCATGTCTAAGGTGCCCACAGAAAAGTAAGTATGAGACTCTGGTTTCATGTCTAATTCTATTGACAACCAATAGCTGGCGCAACAGAGGACAGAGAAGCTAAGCTGCTGGGGAAAGTCAAAAGAACTGAGAATTTAGGTTATTATGTCAATGACCAGCATGGCAGGAGATGAGACTCTGCTGCCCATCATCTCTACTGAATAAAAAAATAACATTCCTCTATCCATAAATTTTAAAAAAAGGAAAATAATGTGATTCTTTTCAATGTATGTGCAAAAGCTTTTTCATATATACCATGAGGATGACCCTGTATATTCTATAGTTTTATAAATGGAATTCAGTTTTCCTGTATAAAGCATAGTTTATGTAACAGTATTTAACTTGAAATTCACCAGGGGAGCTTGCTGCTATATCAGACACTAGGTAAAACTCCTAAATTTCTGTTTACATTGACCTTTACATTTAAAGCTGTTCATCCATGTTGCCTCAAATCATAAGACCAAAGACTACCAAATGCGTGGTAGGCTTTACTCATTTGACCTAAAAAGAGGTATGTGCTTTAAATGTTGCTCTACCTGAAAAGAAAGCCTACTTTTGGAACTAATGTCTTCAGAAAATAACGAACAATTATTTTGGCATTTATAAATAGAAGGACTATGGACTTTAAGAGATGCAGACAGGAACCTGGAGAATGACTGTGATAGATAAGTAGGTTCTGGTTGGGGAGAAGCATGAACTTTCTGAGAGTGAGAGGCACACTTAAAAGAGGAACGGCTACTCCTAAATAAAATAATACACATTTCCACAATATCCTGAACACGGACTACCTCTTCACTTGCTGAATCAGCCAACAGTGAATCTCTAAGTGGTTTTGGGTTTGTTGTTCAATCTTAGACCCTTCATAGTAACTGCAGCAATATTCAGTCCAGATATTTGAAAGCAATTGTATTTCTTCTTGCAGTGTCCACAAGTCTGAATATTGGGGGCTTAACTTCCAGTTTGTAGTTATACTTATGGAATTCCCTGTTTTAGCTGTTGGGATCTGATCAATTCAACTGATTTTCTGGAACATCCTAAGTACTGTAGAATAGAAAACTGATTTCATTGTTAATTATACACTGAGGAATGCCTTTTAAAAATCAAAATAAAATTAACCAATAATTTTGTTAGATGAAAACTTAATTTTTGCCTGTATGTAAGAAATATCACTTGGCTTCTCTCCAGAGATTCTTCACCTTCTGCAGTTTTGAGAGCTTGCAATTAATAAAGCACAATTGATATGGTCTGGCCTTATTTTCTGTCAGCAAAATGGAACAAAACCAGGAAAATTGTATTATCTTTGTTTCACAGCTACATGTCTGATGAAACTTTAGCATTTGCCAATTGTATGGAAGCTAGCCAGAATCCACAGCAGTGTCCTTTTAGTCTTATAATCTAATGGTAACCAGGAGAGAAGTCCCTAGCACCTTGGAGACAAAGCTGAATATTAGTCTGTCACTAACTACAGAATGATGGGAAAATGGAAGCAGAAGAAGAATGACTCTCTCCCAAATAAGAACAATGAAGCCCCCTGCCCCAATACCTCATTTAGGAAGGATGTGGTGGATAATTACCGATCATTTGTTGACTGATTTCCTTTTTGAATTAGCAAGCCAAAGTCATAATAATATTTGGTTGGCTCATAAATGTGACATTATCAGGAAGTAATGGGGCTTTTTAAAAAATAAATTATTCCATGGTTATTAAAAGGAGAATTTAAAATTCTTTCACAAATCTTTATTCTGAAAAAAAGAAAAAATCCTACTTGGACTTAAGGTAGTGTTGTTTTAAAACAACAAATTCAGAATGAAGCTAAGAAACATGTTGCTTTGGGGGAAAAAAATAGGAACAGGTTGATCTGAATTAAAGGTTAGGAAGTCCAGGAATACAAACGTATATAAAAATCTTAGGACAAAAAGGTACGATCTGTCCCCAAAGAAAATAATGTATGTGTGTCAAGTGGGAGAAGAGCGGTGAAAACTATGGGGCGGCGGGTGGGGAGACCATTTAAGAGTCTGACTTGGAGTTAAGGAACAGAGGTTTGCTAATCTCTTACCGCCCGGATCTGCAGCTCCACCACCGCCTCCAGAGGCATCGTTCCCTGCGCGGGCGAAAGGACTGGAATGACAAGATCCTTTGTGCTGGGTCTTGGACCAACTTTCCTTAGTTTAGCTCAACCCCTGGGGAAGTGTTCCCAGAAACTTCCCCAGCCCCCCACCCCCTCGATCCCCCATCAGACCCTCCCAGCCCGGGTCCCTCCCACCGGGACCGGTCTCTCACAACCGGCGCCAGAGCGTAGGCTTCCAGAAGGCGGAAGCGTCGCGTTGCCATGGACACTCAAACGCGCAACATTCGACCCTAGAACGCAAGCGAGGCCCCGTACACCTCCTGGAACGCGCGTGTGGGGCGCGGCTTCCTGGGCAGCAACCGTCTGCAGTGACTTACTGGGTGTTGTCGAGGGAGCAGGATCCTGGTCAGGTGTTTGGAGCACTAATTTCTTTCCATCAACTCTGTGTGGCCCCAATCACTATGTTTAAATGTTTACAATTTCCTTTTTAACAGTGGAATGAAATCATTGCTCCGATATAATTTAATTACTACACATTTTAGTAGTTACTACGCCCCAGGTCCTGGAATTTCTGTTAACAATTTTCCAATTTAATATAATTGACTGTCCCAGAAGGTACGCGTTTGCTCTTTAAGAAGCTTACAAGAAATCAGTGACCTCTCCAATAAGAGTTGAGTGGAGAAAGGCTGACTGATAGCACTCCATCCCTCATAGTGATATATGCCAAGCAGTGCCTCCTCTCCCTCACGGTGTTCTGTCCAGTGGCAGAGCTGGATGAATGAAATGTATCTTTCCCGCAGTGCCTTCAGTTCTGTTTATGTCTCCATTCACAGAGGGGTTTTAGGTTAGACCGCAGAAACAATGACATCATCACGTTAGCTTGCTTAGTTTGCTTCTATTACCAGCATCCCAAGGAGCAACTGTCCTGGTGAACACGCAAAAAAGTAGCTTTCTCAAATAACACTCACCCTAGTTCCCGGTGTGCATAAGAGAAAGCCAGTGTCCTTCAAGATAAAATGTGTCTGGATTTTCCAGACCAAGATTTCTCTCATTATTCCCTTAACTTGGCTAGATTTGGGGGAACAAAAAAGGGAATACAGGGACATGGTGTGTTGTTTGTTCCAGTCCCCATTTGCTTTAGTGGCAACAGAGCCACGGTCACATTGTAAAAACCTGTCAGAGATGACAGGCAAAGTAAGAGGTCTGAATTGGTAAAGGAAATCATGTTTTTCCCCCTATTCATTGTATTTGATAAACAAAAATGAAGGAAGAGAGGTAGGATCAGCCACTTCTAGCCAATCCAAAAAATCTGGGAGGAACAATGCTATCTCTGAAAACAGCAACAAAAACATTTATGTTATCATTTATCATTAATATTTTGCATTGGAAATTTATGCAATTGGAAATGGTACAAAAAGACGTCCCTAGAGCATAATTGGGTCTTCATTTTGGTCACTGACATTTCTTTCCCTGGAAGGGAAAAATACAGTGTGATGATGATGTACTGTTTACTCTTCTGATTCCTAGCATATTGTGCTCAGCTCCCCTCCCTCCCCCATACCAAGAGATACACAGGTGGATGCCTGGTTTCCTATAATCCAGAGATCTGATTTGTTACCTTACAACAGCTAACTGGAACGAGCCCTATGATGAAGTCATCAACACCAATACTAACATATCAAGGAGAGTGACAATAAAAACAGATTTATGAATAAGTAACTAGTGTAAGGCAAGGGAAAATCAACATTTATTGAGGATCTACAAAGAGCTAATTACTCCCACAATAACTCTGAGGGAGATGTTATTCCCTATTTACAGATGCAGAATCTAAAGCCAAATAAATTGCCTTTTGCCCAAGGCTACACAACTAATAAAGAGAAGTTATATTTAATCAAGGTGTGCCCTACCACATCACTGCCCCTAAAACAAGAACATCCTATTGATCCTTACAGACACACTGTCCACCCTCCCATCATATGCTATTTTTAATCTTTAACTTTTCAACAATTGGACTCTCCTTGCTTGGTTTCATGGCCCAGCCCTGTTATGGTTTCCCTCCATCTCTCTGAACATTCTTCTTGTCTCTGTATCCTATTCTACCTAGCCAAACAGTTTTTCTTGGTCCTTTGTTTTCCTCACTCTGTATCCTTTATCTAGGGATGTCAGCCAATGTAGGTATTAATTAACATGTACAGATTTACAGATCCCACACAACTTTCAATCTTCAGCTTTCTCTGATAGGGTGGAATCTTACTATTTTAGATGATTATATTCATCTATAATCCCTTTGGACCAATCCCCACAATAGTAGTTTCACATTTGTTCCTGTGATTGCTGATTACTGTTTATCTCCATAATCTGTTAACTCTACATGGCTAAGTGTTTGAACCCTGATTAACTTTCATTGCAGATGCTCAATAAATATCTTGGAATAGATATTAAGTGTAGAGATGATCTACAGTCTGTAAGGGTTAATTGTGTGAATAAGGGGCAGTCTCACCACATGAGGGCAAGCTAAATATACCCAATGAGAAGGGATCAGGCACAGCTGTTTTTGCTAATTTGCTGTGGGGATATTCAGTGAATCAATACAGAATATATTTAATTTATATTTTCTTGTAAAGTGTTTCTTGTAGAGTGTTTCTGCAGTGCACCTTGATCAGCAGTGACATCAGCATTGCAGAAAGGCACATCAGTACATCCTGCTTATTTCCTGGCCCCAGATGAGAAAATTAAACCTTTCTTCAAATGAGAATTTGCCAAAGTGCAAAGAACAAGAATGTGACAATCATGACTGAGATTTTCCTTTTAAACAAAAAGCTAATTATAAGACACAAAATTATAAACATTTCTTTTCAAATAATTGTATTCATATGAAGGGAAGAAACTATTTTTTTAAGGCACTAATGGACAGGGTATGGAGAAACATTGCTGGTTGGAATGTAAATACATATATTTGTTTTCTCTGGCTACTATATCAAATTACCACAGACTTTGGGGCTTAAAATAAGACAAATTTATTATCTTCCAATTTTGTGGACCCCACTGAGCTAAAATTGAGGTACCAGCAGGGTTACATTCCTTGCCTTTTCTGCATCCTTGCATTTTCACTTTTAATTAAAAGCTGCCTGAATTCCTTGGCTCCAAGCTCCCTTCCTCCATCTTTAGAGCCAGCAACATCAAGCCAAGTCTTTCTCTTGCTGCCATATCTCTCTGGTTCTCTACTCCATTTTTGAGGATCTTTATGATTACATTGGGACCAGTCAGACAAAAAGGTCCCTATATTGAGGTCAGCTGATTAGCACCTTTATTCCTTCTGAAACTTTAATTTCCCCTTTATTGAGTAAGATTATAGGAAATAATATAGGAAATGTCTTTGTGAGCCGTTATTCTGTCTACCACATATAACTTCTTAGGAGAACAATTTGATAATGTCTACCAAAAAATTTAATTTGGCTGAGTGATTCCACTGCTAGAAATTTATCCCATGGGAATGTTTTCACAAAACACTGACATATGCTGTACCACTATTCACAGTTAAAAAATACTAGAAAGAATAAATGTTCAATAAGCAGTGTCTGATAGAATCAATTATGAATGAGCCACATGTGGAAATATTACACAGCATGGCAAAAGAATGGGGCAGAGCTATAAGACCTAACAATAATAATCTCTAAAATATAGAACTAAGAAAAAGAGCATGGCACAAAAATGTGAATGATATGCTGCCTTTTGGGAAGGCAGAATATTATGTGTTCCTACATGCTTAAATATTCCTGAAAAAATACAACAGAAACTGCTAGTAATATTTGCCTCTGGGAAGGGAATCTGGGGTACAGAAGTAAAGAGGAATCTTTACCTAAACAAACAGGAAACATAAAACAATAGAAAGGATGAATCTGGGAATATAGGAAGGAGCAAGAACTGACTTCTTCAGATTTTGGGGCCATATTTTATGTACTGCATGCTACAAAAGTATCCATGCAAAGTATGTCTGCCACTTCCACTTCCACTTCCAGGGCAGAGGATTTTTTGTTTGTTTGGTTTTGTGTTTTTTGTTTGTTTGTTTTTTAATTCTGTAATCCTATCCCAGAGGCCCTAACATTCCTGAAAGGATAAGCAAACTTTCTTGCATGTGCAAATGTGTATTGTTCTGGGAAGAGAGCCTGTAGGTTTCTTCAGCATCTAAAAGGGTAGTCACATCAGGTTTTAGAGCTACTTCTCAGTGCATACTGAGCCCTCCAACCTGCTATCAGTTCCCCATCAATCACAAGAAAAGGGCCACCTGGGTTATCTGATGAGGCAAAGACAAGGAAAGAGGGCCTTCTCTCTCCATCATAGTCATACCTCCTTATAGTTGTCTCCAAAGGCAGCTACATTCCATAATAAATGATTTTTTTTAAAAGACCATCAATTCCTGTCTTAAGCCATTTATTTATATCTGAACTCAGTGGAGAACACTTGAGTTAGGTCCTAAAATCTTTGGAGCCAATGAATTACTCATTAGTATGTGTAAAAAACACTAACAGATTAGATTTCCAAAGTGAGTTGTTATTCATCAGCATTTGTGAAAAATGCCTGCAGAAAATAAAAAAAGGAAGAAAGAAAGTCCCAAGTATATAGAACAATTGATTGCTTCAGGAGTAATGCATTTCCAGAACACTGATTTTGTTTTGTTCTGTTTTTAGGCACAGTGTCCAGACCCAAGAAATAAGTGTATTTTATATTATCCTTCGAAGACTTTCTTTAAAATATTCTTTCACAGTTTAGCTTTCTCACAGTCTGATATAAGAGAACATTTTGTCTTTTTGACTTTCACCGTGAATATATATGAGTTCAATGAATTGCACTGGGTTCTTTCCTTGGTTCCCACAAACTGCATAAAGATGTAATTAATGTTTCTTTTTTTTAAAGATTATTGTTAAGCCAGGTGCAGTGGTGCACCTCTGTAATCCCAGTGGCTTGGGAAGCTGAAGCAGGAGGATGAAGAGTTCAAAGCCTGCCTCAGCAAAATCGATGTGCTAAACTCAGTGAGAACCTGTCTCTAAATAAAATACAAAATAGGGCTGGGGGTGTGGCTCAGTGGTTGAGTGCCCCTGAGTTCAATCTCCAGTCCCCTCCCCCCGCCCACACACAAAGGTTACTGTTAAAATTATACCCTTTGGGAAAACTTTCCATGAGCAGGATCAGTCCTAATATCACTGTACATCATTATTGGTAACATCAAGTATCTCCCTGCATGATTCATAGGAAGCACCTATGAAGCACTTTCGCTAAGTTCAAGTTGAATCTAATCAAGCTACTAGAGTTGCATTATTCAATATGCTAGCCATGTATAATTATTTCAATGAACCAAAACTAAATAAATTTACAGCTCAGTTCCTCATTTGCACTAGTCATATTCAAAGTGCTCAATAGCCATATATGGCTAGTGACTATGTACTAGTGAATGCAAGTAGAATATTTTCACCATCACAGAATATTCTAGTGGGCAGCACTACTCTAAAGCTAACTTTACTTGAAGCGAATGGGGGAGGAGAACATGTTAATAATAGTAATATCTAGAATGTGGGACACTGTATAGGACAACTGCCTCAGTCTGCAACAAGTCAATGGTATTAAAAGTGAAAAGGAGAAGGAAAAGAAGTGAAAGGAGAAGAAGGAAGGAAAAGCAAGAAGTACTAGTAGTGAGGAGAACTTCTCTAGATAGAAGATAGTTGAGACCTAATAACCAATTGTAATATATGGGCTTTAATGGAAAGCTAATTTGAATAAACTAATTTATGGAAACTATCAGGAAAATTTGATTATGGTTTAAATATTAAATACCAAAAAATTAATTTTTATAGGTATGATAAAACCTTTGTGTTTATATAAGACAAATATTAACATTGTTTAGAGATGCATATTAAATTATGTAGTGATAAAATGATATAATGCTAAGGTTTTGTTTTCAAGGATTCAGTAAATGCATTAAAGGAATAGATACAACAAATGTAGAAAAATCTTGATAATTATTGAATCTGGGTGATGGATATATAAAGTTTCTGTACTTCTATCATAATATGTGTTTAAAAATATTCACAACTGGGGGTTGTGACACTCACCTGTATGTAATCTCAGCTACTTGGGAGGCTGAGGTTGGAGGATTGCAAGTTCAGTGCCAGTGTGGGGCAACTTAGCAAGATCTTGTCTGAAAATAAACTGGGGTTGTAGTTCAGTGGTAGAGTAGTTGACTAGAATGGATGAAGTACTAGGTTTGAGCCCCAGAACCAGCAAAAAAAAATTCATAATCACAATTTTTAAAAATCAATATAGTTAAATTAAAAAATATCATAGCCTTTTGTGGAACTTCTGTCCTAAAATAGTCCATCAAAAGGATTCTTGGTGGCATTACATGCAGTTCTCTTTGATAGAAGTCTCACATATGTATACAAAAAAACATGATGGATCTCTTCACCTCTAATATAGGTAAGTTAAGCAAATTATTGTGGTGTGTAACATTTTAAAGTAATTGAGAGGGAAATTCATTTAAAGGGGGAAAGAAGCACTGTGTTGTAAGAACAGTGGTCTCCTAATCCAAAACAGGAGCTGGAAGTTTGTTTCTTTAAGTGTACCCACTTCTCCAGAATTTCTTCCAGTACTAGGAGTGTTTTCAAGAGAAAGAATCAAATTACAACTGAATGGCTTTTAACAATCCTGAAGTCATTTGGGATCTGGGCCCGCACATGACAGCTATTTCATAAAACTTATAAGAGTTCAGGAGTCAGACTATGTTACTTTTTGCCTTGTGTTTAATACACTAGCATTTGTAGGCTTAATATTTAAATAATTATGACTTCTCTTGGACATTTTGTACTATATAGTTCTTCTATTTAAACTTAATTTATATTCAGAAAGAAACTAATTTGCTCCTTAAGTTTCAGCTGGCTAGCACTATATCTTTGGGAGTAGTAAGCAAATTATGACACAAGCAATTTCTCAGAAACTTTATTTTGCAAACATTAAAAAAGCAGAAAAGAGTATAATTAAGTTCTAAAACTTGTTAAAAAAAAAAAAAGAAAGAAAGAAAAAGACGGAGGAGGCCTAGGGTTTGGGGTTGTTGCTCAGAGGTAGAACACTTGCCTAGCATGCAGAAGGCCCTGGGTTTAACTCCCAGTACCATATAAACAAAGAAAACTTGTAAAATTTTAAAAAGTGTGTCTACTGTTTTGGGACATAAGATGCATGCTTTGAAGCCAGCAATGGCTCAAGATGAGGTTACTTCTTATGTGATTATATGTATTTGTCTCCTACCAAAAATATACCTCTTTGTGTTCTTTTTTGGTTCTCTTCTGTCTTTATTTAATCTTGCATTTTTTATTTTTATATTCATATCCATCTATTTACTCCTATTTCCATCCATTTATTCACGGCATATTCATTGAACACCTACTATGTACCAGGCACTGTTCTGAACAATTTAGGTACAAAGGTGAATAAGAAGCAAACTATGCTCATGAGCTTACATTCTACTGCAGGAAGAAACTTAATAATTAACAAGTGAGAATAAATAGAAAAAGTATTATGAAGGGCAAGAAGGAAATATCCAAAGTGATGAGATAGAAGGTTACAGGTTAGAGAGCAAATGAGAATCTGGCTTAGATTTTGTGGCTAGCTTGGCTCCTCAAGGGTATGACATTTGACCTAAGACCTTAAAAGAGAAGCGTGACCACTAGCCAAGACTTTCAAATGAAAAGATATGCAGGTGAAAGGAATATCAAATGCAAGGGCCAGGAGTCAGGAAAGAAATTGGTATATTTCAGGAACCAAAAGGAGGCCAAAGATCATACAAAGAGAACCCTGGGGAGGGGAAAACTGTGAAGGGGAAGCTGGCAGGAACTGACCCTCACTCAAATTACACTACCACTAGCTTGCACAGGAACTTAGTTGTGGCACACAGTGCCTACCTCATACTTGTAATATCTTCTTCCTTGCTAAAAGAAACCCAGTTTTGTTTGGGTGGCAATGCATTCAACTCCAGGGAATGAATTATTATTCGTAAGTTCTAGCCAATGAGATCTAAGACAAGACAAGAAGAAGAGGTTTGGGGAAAGGAGTAGGATCACATAGATATGACTTAAAATGTGATTGAAATATTCAAATAAAAATATGAAATAAGTAAGTAGAGGAGTTTGAGGGACTGGGGTAAAGTCTGGGCTTGATTTTAGTTTGGTGGCTGTGAATACAAGGGTTTTTTTTTGTTGTTGTTGTTTTTTAATTTAAGGTTACAGTGATAGATAAAATCTCTACTAGTCAAAATCTGAGGGATTCCAAAATTAGAGATCAGATAGAGGAAGGAGATTGAGAAGAATTTCAGAGGTAGAAGAAAAACCATTGCCAATAATAACCCTAACAACAACTTGGCATTTATTTAGAATTTAGGATTTATATAGAGCTTACTTTTTGCCAGGAACTGCTCAAAGCACTTTGTGGCTTCAAAAAAAGCAAAGAGAAAAAAGTGTTATCTTTTCTGTTTCTCATTTTCTCCTTTGGCTTTCACTCCTACACTCAAAAGGCTTAGGTGCAGTGTTTCTCCACTTTTACTCATTCATTGAAAATATCCAATTGACACAATACGGGAAAGCTAACTAGAAAATAAAAACCCTCAGAAACTTTCCTCCCCAGCCTTACCCACCAGAGATAATCAAGTTTCTTGTATACCTTCCAGAAATTTTACACACACACACACACACACACACACACACACAGAGACTTGTTATTGTTTATTTGTATGTTTTTGGTATTTTGGATTCCACTTAGGGGCGCTCTACCACTGAGCTACATCCCCAGTTCTCTCACTAAGTTGCTGAGGCAGGCCTCCAACTTGTGTTCCTAATGCCTCAGGCTCTGGCATTGCTAGAATTAAAGGGATCGGCCACCCCATTCAACTGGTGACTCGTTTGGAAACAAATAAGATCTGTACGGATTCATACATATATATCTAATTCTACAACTTTTTGCTATTTAACTCAATTCACTTTTGAGATATTTCTAAATCAGCACATTTGTTCTTTATAAGACTAGTATCCCATTGTAGCAATATGACATAATTTAGGTCCTCTATTGATAAACAATTCTTTTTGGCTTTTTCTTTCCACTGAAAAACATCTTTGTATATGAATCACTGAATATTGGTGCAAAATTCTTGGATAATTTCCTGGGATTGAAATTACTGAATTGAAGCACTTAAGTCTTTCATGTAATTAATTTACTCCTCCCAAAAGGTTGTACAACTGACATTCTCTCCGACAGCATTCCTTGTATTTTGGTCAACATTATTTATCAACTTCAAAAATGTGCTAATCTAATCGACTGAAAGAAAGAGTGGCGTTTTGCTGTTCTTATTTGAGACTCTATGAGTAGGGCAGCAAGGTTTGATTATTAAACATGCAGATTTTGAAATTATACTTGCTTGGCTGGATTCTAGCCCTTCCTCTTAAATTAAATGTGTGACCTCGGGCATGTTCAGTCTGTTTCTCCTCAAAAACAGGCGGCGGCGGAGAGCGGGGTGCCTGATAGTACGAACACAAATCTTTAGAATTAAATGAGACACGGATCACACGTTCAGTAGGTGCGGTACTAGTCTTAATTTTTTGGAGCCGTGTTCACTCCAGTGTTTTATCTAGGGCGTCCCTGTCCTCCCAAATTTTGCAGAACTCTCTTGTTGCGGGTAATTCGAAATGAGAGGTAAATTGGCTCTGCTTTTAAAAAATTAGCCCCCTCCATTTCCGCCTTAGACCTGCTGGTTTATATATCAGTTGTACAAAAACAAGTTGCAGCTTTAAAAACACGCAAAGTGGACTCCGTCCAAGTAACTCCCGCAGGCTAGGATCCGCCGTTTATAGGGTAAGGAACACTAAACAACAGTATCTAACGCTAACTAACGTCTCACCACCCACGGAGCCATCGCGGACTGACTGGCAGGCTGAAAGACTTCCGAGACTTAAACGAGAAAGCGTTCCAGTTCCACGCGCGAGACTCAAGACCTGGGCCGCGCCCCAGGCCACGCCCACCAGGAAGTGACGCACCGAGCTGAGTACTTCTTCTTCCGCTGTCCGCCAGTTACACGGCCAGGCCAGCGCGGGTGTGCGTCGGCGTCGCTGCCGGCAGAGGGATTCTGGGTAACGGCCCCGGCTGGCTGGGGCGGCTGGCTCGGTGCAGTAGGTTCCATTCACGCCAAGTTCGTTGGCAGTGGCGGTTGTAGGGCTGCGGCCAGTTGGACATGGAACAACCGTGGCCGCCGCCCGGACCCTGGAGCCTCCCTCGGGCAGAGGGTGAGACTGAGGAAGAGAGTGACTTGGATGTGTCCCCTGGCTCCCCCCGCTGCCCGCCGGTGCCGGGCGGTGGCGCCCAGGTGAGGGGGGCCCACGTTTTGCTGGGGGATGGGGAGATGCTAGCGCCAAGCCCCCTAAAATGTCGCGTCTCTACGACCCGCTTCTGTGCCCACTTCTGCACCCACTACAACCCCGGGGGCCTGATGCCATTCCTCCGCTATTGTAGCATCTTTTGGAGTGAAGAAGCGGTAGCCATATATTCATTCCCAACCACCACCTCCACGCACACATTTTCGCTTACCTTGGATGATTTCTTCTCATCCTTGGAATACATTCCTCATTCCCTCTCTCCTGACAGCGCCCAGATTTGGGGCGGCACACCCGGTGTGACATTGACCCTTTGTCCTCTCGTGCGTGCATTTTTGTCCGAATACTTTATTCTGTTAAAGGCCCCTGTGTACTTATGCACGGCTGATAGGAATAGTTAGTGCTTATACTTCAATGTTACACTGAGTCCTCACATAAAGATTTCACGTGCTCTTTAACCCACGTTAACACCTGAGCAAATTTTGTAAACCTCGGTTTTGATGCTGGCGCACACCTTCCAGTCGGGTGACTTTCCCTTGCTGTTTTGTTTTTAGTTCTGACTGCTTAATGACATTCTCCAGTGAAAACATACAGGCACAACCTTTCTTTCTTTCTTTCTTTCTTTTTTTTTTTTTTCCAGACTCTTTGCTAGATTCCTAATGCTACTTGTTTTCAATCCAGACTTCTTGTCTCTGCAACTTAACCAAATATGATATTTAGGATTTTTCTGGGTCCCATCGTAGGTAGTGCTTACATACTCATCACCTTTTCATATTTTTTCTCTTAACCTGAGTGTTTTGGGCTGTATTTCGGGATCATAGACTAAATACTATTATGTTCAACGGAATGGATTGTAGATGTCTGCCTAGGCTTTCTGCAGACTGAGGTTCAATAACAGCATAACAGAATTAATAGCAGTTTTCCCTCAAAACTCATTGTGCTCAATGTTAATGAAGATGAGTGATTTAAATTTGTTTTTCTAGTAAGTATAGGATCATCAGTCTTATTTCAGCTAATGGAGTTGGTTGGCTTCACACAGAGAAAAATGCTGTTTCATAACCACAGTCTGTACTTAGCCAATGGGTCACTGGGAAAGTGAGGCAGAATAAGAGTTGATGTGTCAGTAGTCACCCACTAATTATGGATCACTAGTGTCATTTTTATATTCAAAATATGTTATGAGCCTATAATGCATTACAGAGGTGGGGGAAGGAAGGGAGTATGAGAGAATGAACAGCAGTTGCTGTTGTCAATTTTAAAGGCAGATGGAGAGAAAAAAGTCTCAAGAATTTCAGTACATTATAATTGAATCACAAACGTTACTTAAGAGAAACTCTTAAAAATGTATATTAATCTTTTACTTGTGCACTTACAAACTCATAATAGGAGAAAAATATTTTATAAGTGAATAGGCTTATCTCCTTCACTAAATGTGATTTCCCTGAGGCCATATAGCTAATTGTAGCAGAGTCAAAATTAGAATTTATGACTTCTAGTACAGTATTTTTGCCCACCTACTACACTACTCATCCTAGGAAATACTATAAAACTGTGTAGCTGAAATTACCTTTAAATAGTCTTCAGATTTGCAAAGTGATTTCTAATTTTAAGTTCAGGTGTTCATTACAACTCTGCTTATTTTTTCTTGCTGACTTTAGGACTTAATTTTTGAATTGGAATATTCGAGAAGAATAAAATGTTTAATCCAATAAATAGGCACTTAAAATTAATCTTTAAAAAAACTTTGGATTAATTTTTACCAAATATGATAGATTTAGATATCTTAATGTTATAAGCAGTGTATGATTCTGAGATCCCAATTAAGGTAAAAGCAAATTAGAATATAGATATCCTTTTTGAGAATTTTTAATGCAAAGTTACTAACATTAGTGGACTTTAGCAGTTCCTTTTCAGAATTTATGTTCATTAAAAAATAATTATATCCGTCTAAGACATCAAGGTCGTGGATTAAAATATGACCTAATATTTTACTTAATCTGAATACATCCTAGATAGTTTGCCCAAGTAGTCAAATGGTATCTCTAATTGCTATGGAGAAGAATTTAAGTAGAAATCATTTTTAGAATTGGTTTGATTTAAAAAAATTTTTTTTGCTTCCACATAATTTGAAAATGTAAGGTGTAGTATAGCTTTGTCTTTTTATAAATTAAGTTTTATAGTTTCATTTTTCTTTTGTTGGCCCCATTTTTAAACATAGCTAGTTTCCAGTTTTTTCTTTGATCCTATTCTAAGATAGCCAAAAGTAAAAATAAATGTTTTACTTGATTTACTTGTAGGGGACCTGGGCTACAAATCTGTTGAATGAGTAAATAAAACATCTGCATTATAACAGTGTAGGAGGTCTTACTTGCTACTTGCCTTAGAATTCTTTACCACCTGACCAGTCTGTTCTAAGAAGTGAAGATTCATTTATTCCTCTATTATTTATTGAATGCTAGCCCTTCAAGAAGCTTAGACGCTAAAAATACAAATAAGTACAATATTATATGAAAAATATTATATAAAATGTGTATTATATCTTGGGTAGGAACAGAATGAATAAGAAAAAGCTTATGGGTTGTTCGAATCTGGAATGGAGATAGTAGTTTACCTAGAGCAAGGAGGATTGCCAAATTGAAGGGGGCAACAGGTTGAAGGTGGGAAGAATAATAAGCAAACAAATAGAAGAGTACCTAGAACTGAGTCTGGAGAGATTATAGGAAATGAAATCATGAAGTACCATGCTATGCCACAGAGTTTGCATTTTATTCCAAGAGTCTTAAGAACGAGTAATGTGATTGAATTTGTTTGTTTTTTTTGGAAAGATGACTCCAGCGTAGTGGAGTAGAGAATAGCTTGAAATGAGACAGACTATTTGTATAATTTAGGTATAAAGTTATAAGAGCTTTTGAATAGTGAGATATATATAGGAACAGATTGAAGAGAAATTATTCTGAATAAGTGGTTTGAAGTTGATTTATATTTGGCCAAGAAATCATAATATGCCTTCCTCTTTTTGACTACCATATTGCTTTACACACAGCAATTAAGTAAATATCACTGCTAACTCGATGGCACATGCCTGTAACTTCAGGTGGAAACAAGGCAAAAGGATCACAAGTTCAAGGCCAGCTTCAGAATTTTAGAAAGGTCCTCAGCAACTTAGTGAAACACACATACACACACACACATACACACACACACACACACACATATATATGTGATAAAAAAATTTAAAAAATGTAGCTTAATGGTAGAGTGTCACTGTATTTAATCATTAGTACCACCAAATAAATAAACAAACAAATAAAACACAGTATTAAAAATCTGTAATTATTACTCTGAGTAGGATAGAATCACCAGGATAGAACAGTTGGCAGTTATTAATTTAAATAACTTTGCCTGTTTTTATTAGGATAAAGTTAAAGAATATCTGTCTGATATAATCAGTTATAAATAGAAATTTCTATTAAGATCTTCTCTGATCACTAGGGATTGGGATAATACACAAAGAAAGCAGAAATCAAGAAATAATTATTTCTAAACAAAAGGAGATTCCTTACTGTGAAGAACTTGCAGAACAAAACTCTAAAGATCTGGTTTTCAACACGTGGAGTGTTGAGGTGGTAAGCTAGATTTAATCTTTATTCTCATTCTGTTGGTCCAGGATTATGAAGACTGTGAGTCAAATGTTGAGTACCAGCTATATGCAAGTCACTGTGATAGTTGCCAGACTTTGTGGTGTTGTTAGTTGTTGGGGGAGGGACATAGGTTAACAAAGAAGCTTAGAATCTAGTTGATGAAACAAGGCCTATAATATAAAAATGTAACTTGTAGACAAAGAACACAGGATAGGCTATGCACCACAAACATTGTACAGAGATCCTTTGAATAAAAATTTTTAAAAGAGTTGAGCTGTGCTGCACAAATATATCCATTGCAATCTTCATTTCTTACAAATACTGTTTTTCTATTCAGATGTATAGCCATGGGATTGAGCTGGCTTGCCAAAAGCAGAAAGAGTTTGTGAAGAGCTCTGTGGCGTGCAAATGGAATCTTGCCGAAGCTCAGCAGAAACTTGGTAGCTTAGCGCTGCATAATTCTGAGTCCTTGGATCAGGAACATGCCAAAGCACAAACAGCAGTATCAGAACTAAGGCAACGAGAAGAAGAGTGGCGACAGAAAGAAGAGGCTTTAGTACAAAGAGAGAGGATGTGTCTGTGGAACATGGATGCCATTAGCAAGGATGTTTTTAATAAGGTATGACCTTTTATTGGGCTATAAAGAAAGAAGAAAAATTTAAGTATTTGTACGTTTTTGATAGCAAAACAACCAAATATTTGTAAAGTGTTCAAATTTTGATAGTTTATGGAAAGTACGAGTACTCCAGCATTGTCTTAATTCTAGTAGTCCTTAATATAAATATATAACAGTAGCATGACACATGGTATAGTGCAGTTTGGGCTCTGAAATTAGACTGTCGTAAATTTCAACTTTATTACATGCTAGCTTTGTGACCTTGGATAAGTCACTTAACATCTCTTAGCCTTTTTAGCTTCAAATAAAGTAATGTCTTAAAAGTGTGGTAGCATAGAACCTGGTATGTGGTAAAGCTCAGATGTTGCGAGTACTTTCTGACATTGCAATGCTGCCTGCTTGCTATCAGTTTGGTAACACATTTAGTTATTGGACTTAATAGATAAAAATCTTTTCACTGTTTAGTTACCAATATTTAGTAAATTTAGGAGGTAATCTAGCCAATGTCATAGTACTGAAAAGAACTTTTTAGAAATAATTCAGACTCTTTTGTCTCTTAAAATAGTGTAGTAGTTTGTCAAGTTGTTTTAAGAGCAGTATTGTGTTTCTCATTAGAATATATAGGCGTTTTTCTTTTACTTTTGTAGCTGAAGAAGAAAAAGTCAAAGACCATTTAATGCTGGGAGAGTACAGAAGAACAATATTCTTCAGACCATGGGGTCATGACCAATTTAAGTAGGCTATGAAAACAATTGGTGCATTCCAAGCAGCATTTTTTCTTTTTCAAGTAGAATCTGATAGAAAAGATCAAAGTGCATCCCACTTAGGGTCAATATTGTATTGAAAAACTAATGTTTTAGGTATTTGTGTGCATGTTAGGACAAAAATGTACAATCTATTTCTTAATCTAAACTGTGGTCTAAAAGTTCGAAAGTTCTTACTCTAGAGCTGCAGACTACAGGCAGGTTTGTTACACCCACCTCCCAATGCCCGCCTCCCATCCCCACCCCCCCATATTGGAGAATGAACTCAGGGCCTGGAACATACTAAACAAGTGTTTTACAAACACTGAGATACATCTCCAGCCCTTTTATTTTTTATTTTGAAACAGGATCTCACTAAGTTGCCCAGGCTGACCTTGAACTTGCAATCCTCCTACCTCAGCCTCCCAAATTGCTGGGATTACAGGCATGCACCACAGCACCCAGCTTTGTAGGCAGTATTTTTTTTTTTTTCCATTTTCTTTTGTTTGTTTTTGTGGTGCTATAGATTGAACCCCAGGCCTTATGCATATTAGGCAAAGTGCTCTGTCACTAAGCTATATCAGTAGCCCCTACAGGCAGTTATAATTTACCAGGCTCAATTAATTGTTGATGTAAGATAATGTTGAACAAATACTATATATAAAAAGCATTCTTAAAGTGCTTTTAAGGATTTAGAAATTTTAAGGATGAGAAAATATCTAAATCAAAGTTAAATTTTCTCTCACATCTCATTTTGTACCCTATGTTTGGTGGTCATTGCATTAAGAGTTATTTTCATTCAGCCATCTTATTTTATAAGTGAAGAAATAGAAAAGTAAGTACAGTGACTTGATAATATAACAGTGGATTAAATTTGAAGAATGAAAGCCTTACTCTGGGATTTGAAGACTAGATAAGGTAAAGAAAGGTGTTGAATATCCTTTACTAAAGATACCTTTAAGAATGAAAATGATGATGGGGCTAGGGTTGTGGCTCAGTGGTAGAGTATTTGCCTAGCACGTTAAGGCCCTAGGTTCAATCCTCAGCACCACATAAAAATAAATAAATAAAATAAAGGTATTGTGTTCAAATACAACTAAAAGGAAATAAATAAAAAAGAATGAAAATGATGTCTATTATTAATGAAGATAACAGATAATAGATATTAATGATAGACTTTTAAAACCCCATATTTCTCACACTGCTCAGGGGTTATATGTTTGTTTTCCATTTGAAAACTAGAGCTTCTTCAAAACGCATGAGAAGGAGGAGAAAATCAGAGCCTAATAACTTTTGGGGGGCAGTGAGTGGACTGGGGATTGAACGCTGGCACTTGACCACTGAGCCCATCATCAGCCTTATTTTGTATTTTATTTAGAGACAGTGTCTCACTGATATCCTTAGTGCCTCACTTTTGCTGAGGCTGGCTTTCAACTTGCAGTCCTCCTCCCTCTGCTTCCCAGGCTGGTGGGATTGCAGGCATGGGCCATTGCACCAGGCTAGAGCCTAATAATTTTATGAATTAATGATTTTAATATGGGATAAAGTAATATTATGTTGAAGCATAGCATTCTGTATTGAGCCTTACTCTATAGAAATGTAATGAAATCTGTGAACATACTTATAGGCACAAATATTTTATGTTAATTTTTTTCCAATTTGCTAAAATGGCTAAAGGAAACATTTATCAGAAGCTAAAAGCTTTTGCCTTTACCACAAAGGTGGATTTTGTATATTATCCTCTATTAGTGTTCCCTGAACTTGAAGCAGGGATGATGTAACTACATTTATGTAGAGAATAGACAGAGATAGACATTCAGATGTCATCACTTTCCTTAATTAACCCATGAACATATAATGTAGGAAAGAATTTGGTTCTTTTTTAGCTTTTTTAATATGGAAAATATTATATATATATTAATATTTTAATATTAAATATACATTATAATATATATGAACGTATATATCAATATACACAAAGTAAACAGACAAACCCCATGTTGCACATCAACACCGTCATCATTCTGTCATTCTCATTTGATCTGTACCTTCACTTGCTTGATTATCCCTGAACCTATCCCTGCTTGATTGTTCATTTTTTTGTTTGTTTGTTTATTCTTTGGGTAACATTTTACTTTGAGGTACACAAATCTCATGTGTAAAATTTTAGTAAATAGCTGGTAGCCCACACCTGTAATTCCAGTAACTAAGTAGGCTGAGGCAGGAGGATCACAAATTTGAGGCCAGCTTTAGCAACTTAGTGAGAACCTGGCTTAAAATAAAAATATTAAAAAGGCTGGGGATATAGCTCAGTGGTAAAGTGTCCTTTGTTCAATCCCCAGTAAAAATTAACACTCTATTAAGATGTATAAATTGGAACTTAAAAATCAAGTATTTGATTTAAATCTTTGATCTGCAACTTATTGGGGCAATGAAAGACAGTCATTTTCTATTAATTTGTTAAGGGGAATTTTTTTGTATTTGTTCTAAATTTAACCCTTGGGCTATAGAGATTGGCTGCTTATTCTTGTCTAAATCAACATTCACCCTGTCTTTAATCATCATTATTTTCTAGACTTCTCATCCTATAACTTATTTAATTTCTGTCTTCCTGGCATCCACTCTCACCCACTCATTGAGCACTATTTATTAACTGCTTCTTCTGGACCATCTTCGGTTCTACTACAGCAGTCAGTAAGACACATAGGTAAATGTGCATCACCACTAGCCATATCAATAATTCCTTCTTTGAGAAAATTTTTAATAGTAAAACATGCTTATTGATAAATAAACAATAAACAAGCATGTAAAATAGAAATTCAAAGGCTCCCTTTACGTTTAGTTCCATTTTCCAGACATAATCTCTGTTGAGTCATTTCTTTCTAGACTTTCTTTGTGCCTGTTCTAATTTATATATATTTTTCTCCCCTACAACAGGATCATTCTTCATTTAAATAATTTGCTATTTGTATAAATGTATTAAGGGGTGTGTCTTAAGTGTTATTTTACTTCTGTTTACATTATACCCTCAAAATATCTAAAATAATTAAAAAAATTTTACTTCTGTTTACATTATACCCTCAAAATATCTAAAATAATTAAAAAAATTTTTTTTTCTTCCAGAGGGAACAGTCAAAGCAATGTTTATTTTATATAGTTAATGTTTCTTAACATTAATGTTAATGTTTCTTAACACAGTGCTCACAAAGAAAATATTTTCATTTTGTTTCTTTAAACTTAATTTCTAACATAGCCTACATTTATATCACAAATTAATTAGGACTGTTTTTATGTTCCAGTCATTTGCTCAAAATCGTACATTGGTTTTGTCTGGGAGCTTGAGACTTGAGAGGACTGGTCTAGATCTGCGCTGTCCAACTTGATAGCTACTAGCCACATGTGCTATTGAGTGCTTGAAATGTGGCTAGTCCGAACTGAGATGTGCTGTAAGTGTAAAATACACACCAGATTCTGATGGCTCAGTATCAAAAAAAAAAAAAAGTTAGATATTTCATTAATATTTTTTGTTGCTTACATGTTAAAATGATAATATGTTGGCTATGTTAGGTTAAATAATATAGTTATTAGTTTCATCTGTTTCTGCATTTTAATGTGGCTAATAGGAATTTGATATTTGTGACTTGGATTATATTTCTGTTGGACAGTGCTGGTCTAGATGGCAGAATATATAAAGGGAAAAATGCTTTTATTTTGAAATGTATAAACTTTTGTGGGCTTCCTGGTCATAAACTGACAGAAAGCTGGTTTTACTTTTTATTTTGGGCAGTGGTAATATCAGGTTATAAATGTAATCACAGAATGTTCTGAGAAACTATGCTGTTAGTTTCGCTGGCTAGAGATAAAAACTTCATTTTTGGTCTGTTTTAACTGAAAATAAGCTCTTCTTTAATAGAATTTTGTACTTGATTTCAAGAATCAAACTTGCCTCTTAAGAAAAATTCATTAGCAATACAACCCAGATGTATGTTTTGATTTATCTCTTCTCAAAGAATTTATAGTAAATACTTTACTCTCTCTGTGCTTTGAATTTCTGAGTTTATTTCCAGCAGAATCCAAAAATTAGGCTAGAGTTGCAAATGTTCACAGGAAATGAATAGTATAAACCTAAATTATTCATGTAAAGAATCTTTCTGAACCTAGCTTTAGTAGGGCAACCATTTTAACAAAACGGTTTAAATCAGTTGTTTTTTTCTGTATGATTTTCAAGATAAATCTATAATTTTCCAGACACTCATTACTTAAACAAAACTAAGCTCTCAAATGAAAAAAAAAATTTACCTTTTTAATGAAGAACTTAATAATGATATAATAGAATCATATTATACAACATTTTTATATTGTTTATTGGAAGAATTGCTAGACATTCAATGTCTAAGAAAGAAGATTCAAGAACATAAAATCCAACTTTAATTTCTAAATTATTTTCATAGAGTTTTATTAATCAAGATAAAAGAAAAGAAACAGAAGATGAAGATAAATCAAAATCATTTATGCAGAAATATGAACAAAAAATCAGACATTTTGGTAAGTCTACTCTCTGAATTTCTTCTTTATAATATTTGGTATCATATGTATATGTGCAAAAAATGGATTTATAAAATGGGAACCAAAAAAAGAGATATGTAACAGACTCCAGTTATGTAGCTACTTCTGGAGATGTACAAATCTTATTGTAGACATTTTTGGGGGTCATAAATAATATAGATTGATAGAACAAATCAAATTGTGAGGAAAAGCAAAATTCAGTCTATTAATAATACCTTCTGAAACCATCTTCTTTATTCCATGGTCTCTTTCCAATCTTGACTAGCCTCTGCTTTTTCTTTCTTTTCTTCCTTGGTATCTGCTTATCCCTTTGTTAAAATATTAGCATTCTTTTTTTTTTTTTTTTTATGCTGTGTAGCTCAACAGGTTATTTAACAGTTACTCAGATAAATGTAGTGATAGAAATATGTATGCAAAGAACTGATAGTTTTTCTATTGGGGGAAGAAGACTGGGATGAGGTCAATGTAAAGTGAAGGCTTCCCAAGAAAGGTGACATCTGAACCTGCCTATGAGGAACAGATAAAGAGTTTTCCATGTAGCAACCATAGCTGCATGTAGAAATGCAGCCAGGCAACAGTATGTTGTATTCTAAGAATTATAGACAGTATACTGCTGGAATGAAAATGCTATTGGAAAGTTTTAGGAGTTAAGGTTCAATTCATATTTTTTTTTAAATCACCAGTAATATGTTAATTTAGCAAACAGTACAAAAGAACACTATGTTCACGAATATTTTAAATGGCATTTTGAAATATTTTTTTTTTCCTGTTGGCATTTCTCCCAAAGTATTTAAAATTTCATTTATGCTTCAGTAATGTCAAGACAATGGATAGTATTGTCAATGTTTTCCCATCTGTTTATTTTTTCATGAAGAATTCATTTTTTCATACCTCTTATTTAAAATGAAGAAAAACTTAGTACATGAAGAAGTATAGACAAAGTCTGCATTTCTACATATTATTGTTGTGATATTTTTTATATTTTTATTTTTTAGTTGTAGTTGGACACAATACCTTTATTTACTTATGTGGTGCTGAGGATCTAATCCAGGACCTCACATATGCTAGGCGAGCAATCTACTGCTGAGCCACAACCCCAGCCCCCATTGTGATATTTTTTATAATAGAAAAAATGAATAAGCAGTCCTCCCTTAGATAGATATTGAAATCTTTAAATGAGTAGAGCCTTATGTCATAATTTTTGTAAAAACTGTTTGTCTTAGTTGTATTATGTGAGCTGCCATTCCCACCTATAGTCCCTGCTTTCTAGGTCTATGTGTTCTGCTGTAAGAAAAAATAATGCATCATCTACTGGTTGCTCTTTTAGAGCATACACCGATTCTGGTAGAACAGCATCCCTGAAGATGTTTTTACCCATCTAGTATTCTATAGGCTAGTTGCTTTGGAGCCATGGAACCTAGTAGGTGAGAAACAGTTCCTTCATTTTTATTGTAAACTGGGTGGTCTGGTCAAAAGTAATTTTATGTGGGAAAATATCCCAGTTTTCAGTTGTTGTAACCCACCTGGTACTATGACTGAGTCTTTAATAATTTCATCATTCTATAAAACCTCCTTCTGAGTAATGATGTTCAGGGTAAGACGAGTGATTTCATAAGCCTACAGTCATCATTTCTTTTGTTATAAATAAACCAAAGATCATGTGGGATATTGAATAATTCACTTAGTAGGACTACAGATATATTACTGATAGAAACATGGTAAGCAGAGAGGGCAATTCCAGATCTAGAATGGACTTTCTCAAGTGAGAAATTACTGTCTTCTTTAAGATGAAATGGGACCAAAATATGTAACCTGCTTCTTGATGACTGTATAGTTTCTCTTGTGTATGTTGCCATATTGAGGTTTTGGCATTGGTTTCTGCTACTGGCAGATTAGGTATCCATTGGCTGTGCTGAGTTGGGATACTGGAACATCCCTGATGAGGAAAATCCATACTGTTGAATCTGTGCATAATCTCAAGCCTGTGCTGCAATGACTCCTTAGTTTATGAAACTATTGTACGTGTAATGAGGTAGCTGAGGGTAAAAGCTAACTTGACACCTATAGGTCATTGATAAGCAAAATTGTTTTGAACATTGCATGTTGTAAACATCCACTACCTCATCTTGTAATACTAACCAGAGCATTGCTGTCTTCGAACCCAACCAGACTTGATAGCCACTCCCAGATTCACATTGTGCCTGTCTCTTAGTGGAAATACATATTGACTTTTCACTTTGGAGGAGATATCCTACTTGCCGCAGCACATTGGATCCACAGAAATGTTACTAAGGTAGTAGGCTCCCAAAATTTTCATGTGTTTTTTTTCTACTCTCTGGCATGCATGTATCTTACCAAGACATCTGAGGTACCCAGTACTTCCTGCTCACCAAGTTCCATCAGCATAGAGTGGACCAACTTGCAGTTGTGGGATGATGAGTCAGTCAAAATCCTCACTGACTAAATTTGTGGCACAGAGATGATAGAGCCCTGAAGCAAGACAATGAATGTTTGATGCTATCCCTGCTTGGAAAAGCACATTTTTCTAGTGTTGTATGCGTATTGTAATGAAGGAAAAAAGCATTTTCGAGGATGATGACCACACTGATATACTCCTTTAAACACACCTGGAATAGCAGCTGTATTTAAAGTTTTCAAATGGAGAGACTTTCCATACTTGGATTGCATTTCAGACTCTTCAAAGATGAGCCTGGTGCAAGAGGGACTGTTTAGGATGTGGGGCTTCGCACCAGTACTACTTTCTGGTCTTACTCTGTACTTAACATTTTTTAGAGTTTTTCCTAACTTTCCCTTATGCTGTTTGTTGGCTGTCTTTATTGTGTTGCTTTTACCCTTATAATTAGATGGAATTTACCATCTAATGATAAATGGTACAATGCTTATTGTGGAGTATTACGAAGTATTGAAATCTTATTTTTCTACATTTATATTTGTTAGTTTAATTCACATTTTATAACAAAATACTTATTTAGATAAAAAACCCATTTTTTCTTAGATTTCACTGTACAGTTTTATTCAAAGTTATATGTATCTTTGACATCACTGTCTTTGTGATCTACAGCGCTGTTTTTGGATTCATTTAACAGTTTTTCAGAGCACGTCATCTCCCCATCCAGCCAAAAGCAATGATTTGTTATTTTTTTGAATCTGGATGAATTGTTATCAAAAGCTGTAAAAATATAAACTATAATAGGATAATGTATTCTTGAATAGACTATGAAGTAGGACAAAGAGAAGATTATGATATGATTTTAATTTTGTTTCTCTAAAATTCATTTTCAAATAGGCTGGGAGGAAATACATAAATATTGTTAATATCGCTTGTGGTAAACCTGCAATTGATTTCTATGTTTTGGACTTTTCATATTCTTCATAATGTATACACTTCAATTTTATAATCTGAAAAATATTTTTAAGAGTTCATCCTAAGGGATGGGGGCTGTGGTTCAGTGGCAGAGCACTTGCTGAGCGTGTGTGAAGCATTGGGTTTGATCCTTAGCATCACATATAAAAATAAGCAAATGGGCTGGGGATGTGGCTCAAGCGGTAGCGCGCTCGCCTGGCATGCGTGCGGCCCCGGTTCAATCTTCAGCACCACATACCAACAAAGATGTTGTGTCTGCCAAATACTGAAAAATAAATATTAAAATTCTCTCTCTTCCTCTCTCTCACTCTCTCTCTGAAAAAAAAAAACATATTAAAAAAAATAAATAAAAATAAATAATAAAGGTATGCTGACCATCTACAAGTACAAAAAAATAAAATAAATTAAAAAAAAGAGTTCATCCTAAGAATTTTAGGATGGCTTAACATTAGAAATTTATTAACAGATTATGGAATTATAACCATAGAACTTGATAGTCAGTTTTAATGTCAGAGAAATGGAAATGTCAGAGGAATTTCTAGGATGTTTGAGTGAGTAATAGAATCCAGGAAGCCTGTAGAAATGGAAGAATGGGTTTGATTTTTAAGTAAGATGAGTTTATGTAGTCATATAGGTAGAAATTGTTGGTGCATAGTTGATTGGAAATACAGGGAATTTGAGGCTCTGGAAATATACACAAAAAAAATAGTCTAGTCATATATATGTCTTTCCTCAATAAATTAACAACCTAGCCGGGGCATTATAGATGAATAGCGTAAACTGTTAAAATGTTTTCATTCTGTAAGTATAGTGCAAAAAGGAAAGAGAAATTAATAAGGATATGCATATTTGGGGACCATTTTAGGAAACAGGTAGAATATGGAGAGATGGATAGATTGAGATTTAGATAGGTGTTCACCAGGGAAATACATAAATTAAAGCATATAATTGAAATAAATTGTCCAAGTGAAGTTTATCAAGCTTTCAAAGAAATTGGTTGACTAGTTTAGACGACTGGATTATCCTTGACCAAAGATTTAGCTTAATAAATATTTCTTATATCATGTTAGTAACCTAATACTTATTATCTATTTAATATGTGTCAGGCACTATTTCTAGTGCTTTCTATGAATTCATTTTATATAATTGTTTAAAAATCCTGTCAGGTATTATTTACTTATAGCCCTATTCTACAAGGAAATGGAGGCATGTAAAGGAACTTGCTCAAGTTAGTAAATGGTGAAGCGGTTATATTAAAAAGCAGTTTAGAATCTTTTCTTCCTAGCCATCCTGCTAGATTGTGTTATTCTTACATTTATTTACAAATTCCAAAATAACATCAATAGTTTTAGTCATGTTCTGTTCCTGTATTGATTCTCTTTAAGTATTTTATTCATAAAATTCCGTACTCCCTCCACAGAGATTTGTATGAACAACCTGTAACTTCTCAATTTCCTAGTAATTCAGTGTCTGTTTTGTTTTTTTTTTTAAGTCAAGTGATGACAATATTTCTCAGTTACAGAAAATCTGTTTAATTTCAAGTGTTAATTTTGTCTTGGGTATTACATAAGTTGTTAAAAAAAAAACTTAACATGTAATGACACCTTTCCTCATGACCCTTATAAGTGCTACTAACCCATCAGGGTTCCCTACAAGTATTTTTATTAACCCTTTCATACATTTCATAACAAAAATGTATAGGATTTTGATAATTCATGGAGTCACAATGCTACCATGGAGAAAGAAGAAAAGCAATGCTTTACAGATGGTAAATAGAGTTGAAGTATAAGAAGGTTAAGCCAAAACTACTTCATAGGATTAATTTTATGGTTTCAGGTATAAGAAATAAGGATTTTGCTTTCATTTACTCTGACTTCCAGGAGTCATTATTAACTCTATACTTTGAGAAGTAGTTACTTAAACTTTCAGTATTCTGTTTCTTAGAATCTTAAATGACCTAATAATCATTGTCATCAAAGTGTTGGGGAAATAACACAAAGCTTATAAAACGTTTATAAGAAATGTTAAAACCTTTTTTATGCCCCCCCTTTTTCTTTTGAGATCATGTATTTTCAACTGATTGCTGTATGTTACTGTGAATTTTCAGCAATAGTTTTGTTTGTTATTGTGTTCTACTTTAGAATTTAATATATAGAAGTTCATTTTGTGTCTAGACGAAAGTTTATTGCCAGAGTACTAAAACAGCCCTGTAAAATTTCCATGATGATTTGGTAACATCCATATTTCCTTGGGTGGATCTGAGGAGTGTAAAGCTGCTAACATTGTTATGTTGAAGTTATTCAAGTATAAAGCCAACTGAAAAAATTAAAAGTACAATACTTGTCTGGTTCTATGATGATTTGGTCATATTGACTTTGAGGAGATGTCTTATAAACATGCATATACTCTTAAGGTAGTATTTGTATTCATTTGACATCTTGAAAAAAAGCCATTTTTAAGTACACTTAACTATTTTTTAGAAATTTTTATTTACTGTGAGTGTAAACAGACATCATGAGTAAAAAAGCTAAAATAATTTAAATGATTATTTTTACTAGTATGATACTGGCTTCATTGCTTTACCAGTAGATAATTTTCTTAAATTGGTAAATATCACCATTTTAACATATTGTCTTAAGTCTTTAAGTGTGCCAAGTGCAGTTTATTGAGGTTTTGCTTTCTTTTCCATCGTTTGAATAGAAAAGATTCTGTTCTCTGAGTAAATCAGGTCTTTTACTTTAACCTTAAGATGACCACTTGTCTCGATTTGTCTGGAACTGTGGGCATTTACAGATGCAAGACTTTTTGACTTTAAACTGGCCTTTCTACATTAGCTTCATTATCTGAAAGAAAACTTTCTGTGAATTTTGGAAGCTATTTCTAGTGTAGCGGCTATTGCTCTAAGAGTGTTATCCCTTTTCATTTTCCCTTTTACCATAAACACTGCTTAGGTAATATGAATTACCTTTAAAGAGAATAATTTTACATTTTCTTCACAGGAAGAAACAAAATATTTAGCATTCATGATTTCATATATATGTATATGTGTGTATATATATATATACATACATATATACACACTCATATATATGTATTCTTTTTTTTTTTTTTTTGCAGGTATGTTGAGTCGATGGGATGATAGTCAGAGGTTTTTGTCTGACCATCCATACCTTGTATGTGAAGAAACTGCTAAATATCTTATTCTATGGTGTTTTCACCTAGAAGCTGAGCAGGTATTGTGTGAATCTTAAAATTTCAGTGTGTTACTTGGTTATATTGACTTTGTGGGAAATGTTAGTGGAATTCTGATTTCTTACTTGGTGTTTTGTTTATTATGTTATTTACTTTAAATGAAAGCAAGAAGGTCATTAGAATTCTAATTGTTTTGGTTTTCAGACCTACTTGAGTTTAATGTGGGAACTTAAAATAATTGTTTGTTAGCATATGTAAACTTTTCTGGTGTGTTCTCTGCCGCCTCTCAACTGCTTTTGCTCCTATATCTTTTTTATTTTCTAATTAGAAAGTGATGTTTTAAAAATCCAAATGGTAATCACAATTTAAGTCAGACCAATAGCATGGTCCCCTTTAATAATTCTGGTCACATAAAAATAGTAAAGAATTGAGATATACTCTTTATATGTCCACATAGTATTTGACTTATAACTAAAAAGAACAAAATCAGTAACCCTAAAGATTTAAAATTTGAATCAGTATCCCAATTAAATATGTTCTAGAGGTTTCTTATAATTTTATTTATTTTCAGAAAGGGGCTCTAATGGAACAAATAGCACATCAAGCTGTTGTAATGCAATTTATTATGGAAATGGCCAAAAACTGTAATGTGGATCCAAGAGGGTGTTTTCGTTTATTTTTCCAAAAAGCCAAAGTAAGTATTTTTTGTTGTTGTTGCTGTTTTAAGGATATGCCTCCCCCACACGCACCCGCCCACCCTCCCCACCCCCGCCTACTCCACTGGCTGTACTAGGGATTGATTGAACTGAGGATCTTGTGCAAGTGTTCTACTACTGTGCTATTTCCCCAACCCAGTTATTTTGTATTGTTAAATGGGAAGGTTAGGTCATAGCTGAGACCCCTTTGTTCTGTACACATCAGGAGAAACCATTTAACCAGAAGGCCACAGACTAATTGAGTCTTAAAGGAGCTATTCTTATATAATCTTTTATGTATTCATACATACTTTTTTATGACTTCTACTATAGCATTTATGTGAAATTGAGATCCATTCAAATGAATGTGTATATTGGATAGTTTATCATTTATCCATTCAGTAACTATTGAGTACCTGCTAATGGAAAGCAAAACCATTTCATAAGTGGAGGATATAGGATATTCACAGTTTAATAAGAAATCAGACTTTGTAATGGAAAAATAAGAAACAACCCCAAAATTCAATAGTTAGAGAAATGGTTAAAAAAAAAAAAAAAAGACCTGTAGTGTACATAAATTTATACAGCCATTAGGTATTTATGGAACATTTTTAATGCTCTAAGAAATGTTTATGCTCTAAGTTTAGAGGAAATGGTACATGTTTATATAAACACAAAAATGCTGGCTATGTCACAAAAAAATAGATAATGTCTGCAAAGCTTACCATTTCACTAGATGAGTAAAAATTTGAAAGTTGCCCAAGAAGTAGAACAGTTAGGACTTGAATTCACTGCTAGTGGGAATATAAATTCTAATAACCATTTGGGAAATTTTTCTAGTAAAATTGGACAATCACATATGTGAATACCCAAAAATTCTTTTTAAGTTTATACCCTAGAGAATATGTTATCAACATGTAGTTGAGGGACCCCTGAGAGTCTTTAAAACCTTTTCAGGAGGGCCTTGATTAGAAGTATTTTCATGATAATATTGATGGTATTTGCTATTTTATTCTTATTCTCTCACAAGTGTACAATTGAAATTGATCCCAAAGCAGATGTGATAATCTGTTTTCTGTTAAGGTAAACCTTAGAGAAGTTTGCAGAAATTAAAAATGGCCCTAAATTAGTTTTGGAGAATACAATTTTCACATGCTTTTTTTTTTTTTTTTTTTTTTTAAAGACAGGTTCTCACTTTGTTATCCAGGTAGATCTCAAACTCTTTGAGATCAAGCAATTATCTTTTCTTAGTCTCTCAAGTAGCTGGGACTACCAGCATATGCCACCATGCCTAACACTGAAAAATAGTCTTTTAAAATAAAAATGTTATTAATGGTAGTATGTAAGGAGTTTTTTACTACTATTTTTATTTTCCTTAATTCATCATTTTTAATTTCTAACAGCAATATTAACAAATATAACCCACACAATTACAGGTCCTCAGTAATTTTCAAGTGTTAAAGAGTCCTAAGCTCCAAAGTTTGACTTAGTGCAACTCTTATACCTATACAGTATATGCCAAAATATGTAGCTTTGTTCATAAGAACAAAAAGCCTGAGAACAACTCAAATGTCTGACAACAATAGAATGAATAAACTATGCTATATTCATTTGGTAAAATACTAACCAGTATCAGTATGGATAAAAAAGCTGGGAAGTGAATAAAATAAAATACAGAGTGATATAACCAGTATCAGTTTTTAAAATATATTTTGATAAAGATCATATATTTAAATATTCTGTATTTTATAAAATATTTTTATAGCAGGCAGAGGTAAGCAATGTGTAGTTGAGGGATATGTGTATAAGCAGTAAAATTAAAGAAGCAAAGGCCCGAGTCTAATGATAACTTAGGTAGGGAGGAAAATTTCTCTTCAGAATTGGTTTATAAAGTACTAGTAGTGATCTATTTCCTAATTTTTATGAGTACAAAGTTGTATTTTTGCTGAATAAACTACACATGTGTATCTTACATGCTCTTTTGCACACAGGATATGTTTCAGCATATAAAATTAGAAGTTAAAAAGAAATATACCAAAAGGTGTTTTGGGGGGATGGGGAGAGTGCTGGGGGTGGAACTTAAGACCCTGGCAAGCACTTCACCATTAAGCTACAACCCCAGTCCTCTATTTTTTAATATTAAAAAAAACTTACAAAGGTGGCAACAGTTCTACCTTCAAATACCCTAAAACCTTCTGATGTAGAGTTTTGATGAGTTGGTGTTTTAGCTAGGTTTATGGTGACTTTTCTAAATTTTTATATGGCACATAGGAGCTTTTTTTTTTTCATCTTGTATTAATGGATGTATTTAAACTGGTGATTAATATGATAATGGAACATGTCCAAACTGTGTATACATTCTTTGAAAATTTAACAAAGTAGAAATGAAAGGCACTGAAGTCTTCGGTCTTGCATTGTATTTTTAATATATTTTTAAATTAAGCAATAATATTCATAAGATGCTTACTTTGTGCAAGGCACTTTATATGGATTAACTTATAAATCTTTTGTCATGTTTTATGAGGATTTCTGTTCTTATATTGTAGATAAGGAAACCTGTATAAAGAAATCAAGCACTGTGCACGGTGGTGCATGCCTGTAATCCCAGTGGTTTGGGAGGCTGAGATAGGAGGATTGCGAGTTTAAAGCCAGCCTCAGCAAAAGCAAGGCACTGAACAACTCAGTGAGACCCTGTCTCTAAATAAAATACAAAATAGGGCTGGTGATATGGCTCAGTGGTCAGTTGCCCTGGGGTCCTCTATTTTATGCACTGAATCTCTTCTATCTCAACCCCCAATACCCTGCCACCAAAAAAAAAGAAAAAAAAAAAGAAATTAAGCAAGTGGCCTGTATGGATCACTTAATAAAACAAAGCCAAATCACTCTAGATCTGAATCCTTAGGCCTTACGCACAGGGCTAACATTCTGTTTGTCCACATGACTCCCATATATTAACTAAAGTAAAGGTGCTAAAATATGATTAAGGAAATTATTATGAAATTTATGAAGATGGGAAGGCAGTAGAATACTGTTTGCATTATTTGTATGCTGATGCTAATGACTAATTTATAGAGGTTTTAACCTGGTTATATAACCTAAACTTCATTTGATAAGCTCTCTTCCACCATTTGAACATAAAACCAACATTCTGTTGATATAGAATATGTTACATGTCATCATAAGTCATTGTATTTTTTTCTTTCCATAATGTTGGGAGAAAAAGATGTACCTGTTTAACTAAAAACACAAAGGTGTTCTCCTAATGAAGTAGAATGTTGAGTTTTATTTGGTTTTCATAGAGAATAAAGGGTCAGAAAATTATTAGAAGTAGGCAATAGTTCCCCCTCATTAATTTAAATCTTTTAAAAGAATATCCTGTGACGGTTTGGCAATGGTAAGAGAATGGAATGAATGTGAAAGGTGAAATGAGGATTTTGGGGTCCTGTTAAAGTTCCAGATAAATCAAGAGAGATAAAAAAAACGTGTTTTACTTTTGTGTGTTTCTATTAGCTTGTTTTATTTTGCTGAAGCAGTAAGAAATGGAACAAATTAGTCATTAATGTTTCTATAAAACAAGTAGATGTCACAGATCTGAAGAGGCCATAATGGTTTCTACATTTAGACTGTTCACCTTTTCTTTATTTCCTCAACCAGCTGTATTGTAAGCTTTTTAGAATTTACTCTGGTTTGAAAAACAGTCTGTTTTTTGTGTTCTAGGCAGAGGAAGAAGGTTATTTTGAAGCATTCAAAAATGAACTTGAAGCTTTCAAGTCAAGAGTAAGACTTTATTCTCAATCACAAAGTTTTCAACCTATGACAGTTCAGAATCATGTTCCCCATTCTGGTGTTGGATCTATAGGTTTATTAGAATCCTTACCACAGGTAAGTTAGAGAAGTTAATATTTATTTTGTAAACATATTAAATCATAGTTTTTGTTATTTTGGAGTATCTTATATGTGATACACGTGTGACTGTTTTGAATATTCTTGCCTCAAAAGGTAATCCTTAGTCCTATTTTATGCATTGAATCTCTTCTATCTCTTTTCTTAAATGGATTAGCTTCAGAGCATGTATGAAAGTGGTAATCAAGGTAGTCTGCTACATGGGTTTATATAATACCATCTCTAGTGGTAGTGTTACCTATCAGATGTAACACTTAGTTCACATTAATATAGCTTATAATGTTGTGTCTGGTAGTATCAGCAACTACTTAAATCAATCTTTAGATCAAGATAAAAACCATGTCAACAGCATCAGAGACTTTATAGCAAAAAGAAGAAGGAATCAGACCACTCATCTAGCTGATACTATTTAAAACTCAGTTTTAAATTATTGGTAGATAGTTCCTTCCCATTTGATTGTAGTGGAAGCATCTTAGTCCAATCATCTCTCATTTCCATGTGCCAGGATTTTAAAGACCAGTTTATTCTGTTGCCTGCATTGTGAGATGGAAAGTCTCATTTAGTAGACAAGATGAGGAGAGTCCTAGATTTATTTTTAAACTTCATAAGGTGATAAAAGATTGAGATTTTTCAGTGTCTTGACTTTGTCACTATAATTTCACCATTCCAGTCACATGTATTGTAGACTGTATAAGGAAAGCAATTGATCATATTCAACTCAATCAAAAATATCATTTTCAAGGATGGAAATCATCAAATTCTAATTTTTAAACAATTAATAGTACTCCCCCCCCCACAACTTGTAAGAAACATTACCTCTAAAGATTTCCTATATAATATCATATCTTAAATGGTATTTAAATACAATGGTGAATTTCACTTCCTGAGATATAGCTCATAGGGAATTAGCTTTTCCAAGGGAATTTTATGACTTAAGTCACTGTCATATCCAATGTATAAACCTCCTAAAATTAAAATGTTACATGATTCATGTGGAGAAATAAAGAGACTTTGAAGGTGTTTGATTCAGTAAAATATCAAAAAGTTGCCTCTGGAATGGGGGAAGTAAGTTTTTGGTAAATGTAACAGATAGTAACTGATAATAACTGCAAGGCATCCGTTATACTTATTTGGCTGGGTGGGGGGTAGACTCATGATTCTGACTTAATTGCTAACATTATCAGGGTTGCTTAGACTTAATCTGGCTAACAGAGCAGTTCCTCATAGAGTGAGAATTTTAGTATCCTAACCTAATCTGCCTGAGGAAGAGGAGAGCTTTAAGATTTCAGCTAGATGCACAGTATTGTGGACTGGCTGAGGGAAACAGGATGAGGGGCCACTTGAGGGCCCAAATTGTCAATTTAGAGGAAGTTGGAAAGAAAATCTTGCCACAATAATATTCCTTTTTATATCAGTTTACAGGTTACAAAACACTTTCATGTGTTTTATTGTTTAATCTTCTCAAAAATACTATGGTTCATTTTCATTCATTTTTATGGATAAGTAAACTGAAACTTAGGTTAAATAATTTGCCTGAAGTCAGTTGAAGTGTATGATAGAGCTAATATTCTAATCCTGAATTTCCTGCTTCACGGCCTATTCACCTGCATTACAGACTGTTGTCATGTACTACAAATAGTGCAAGATAATCCTGTGCTTTTAGAGACACTTGTCACTGAAACAAGAAAATTTTTGAGATGAGAATATGAGCCAACCAGTGTAATTTAAGCAAAGTCAGGTTAGGCATATCAATTGCTTTTTGTTTTTTCAAAGTGGGAGACATGATAGCCTCAAGACAAATGAGTTCTGGAGAATCTCCTTAGCCAACTCTCAGAATACAGGATAGAGGCAAGATTAGAACTGAAGTTCACGACGAATGTCCCAGACCTCAGTCAGTTATTGGTATCACTTCTTTCATAAAGATCTGCTTGGGAATATTTTATCTAGCTTTTTGGCTTAAAAAAAAAAGAAGAAAAAAAACTTTATATAGTATTATACTTTATTAAAAAGTTTTTGAAAACCCTTTTTCCTTAAGGTATGGGAAGGTTTAAAACATCTGTGCCATTTGGACTTTCCTCATTAGTGTTTGTTAAATAAAAATAAATTAAACTAGGTGATGACAATATTTGTAAAAGTATCTAGCAGATATTTAGAATAACTGGGTAGACCAAATTGAATTCTGGGGAAAAATTTTCCTGAAATCCTGGATCTTAAGGCCTTATTTCCTTAATAGTAGTGCTTTAACAAATCACGGTTTTATTTTTGCATATATTGGACAAGGTTTTGGTTTTTTATCTTAGTTTTAGAAATGGGCAAACATAACATTTATGAATTGTCTTTCTATTTAAAAAACAAAATCTCAGCTGTTCTTTTATTTTTTTTAAAAATATGGGTCTATGTACTTCAGATTTTTTATTCAAGCTTATTTTACTCAGTAAGTGAATTTTTCCTCTGTTAAGATGTTTTGCATTTTTAGCATTTACTGCTATAATTAGATAGTAATCTTCAAAATTCATTGCTGCCTTCAAGCTACATTTATTATTTAAATTATCAATAAGTATATACATATGTTACATAGAAGATTAGCTGTATACCTGGCCTAGTATGAATAACTAAAATGATAGTTTTGTTAAAAGGATAAGAAAAGGTGATGTCTATTACATTTCTGTTTGCACATATTCTGTCTTTATCACATCTCTTTGGGTTAAGCAAATAATAGCCTATTTTTTATTTATTTTTCCAGTTTTAGCTGGTCTGACTCCAAAGTCTATCTTCTTTCCTACTTTGTTATACTGTAGAGAATTAGGATGTGAAAATGCATATGTGATTATGTGTACTGGCATAAAACTGGTTATTATATATATTTTTTTCTTCCTTCCCCAGAATCCAGATTATCTTCAGTATTCTATCAATACAGCTCTCTGCAGTTTAAATTCAGTGGTACATAAAGAAGATGATGAACCCAAAATGATGGACACTGTATAATTTGGTTAAGACTGCTGAGGCCAAGTGCTATTTTGTTACAAGAAAGGAAGAACTTGGCTATTTTCTTGACACTTTTATGGGTGCTGCACTTTATTTTTGTTCGGTTTTTGATGGGAGGGAAAAAAGAGTACTGAAACGTTTTGTAACTTTTTTTATGTGCTGCTAGGTTTTTTATTTTGTTTTGTTTTGTTTTTGAAAGGAGAAGTGGTACCATATGTTGCAGGAAGTCAAACTGAACTCTTTTTTTTCCCCCTGGGTTGGCTACTAAATTTGCCTTTAACCTAATTCTCAATTTTGGAATCAAAGTATGAAAATCTGCACAAATGCAATGTTTACAAGAACTGGCTGATTCTAGGAGGCATCTGCTACATAGTCTCTTTTTATATGGATATGGATATGTCCTATTCTACAAAAATAATTAAAGATAAAAATGTACTTGTATCCCACTGCTAACTTAGCTGTCAAATCTGGTGTTTCATCATATTAAAAGCAATAAATCAGTAGTTGCTAATCTACTTTACTAAGAAGCTGGGTGGCACAAGTTTTTAAAAGTCGTTCCTTTTAAAATAATATGTATTTTCGGCACCATCAGTTAAATCCTTGACTCTATTACCCCTCAGTGTATTCTCAAAGCTGTTCTTTAGAAGTTGATTTTACTGTTGACTTTCTAAATACTAAAGACTATAGTGATGAGCTCATATAGGGCTTTGTTTTTTTAAAACAAGATAGACTACAAGCTTACTCTTAATTTCTTTACTTGACATAGTCTGGGATCTCTCAGGGACTAAGTTTTAAAAGAATACTAATGACCTGTAAGAACAAACTGGAAGAATAATAATGATAAATCTTGTAGAGCTAACTTTCTTAAGCTGCCAACTATTCATATCTAAGAATTTGGTAACCCTTAATGCTAATAATGGCTTTTACTCCACTTGTTATTCCTCTCTAGTTTAGCTACCATAGAATGTTATTCTTACTAATTCTTGCATAATTCACTTCAAATGTACTAGAATATTTGGTGGCTTGTTTTATTTAGATTAGATGACAGTGCTAATCATGCTGTCCTTATTATTTGAAGATTTATCTTCTCACAGGAACATGAGCTTTGATTGTATTTGAGTGTAGTCTTTGGTACCCATTAAGACCAGTAGCAAATATTTGGAAGCAAACATGGAATTGGGAATACATGTCTCAATTCAAGAAACCAAATAATGCTAAAGGATCCATATGGGAATCAGATCTGTAACTGAGGTGATTAGGCACTAGTACCCATAGAAACAGGCTGGAATTATTGAATCCTACTTCTGTAATGTCACAATTTTCCTGTTTTTCAGAATAAGTCTTTTTTGTGCTTTTGATATTATTATATACTCTATAATAAAATGTTTGATTAATTTATATGGTAGTATTCATCAGCCTGTAATTTTTTAAACCAGTGACCTAGTCATAGAAAGTTTTCTTTTCTTCTGGAGTGTGCTGTCATCTTTCCCTTTGTCCTAAATGGAGAGAATGGACACAAAAACAATATACTACCCCCGTTTCCCAGAAATGTTATATGAACCATTATTTACCAATTCTTCAACTTCACTTTTCCCCTGAACTTGCCTGTAGTCATCCAAATTGTTTTGACTTTCATTTTGTCTTCTTCCAAGTTAGAGCTATTAATGGCTCTGGCTGACAGAGCCATTAATAGAAGAATGGCAAGACAGAAAGAATCCACAAATTGAGTAAACTATTTCTGAAAGTTTTTTTTTTTTAATAACAGGAATTACCTTAGAACTATTCTGTGAAATGTCACTATTTTTTTAATATGGTTCTTTTTTAAAAAACTTTATTTTGTTTCTATGTGGTGCTGAGAATTGAACCCAGTGCCTCACGCATGCTAGGCGAGCACACTACCACTTACTTGAGCCACATCCCCAGCCTGACTATTTGTATTTTTTAACTATCAAAAGGAAGTGATAACTTTTAAGTATAGAAAAGTGTGATTTATTTGAGAGGGGGGGATAATTTGCACTTTAAGTATAACTTTTATATAATTAGTAATTTAGTACTAAGAACAGTAAATTGACATCTTGTTTTTTTCATTTCAAAAATGTCCTCTTTAATACTGAGAACTAACTCCTATCGAAATAAATGTACTCTTTTCTGTTTCTTAAGTAATGAGAGATATACTAAACAAAGGGATAATTATATTTGAAGTTGAACAATTTTCCCTAAACAGGCTAAGCCATGGAAAACCCAAACTGAGGAATGAAACATTTTTGACATTAAAATATTCAACAGAATCCTGTTTTACTTGATAAAATTAATCTTCTAATAAAATATTTTTTAAAAGGATGAAATAGCTATCATTCCATTTATTCTGGCAATTATTATGTCAATAGTGATGAAGACAATACTGGTTTTAAATTACTGCTCTAAGATAGATGGCTAGCATTCTTTTCCAGTAGTACCATTAGTGGGCTCTTTCAAATTGTTGCCTAATGGGCTCACAATCTCAAAAAAAAAAAAAAAAAATTTTTTTTTTTTAGGAAAATCAGGCTCTTTTCTTTCAGAGTAGCATTCATATTATCCTTTAAAAATAAATTAACATGTTATCTATAGATTAGTGGACTTTCTTACAGGATGGAAAAAAAACTAGTTTTAAGTTTGTTTAGGAAAGGTATTTGGGAAGTAAGTCTTGGTGTATTTTCAGGAAAAAAACACAAAAAACAAAATGTCAATTAACTATGCTTAAACTCATATATTTCAGTTCTAAATTCATGTGGGACAGAAATAGTATTTGTCTGGTTTGAGGTTAGATTTCCCATTTCAATTTTGCTACTATGTCATACACATTTAAAGACCCTAAAATCCTATGCATCTGTTCCCATCTGTAATGACCATGCGGATACTATTTCAGAGGTCTTCTGAGAAGCTGAGTCATCTAGTAAGTATTTGTTTACTTACTATGTAAGTGAATTGGGGGAGTACACAGAAATAAGTTGTTCATGGATTACTTAAAATCTAATAATGAAGTTGAAAATATTCTTATAACCCTTGAAGAATTAGATTGAAGTTTTGTCTTTTCTAAAATTCCCACATCATTCACTTTTGTTTTTGGTGGTACTAGGGATTGAACCTGGGGCCTGTGCTTGCCTACCAAATGCTCTATCACTGAGCTACATAACTAACACTGCTCCCACAATTTTTTCTCAATTTTTAATTTGCAAAAGGGTCTCAGTTGCCCAAACTGGCCTTCAGCTTGTGATCTTCCTGCCTCAGCCACCCAAGTATGTGTCATTTTGCCTGGTTCAGTTGGTTCTTTGAGCAGTATGATTCTCAGAGGCTGTTCACTCTTCAGACAGTTAACTTGAGTCATTGAAAATATGACACAACACTGTACTGATTAACACTTTGGCCTTAACATTTAGTTTTACTCAGTGCTACATATGGACAAACTCCCAATCATTTGGAAGCTAAAAAGGAGGGAAAGAGGTAAGTAGACACTACAGATCATACGGCTTTTACTAGTTTTTAAGCACAGATTATTTTAACCTTAATTTTTTTTTTTAAACCATAACTTCCAGGACGAAAATCTTTAATTGCAAGGATAGGAAAGCTATTTCTGTAGTTTATCAGTGAGGATGTTTTATCAATGAGAAGACGTAGTTTATAAGTAAGTTTTAAAATTATTCTTGTTGTTGCTTGTATTACAGCAATTTAATATAATCTGAGGTCTGTAATTGCAATGATTTGATGTTAATATGGGACATTTTAATTCCAAACCATGAGTGTCCAAAATATTTTGCTAAGATGCCATTGTATGTGGCTGGAGCAGGCAAAAGTAGCCATAGGTTTGGTTTTAGTAATTTAAACAATAATTAACCTATTTGAGGTGGAACCGAGAGCTAAACTAAAATTTCTGGATGGTGCTAACAATTGCCTTTATGCATTTCCCATTTCATACTGACTTTCCAGAAAGGAGGGTGGTTTCAGGTACTGTTCTCCTCATCTTTTAATCTCAAGTGTAGTATCTCCTCCTAAACCATGCATTCAGCTCCAGACATATTTCCATGTGGTACATGAATGACCATTATAAGGTCATCACAGTATGATTTTTTTTTCCCCTGCAGGAGGCACTTAGCAACAATACCCTTAATCAGCATTGTCTGTGACATTAGCTCATCCAGCAGAAAACAAGTTCTTTTTGCTTGTTTTAATTAAAAAAAAAATCATACATATTTCCCATAAAGTAATGCATGCATGTACAAAACTTTGGTTATGGTTAAGTGTTTAGTAGTGGGGAAGGAATGTTCACAGAAGACAGTCTTAATTTTCATAGTATATTCTTTAATTCTTATTGATTTCCAGATCTAAGGCTGTCATAAAAGCCAGTGTGGCTACATACTGTATAGCAGGGGATAAAGAATTGTAGAAAATCAGCTTTAAAACCTGTTTTAAGACAATTTATTAGAACAAAGGCAATGAGATGGCAGGGTAGCAAAAAGGAAGGTGGGGTGGGGTGGCCCTTGCGAAGTATCAAAGATAAAGTAAGTAATAGCTACAGTGCTGAAATTTCATTACATTCTAATAAGGACTGTATGCATGATAACCAAGTGGTAATTCCTAAGTTTAGTAGTTTTGCAACATTTTTAGGAAAAACATAATAGTAACATGTTTTAAATAAGGCATTGTAAGAGTGATATGATTACTGTAATCCTTTAAAAAAGCCTTGGTTCATTTCAAAAGATCAACAATAAATTTTAAAAAATCAAGAGGAAAGAAAAATAAGTTGTATGCCCCACCCCAAATACATAAGAACCACTTGTTGGCATTTGTTTTGTATTTTAAAGGCCTTGGAATAAGATGGGCCAGATTTTCAAAGGCAATTAATAGCTTGTACAAGGACTTGATTCATTTGATTTTAGCACCAAGGAAAATAAGAGTCAGTATCCCATGGAAGACACAGTGGGTTTTTCCTCTACCTCTCAAACTGCACAACTTTTACCAGGCCAGGATATATAAGCATGCATCCTTGTTGCCCTGCTAGGAGTCTAAAATGATTTTAAGTTTTAAAATGGCTGCTCAGATGACACCAGCAGGGTTCTTTCCCTTTAAGACAGGATGGCAATGAACACTATTAAGTATCAATTTCTTTGATCAAAAACAAAAATTTCCTTTAAGGAATAGTTACTTTCCTGGTCCTTCTTAACCTATCTTGTAAATTCTCTATTGCAATATGTGTTTGCCAGTTATGTTGGTGTTCCTCAAGAGAACATAACATCCTCCAGGTATGCCTGATCTATTTCTATTTCCATAATGGTAAAGTATGCCTACTTTACATAGTACCATGGGTTTCCTCTTTTCTTTATTTTTTCTTTTTGCTATAACTTGTTTATCAAGGCAGAGTGTATGTTTAGATCAAGAAAAAACTGACAAGTATATCTTAAAACATACATTTCTTAACCTGAGTAATATCTGAAAAACTAAGATTTTATTACATTTTCCACTGAAGTCAGTGTTGGTGCTTACCTAAGAACTTACAATGTCAATTTTGACACAAATCATGTCCCTCAGTACACATGTACTTTTCAAAAGAAAGTAAGTCGTATTAAAGTAATATTTTCTTATATGCTGACATTTTTACAGCAAATTGAAAATTCTGAGTGAACTGAAGGTATTTCTAATGACAAAATAAATATAGTATATGTAGGTAGCTTACATGTTTCTTAGTGTAAAGGCAGCAGTGAATTTGCATCTTGTAACGGATCTGTAAATCTAGTTGCTTTTTTCCTGGAATTTCATATAGTATCTTACCATACTATGTTCCACAGGCTAGAAAACATTTTTTGGCATCAGTCTATGCAGAAGCCTCTGATGAGCTATTTTCCCCAAATGACATGCATTTTTCCAACTTTCCCAGAAAAATACAAAAATTTTATCAACCACTTTTACTGAACAAAAATGTTAGTACTAATTGCTTTTTTAATTTTTACTCTAACAAATTCTTTAAAAAAGTTTTGATATCTGATGTTTTTGAATTGCACACTCATAGAATATAACTGGATAAAATATACTAGATGATTTCAAAAGATCAATCTTAGTATCTGAATCATTTGGCACATCCTTAATAATATCCACAATAAAATCAGTAGAAATAAAACAATTTTCAAAGAATTCATACATGCTGGAATCTTAGTAAAAGGAGTTGCTAATGCAAAGATGAGGAGGTGTTCTGCTCATCTTACTAGTTATACGCTTTTCTCCTCATGGAGTAACTGAGGCTTTCTGGTTTGTTTGTGGAACTTTTGTTTGTAGGAAAGCATAAACATAGGGCCAAATCTTGTTGGTTTCCGTTCCAGAAAATGTTTCCAACACCCCTTTTTTCCTAAAGGAAAAACAAAACAAAAATGAAAAACACAGGTCTCAATTTTCCTAATGAGGTTTTCAAAGCTTTTCTGTAAAACATGACAGTATAGATTTAGGAGTCTCATAAGTATAGATCTAGGTGATTAAGAGAAAGAATTTGGCTAGGCCCTGGAGAGCCTACATTTTAGTTTCAGCTTTGCCCCATAGCATACAGATATGGGCATTTACAAAATAATAGCAGCTGTCATTATTGACTGTGTACTGTGTGTTAAAACCTCTGTTAAATGCTTTATAGCTAATTCATTCAGTAATTTCCAAAACTCAAATTTTCTTACTCTGTTGACAAAATTGTCTCTTTTATAAAGTGACTTAATCCAGATCCCTAAATTGGTAATAGATTTCCAAACGGGGACCATCAGACACCAGAATAGCCATTGGCTGCTTTTGTTCATTAAAGTCTTTTGCAAAAAGAGCTTTCCAGGGGCTGGGGATGTGGCTCAAGCGGTAACGTGCTCGCCTGGCATGCGTGGAGCGTTGGGTTCGATCCTCAGCACCACATAAAAATAAAGATGTCGTGTCCACTGAAAACTGAAAAAGAAATATTAATATTCTCTCTCTCTCTCTCTCTCTCTCTCTCTCTCTCTTAAAAAAAGGAGCTTTCCAATACTGGATTATCTCTCATTTTGCTGAGTTTTATTTTTTTCCTCTATGCTACCCTTGTGAACTTTAACAGAAAGGGGAAAGTGTAAGTTTTATCGTTTTTCTTATTTTCTTCATTTCTCCCCTGGAAAGATTTGTCTTTCTTGTACTGGGTCAGCAGTGAAGAGCAAGAAGCAGAATCCTGCAATTGCTTCTCAACCCATAGAGATTAGTCCAGAGAGTGTGACACTCTTGTTAATATCCCTTTACCAATCCATGCATACTCATGTATACACACTGGCTCAAAGGTTGCATAAAAGCAAATGAAAAACTCTACTCTTTATAGGATCACTGATACCTCTGTTAAACCCTCTTACTAGGTTTTCAGAGTTCTTGAAACCTCATAAGATTATGATAGTTAACACCCACTGTTTTTTTTTTTTTTTTTTTGGTAAGAAATATTTGCTACCAGAGAAATTATATTCAAACAGTATTCTTTGCATGTTAGAAGTCTTAAGCTTCTAAATTCACAGGAATTTAGTAGCTTTCAAGAGAACAACTTTCTTAATGGTATAAGCCTCATGAAGACTTACTTTAAAAATCAAGCCACAATGTCACAAGTGGGTTAATTGCTGAGAGCACAACTAAAGGTACCTATTCAATTCTAAAGCTGTTACCTTGGATGAACATTTGTCATTTTTTGTGAAATAAAATGAAACCAGTTCAAAAAAATTAGTCCTCCAAAGAGTAAGAGCATCCTGCTATTTTTAAACATAGGCTAATTATAAATGTCCCATGGCTGAAAGGAGTTTTAAAATACAATAACAACTGTGGGCATTTTAATATAACAATGTTGTAACTGAAGTCCTTATGGTACCACTTTCAATTTTTAGTGAAATCCAACTTTAGTTTTATGTGTGAGAACTCAGAAGGAGAAACTTGAATTAATGGCAAGAGGTAGCAAAAACCAGAAGTCTAGAAAGAAAAACTAGTATCTCTGGAGTGGGGGGATTGAATCCAGGGGTGCTTTACCACTGAAACACATCTCTAACCTTTTATTTTTTTCAATTTTGAGAGGAGGTCTCCTTAAGTTGCTTAGGGTCTTGCTAAGTTGTTGAGGCTTGCCTTGGCAGACTTGATCCTGCCTCAGCTTCCCAAGTCACTGGGATTGTAGGTGTACCACTACTGGCACTAGGATCTCTCAAGATAAGGACCTGCTTCATTCATTTCTGTAAGATTTCCTCATTTTGGCATAACTAATCCCAGTAGGACTAGTTCTCTATTCAGAGCCTTGCAGTAATGTTATCTGCCCAACAACAGTAATAATCTCCCTAATCAAAGTCCATGAGGTTCAGGTGAGACTGAACCTCATTTCCCATATTCAAGAATGACAAAGTCACAGTAATCTCTGCCAATCACAAGATTTTTGCTGGCAAAAAAAAAAAAAAAAAAAAAAAAAAGACTCTTTTCTGCTGGGGTAATTGAACTGGTAGGAGATAAGCTAGAGTACTGAGCTGCCACACAGAGGGAGCCGGACTGAGGCTTGATGGTATTTCTTCAACACCTGGACCCAGCCATCTACTTACCTTTAGACTTTTTAGGTATATGACCAATAAATTCTGTTTTTTTTTCAATATTTTTTAGTTGTTGATGGAACTTTATTTCTTTTATTTATATGCAGGGCTAAGAATTGAACCCAGTGCCTCGCACATGTTAGGCAAGCACTCTACCACTGAGATACAATCCCAGCCCCAAATTCTGCTTTTCTTAAGTCAGTGTGGATTAGGTTACTGTACCACATCGAATGATAAACAGTACTTTCAGCTTTCCACTTCACCCATATACAGAAGGTGAGCTGCTTGGGGCCTGACAGGAATTGAATCTATTTGTGTGGACCAAGGGCCTGACCCAGGTCAACAGAGTAAATAATAATCACTGACTCTGGGTGACTTAGTAATAGACACCAGGATTGCTTTGAGTCTTTTCACATATCCTCTTCATTCCCTTAAGCCTATGTAGTGGTATTATTTCACATTGCCTGATTTTATAATAAGGATTTTGTATTGTAAGGTTAAATACCTTGCCCAGGGCCAGAGCTGGTAATCTTCGGAGCCAGGCTCATTATATAAATCACAAAATTATAATAACAACTACTATAAAAAGTGAATTACCAGCTATTTTGTAATTTTGCCCTCCAGAAATAACTATTAAAATGGTTTGAAGACTATTGCTTCAGATTTTACTGCATACTTGCCCCTATTTAACTACAACCATAATAATAGCTAATATTTATGTAGTGCTTACTATGTGTCATGCACCATTTTAAGAATTAACTACATATTAACTCATGTTCAAGCCTGTATTCTCATTCCCATTTTATAGAGGAGAAAACAGGCAAGGGTTAAACAAGGGGTTAAGGCCAAATTAATTAAATGATGAGCTGAAACTTGAACTTGTTCTGGCTCCAGAGCCTATGCTCTCACAACACTGGACTGTTTTGACAATCATTATTTAGTAAGACAATAAGAGGGAAGCAGTCATTCTCTATAAGAAGGAAAGCTGACTAAAGAAACAGGACTCTGGAATGGGGATGTGGCTCAAGTGGTAGCGCGTTTGCCTGGCATGCGTGGGGCGCTAGGTTCGAACCTCAGCACCACATTAAAAAAATAAAGATGTTGCGTCCACTGAAAACTAAAAAATATTAAAAAATTCTCTCCCTTAAAAAAAAAGAAACAGGACTTTTTCTTAGCCTGCATCAAATATTAACTCAGTATAGTTCCCATTCTGTGTGTGAACTCCTTGAAGAGTATACCAAAATTATTAACCACACCAGGTGCAGTGATAAACATCTGTAATCCCAACTACTTGAGAGGCTGAGGCAGGAGGATCTCAAGTTCAATGATAGCCTCAGCACCTCAGTGAGACGCTCAGCAATTTAGTGAGATATTCTCTCAAAGCAAAATTTTTAAAAAGGTGGAGGATACTGGGAATATATCTCAGTAGTTAAGACCCCTGGACTCAATCCCCAATACCAAAAAAACCACCTGATTTATTAGACAAATTCACCATCGGTGGGTCAGATGTCAATTGAGAGTCTCCTGTACTAAAGCAACTTCTGTTGGCACATTCAGTGGGCAGGTTTGCCTCCACAGCACTCATTCCAGTCCTCTCTCCACTATATAGCAGAGTTTAGGGTGAGAGTGGTCACTCCTAGCTCTGGGTGTGGACTAACTGGGTATAATCCCTCCCAGCTAAGTGACTGGTAATCCAGGCCTACAACAGTTAGTGCCTGGATTTCATGACCAAAGTGGCTGTTCAATTGGCTTAATCTGAGAGACATTCAGAGCTTTTGTTCACTAGGAAGAGGTTACTCCTCAGCCTTTCATGAAAGAGGAAGCCCTGGCTGTTCTAGCTAATGTCTGCAACCATGCCGGAAGCCTGAGGACAAAGTAAAGACACAAAAGAAGGCAAAGCTAAGACAATGGCAAACCTCTGGTCAGACCTAGGAGTGACTGAAACCCACTACCTTCTGGACTTCTCTATTATACTAGCTAATACATTTTCTTTGTTGCTTAAGCCAATTTGAATTGGGTCTTCTGGAATTTTAGCATATCCAATTGTAAAGTATGGAAAATGAAAAACCCCATGCTTCAAAATGCAAGAGAAGTTCTCAAAAGCAAGAACTCACTGATAATACTCCAAAACTGGCTCCGTTTGTGCTTCATAAGCCTTCAGTCTCTTGATCACTGTGTCTGGTCTATCATCCTCACGCTGAATCAGAGGTTCTCCCGTCAGATCATCTATGCCCTAAACAGTAGTTAGAAGACTGGTATTAAATATCATAATCTTTAAAGGAAATTTTTATAAGCACTTCAGTGAATCTCTGTTCAAGCACCAATTACAAAAATATGTTAACTTCTAAACAAACAATCCTGCCCAAAGACAGACCATTGCAACACAGAGCCAAGAGAAACTAGGATTATTTCTGTAGTACTATAGTTTGGATCTGGAATGATCCCCAAATGTCCATGTGTTAAAGGATTAGTCCTAGCTCATGACACTTTTGGGAAGTAGTGATACCTTTAAGAGATGGGGCTTAGTGGAAGGTCTTAGTCATTGGGGGTTTGCCTTGGAAAGGGACTGTAGGACCCTGGTCTCTTCCTATCTCTTTCACTTCCCCATCTTTGTTCTACCATGTGTTCCCCACTATGATTTGTTGCCTCACCACAGGCCCAAAAGCAATGGGCCAATGGCCTGAAACCTTCAAATTGTGAGCCAAAATCTTTCTTCCTTGTAAAGCTGATTATCTCAGGTATCTGTTACAATAGGGGAAGGCTAGCACAGAAAGTAGAAAGTGACACAGTATCAGTCACCTTAATAAAAAGATTTTCTAACCAACCTCTAAACAATTTCATACACACACACTGATTCAGCTATACACTGAGAACCTCAACTGTCAGTGCTGCAAATCCTTCCTGCCTCTTCTCCTAACTCATTTCCTGGCACAAAGTAGGAAATGAACACATACTTTTGAATGAGTAACAAACCCCTGTTGCTCCTGGAATGACTTTACTACCAACCTGAATGGACTACAAGTAACCTGAAAATATACCCTCAGGAATTTTGGTCAGGTACAAGATTTCCAAGTTCACAAACTTTATGTCCATGCAGGCAAAACGACTCAAGGACAGTCTGCCATATGTCCACTCCACTACAACTACTCACCACAGTTTTAGGAGGGTTGAATTCAATGTTGTAGACTCGGCCACTGGCTGGATGAATCCAGCGAGCAGTGAGGCGTTGTTTAATGACCTCAAAGGGCACATTCAGGTTGATTACTGTGTCTATCTGATAAACTTTATCCAGGGCTTCTGCCTGTGGAAGTGTCCTTGGAAAACCTTTAGAAAGTTAAAAAAAAAAAAAAATGGAGAGAGGAAAGGAGAAAGGAAAGAAAGAACAAAAATTAACATTGGGATGTTGGAAACCAGGCTTGGTGGCCCACACCTATAATCCCAGTGGCTCCAGAGTTTTAAGGCAGGAGGATCACAAAGTTCAAAGCCTGCCTCAGCAATTTACCTAAGCAATTTAGTGAGAGACCCTGTTTCAAACTAATAAATAAAAAAGGGGTTGGGGATGTAGCTCAGTGGTTAAGTACCCCTGGGTTCAATCCCTGGTATTAAAAAAAAAATGCTGGGCAATCTAAACAAAAGAAATACCATAGGCAGCTTGATCATAGATGTAATACAACTGTACTAATTATTTTTTTTGAGAGTGTGGGTCATGGGATCCCTAGATATTTGGTCAAACATTCTGGGTATATATGAAAGGGTGTTTTTTTAATGAGATTAACATTTAAACAGGTAGACTGAATAAAGTATATTGCCCTATAAAGTATATTGGCCTTTCCAATCAGTTTGAAGGTTTGAATAGAACAGAAGGCTGATCCTCTCAAGTACCTTCTGCCTGACTGCCATCTTATTAGGACATTCACACTTTCATGCCTTTGAACAAAAGCTGAACTCATCACCTTCACTCAGAACCTCAAAAGGCTTTTTTTGGAATGTGACAGAAAACAAAGTAGAAGAATAAGCCCTAACAGATAACCAATTTATAAAGCAGCCTAATCCCCAAACCTGAAATCCTAGGATGCTCAGAAAGTCAGATTTCAGAGCTTTTTGAATTTTGAGTTTTTAGATTAGGGATGCTCAAATAGTAGTCTATGCAAATATCCCAAAATACAAAAAACTGAAATCTGAAACACTTCTGGATCCCAGCATTTCACATACAGGATACTCAACTGGTATAGCTAAAGTAGTTTGAACAATGTGATTCAAAAAAACAGAGAAAGGCAAATTGTAACTGGTTAGTGAATCCAGAAACAGATACAAGTATAGGGAATTTAAAATAATATTTTGATCCCCAAATTTTTGACTTTGCAGTGTTTTACTAAGGACATTTTGGTTAGAACACCAGGAAAAATTTAAATTGGTAAAAAAGAATACTTTACAAAAGTGACAAAGATTAAACGTGTACATGCAATAATTTGTTAGAGCTAAAAATACATTTTCTTATTAGCACTGAAAGATGGAAAAATTTTCCTGTGACCTAGACTTTATATAGCTAAAGCAGCAATTATAATGGATAAAACTATACCCAAGAAACCTAGATTTGGGGTAAATAGCCCCTAATAAAAATTTATAATCGCAAAAAGCTCAATCTATATATGGCCCCAAAATGAATAAGTCAGTCATCAAACATTTATTATAAAATTTACAGTGAAGTAAATGATCCTGATAAAAATAATTTTAGGCAAGTGCTTTACCTCTGAGTTACATCCTTATCCCTCTAATAAAAACATTTTTAATACATTTAATGAGAACAAATAGAATATGGTGGCTAAATCTATTGAGTGCTCTCCAAGTTCCAGGATCTATATATAATGTCAAATATTTTATAAAGATAACTTCTTTCAACCATCATAAATGAGGCACTATTATTATTCCCACATTACAAATGAAGAAACTGAGGCATAGCAAGGTTACTTGCTCTTCCTCACAAAGCTAATCAAGCAGTGGGAGTAGAATTTGAACATAAGCTAACCCAACATCTACTCATAACTAAAAGTTGTGCACTAAAAAAAAGTGTCAATAAAAACACTTCTCTATTTGTGTGTTTGGTGCTAGGGATTGAACTCAGGGACACTTTTTCGCTGAGCTACATTTTCAGCCCTTTTAATTTTTTAGTTTGAGACAGGGTTTCACTAAAATTGCTTAGGCCCTCACTAATTTGCTGAGACTGGCCTTGAACTTGCGCTTTCCTGCCTTAGCCTCACAATTTGCAAGAATTATAAGCCTTGCCATTGCACCTGGTCCCCTGACCACCATTCTTGATAACTTTTTATAGCCCATGAAATGATCTTTGTCTTGCCAGCACTCATCATTTAGGACAGTTGGAATGCTGACAACACTCTGCTTACTATAGGACAGTTGGAATGCTCACAACACTCTACTTACCATCCAATAGCCAGTTACATTGGGTGAGATTTTTTAGCTCATGGAGGGCTAGCCGAGTCATGACATCATCTGGGATGAGCTTCCCTTGGTCAATGAAAGTCTTGGCTAACACACCAATCTCTAAAGCAGAGGGGAGGAAATCATTAAGTGCATTTATTTTATCCTAGTGGTTCCTAAAACTGGTTCCCTAAAATTGACCTTGGGAAGCACACCTGTATGAAAATGTGCATCATCGACTTTTCTGCTTAAAAACAGGTTACAACAAAAACAGCATGGTACTGGTACCAAAACAGGTGGGTGGACCAATGGTACAGAATAGAGGACACAGAAACCAATTCACAAAACTACAACTATCTTATATTTGATAAAGGGGCTAAAAGCATGCAATGGAGGAAGGATAGCATCTTCAACAAATGGTGCTGGGAAAACTGGAAATCCATATGCAACAAAATGAAACTGAATCCCTTTCTCTCGCCATGCACAAAAGTTAACTCAAAATGGATCAAGGAGCTTGATATTAAATCAGAGACACGGCGTCTGATAGAAGAAAAAGTTGGCTACGATCCACATACTGTGGGGTCGGGCTCCAAATTCCTCCATAGGACACCCATAGCACAAGAGTTAATAACTAGAATCAACAAATGGGACTTACTCAAAATAAAAAGTTTTCCTCAACAAAAGAAACAATAAGGTAAATGGGGAGCCTACATCCTGGGAACAAATGTTTACTCCTCACACTTCAGTCAGAGCCCTAATATCCAGAGTATACAAAGAACTCAAAAAATTAGACAATAAGATAACAAATAACCCAATTAACAAATGGGCCAAGGACCTGAACAGACACTTCTCAGCAGAGGACATACAATCAATCAACAAGTACATAAAAAAATGCTCACCATCTCTAGCAGTCAGAGAAATGCAAATCAAAACCACCCTAAGATACCATCTCACTCCAGTAAGATTGGCAGCCATTAGGAAGTCAAACAACAACAAGTGCTGGCGAGGATGTGGGGAAAAGGGTACTCTTGTACATCGCTAGTGGGACTGCAAATTGGTGTGGCCAATTTGGAAAGCTGTATGGAGATTTCTTGGAAAGCTGGGAATGGAACCACCATTTGACCCAGCTATTCCCCTTCTTGGTCTATTCCCTAAAGACCTAAAAAGAGCATACTACAAGGACACTGCTACATCAATGTTCATAGCAGCACAATTCACAATAGCAAGACTGTGGAACCAACCTAGATGCCCTTCAATAGACGAATGGATAAAAAAAAAAATGTGGCATTTATACACAATGGAGTATTACTCTGCATTAAAAAATGACAAAATCATAGAATTTGCAGGGAAATGGATGGCATTAGAGCAGATTATGCTAAGTGAAGCTAGCCAATCCCTTAAAAACAAATGCCAAATGTCTTCTTTGATATAAGAAGAGTAACTAAGAACAGAGTAGGGAGGCAGAGCATGAGAAGAAGATTAACATTAAACAGGGATGAGAGGTGGGAGGGAAAGGGAGAGAGAAGGGAAATTGCATGGAAAGGGAAGGAGACCCTCAGGGGTATACAAAATTACATATAAGAGGAAGTGAGGGGAAAGGGAAAAAAAATACAAGGGAGAGAAATGAATTACAGTAGAGGGGGTAGAGAGAGAAGAGGGGAGGGGAGGGGAGGAGGGGAGCGGGGGATAGGAGAAGATAAGAAACGCAGCAGAATACAATAGACACTAGTATGGCAATATGTAAATCAATGGATGTGTAACCGACGTGATTCTGCAATCTGTATACAGGGTAAAAATGGGAATTCATAACCCACTTGAATCAAAGTGTGAAATATGATATGTCAAGAACTATGTAATGTTTTGAACAACTAACAATAAAAATTAAAAAAAAAGAAATGAGAAAAAAAACCCTTCAAATAAATGCATGCAGATAACAAAAACAAAAAACAAACAAACGAAAAAACAGGTTACAAAATAAAGTTAAGCCTATTTCAAATCCTCCAGTGTGAAAAAATACATAAATATAAATGTATAGATGAAAGGTTAATAAAATAGGTACTTGTCACTCTGTTTTTCTGTATGCTTAACAAAACACTGTTGAAATCTTGAGAACTGTTTGCTAATCTTGTTCCCAGAATGTACTGTCCCCAACTGCCAAACTGCAGAATGTAACTTCCCTCCCTGCCCTCTCCAAGGAAAGTATATAAGCTCTGCTTAAGCTGTTCTCAGGGCTCTCTGCTCTATTCAAGTGAGCTCTGAGCCCCAGCATGCTGGACCCCTAATGAACCCTTTGTTATTGCATGAGACAGTCTCTTGCTCCGACGCTCGCCTGAAAAAATAATACAAAGTTATAGACCAATATGCTAACAGTAGTCATTTCTTTGTGATAGAATTGAGAATAGATTATTTTTTACATATTTGTAATTTTCTATTTCTCTCAGGGAAAAATATGGAATAACTGATATTTTCTTCTAAATAAGAGTTTGAAATATTCATTATTTTGAGTTGGCTTAATTTAAATTCCTGCTTTCATATGTTAGTCTAGAGATTTTTCCCAATCTTAAAACAGGTGCTACTGTCTTAATACAATTCAATTTTTGACTGTGATCATATTACACTTTTATTAATAAGATACTCTGGAAAAGAATTTATGAACAATTTATAAATACTGTGCACAACCGTATCATTTTTATCCAAAAAACTTAATTTCCTTATGCTCCCTTAATAATCTCTATATATTCAGAGTTGTAAAACTGTTGTAACTTGTGTATATATAAAATTTTGTGTTCTTTTTCACTAACACTTTGTAAATATTTTTCAGTGATCTTATATAGTCATTTCTGGTAATAGTCCTCTCCATCAATGTATATCAATGCTTTATACATAAAAATATACTTTCTCACAGTGGTACTTTTAGACATTTAAATTATGTAAATTAGTCTTGGTTTTTCCTCATCACTGTTGTTTCTTAAGATCTTCCTTAAGATCTTCTTCTTTCTTCATCCTCCTCCCCTTCTCCCTCTTCTTCTCCTTCTTTTAGTCTTCTGAATTGTTTCTGATGAATACATTCCCAATAATCTGATTAAAGGTCATAGTATATATGAATATTTTCATACCTCTTGGTATGAATTGCTATACTGAACTCAAAACAGATTCCAAATTGTTAAATTCATGAAATTTTATATTTTAACCAAGAATTAACAGTATGGAAACTGTCATTTGAAAGTGTGTTATCAGGTTTACAAAAACATTTGGACCTGGGTGTGGTAGTGCACCCCTGTAGTCCCATCTACTTAAAAAGCTGAGATGGGAGGAAGGCTGGAGCCCACCAGTTCCAGATCAGCTGGCACAATATCATGAAACCCTGTTCCCCCTCACAAATAAAATCTAATACAGATAGCATTGAGAAAGGGCCTAGGTTCCAAGATAGAGAGCTCTGAAGACTTATTAGATAACAGTCTTTGGAAAGGTTTATATACTTCATATGAGTAGACCATTCTGTCTCCAGGTTTTTCACTACTGCTCTAGGGAGGCAGAGTTCCAACCTTCTCAATGGTGTTTGGGAGGAAAAAAAAAAAAAAAGTAAAAACTTTCAATTCTTCAGAACTGAGTCCTAAACAAATGGGTTCCATCCTCATCTCTCTTGCTTCAGACCAACCCCTCTTCTAAACTCCCAACCAATGACAACAAATGACTTTAGGTGATGGAATTAATTAATAAAATGCTTAATGCTTAATTTCATCAGTATAAGAGGAACTTCAAGAAAAGATGATCTGCTCTTGTTACTTCGAGTCAACTAGAGATTCCAGCCAGTGCAATTAGTCCAGAAAGAAATAGTATCCAGAATGGAAGAAGTAAATGCAGATGACATTATCTTATACATAGAAAATCTTAAGGAATCCACTAAGAAACTATTACAACTAATCAATTAATGAGTCCAGAAAGTTGCAGAGTACAAATAGCTAACAATGAACAGTCTGAAAATAAAACTAAGATAACAACTCAGTGGGCTGGAATGTGGCTCAGTGGTAAAGCACTCGCCTAGCAAGCACAAGGCCCTGGGCTTGATCATCACAGGAAGGGGAAGACTGAATTTATAACTGCATAAAAAAATAAGAAAATTAGCAATAAATATTTTAAAAAGTGCAGAACTTGTAACCTGAGAACTATAATATTATTGAAAGACAAGAAAGACCTAACAAAATGGAAACACATCTTATATTCACGATTTTAAGAATTAATATTGTTAAGATGGTAATACTCTTCATAAGTGATACAGATTCAGTGCAATCTTATCAAAATCCTACCTACCTGATGTCTTTGACAAGCAGATTCTAAAATTCAAGGCACCCTGAATAGTAAAAACAATCTTAAAAAAAAAAAAAAAAGAAAAAAGTTGGAGGACACACACTTCTGATTTCAAAGTAACAATCAAGATGGTGTGTTACTGGCATAAGAACACACATGGTTTAATGGAACAGAACTGAGAATCCAGAGATAACCCCTCGACCTTACAATCAACTGATGTTCAATAAGGATGTCAAGACAATTCAATGAAGTAAAACAATCTTTCCAAAAAAAAAAAAAAACCTGCTGGGATAACTGAATAATAATAACTCAATATGGATTGTAGACCTACATTTGAGAACTAAAAGTATAAAAATCTTAAGGGAAAACATGTACAAAAATTCATTGTGATGATGGTTACACAACTCTGGATAGTCTAAAAAAATACTGAATCATACTTTACAAGGGTTAATTTCATGATTATGTGATGGATAGTTCCTAGTAAGGAAAAAAAATCCCACCACTACTCAAAGTCAATTATTATTAAAACTGATAATAGATATTTTGAGTTTTGTGTATACATAGGTAAATATTTATATACAGTATGAAAACCAAAAGCCTATATGTTTCAACTGGAGTTTTTTTAAAAAAAAAAAAAGATTCAACTCTCCACCTCAAAGTCTAAGCAGTTTGCTTTTTACATTTTAAATGTTGACTTACTCCCTAAATTATATATAAAGACTTCCATCCAGGGTGAGCTTTGGACATTAGGTAAATATTTATTTGATTGCCTATAATTTAATATTATACATGTACCTTAATAGACTTCTCATAAGAGTACCATTCACTTTTTGATTCAAAAATTAACAACTGAGTTAGGCATGATGGCACATGCCTGTAATCCTAGCCACTTGGAGAAAGAGGAAGGATCATAAGTTCAAAGTCAGCCTTAGCAATTAATTTAGTGAGTTCCTGAGCAACTTGGCAAGACTCTTGTCTCAAAATAAAAAATAAAAAGGGCTGGGGATGTAGCTTAGTGGTAAAGCATCTGTGAATTCAATCCCCAGTACCAGAAACAAAAACAAAACCAAAAACAATTTGGATGTACAAAGCCCTGGGTTCAAGCCCCAGCACCACAAAAAAAGAAAACAAAAATTAACAAATTTGGGAGCTTTCACATCTCCAAAACGCAAAAAGCTAGTTTATTTTTTTTTATTTTTTATTTTTTTAACCACCGGGGATTGAACCCAGGGTGCTTAACCACTGAGCCACATTCCAAGCCCTTTTTTATTTTGAGACAGAGTCTCACTGAGTTGCATAGAACCTCAATCAGTTGCTAAGGCTGACTTTGATCTCAAGATCTTCCTGCTTCAGCCTCCTGAGCGCTGGTATTACAGGTGTGTGCCAACCATGCCCAGCACAAAAAGCTAGTTTAAAAATAGATTCTTCACAATAAGTTAATTTTCTATAAAGTTATTCACAAATAAAAATAGAAAAGGATAGTTAAGAGGAAAAATAGGGAAGGTCTAAATCAACTTTTAAGGATAAATAACCATAAACCAGGCATTAATCTGAGAAATAACTGCTTTATTACATAAACTACAATTTTTGTTTCTGTATCTCCTTTTAAAATCTGGTCATCCTCACAACATTACCCAAACCAACCTCACATCATATCTGAACAAACATTCAAAATTATTGCTTGAGCAGCCATGAAGTACAAAAGAGGGACCTGAAAACAGTTTTCTTTTACACAGACCAAAAGAAAGGGCTAGAGAGAATCAATCTCCTTCCTACCTAAATTGCTTTCATCATCATTATATAGTAAACAACATGAACTCTACTTTTAAAAATGTGTCAAAATAAAACTAGAAAGATGACAGTGAATGGGTTAAATGACAGCTTTATCCCCCATCCTGGGCATTTTGGAGAAAAACCTTTCTCAAATAATAAAGACTTGAATTTCACGTGGGACAGGAAGAAGATATCTGTGGAAAGGGCACACAGAAGAGCCCCCAAAGTGCCTGGCATTCTCTCCAGGGATAGGTAAATGAGTGTTCATTTAACTCTTCTTCTAACCACACACAGACATTATACTAATTCCAGGCATAAAATATTTCAAGAAATTACACTGAAAACAAAATATTAAAGCTAAAATCTCCCTTGGCCAATGGTCCTTCTTCCAACTATCACCCAGTTTTTCTCCTCTTCAGTGAAACACTTAGAAAGTGTTTTTATACCAGATCCATACACTTCTCTTCCCACTCAACTGTTTTAGCATAGAATTGCAATTCAAAAATTGTATAAAGGTCAGTCTGCAGCTGGCCTCATCTTACCTCTTTCCCTCCCCACTTTTACCCTACCCTCAAACCACAACCCCCAGCCTGGACATACTCTGAACATACTCAGAATCCTAGCCTTTGCACAAACCCTTTGCCCCTTCTTCTGCCTGATGAGTTCTTACTCTGCCATGATATGGATGTGTTTTTTGTTTCTTCTAGAACTTATGTTGAATTTGGTCCCCAACCGAATAGCATTGAGAGATGATAAGATTTTTTAAGAGGTGTGTGGTTCATGAGGACTCCACTGTCATGAAAAGATTAATATTACTCTTGTGGGACTGGGAAAATTCTCTGGGGAATGAGTTTTTAGAGTTTGACTAGCTGCCTTGAGAATGAATTGTAACAGATGGTGTTCTGTATCTTGCATGAAACCACTTGTCCTTCCATATCTGCACATCATAATGCAGCACAAGGCCCTTGCCAGATATAGCCACTTGACCTTGGACTTCCAGTCTCCAAAACCATGAGCTGAATTAACTTCTTTTCTTTATAAACTCAAGTATTTGGCTATTGCAAAAGAAAATGGACTCTTTCAAGAGACATCTTAAAGAGCTCTTCATAGTGAGGCATCCCTCAACCTCCTAAGAAACCAAAATTTCCTCCTCCATACATCTATGCTGTCACAGGCTTGTCTATCACACTACTAAAACTACATGTCTACATGTTAAGGACTGAACTGTGTCAGCCCCAATCCATGTTGAAACCCTAACCCCTAAAGTGACTATAATGTAGAGATAGTGCCTTTAAGGAAGTAATTAAGATTAAATGAGGTCATAAGGGTGGACCCCATAAGGCTTGTGTCCTTATAAGTAAAGGAAGATACCAGGAGTGCCTGGGCACAGAGGAAAGACCATGAGACAACAAAGTGAGAAGGCAGCTGTCTGCAAGTCAGAAAGTCCTTACCAGAAACCAATTCTTCCAGTGCCTTGACTTTGGACTTTAAAGGATCCAAAACTATGAGAAAATAAATTCTACTGTTGAAGATATCTGATCTGCTGTGGGAGGCTGTTACAGCATCTGGAGCTTATGAACACACAGGTCCATCTGTCCACCTGTCCCTCATGCCCACATCCTGATTATTGGCATCTTCAGTGAAATCTATTCCTTTCTGTATGTCACTTCTTATCACATATTAGGTACTTGTTGGATCCATGGATGGATGGGTGGATAGATGATATACGGAAGGAGGGACAAGCTGCTTGGATGCCCTTGGATTCTATTCATGGAATTTCAAAGGCTTTATTTTTGTCAAAAATTACCATCTAACAAAAGCTTAGTTTCTTTGAGACAAAATTAATTAACACACTTATCTTTTAAAAACTGTTCCTTTAACTTTTTAAACAAACTGTCTACACACAGAAAATAATGGAAAAAGAAAAAACAACCCAAATGTCCACCAACTCATGAATGGATAAATCAAATGTAGTATATCCATACAATGGAGTATTTGACAATTAAAAAGGAATGAAGTGGGGCTGGGGATGTGGCTCAAGCGGTAGCTCGCTTGCCTGGCATGCGTGCGGCTGGGGTTCGATCCTCAGCACCACATACAAACAAAGATGTTGTGTCCGCCGAAAACTAAAGGAAGTAAATATTTAAAAATTCTCTCTCTCTCTCTCTCTCTTTAAAAAAAAAAAAAAAAGGAATGAAGTACTAATAGTACAATATGGATGAACCCTGAAAACACTGCACTAAGCTGGGTGCAGTGAGACATGCCTATAGACCAGCTACTAAGACTCAAGAAGGAGAACCCCTTGAACCCAGGAGTTCAGGGCCAGCCTGGGCAACAGAGTGAGAACCTGTCTTTTAAAACACAAAACAAAACAAAAATAAATAAATAAACCCTATGTTTAGTTTAGTGAAAGAAGCCAGAGTGTGTGTGTGGGGGGGAAATACCATATATTATATAATTAATTTGTATGTTTGGATAAAATGTCCAAAATAGATGAAGAAATATAGAGGTGTATTAGTGGTCTCAGAGGCTCAGGAGGGATTAGGTGAGGTGGGGAGGGAATGGGAGTGACTAACAGGAAGGAGATTTCTTTTGTGGGTAATAAAAATGTTCTAAAATTGGTTGTGGTGAGAGATACTCAACTCTATGAATATACTAAAGTCCATTGAATTGTGCACTTTAAATGGATAAATTATATGGTATATACATCATCTCAAAGCTATTAGGAAAAAAGTGAAATGGGGCATTTCTTTTTGAAAACATGTTGGTAAAGGTTCAGAACAATATGTACAGTGTGCTGCCGTTTAGGTAAAACACAAACACAGAGAAGAAAAAATAAACATTTGGTTGCATGTGCATGAAATATCTTGGAAGGATTTTTTTTCATGTAATATCCTTTTTAGACTTTTAGGAATTCTAAATTAAGTAAATGAATCTCCTATTACAAATTAAATTTTTACCGTTAAAAAGATAATTTGCTCTGCCATCACTATCATCATAATTAAGCATAATTATGCTCTGTGTGTATACATAATAATGTTTTGTTAGATATATAGAAACTTGGGAGCTGACAGGGATCTTGATGTTTATATACTGAGTTGGACTCCCACAACTTATAGATGAAAACAAATGAGATTCAACGATTAAGCCACTGAGTCCACACAATACTGTGGTATACATTCTCAAACTCTGAGCAATCTCATATCAACTTTGCAATTTCTATCACAGGTGAACCATTATATATTATAAGGTTTTCTTTAAAGTGACTCACCTTTTTAAATAAATGTCATCAAGTTCATGAAATATAGGTTTATTTTTTTCTCATGCACTTTGAAATAAATATATAAAAATGTCTATCTAAGAATATCTCATGAATCTCAATTTGAGAAATACTACATAATGAAAGGAGTATTTAATTGACACACAGAAGCCCTGGGTTTTCATCCTAGTCTTTCAGTAAATGCTTTTTATTTTCATCTTATTTTTTTTAATGAAGCACTTCATGAATTTGTATTTCAGACTGTGCAGAGGTCATATTAATCTTCTCTGTATCCTTCACATTTCAGTGTATGCACTGCTTAGATGAACAAATAAATGCAGTTTATTACTGACTGAATTCTTAACTTTTCCTGAGCTCAGTTTCCTCATCTTTAAATGAGGATTGGACTAAATGTGTATGAATCATATTCAAGTTTCCTGACTCCAGGATCCAGGTGTGATCTACAGTTACTCCATGTTTGCTATTGCCAATAAGTTGCCTAGCATTTCCAGTGTCCTTATCATATCTCCTGGGTGATTTACCTTTGGTCTTAATAAAGTATATTCATGGCTTATATTTTAAATTGCATTTACAGATGAGGAAAACTTCTAGGCCCAAGGAGGTAACAGTGAAGCTACAACTGCTGGAAAGAATACAAGCCCCCCTCACATTATAAACTTAAAGAGCAGAGATCTCCTGGGATGATTTTCAACTTTAGCTATAAAATACTGAGAAGGGTTATAAAATATAGCACTTTCACAAAGTGATTGTTGAATGCAAGAGATTCCACACTATAAATTTATTTAAAGGGAAATAGTCAAAGATGCTGACAAATATTCACGAACAAGGATAGTAGCACCAGTATTTATTATAGCAAAAAAATGGTTAACAATATGTCCAACAGTAGAAAAACTGTTTACTTATAATCTTACTGAAATTAAATATTTTAAGGCTGCTTAATGATGTGTGAATGAACATACAATAAATAAGAATAAAAAGTATCTAAAATGTAACAATTTTACAAATGCATACAAATACAACAGTGAGCAGAGGGGAAAAAGAGAAAAAAAAAAACAATAAAACACCAAAGGGTCAACTATAACTCTATCTATCTATGTGGGAAGGCAGAATCATGGATGATCTTAATTTTCCTAATAGTCTCATGACATTTTTATTCCTTTATAATAAATACAACTTAGTATCAGAAAGCATGAGCAGTATTTTATTTTTAAAGATTATACCTCTTTTGGCTCTGATTCTGTGGGAAATATCCAACCCATTCACAAATATTTATTGAGAATATAGTCTTAGTTTTGAAATACAGAACTGTGCCAGATCTGTTCTGTGAAGATAATCTGTAATAACAGATCATTGTGCACAACTTTAATAATTAATAGATTATTCACATCTGTAATAACAATTTTATGACATCAAGCTTCATTTTGTTTTTCTTGTTAAAGAACTGCCCATAATTCTTTGAAGAGCTCTAGCAAATGACCCACCCCAGGATATGCCTGTTCTGCTGCTCGGGGCAGCTAGATGAATCAGACACAGTGCAACCATCCCTCAGGATCTCTTTGGGTGCTTCCCTGTGAACTCTGGAATTTTCCTTAGCCAAGTAGAGAAGCCAACGCTTTTATGTGCAGTTACCTTGAACCATGACCCTACAGAGATTGGTCTTCTGACATTCTAGTTCTCCTGACATGAATCTTTAATTTCTTTAAAGAAGTCTTTATCTCTCTTTGTCTAAGAATTACTAAAAAGTCCAGAAGGGGCAGGCACCTGAGGCAAGCTGGACCTCCTTTCATGTTCCCTATACTCCCTTTAGGTTCTTTTCAGATTGTAGAGCTCTAGGGAATAAGACAGCAAGAATGTCAGGGAGTGTTAAGGATGGTTTCTTCATTTTTAAAGTTTATTAAAGCATGGTTTCTTCATTTTTAAAGTTTATTTAATTGATTTTTAAATTTACTTTTAAAAAATATATTGTTTTAATAAATTAATACATTCTTTCCTGAAGGTGCTCTCCAACCACACAGTTATGCCTCACTGCTCAGTAATTTTTCAGATAATCCCTTAAGAATTCCTTACTCCCTTGTACTTTGGATAACCTCACACCAAAAATCAGTCTACAATACTAGGGACTGTTTATTGTTACCTAACTATTTCAATGTGTTGCATCAAGAACATTTAGCAAGAGAGTCAAACAATTTAATCTTTTTGGTAAAGTTCAATTAACTACAAGGCATTATTTTTTAAGATCAATGTTAAAACTGAAAGTAGTAATGCGCCAGATAAGTTGGCTACTGAACCAAAGAACTCCAAGAAACAAACTATAGAAATACTGGGTTGATTCTGGTTTTCCCCCCAATTTAAATATCATTTTTTAAACTAAAAACAAACAAACAAACAAAAAAAACTCAGCTGGAAATAACCTAAACACCCATCAAAAGAGGACTTTTTAAATAAATCAGTAAATTCATCAAGTAGATGCCTACACAGAATGAAATAGAGTTCTATATTTCCAGGGAAAAGATATCCCAGATATAAAGTGAAAACACTTTGACGCAGAGTACATATATGATTGCATATAACACAAAAGATATAGGTATATGTGCTTGTACATAAAAAAACATTTCTAGAAGGAAACACATTGTTCCTCTCTAAAGAACAGGACTGAGACAGGGAATGAGAGAAAGCTTTGTGTTTTATTTTATGTACTTCTATCTGTCCTGAGTTTTCCATTGTTTAAAAAACCTTTTGCAGGCTTCAAAATGGGTTCTGATTGTGAGGTCAACACTTTTGCTAAGAAAAAGAAAAACTTTAAGAAAACTTTTTAAAAATAGTCTTTTAGAGAAAGAATTTACATACCACAAATTCAAGCAATGCAAAGTACACCATTTGTTGACTGGATTTTGCACTGAGTTTTCTGGCTTTATTTGGCATGCAAAACAAAACTATCTTTTATGTGATCAAGCATAAGGATACCTTTTGTGTTTAAGAAGTCTCTGGGGGTATCAAAATCTAAGCCACTGCTCAAAAATTACTCAGCAGTGACTACAACGAGGGTAAATAATCTTGGCCTTGAGCTTACAAGAGAAAGGTCAGAACTACAAGATCCCATAGAGCTTAACTAAATGGGGGTGGGGTAAGAAAAACAGCAAGACCTGGCAGGGCTACGCCAATTTTCCATGTTCAAGGGACCCTTGAAGAAGAAGCTACCGCTCAGCTAGAAGGACCCTCAGAAGCAGCTGCGACCAGACAGGAGGTGCCTCTCAAACAAAGCAAGGTGGTTTCTTTTTATTTTTGAACTCTGAGCGTGTCCGAATTCACGAATGCCCTCCCCCACCCCACGCAACCTACCCAGAACAGCCGGCGGAAACTGGAGTTTTCGGGGTTGTCAGCTGCCAGGGATCTCATATCCCCGCGGCGGGAGGAAAACGCCGCGCCCGCTTCCCAGGACCGCATCCGGGCTCGAATCCCCCGCCTCGGCCCCTCCGCCCGCAAAACCCGACCCGGGCGACAGCGCTCCGCCGACCCCGTGGCCTGGGCTCCCACCTGTGCCTTGAAGCATATTTTGTCGGAGCAGGTCCCCGCTGGAGAGGTGCTTCAGCTCGAAGTGTTTGGTGATGCGCGAGGACACGGTGCCCTTGCCCGAGCCCGGAGCCCCCATGATCACTGCGCGCACTAGCCGCGCGGAAGCCCCCATGGCCGCTGACAGAGGACGAGGCGGGGCGGACAGCGGGACTGCGGCCTGGCCTGCGCGCTCACCGGCTTCGCGGCCCGGGACGGCCGGCTGGAAGCGCTGCAAGCAGGCGGCGGCCCCGGCACCCACGCTCTCCCGGAAGTGAGCGACAGCCACCGGGCCGCCCCGCCCGCGGCCGCCGGCTTCAGCGCCCGCCCCTCGGCGACCCCGGCGCGCCCCCTCCTCGCAGCCCGCCCAGGCCAGCCGGCGCTATCCGCGCTCCCTGGGCACTCCCTCCGCGACCTCGGGGATCCCTGAGGTCTCAGCGGCCCCTGCGCTCCTCGGCGCTGCTTCCCCATCTGCGCCCTCCCTCTGCTCCGCTCCTTTCGCTGGCATTCTTTTGCTCCCTTCTGCCTCCTGGTCGACTCCTATAAAACCCCCTGCTCCCCTCACATCCAGCCCCGAGCCTGTACCCGTCCCTCGACCACTGCGCCTGTCCTGCCAGGTCCCCTTGATAGACCGCGTTTCTCTCCATTCACCCTTGGCAACTCCTAGGCGCCCCCTTTCTACCTCTGGTTGCCCCTTGACGCCTCTTGGTTGCGGGACTCCACTTACTCGCCCTCGCCCCTTTTGCAGCCTTAGCCCCTTCCCTAGTCCATGCCAGTCCCTGACCTGCCCAGTCCCAGCCTCATAAACCGTGCCTTCTTCGGGCTCCTTTGGCAATGTCTGCTGTCCCACCAAGTGCCTTCTCGCACCCTCCACGCCACGCCAAGTTCTCCTGGCTCTCTGGAGTCTCGGCTTTCCCTCCCACTCTCCTTTACTTCCCTTCTCTACCTTCTTCCTCCTCTGCCCTGGAAAAGCATCTGTGTAAAATCACAGTGACTGACGATGAGCCTGGAGGGCCTCCCTCCCTCCTCAGTTCAGTTTTTGAGGGACTTTAAGGCACACATCTAGTGAAAGATGTCTCTTACCTTCTTGGATCAAATATTCAGAATCAAAAGCAGCTGCTACTTTATGGAGTCCAAAAGTATTGATTTCTCAGGCAACATTATTTGCCTTCAGAAACGCTTTCATTCTGCCTCATTATTTTCATTTCATTTCCTACTATGTGCCACTGTTCTTAGGGAGCTCTAAGAATGCTGTGGTTGACAAGGCTTCTTGGAGTTTTAAAGCCCTTGAAGTTTAAAGTCTAGCAGTGGAAGCAGATCATAACCAGGAAACAAATGAGCAAGATAATTTGAAATCATGTAAAATAAAATAGAATGTGTGGAAGTGTGGAGGGAGGTTGTTTTAGATCTGGCAGGTCAGTCATTTGCTGTGTACTGAGTTGGAATATGAAGGGAAAATGACACAGGGCCAGAAAGAAGGCCCTACAATGGAATATTTCATATGTTCCGATAATAGAAATATGAGACAAATATATGAGTAGCATTTTACCTGGTAAAAAGGGCATGGAAACTAATGTGGAATGGTTAAAATAATGTGTGTAAAGTTTTTAGTACAATACCAGCTACAAGGGAAAATGCTCAATAAAGACTGTCCATTGTCCACTTATTATTTTTGTGCTGGGACACTATGCTAAGGCAAAAAGAAGGCTCTGACTACATAAATTCAGTGCTATCCTTCTCAGAGGTTGCCAAATGAATCGTTCAAAACTGCTTTCAATTTTGAAAAAGAAATTGTTTCAGATAGGATGGCAAGGGCAGTTGTGTTCAGAAAGGAATTCTGAGATGAATGATCAGATAAGGAAATTTCAATAAGTGGACAGCCCTGTATTTACAAGAAAATTAGTTCATGTGTGTTTGTTACTAAGCAAATGGAAAGAAAAATTAATTAATTAAATATTCAATTCACATAGTTTGAAAAAGGACATTCTAATGACTCCAGGAAAGCAAAGGAAGGGCTTAAGTAAATAACATATAGAATTAAATAATGAATAAAAATGTCTGGACAAGTATAAATTATGCAATACTATAAAACTTCAAAGTGTGGGAAAGTACTTCTAATCTCCAAAGCTAGGAACATTTGAGATTCCAGTGCCAAAAGAGACTTGGAAAAAAAAAAAAAAGTTATTGCGAAATTGAACTTAGAAAAAAAAGTTCAAACAAAAAATAACTGAGGAATCATCCTGTCACCATGGGGTGAGGTAAGAGATGGTATGCAACTTGTGGTCACAGTTAAAAGGCCCACATACATCAACTAACTTTGACTAAACAAGCTAAAGCTTGTTGATTAAAAATGAGGTATTGACTGCCAAACCAGGAACTCTCTTGGCAACTAAGCTTTTCATGTTCATTTCATCACACTCAGGCATTTGTATGGGTTTGTTTATTGTTTAATTTGCTCCAATGGTAATAACAATTCAAAATTAATATACATACCAATTTACCTTTTTTTAAAAAAAAAATTAGTTGTAGATGGACACAATACCTTTATTTTATTTATTTATTTTTATGTGGTGCTGAGGATGAAACCCAGTCCCTTACACATGCCAGGCAAGCACTCTACCACTGAGCCACAACCCCAGCCCTCCAATTTGCTTTTTAATCTAGCAAGGGGTGCCCAAACTATACAAGACCAAGTGTTTATACAGACTTATTTGAATTAAATAAAGCCCAGAAAGAGTGTTTACCCATAGTAGGCATTCAACAAATGTCTTAATTGAATGCTAAGAATTATTGTTTTAGCCAAGTGCAATGGCACATGCCTGTAATCTCAATGACTCAGTAGGCTGAGGCAGGAGGATTGCAAGTTTGAGGTCAGCCTCAGCAATTTAGTGAGGTCCTAAGCAACTCAGCCAGACCCTGTCTCAAAATAAAAACATAAAAAGAGCTGGGGATGTATCTCAGTGGCAAAGCATCCCTGGGTTCAAACCCCAGTACCAAAAAAAAAAAAAAAAAAGAAAGAGAATTAATGTTTAGTCACATTGTAGACTGGAAGATTTAAGAGCTCTAGAATGTACAGCAAAGGGCAGGGATTATGGATATATGTCATAGGTTGGATTGTGTCTCCCAAAAAGACAGACAGATACACTGGGATTGCCTAGTACCTCAGAACATGACTTTATTTAGAAGTAGAGTTGTTATAGGATAATTAGTTAAGATGAGATCATATTGTAGTACAGTCAGCCCTTAACCGTTTATGATATAAAGACCCAGGAGGAGAATGCCAGGTGATGTTGGAGTCACAGATGAGTTAAATAGCTGCAATCCAAGGAACACCAAAGATTGCTGGCAATACCAGAAGCCAAGAGAAAGACGGGAAACTGATTTTCCCCCCAGAGCATTTGAGAGAGAGAGAGAGAGAGAGAGAGAGAGAGAGAGAAAGCCCTGCTGACACCTGGATTTTGGCTTGTAGTCTCCAAAATTACCAGAAAATAACTTCCTATTGTTTAAAGTTCCCCAGTTTGTGGTAATTTGATGTGGCAGCCCTAGGAAAGGAATATACTATGGTTCCAAGAAATGTGTTTCTGGGTGTGTATGTTGGTTCACACCATGAGTTTGGTAAGTGAAAATAAAAGAATAGAAAGGTTTAGTGTCTGAAAAGCCACGACTAGCATTGTAATGGGATAAAAAGATAAGAAAAAGCAATTTCCAGGCCAGCCTGGGCAACACAGCTAGAACTTGTCTATAAATAGTGTGTGTGTGTGTGTGTGTGTGTGTGTGTGGAGGGGGGGTGAGTCTGGAAGAGAAGGAGGGTACATCAGTTGTCTACTTCTGTAAAAAGCCTCTCCAAACTTTACTGGCTTAATACAAATGATTTATTTTCTATTACAGTTGTATAGTTTGTCTTGTTGGTTTCCCCTGGGCTCAATCATGTGACTACAAGGTGACAGATCAGCTGGAATGGCTGAAACTATGTGGACAGCTGGGCCTTTCCCCACAAGGTCTTTTGTCCCTGGCATCTTTAGATTCTGTGGACTCAGGATTCCTGGAGGGCAAGGGTCAATGTGCTAGTACTTCTCACACCTCTTCTTGCCTCATGCTTTTCTATAAACAAATCCAGAGTCCATGTGTGAGGGGACCACACATGTGCACAGATACTGAGAGGTACAATTCATTGGAAACCATTACTGTAACAATCTTTACAGAATCTAACTAATACTGATCTGCATTAGTTATCAATTGCTATTTACAAACGGCTCTGAAATGGTAGCTTTAAAACAACAGTATTTATTATCTCACATTGTCTATGTGTCAGGAGTCCAGATTTAGCTCAGAATCTGACACAATGCTGCAGTTAAGGCATTGATTGAGACTACAGTCAACTCAAGCCACAATTTGGGAAGGAAGTCCACTCATATGGCTATTGGTCCGTCTCAGGTCCTCTGTAGCTACTGGCTAAAGACATCATTCCAATCCTGAACAAAAGAGATAAGGCCTTACCTTGTTCTCATGGAGCTAACATTCCATTAGAAAGAGAGAAAAGGGGCAAGCAGGTGAATAAATACATTAAATGGTAGGTGTTTATAGGTGCCCCAGAGAAAAATATATCAGAGAAGATAAATGGAGAATGAGGATAGGGCTATTGTTATTTTATTGTTAAGGAAAGGTTGTCAGACAATTTGAGACCTAAAGGAAATCTGGGGCCCTGCCATTTAGATATGTGGAGAGAGAAAATCCTAGAAAGTGTAGGCAGAGCAAGTACAAAGGCCCTGAGGGAGGAGTGTGCTTGGTTTTCAAAGAATAGTAGGGAAGTCAGTGTGCCTGGAGCAAACAAAGCGAGAGATTAACAGAATGAATGGTTCTGGAAGGTAGGGAGGGTTCCAGTCTCTTTGGGCCTTATTAGCCACTGTGACAAAAGATGTTGTCCAAAGATAGCTACCAGGAGACCAACTTACAGCCCATGTGCTTTTCTTACATGTGACTTTGACACTTTTCCAAGTAAGAGATGGGGTCTGTGTCCCCCTCTACTTTTAAACTAGGTAGGCTTTTGTGACTATTTTAACCAACAGAGTATGGTGGAAACAATGCTATGTGACTTCCAAGATAGGTCATAAATGACAATTCAGCTTCTGATTTGTTCACTGAGCACTCATTTTGGAAGCTTATAGCTGTCACAGAGGGAATCTGACTACTCCAAGTCCACCACACTACAAAAAAGCTCAAATTTGGGCCACATGAAGAAGCCACCTAGAGAGGCCTTGAGACTACATGAAGAAAATAGCGCTTCATCCTCCCTGTAATCCAACTCTAGCCATCTGACTTCATCTCCATGGTGGGCCTTTTACCACCATCCCAATATGTGGGCACCCTTCTCTTCTTGCCGGGGCTCAGACACTCCATGCTAGAGCATCCCTACATTGACATCTTTGTGCCACTCCTGGCTCTGAAATCACACACCTGGCCACTTACCCACAAGAGTACTCTGCTCACCCTGTTCTCCTACACAGATGTCTCTCCCTGAACGTATTTTAAGTGTGAACTCAAAAGGAGTCCCTGATGGATCAGTTGAAAAGAATGAAGGAAGAATTTCTCCCCGAGCTACCGAAAGAGTTGTCATTAGATAAGAATGGGAATACTACAAAAGAAATAAGACTAGGCGGAGAGAATATTAGTAGGATATGGGGAAAAAGAAAGAAAATGTCTAGACCAAAGTAGGGGACTAAAATAGAGGAGACAGAACTCTTGTCTGCAAACTGTCAATAATATCACTGTATTTTGCAAAAGCAACAGAAGGGGGAGCCTGAGAGCTAAGTCCATTTTATCACAATGTTCATTTGGAAGGATAAATAAGCAAGAATACCAGGGAAAGCCCTGAAAAAAAATAAAAAGCAATGAGGAGGAGCTAGCCCTACTAGTTATTAAAACATTAGAAAACCTATAAAATAGGTCCAAATTTCCTTGATCCAGGACCTTGTGTACTCCCATGAGGAAAATCCTTCTTGAAATTCAAGGATACCCTAGTTCACAGGACTCTCAGTGGCACACAGCAAAATTCACTCTCCGGAGCTGGAAGACCTGGAGCAAAGTGACTAACCTCTCTCAGCATCATTCCACGTGTTTATGAAACAGGGACCTATCATGTGTGATTGTCCAGTAATTTAAGTAAGATTACGTTTGTGAAATGCCAGGTATATACTGAGTGCTCCTTCTCTTTCTTTTGCTCTGTTTTCTTTTCTCCACCTTCTTTTCAATCAATGATGCAATAAGTACTAAGGGAAAAAAAATAAAAGCAAAAGAAAATGTAAACCTGCAGACAGTTCTTTTGAATATCAGTGTATCCTTCTAGTAAATATTTGCAACCTCTGTCTCATTCACTATTCCTTTATAGTATAATGACATGGCAAAGAAATGAAGAGCAAAGTAGAACAGCTGAGTGTCACCCAGTCCTGCTTCAGTTACTAATTATCTCACAGACCTGGACATGCACTGAATGTTTCTATGTCAAGAGAAAGATGGAGAGCCTGCCTGTCTCAGCTCTTCACGATGTGTGAGTGCTACTCATTGTGTGCATGAAAGGCCCTGTCTACAAATATTGCTTTTGCGTTATTGTTATTAAAATTCTTCTCTTTATATTTCCACTCCCATCTTTGGGTCAAGGTTTTAAAGATTGCCATTAAAAGACAAATATGTTAGCACATTAAGATATTATTACCTGCCAGGCATGGTGGCACACACCTGCAATCCCAGCAGCTCCAGAGACTGAGGCAGCAGAATTGCAAGTTCAAAGCCAACCTCAGCAAAAGTGAGGCGCTAAACAACTCAGTGAGACCCTGTCTTTAAATAAAATATAACCTAGGGCTGGGGATGTGGCTCAGTGGTCGAGTGCCCCTGAGTTCAACCCCCAGCACACACACAAAAAAGATATTATCATCTAATCCAAACTCAGTGATGCACACCTGTATTCCCAGCAATTTAGAAGGCTGAGGCAGGATGATAGTAAGTTTGAAGCCAGCCTCAGAAATTTAGCAAGGTCCTCAGAAACTTAGGGAGGCCCTGACTCAAAAATAAATTATATATATAAAATCACCCTAGCAATAAATTTTTTAAAATAGTCAAGTTAGTCCCAGCAGATGGCAGAACCATGACGCCTCAGGGCACAGGGAGGTAGGAGATTTGGATGGCTTAGAAGGACATCCAACATAATCTGCTTCTTGGTTCTTCATGCTCTTGAAGAGGGCATCAAGGATGATGGAGGAACCCTCCAGACAAACCTTGCCCTCTTTGCAGTTTTGCTTTGAGTTTGTAGTTCACTTGTCCTGAGGATGTGTATAAGCAGGTGAAAAATCCTTCTCAATAAACAGTAATACACAAGCAAAAACAAAGCAATCAAACAAACAAAAAACAAACTCAGATTCTAATCTGCAATAAATATCTCACCCGGAATTTCCTATAGGAAAGGCCCACTGTGACCAAGTGAGCCTTTCAGTGGGTTTCAGAAGGATAAGAAACCACCACAGGTGGTTACCACTGAGAATTCTAAACTGCTGTGAAAGTCCCATGCCCACACTGAGATCAAAATGAGGGAAGAGATAGTGGTATAAATTAAACTAGGAAGTCTTAAAGCAACCTAGAGGGAGAGGGTCAGAATAGGATTTAAACCTATGGCCCAAGGTTCAACTCCCCAGAATGGACTAAGAATGCCTTCTGTGGGAGATGTGTTGAGGTTCCTGAGCTGGAGGAACCATTGCTGTGCTATTTCTCCTGCTTCACTCCCAACACCTACCCCACACTAATGAACCTCCTCAGTTTAGGAATAATTGCTTATATTTCATTTTTTTTTTTTTTACTTGATCTTCCCAATTTCCAGATAATTCCCATTTTACAAATAAAAATTGGGCAGGACTGGGAATGTAACTCAGTGTTAGAATCCTTGTAACATAATTGAAAGAAAAGAGGTCCTTGTAACATGAGCTCCTTGTAACATAATTGAAAGAAAGAACAAAGGAAGGAAAGAAAGAAAGAAGGAGGGAGTGGGCTGGGGGTTGTGGCTCAGTGGTAAGAGTGCTTGCCTAGCATGTACGAGGCACTGAGTTTGATCCTCAGCACCACATAAATGTAAAATAAAGATATTGTGTCCACTTAAAACTAAAAAATAAATTAAAAAAAGAGGAAGCAAGAAAGAGAGGGAGGGATGGAGAAAAGAAGGAAGAAAAACATTGAGAGTCAGCTAACTTGTGTGGCTGTGTCAGACAATTCAGTAGCAGAGCTAATCTTTTGACTCCTGACCCAGTGTTTTTTCCCCCACTCTGCTGTCCAAAATAAAGCAGGGTTATCAAGTTTAACTGAGAAATGAACAAAGACCTCAGATCTCCCTGACAAAAAGAAAGAAGACAATCCTGCCCCTTGCATACAGAAAACAGTCTTGGTAATATGGGTGCTCCAAATAGGAGATTTGGAGGCCAAGTTGAGCCTGCTCTAGGTTTCAAACATATAATTAAATTTAGCTTTGTTGGGTCATTCTGTGGTCAGGGCCACGAGTTGAGCTTGATCAGGGGGAAGGAAGGGTCTAAGCTGAATACGGGGGTTGGGCATCTGCCATCTTTTCTGCTTGATGCCTCTCTTCTCATGGACATAAAGACACCAAGTGGCTACAAGTTGGTCAAACCCTAAAATAAGTATAATAAATGCTCTTATATTTAGATTTACTTTTATAATTGACAAATAAAAATATAAATATTTATGGTATACAACATGATGTTTCGACGTATATACACATTGTGGAATGGCTAAATCAAACTAATTACACAGGCATTACCACACTCATTTTTCATTTTTTTTTTATAATGAGAACACTCAAAATCTATTTTCTTAGTAACAATGGTCAAGTGTACCATGCATTATTGCTAACATGTTGTTAGGTGGACCTGTTGAACTTATTCTTCCTAACTGAAAAAATTTTGCAATGCTCCCATGTACCAGGCATGTGCTTTACCACTGAGCTTCATTTCTAGCCCCTTGATTGAAATGTTATATCTTTTAATCGACATCTCCCAACTCCTTCCTCACCCCCACCCCTGGTAACCACCATTCTACTGTCTGCTTCTATGAAGTAGTCTTTTTTAGATTCTACATACAAATGAGATCATTCAGTATTTATCTTCCTGTACCTAGCTTATTTATTTCACTTAACATGCCCTCTAGGTACATCCATGATGTTGCAAAGGACAGGATTTCCTTTTGCTTTTCAAAGAATCACAATATTCCATTGTGCATATTTATCATATTTTCTCTGTTTATACATTGATGGACAGACACTGAAGCTGATTCCATGTCTTAGCTATTAAGAACAATAAATAAAATGATTGCTCTTACCAAAGGCCCAGAATACCTTAGGTATTGTCAGATCTAGAATACCTAGGCAGTTTCTGCTTGCAAAGAGCCTAACGGAAAGACAAGAGTCCCTTAATTATTGAACAATTTGGCCAGACAATTTTTTCCATATCAGTATATGATTTGTAATTGTTGCAAACAGACTCTGTAATAGAAACACTCATATCTTCCTGGTACACAACAAAAACCCATTTATGTCTTTGTTCACAAGCCTATGGGTTGGCTGGTTCCTTCTGAATTGAGGCTGCTGATCCAGCCCTGGTGAATTTCATAAGCAAAGAGAATAAGCCAACTTCACAAGCAGATTTAAAATCTTAGCTGTGTCATCATCAGTAATATGGCATTGGCATAACTAGTCACGGAGGCCTGGAGGGGGAAGCACTCTGGCTGTACTAATGGGAGGTACTGCAAAGTCCTTTGGCAAAAGCCCTGGATGTAACAGTTCTTAACATGGAGGGGGTGAAGCATTGGGAGCATTAGATGTACCACAAGCAACTATTTAATATGGTAATAAATTTTACTATAAATAACATTAAAAGTAATAAAACAATAGCATTTATTGAGACTTAATATGTGCTAGACACTTACAACAACCCTATGAAGTAGATGCTCTTATAATCTGTATTTTACAGATGGATATATCTAAAGTGCAGAAAGGTAAAGGAAGAATTTCGACCATATAGTAAATGACAGAAGAGAGCAGTGGCATACTATAGAGAAATACTGTGCATTTTCCTTTTTCCTTTTGTGTCTTTCCTACTCTTCCCTGACACCTGCCACCCAGCCCTGCCCATCCCTCTGTTTGCCCTGTCTTGTAAAATAACATCTGGTCACCTAAGCTAGAGTGTTTACAGTCATCTGTGAGGCCTGTTCACTTGGTACCTGCCCCATGTTCTTCTGCCTGAACCTCCTTAACCCCCGCTCAGATCTGCCCCTTCTTATCCTTCGCCCTTGCCTCCACTCATAGTTCTCATACTTCATTTCCAGAGGATCCACCATCAGCATTGCTGCCAGAGGGATCTTCCTAAAATGCAGGACTGGTCAAGTCATTCTGTGTATGAAGTGTCCACATTCCCTGGAGCTCTGCAAATAAGGTTAGCTTGATATTCCAGGGCCTTCATGCTTTTTGACACTCTGCCCACGCTCTTCTTAGCTCTAGCTTCCCACACTGCTTGCAAATCCCATGGAGTTTCATACCCGTCTCCTCTGTCATCTCCCAACCTTTTCTTTTTCTTTTTTTGAAGTGCTGGGGATGTGAACTCAGGGCCTCACACATGCTAGGAAAGTATCCTAAGCTACACCTGTAACCCATACCAATTACTATTTGTCTAGACTCTTACCTTCTGAGAACTTTTCCCCATTCCATTCCTTAGTCTATGTCCCTAGCAAATCCTGTCCTTATTTTGTGGCATTTACTAGACTACATTGCAATAGTGGATTCTACTGTTTGTATCTTTGTCTTTACTTTTGCTCAAAATATAATTCATGGAGATTCTGTTTCAGAATTACCTGAGGAGTTGGTTTAAAATACAAGCTTCAAGGACCTAATCCAAACCCTCAACTTGAAGTCTGCAAAGCAGAGCCTAGGAGTGTACATTTTAAGTTTTTCCTGAGATGATTCTGACTTGTGCCGAGTTTAAAAATTACCACACTACACAGGGAAGTGGTGATATGTTCTTGTATTTCTATCACTGAGTACAGTGTCTGACACATCATTAGGACACGGTAAATGTTTTCAGAATGAACAAATAAAATGAGCAGCAGTGAGAGGCGCCATTGAAACAATAATCAGCGAATAATCAGCTGCTGCTATTCAAAGTGCCAGCAGATGGCGCTGTGTCAACGTAAATACCTCTACGTTTGGCGGGAGGGAGTAGACGGGAAAATTTGGTTGTTTTACTGGAATTCAAGCCTCAAAAGCAGCATAATTAAATTTATCTTTTTTTAATACTCTGTCTACAATTCTTTCAATTGCATGAATAAATTTATTTCTTAAGGTATGAAGTCTCAAACAAGAAAAGCCTGTAGGAGGAGGTTGGTCACAAAAGAAAGCTGGGCAGAAAAGGAAGGGATGGGAAGGCTCATCCTCATTACTCCCATTTCCATCCTGGATGCTGGAAAGCTGCTTTCCGGGAGCACTAAGCACTGTGTGTTGTGAAATCCTCCAAAGTATTCAAATGAAGATGTCATTTCTGCAAGAGGGTGGAGCCAGCCTGTAATTTCTGTTAGTCATCCACTGTTTTCTTTATGGGCTATCAAATGCCTATGTGACTAACCTTTTAAAATAATATTCCTCACGACACAAAGTCTGAAAGTGTGACTCTTTGTCCTGGGTTGGGTACTTTATTCTTCAGAGGTGTTGGATATAAGCCTTACAGCCTGGGCCCCCATGAACAACCCCTCCACCCCTTCCTCCCAAGGGCCATCTGTGTGCAAATAACTGATAGGACTGCCCCAGCCACTGGGCAGACTATCAGGCAAGGCCAGATCTCAGGCCTGAGTGACTTTACTCCCCACACCCAGCTTTCAGCCAGAAGAGGTGCAAATGGAAGCCAGGAGGAGGCCTTGTGCAAAGGGAAAAGAGTGTGGTGGACCCAAAGAAGGACACAAGACCTTTGCTCTCAGTGCAGAGCCATTTTTTTCCCTCACCATTTAAGATATTTTTACTCAGTATAATTTCCTGGAGATCCATCCAAGTTGCTGTGTGTATTAATAGCTAGACCTTTTTAAAATTTTTTTAATTAATTTTTTTTACATATGACAGCAGAATTCTTTGCAATTCATATTACACATAAGGAGCACACTTTTTTTCATATCTCTGGTTGTACACATAGTATATTCACACCAATTCATGTCTTCATACATGTACTTTGGATAATGATGTCCATCACATTCCACCATCATTTCTAAGCCCCTGCCCCCTCCCTTCCCCTCTCACCCCTCTGCCCTATCTAGAGTCCCTCTATTCAGAGCCAATCTTATTGGGGAGATGCAATTTAAAGGCATTACACAATTTAAGGACAATACATGGTGGAAATAATCATTGAATTCTGAATGACCAAGCATAAAGGAGATGGAAGTATTTGTAAGGAGAGAAGATACAGTTACCCTTTTCCTTCCTCCTCCTTCCTTGAACAATCAAATGCAAAAGTCATTAGGGTGGGAGAAGGGACAAGCGAGGCAGGCAGCTAAAAGTAGAATGAAACTTGGGTTGGAATTGGAAGCATCAGTGTGAATTCATGTTTCTCAATAAGAAACAAATAAGATATGGATATATAAATATAAATGTAAATGCAGATGTGGTTATGTGTTTGTGTATCTTTAGATATTCTGTGCACAGAGAGAGTGTGGGGGCACTCTCTATGGTGTCCAGAACCTGACCAGGATAAGGAGGCTTACATTCAGATGGAGTCTGGCACAGGGTGTCATTGCCTAAGTGGGTAAGGGAGTGTCCTCACTGGATGGGGTGTTGGATTGCAACTGGGGAGAAAGGGGTATCTCTAAGGACATGCATGTAAAGGTATTAAAGGCAATGGGAGTGAAGTTTCTTGCTGTTGGAAAGAGTTGAAAATGAAACTAGAGCAAGGTGGGGGTAAGGGAGTGCACACCTGTAACCCCAGCGGCTCCAGAGGCTGAGGCAAGAGGATTGTGAATTCAAAACCAACCTCAGCAACTTAGTGAGGCCCCAAGCAACTCAGTGAGACCCTGTCTCTAAATAAAAAATTAAAAATAAAAAGGGCTGGCGATATGTGACTCAGTGGTTAAGTGCCCTGTGTTTAATCCCTGGTGAAGAAAGGAAGGAAGGAAGGAAGGAAGGAAGGAAGGAAGGAAGGAAGGAAGGAACGAACTAACTAACTAATTAACTAACTAGACAGCCAAGTGCAATGACACATGCTTATAGTCCCAGGTACTTGGGAGACTAAAACAGGAGGATGGCTTGAATCCAGGAGTCTGAGACCAGCCTGGGCAATGTAGTAGAACTCCATTAAAGGAAGGAAGGAAGGAAGGAAGGAAGGAAGGAAGGAAGGAAGGAAGGAAGGAAGGAAAAGGAAAGGAAACTAGAGAGAAAAGTAGAATGAAACTTGGGTTGGAATTGGAAGCATCAGTGTGAATTCATGTTTCTCAATAAATAAAGAAACAAATAAGATATGTATATATAAATATAAGTGTAAATGCACATGAGGTTATGTGTTTGTATATCTTTAGATACTCTCTAGTTCTGTGCACAGAGAGGGCTTGCAATCAACAATGTAAACCCTGGTTTCTAAATATAATTCTTCACTAAGAAACCAAGACCCCTTAGAGAAATGGTTGATTCTAAGACCGAGAAAAGTAAAAGATGAGCCTGGGATATCTTGTGGGACCAGAAAGTAAAAAAGAACTCAAAGAAAAACACTAGAACCAGCCCGGAATATTCCTTTTGGCCATATCTGGGACAATTTGAAAGCTGAAAAAAATAATGACAGTGAGCTAGTGATGTGTCAGTGCCAGAGGGCTTGCCTAGTATGCATGAGGCCCTGGGTTTGATCCCCCGCACTGCAAAAATAAACAAATAAATAATAACAATGTAGTCCACATGATGGTAATATACTATTGGATAATTTATAATTCATAAATCCATATTTACATAAAGGGATATGAATAAAGAAAACTTTTGATGACAAATGAAAATTTTACATAGTCTCAAAGTTCTTACTTACAAAATATTGATTTATTATGAAGGGATAAAAGAGTAAGTTTATAGTAAAAAAATCTCGTAGTTGTCACCTTAACGAAATGATCAAAGTTAGTCATTAGTAATATGACATTGAGGCAGAGACACAATGAGACAAACACAATAAGTTTTATTTCTGTCAAAGACATACAACCTGAATCTAATTATGAAAAAATGGCAGACAAAGCCCAAGTTGAGGAACATTTTTTAAAATAGCTGGTATGTAGTTTCAAAATGGTCAAGGTCATGAAAGTCAAGGAAAAACCTAAGGAACTTTGACAAATTGAAGGAGATTAAAGAGAGTTGACAAAAGCAATGAGTGATTCTGAACTGGACCCATTGCTGTGAAGACACGGGTGGAACTGGAATAAATCTGGGAATCACATAGTAACAATGCATCCATGTTTATTTCCTGATTTTGGAGGAAGAATGTCCTACCAAATACACACTGGAGTTTTTAGGGGCCATGGGAACAATTGGCAACTTATTATTAATTAGATGAGAAGAAAAAAGTGTTTTGTTTCATGTTTTATATTTTTCTATAAATCTTATTTTGTTTCAGAATAAAAATACAATGTTAAAAGAAAGAGACAAAGAGAGTAGGTCTGTGATGGGATGGACCCATCAATGCAGCATGAGAAGGTAAATCTGAATTTGTCAGAAAGAAGCAAAATGGACTTTCTGTTGTGTGGGGAGTACCCTGAGCAAAAGCCCTGAGATAGCAAGGAGAATGGAGGAAGTAGGACTGAAGTTACCTCCTTCTAACCCTGGCACAAGAGACTTGTGTTATAAATTGGGAGACCATATAGTTCACCATGCAATCTGGTGCCCTTCGGGGAATAAAAGAGAACACTATTTGGAATTACATTTGGGAATGAGAACAACAACATGACTTACTGGAGGACTGTCCTGAGAAAAGTAGGATGTGTGTCTCAGAAGTCATCAAGAGGTCAGGTCATTTACGGAAATGACAGTGGGCTAGTGTTGTGTCTTAGTGCACAATCTGCAAAAGTCTATAAATAATCAAACCCCATGCACTCTCTGTGTTCTCTTTATTTGATCTTGCCATGGTATTTGACACAATCATTCTCCAAATATTCTTAATTCCTGTGATACCATATTCTTCCCCCTCCCTGGCACTTCTCAGTTTTCTTCTATACATATCCATTCTTTTCCTATTCAATCTACAGGAATCCATTCCAGACCCTCTTCTCTTTTGTCTCCGTAATCTTTACCCCTTGGTTTAATGCTATATGCTAACTCCCAAATATATGTATCTTCAACTTAACCCTCGTTTGACCTCCAGGCTCAAATATCCTACAGCCTACTTGACCCTTAGAGGTCTCACAGCTATCTCAAGTTAACATATCAATCAGAACAAGTACATTACTGAGTAGGCAGAGTAGGACGTTACCCTTCTTTTAATCCCTCTGAGGATCTGAAGTAGGCCTGATGCATTTTACTGTTGGAACCTGATGGATTTAGGCTGACATGGCTGCAGTCATCCTGAGTTGTGACCACCATGACTGCCCCTGGGAAACCTGGTCAGATTCCCAACATAGTTTCCCAGCACACTGAAAGCAGGTAAAAATCACTAAAGCCATATATGGAGCTTTATGACTGGACCCAGGTGCCAGAAATGTGCCTGATTTTGCAAATTATCTCAAGATCAGGAGCATTCTGGCTTGAATAAAGTCATTTTTGCCCTGACCAATAGATATTCCCCCATTTCTGTCTCAAATCACAGGGATCCATCTGATCTTGCTGCTACTCAAGACCACATTTCTGTCAATAGGTTTCTCCCCACCCCCAATAAATTGCACTCTGAGCAATCTTAGATTCATTGGCTTTATTTCTCTGATCTTGTGGCAAACCCCATGGTTTGTCTTACATGGCTGGTTGTCCTACATTGGGACTAGATTGTTCCAGAACAGACCCTTTCTTTATAGGTTTTAATATTCTTAGCACCTCAGTTAGTAAGTGTTGGAGCAGTTGGTCTGCATCCTCAGGTGGACTGGTTAATTTTTTGTGTTAATTTGGCCCATAGGGAGCCAAGAAAATATTTGATCAAGCATGATTCTGGATGTTTCTGTAAGGGTGTTTTGGCATGAGATTCGTATTTAAGTTGGTAGAGTGAATAAAACAGATCATCCTCCCTTAAATGGCTGGGTCTCTTACAGTCAGTGAAAGGCCTGAATAGTACCAAAGTAAGGGGGAATTCCTTCTGCTGATTATCTTAAAACTGGAATATCAGCTGTGTCTTGCCTTTGGACTCAAACAAAAAACATGGACTTTTCCTGGGAACTGAGTCTGGTTAGGAACTATACCATTTGCTGTCCTTGTTCTCTGGACTTTGGATTTGAACTGGTAATAAATAATTAATTCTCCTGGGCCTGTACCATTCTGACTCATCCTGCATATTGGGACTTGTCAGCTCCTATAATCATCTGAGGCAATTCTTTATGATACATCTTTTTCTACATACACATACATATAATGATATGTGTTATAAGAAAATTATACACATATTATTTAATATTATATGAAGGTAAAGCATCCCTAATCTGGAAATTTGAAACCTGAAATACTCCTAAAATCCAAAACTTTAAACATTGCAGATTTCAGGTTTTTGTGTTAGGAATGTTCAACTGGTAAGTTTTCTTTTTTTTTTAATTTTTTACCCCCCTCAGTTCTGAACGTTTAGCCTAGTGCTCACAAATGCCAGGCAAGTTCTCTACCGTTGAGCTACATCTATATCCCAGTCCTTTTTCAAATGTTATTTTGAGATATGTTCTTGTTAAATTGGCCAGGCTGGCCATGAACTTGGAATCTTCCTGCCTCAGCTTCCACAGTAGCTGGGACTGCAGGCATGTACCACTATGCAGGCCTCAACTGATAAATTGTATGCAAATATTACAAAATCTGAAAAACTCTTAAATCTGAAGTCAGACACACATGGGTCACTACTAAAGGTTGACTCTCTTCCTCAGTCCAGCAGGCCTGATCCAGAAGGGCTAGTCATGGCAGTGGGTAAAGTCTCAGATGACACCACAAATCAGTTTGCATTTGTCAAGAATTATTTGATATCCACAGAGTTGGCTCAGGTAAGGGGTTGGAGGTAACTAAGAGATGGTCAAGAGAAAGACGTCCAAGAGATAGTTGGGGCAAGGAGTCCAAAGGTCAAAGTGTGTGTCTTGGGTGGAGCTTGAAGTGTGATGGCAATGGGAATGGTGTTGGGGCTGCTGGACTGTCCCATCACAGGTACAGTCAAGGGCATCCTGCCAGGGGTCCCTCAGGTGGGATTGGCTCTCCTCATAATGAATGGTAGCTACCTCTGGATGGTGTCCATGGCCAGGAGGTTGGAAAACAAAAGAAGTGTTTCTCAAGCGGCAGATCTTTTTGTCGGAAGTACCTTGCCCCAACCCAGAAAGAAGAGCTGCCATGGGTGTGAGGTTGCTGTCTGGAAGAAGAGCCACATTGTTCCCTGGTGCAGACAATGTGTCTCTAGCTAGTCTAAGCACTCAGCCGAAGAGAATGTCAGCAGCCTGAGTGATCCTGGCAGCAGCAATGCAGGAATCTTTCTCTCCAGAGAGTTGAGGGCCTTGCCTAGGGTGGCCTAAAAGTGGTCAATCTAGGGCAGGTCCCAGGGGCCACACAGTACATATTTCAGTGAGGGAGGTAGGTGGGGTTCAGTTTGTCCAGGGAGTGCTATGTGGGTAGCGAAAGGAAAGCTATCAATCCAGAAGCCTTTCCTTGGGCAAGCTTGGCCAATAGAGCTGGAGTGGACAGGATGCCAGGACATAGCCTTAGGATGGTTGTGTGCCAAGGAGGGACTGACTTGGCCTTTCTCTGCTCCTGGTAGGGAAACACATTTTCCAGATCCAGAGGAGGCAAACTTGTTTCTTGTTGACAGGAAATTGTGAGAGTGACATTTCCTTTCAGATGAGATTGATTCAAAGAAACCCCTTGGTAAGGACCTTGCCCTTGTATCAGTGGGAGAGAGGGGGCTCCCTTCCTTCTATTCCACAGACCCTCTCTAGAGAGAGTGGCCCTGCTAGATGGGTAAATCTTCAGGAGAAATTCCCTTCTTTGTCCCTCCTGTTCAAACTTCTGGGAAGGTGCTTTGTTATACTCCTTCTTAGGGCCTCCCTTAAGGCTGCAGAAGATAAACCCCACAAGGTCATAGCTGCTCTGGACGGATTTTCAGTTGGGATGAAGATGAGCCACTATCTGCTCAGAGGGCAGAGTTCTCTTTGGAATAGCTGAGTCTAAGGGGTGGGGCCATGGGGAGCCAATGCCTGAGTTGTTACTATTGTTGTGACCCCTGGCTGTTTCTTCTTATAAAATGGTTGGTTAGCTCTAAAAAGGGAGCTCTTGGAAAATGGAGTCCCCAGATTCACTCTTCTCGTAAATCTATCTCAGTATATCTATCTCTACCTGATTTCTTTAAACCAGAATGCTGGATATGACCTCTGATTCACCTCTTTCTCTTATCACCCCTCTCATCAAATCCATTATTAGTCAGTCCTATTATTTTTGCTTCTTAACTAGTATCTCCAATATAACCCTCATCATCATCTGCTGCCTGGACAGTGGCAGAAACCTCTTTTTTCCCCAAGTTGTCTTTCAGTCTTCTCCAAACCTCACCTTACCCAGCAATCAAAGTAGATTCTCCTTGTGATTCTTGGGCACAGCTCTCTGTTACTGTCCTTCAGAGCAGTTGTCATAAGTTATTTATTTTGTTTTTGTTGTTCTCTGTATTGTCTGCCTGCCCCACTAGATTGTAGCACTAAGGGGCTGGGAATCTTATCTGTTGATTTCACCATTGTTTCTTTCCTGCCTGGTCCTATGCATGGCCCAGAGTAGATAAGTAAATGTCTTTCTATTAGGCTAAAGAGTTTACATTTGAATCAATGAACAATTAAGATCTCTGACACGGGGCTGGGGATGTGGCTCAAGCGGTAGCCTGCTCACTTGGTGTTCGGCCTGGGTTCCATCCTCAGCACCACATACAAACAAAGATGTTGTGTCCGTCAAGAACTGGAAAATAAATATTAAAAAATTATAAAAGATATCTGACACTCTTAAGACCATGGACTGACAAATATAAGGAAGGATGTTTTAGGGAGAACAATGGAGAAAACTAAATGGACATTAATTTGGGTCTTCTTTTACTCACAGCTTCTCAGGTGATGGTACTTAAGGGAGTGGCATAAAATTCTAGAAGGGCTGAAATCCTAGAGAAAGTTTAACAGAAGAAACAACAGAATTTCTTTTTATTTATTTTTTTATTTTGGGAGGTGCTAAGGATTAACCCTGGGTCCCAAGCATTCTGTATGCTCTCTAGCATTGAGCTATCTCTCCCCCATACCAGAACTTCTGTCTTCTTGAAATTGTTGAGAAGAGAGGGAGGCATTGAGATTGTAAGTGTGGTGGACCAGAAAAATACCATTACCTCGTCTCTTAAAAAAAAAAAAAAAGAAGAAGAAGGTGCGATGAGGAAGATGAGCTCAGTTTTTAGACACTTTGAGTTTGCAATGACTATGAAGTATTTACCCCAAACTACTTTTCACTTTGGTAAATGACTCAATAAACATGAAGTTTATTGTTCTTGATTTCCTTGTCTGAAAGTCAAGAAATTGAAATAAATTTTATAATTCTAGCAGAAAGGAGAGTTAAAGCTCTAAAAAGTCTAAATCTTGTTAAGTAATATTTAAGGACACAAAGTAATTTTGAAGAATAATGTTTTTTAACATCAAACGTGACCATAAATAAGTATGCTGTTAACTATTGAATAATGCAAAACTTTTATTGTAAGAGTTTCTTGCCATGACTTTTTTTTTTTTTTTTTTGTACCAGGAATTGAATCTGAGGGCCTTAACCACTAAGCAACATTTCCAGCGCCCCCCCCTTTTAAAAAATTTTATTTAGAGACATGGTCTCGATGAGTTGCTTAGGGCCTCACTAACTTGGTGAGGCTGGCTTTGAACTAGTGATACTCCTGCCTCAGCCTCCAGAGTCACAGGGATTAAAGGCATGTGCCACTGTGCCTGGCTTTTGTCATAACTTTTTAATTTCTCTGTGTGTATATTTTTCTGTGCATCCTAAGTTTTCTGATAGCATGTTTTGGTAGGACACTTTTGTGTGTGTGTGTGTGTGTGTGCAGTATATTGAATTCAGGGCCTTGTGCATGCTAGACAATCAGTCTACTACTGAATTAGAGAAACAGCCAGTTGGATACTTTTTAAAATAAAATTGTGTTGATTTCTGAATGGTTACTTTTGGGATAAGCCCTTGCCTTATACAACCAAACATATGTAAGCACAGAAGTTACTAAATGTTCCCAGAAATCCCTGGAAATTTCCCTCCAAAAAGTACACACACATTTATATTTCTTGGAATCCACTGCAGCTGGTTTCCCTTCTCTGGTTTCAGACTGCCTTGGTCCCAAAAATCACTCAGCTGAAATTATACAATAAGTTCATTGTTCCAGTGCTCCCTGAAGGCAAAATGCAGGGATTCAGCCTTTTCTGTTATTATAATTCCACACTTAACTATTAGCCATTCTTCTCCATGTGGTTTTCATTTCTTGGAGGACTGTCACATCAAAGGTGTCTTTTATGGGTGACTGTGGTAGGGATTCCATTCCACCAGCAACCATCTTGGGAGGTGGTAGAGTTGGAGATGGGGGTAGTGAATAGTGAATGATGAATGCAGAGTCTTTTTGGTTATTAGACTGAAGAATGGTCTACCAGATTCACAGAGAGACCCAAGGTGAGGGAGTGTGAAGAGAATGGTCTGAAATAGTGACTTTGAGAAATTACAGAATTTGGGTATATTTCACCAAAAGAAGAAGGCATGTTAGAATTCTTTGATATGAGGAATTAAATTTACTCATATAACCAATGCTTTGAAGTAAGAGAAAGAAAGTTGACTTGACATATAATAAAGCACTTTTAAACAAGTCTAAGAGTTATTAAGAATTGGAATACACTGACTCATATGATATACCTAAGCTCTCTATTTATGGGGGTTTACAAGAAGATCCTGAAAGACCACTCTCTGGGGATGTTGCACAGAGGAGCTGTGTGTTGGAAAGAGTATTGTATTTTGTCATCTCCAAGATCCTTTAAGTCTGAGAATCTGTGATTGCATGAATAATAACTTACCTGTAAGCAGATATCAATTTGGCAGATGATACATGTTACTTTTTCAATTATGAAATGATCATTTGATATCTCTGATCTATTTCAATGTCTTTTACAATATTTTCAACTTCATTGAAATCTCAGGTCTTCATAATACAAAGCCACACTGAAGAGTGCTTTATTAGTGAGGATAGGCCTAGTTATGTTACAGGAATGAGCAAACCCCAAATCTCAATAGCTTGGAACAACCCAGGTTTATTTCTCACTCAGGCTCATGTCCATGGTGGGTTGGTTGCTTCATCTTAGTGGGTCTTAGTCCAGGACTCAACCTGATGGAGCAGTTGCTAATTGGAAAAATACTGATTGCCACAGCAAAGGGAAAGAGGGGTTTCAGCCTGAAGGCAACACAAGTAACTTCCGCTCACATTTTATTGGCCAAAGCAAAATACATGGTCATACCCCAAATTAATCAGGCAGCTATTATTAGTCAGCTTTTCATTATTGTTCCAAAATACCTGAGAAAAACAACTTAAAGAAGGAAAGATTTATTTTGGCTCATGATTTCAGTCCATGTATGGCTGGCTCTTTTTCTTTGGGTCTGAGTCTACTCTTTGGTCAAGAGGGTGTGGCAGAGGAGAGTTTCCTGTGTTATGGCAGTTGGGAATCGGGGAGATAGAGAGATAGAGATAGGGGGGGGGAAGGGGGGAGAGAAAGAGAGAGAGAGGAAGAGATCAGGAGTAAGATATAGTTCCAAGGGCATGCCACCCAGAACCCACTTCCTTCATGTCCAATAGTCCATTCAAATTATGATCCCATCAATGGATTGAGCCTCCGATGAGGTTAGAGATCCAAACATATCCTGAAAGCCCTACTTCTGAACATTGCTGAACTGGGGACCAAGCCTTCAACACATGAGGCTTTGGGTACATTCCAGGTCTAAACCCTAATAGCAGTGAAATGCATGTGCCTAATTTTAATAGACAAATAAAAAGATTTATAATATAAATACCATATGATTTATAATTAAAAAAACAGAGTGAATAGAACTTTTGAAATACTTCATTGGGCTTGGAAACTATTTGTTCTTTGTTCTCTTAATTAATTTCAACTTTTATTTTAGTTAGAGGACAGAGGGTTATAATCCTCAGAGGAAAATCTAGTCCTAAATTAATAGTTATGCCTAGACAAAGGCAAACTTCCGAGGTGAAAACTAATAAGAATTCATATATCATGAATGGATTTAGTTTTTTAATACAGAGATTTCCAACAGGTATGGTGTTATCGTTAGCTTTTCCATTTCTGTGACTAAAGACCTGACAAAAACAATGTAGAAAAGGAAAAGCTTATTTTGACTCACAGATTCTGAGGTTCAGTTCCTGGTCAATGGACTCCACAGCTCTGAGTGAGGCAGAACATTATGGTGGAAGGGCATGGCAGAGGAAAGCTGACATGACAACCAGGAGAGAGAGAGAGAGAGAGAGAGAGAGAGAGAGAGAGAGAGAGAGAGAGAGAGAGAGAGAGAGAGATCTGCTTACTAGGGACAAGATGTAAACCCCAAAGGTACACCCCAGTCCCCCATCTCCTCCCGTGACACCCCACCTGCCTACACATACCACTCAGTCCTTATCAGTGGATTAATACACTGATTAAGTTACCGTTCTCATAATCTAATCATTTTCACCTCTGAATATTCTTGTATTATCTCAGACATGAGCTTTTTGGGGACACTTCTATTATCGTTTGGGTATGAGGTGTCTCCCAAAAGCTCACATGTGAGACAATGAAAGAAGGTTCAGAGGAGAAATGATTGGGTTGTAAGAGTCTTAACCCAATCAGCAAATTAATCCCCTTATTGGGATTAATTGAGTGCTAAATGAAGTGGTAGGGTGTGGCTGAAGGAGGTGGGAACTGGAGTGTGGTTTGGGGATATATATTTGTATCTGGCAAGTGGAGATCTCTCTCTTTCTCTCTGCTTTTTGATCTTCATGTGAACTGTTTCCGTCTGCCACACTCTTTTTCAGCCATGATGTCCTGCCACACCTTGAGCCCTAATGGAGCTGATCTTCTATGGACTGAGATCTCTGAAACCGTCAGCCCTCAAATAAACTTTCCCATCCCTAAAATTGTTCTGGTTGGGTCCTTTAGTTACAGCAGCAAAAAAGCTTACTGAAACAATATCTAAACCATAACAAATGGATTCTAGGTGTGTGTAGCTATTAAGGGTCTTTTCCTTGGGAATCTAGGCAAAGTCTTTGGATGTTCAGACTCCAGACCTTGCTGTCCTTGTTTATGAGAAGGCTCACCCTTCCACTCCAGAGAGTGTACAAATATCATTATTTTATACGTATAGATGAAAAAGCATTGGCCAGAGCAATGGTTTCTATATTCTGCACACTGATACTGAACTGTGAGCAAGTATTCACCAACCTAGAGAAAAATGAGCACAAACAAGAACATGTAGTGAGTTTGAGAATCTAATTGTATACAATTCAAAGAGATATATTTGGTTTGAAATTATGTCTGTCTTGTTTTTTAGTTAATTTTTTAATTTATATATGACAGCAGAATGTGTTATGATTCTTATTACACATATAGAGCACAGTTTTTCATATCTCTGGTTGTATACAAAGTATAATCACACCAATTCGTGTCTTCATACATGTACTTTGGATAATAATGTCCATCACATTCCACCATCATTTCTAATCCCATGCCCCTCCCTTTCCCTCCTACCCATCTGCCTTATCTAGAGTTCCTCTATTCCTCTCATGCTCCCTCTCCCTACCCTGTTGAAACTGCGCACTAGACCAGCTAGTGTCTCCGGGGCTGAGCGAGATGATGAGTGTCGCGACCCGGCCCGCCACCCAGCCTGGCCAAGAATCACACCGAGTCGGGAGTTGAGTCAACCATAGAGGTGCAGCAATCTCAACTTTATTGTGTCAGGGACAAGGTTATATAGTGATAGAAGGAGGGAGTAAGAAGAGACAGTAGCAAGAACCAATAAGGGGCATTTACGTCACTATCACTAAGGGGCCTAGGCAGATTTCAGATTAAACCATTAGGCGGGACTAAGGTCAAAAACCCTGGCGCAGGCTAAAAGCCCATGAATGCCAATCCAGCCAGGTCACATATACGGAAATACTAACCCATGAGGCCGCCTCAGCCAACACCCAATAATGGCCGCGGTCCCAAAGGAGGTAAAAGGTTCCAACACTACCCCACTATGAATCAGCCTCCTTGTATCAGAGGAAACATTCAGCATTGGGTTTTTGGGGATTGGCTAACTTCCACTTAGTATTATCTTCTCTAACTCCATCCATTTACCTGAAAATGCCATGATTTTATTCTCTTTTATTGCTGAGTAATATTACATTGTGTATATATATGCCTCATTTTTTAATCATTCATCTATTGAAGGGCATCTAGGTTGGTTCCACAGTTTAGCTATTGTAAATTGTGTGGCTAAAAACGTTGATGTGCCTGTGTCCCTGTAGTATGCTGTTTTTAAGTCCTTTGGGTACAGAGCAAGGAGAGGGATAGCTGGGTCAAATGGTGGTTCCATTTCCAATTTTCCAAGAAATCTCCATACTGCTTTCCATATTGGCTGCATCAATTTGCAGTTGCACCAGCAATGTATGAGTGTACTTATCCCCCCACATCCTCGCCAACACTTATTGTTGTTTTGTCTTCATAATAACTGCCATTCTGACTGGAGTGAGTTGAAATTTTAGAGTAGTTTTGATTTGCATTTCTCTAATTGCTAGTGATGATGAACATTTTTTCATATATCTGTTGACTGATTATATATCATCTTCTGAGAAATGTCTGTTCAGGTCCTTGGCCTATTAGTGATTGGGTTATTTGTTTTTTTGGTGTTTAGCTTCTTGAGTTCTTTGTAAACCCTAGAGATTAGTGCTCTATCTGATGTGTGAAGGGTAAAGATTTGCTCCCAAGATGTAGGCTCTCTAGTCACCTCACAGATTGTTTCTTTTGCTGAAAAGAAACTTTTTAGTTTGAGTCCATCCCATTTATTGATTTTTTATTTTAATTCTTGCACCAAAGGAGTCTTATTAAGGAAGTTGTGGCCCAGTCCCACATGATGGAGATTAGGGTCTACGTTTTCTTCTATTAGATGCAGTGTTTCTGGATTAATTCCTAAATCCTTAATGCATTTTGAGTTGAATTTTGTGCATGGTGAGAGATAGGAGTTTAATTTCATTTTGTTGCATATGGATTTTCAGTTTTCCCAGCACCATTTTTTGAAGAGGCTATCTTTTCTCCAATGCATATTTTTGGATCCTTTGTCTAATATAAGATAATTATAATTTTGTGGGATAGTCTCTGTGTCCTCTATCCTGTACTATTGATCTACCAGTCTGTTTTGGTGCCAATACTATGCTGTTTTTGTTACTATTGCTCTGTAAGGTTTGGTATAGTGCCACCTGCTTCACTCTTCCTGCTAAGGATTGCTTTAGCTATTCTGGGTCTCTTATTTTTCCAGTTGAATTTCATGACTGCTTTATCTATTTATATGAGGAATGCCATTGGGATTTTGATCAGAATTGCATTAAATCTGTATAGTGCTTTTGGGTGTATGGTCATTTTTATAATATTAATTCTGCCTATCCAAGAGCAAGGTAGATCTTTCCATCTTCTAAGGTCTTCTTTGACTTATTTCTTTAGGGTTCTGTAATTTTCATTATATAGATCTTTCACCTCTTTCGTTAAGTTGATTCCCAAGTATTTTATTTATTTATTTATTTTTTCAAGCTATTGTAAATGGGGTAGTTTTCCTCATTTCCCTTTCTGAGGATGTGTCACTGATATACAGAAATGCCTTTGATTTATGGGTGTTGATTTTATATCCTGCTACTTTGCTGACTTCATTTACTAGTTCTAGAAGTTTTCTGGTGGAACTTTTGGGGTCTTCTAGGTATAGAATCATATTATCAGTAAATAGTGCCAATTTGAGTTCTTCTTTTCCTATGTGTATTCCTTAATTTATTTTTTCTATCTAATTGTTCTGGCCAGTGTTTCAAGAACTATGTTAAATAGAAGAGGTGAAAGAGGGCATCCCTGTCTTGTTCCATTTTTAAAGGGAATGTCTTTATTTTTCTCCATTTAGAATGATGTTGGCCTGGGGCTTAGCATAGATAGCTTTTATGATGTTGTGACATGTTCCTGTTACCCCTAATTTTTTCAGTGTTTTGAACATAAAGGGGTGTTGTATTTTGTCAAATGCTTTTTCTGCATCTATTGAGTTGATCATATGATGCTTTAAGACTATTGATGTGATGAATTACATTTATTGATTTCCTTATGTTGAACCAACCTTGCATCCTTGGGATGAATCCCACTTGATCGTGGTGCATGGTCTTTTTGATATGTTTTTATATTCAATTTGCCAGAATTTTATTAAGAATTTTTGCATCTATGTTCATTAGAGATATTGGTCTGAAGCTTTCTTTTTTTGATGTGTCTTTGCCTGGTTTTGGAAATAGGGTGATATTGGCCTCATAGAATGAGTTTGGAAGTGCTACCTCTTTTTCTATTTCCTGAAATAAATTGAAGAGCATTGGTATTAGTTCTTGTTTAAAGGTCCTGTAGAACTCGGTTGTGTATCTATCCGGTTCTGGGCTTTTCTTGGTGGGTAGACATTTGATGGTGTCTTCTATTTTATCATTTGAAATTGATCTGTTTAAATTGTGTATATCATCCTGATTCAATTTGGACAAATTATATGACTCTAGAAATTTGTCGATGCCTTTGATATTTTCTGTTTTATTGGAGTACAAGTTTTCAAAATAATTTCTAATTATCTTTGTATTTCTGTAGTGTCTGCTGTGATATTTCCTTTTTCATCACTTATGTTAGTAATTTGAGTTTTCTCTCTCCTCTTTGTTAACATGGCTATGGGTCTGTCAATTTTATATAGTTTTTCAAAGAAGCGATTTTTTGTTTTGTCAAATTTTTCAATTGTTTCTTTCATTTCAATTTCATTGATTTCAGCTCTGATTTTAATTATTTCCTGTCTTCTACTGATTTTGGTGTTTATTTGTCCTTTTTCTAGGGCTTTGAGATGTAATGTTAAGTCATTTATTTGTTGACTTTTTTTTCTTTTAAAGAATGAACTCCATGCAATGAACTTTCCTCTTAGAACAGCTTTCATGGTGTCCCAGAGATTTTGATATGTAGGATCTGTGTTCTCATTCACCTCTAAAATTTTTTAAATCTTCTCCTTGATATCTTCTGCAACCCATTATTCATTTAGTAGCATATTATTTAGTCTCCAGGTGTTGGAGTGGCTTTTATTTCTTATTTTACCATTGATTTATAATTTAATTCCAATATTCTATATATGTCAGTTAAGTCTAAGTTATTGATTGTATTATTGAGTTCTATAGTTTCTTTGTTTAGCTTTTATTTAGAGGAAGTATCTAGTGATGAAAGAGTTGTGTTAAAGTCACCCCAAATTATTGTGTTGTGGTCTATTTGACTCTTGAACTTGAGAAGGGTTTGTTTGATGTATGTAGACGCTCCATTGTTTGGGGCATATATATTTATAATTGTTAAGTCTTGTTGGTGTATGGTTCCCTTGAGCAATATGTAGTGTCCTTCTTTATCCTTTTTACTTGATTTTAGCTTGATGTCTACTTCATTTGCTATGAAGATGGAAATCCTTGCTTGCTTCTGCAGTCCATGTGAGTGGCATGATTGTTCCCAACCTTTCACCTTCAGTTTGTGGAGGAAGCATATTTTTTAATCCAATCTGCCAGTCTATGTCTTTTGATTGGTGAGTTTAGGCCATTAACATTCAGGGTTATTATTGAGACATGATTTGTATTCCCAGCCATTTTTGTTCATTTTTGATATTTAAGATGAATTGGTTTCTCCTCTGAGTAGATTTTCCTTTTGTGTAATCCCTCCCTCTGCTGATTTTCATCATTGTTTTTCATTTCCTCTTTGTGGAATATTTTGCTGAGGATGTTCTGTAGTGCAGGATTTCTAGTTGTAAATTCTTTTAACTTTTGTTTATCATGGAAGGTCTTTATTTCATCATCAAATCTAAAGCTTAGTTTTGCTGGATATAAGATTCTTGGTTGGCATCCATTTTCTTTCAGAGCTTGGTATATGTTGTTCCACAATCTCCTGGATTTGAGGGTCTGGATTGAAAAATCTGCTGAGATACGAATTGGTCTCCCCTTATATGTGATCTGATTCCTCTCTCTTGTGGCTTTTAAGATTCTATCCTTATTCTGTATGCTAGGCATTTTCATTATAATGTGACTTGGTGTAGATCTGTTGTAACTTTGTACATTTGGTGTCCTGTAAGCCTCTTGTATTTGTTTTTCCAATTTGTTCTTCATGCTTGGGAAATTTTCTGATATTATCTCATTGAAGAAATTGTGCATTTCTTTGGTTTGAAACTCTGTGCCTTCCTCTATCCCAATAACTCTTAGATGTGGTCTTTTGATGCTGTCCATAATTCTTGGATGTTCTGTTCGTGGTTTCTTACTATCTTCACTGTGTGATCAACTTTATTTTCCAGATTGTATACTTTGTCTTCATTATCTGATGTTCTTTCTTCCAAGTGATATAGTCTGTTTATTATGCTTTCTATTGAGTTTTTTTATTTGATTCATTGTGTCTTTTGATTCAAGGATTTCTGGTTTTGTTTTTTTTCTCCAGATTCTCTGTCTCTTGAAGTAATCTTTTGCTACCTGTATTTGCTCTCTTATCTCTTTGTTGGAGTGATCAATTTTTGCCTGTATTTGCTCATTTAGGTCTTTCTTTAATTCACAGATCATTTTAATTATGAACCTTCTGAACTCCTTCTCTGACATTTCATCAACTTCGCTGTCCATGTGTTCTGTTATTATAGTGTCCTGGTTTGTTTGGGGCACTTTTCTCCCTTGTTTTTTTTTTTTTTTTTTTTTCATGTTGTCTATGTGTCTTCCTTTCTTGCAGTGTGGATCTGAGATATTACAGTTTCTTTGCTATATTCTTGGAGTACCCATGCAGATTGTCTGTACCTCACCTTGATGTTGGGCTTCCAGACCCTGCTGGTGTCCCTTAATGGATGCTACTGCATCTAAAAGTGGTGGCAGCAATAGCCGAGGTAACTTGAGATAATAGTTAAGGTGCCCCAAGTTGGAAGCAATATCTTACAGAGATGGGGCTGAAAGGGTGGGCCTCTCACTCCCTTTGGGATGCCTGCTCTGAGATGCAGCTGCTTCTAGGCCCTGTCTATTGTCAAAAAGTTAGGGGCTACTGTGTGGGGAAGGTTATGCTGATGACTGCAGTGTCCTAAGATGGAAGTGGGTTAGGCTTAGTCTCCCACATGGTGGGAGCAAACTTGGACCTACCCTGGACCTGGGTCCTGTATAAGTCGGTGTGGACGAATCTGGGCTGGGCCTGGGCTCCCACAGCAGTCTTTGTGTCAGAAGAGGCAGTCCTGTGACAGAGGCTGGGCTCTGCTGGTGGAGGAGTGGAACTGGACCTACTGTGAGCCTGGGTCCTGTACAGGCTGGTGTGGGTGGATCTGGGCCATCAGGCTTGACCTCCTGTGGTAGTCTGCTGGTCAGAAGGGGCAGTCCTGTGCCAGAGGCTAGGCTCTGGCAGGCGTCTGCCCAGCAGGTGGACGGGTAGACCTGGGCCTACTGTGAGCCTGGATCCCCCATGGCCTGGTGTGGGTGGATCTTGTCTCCCTTGTTTTTAAGAGAAAAAAAAATTATTAATTAAAAATACACAAAAATACTTGTTATTATTTGTCATACTGGCAAGAATCTGGAAATTTAACAATACAGTTGTCCCTTATAAAAAAGGGATTTTTTCTGAGACCCCCAGGGAGTGTTTGAAACCAGAGATAGTACTGAATCCTATATATGTCTTTTTCTTACACATACCTATGATAATGTTTAATGTATAATTTAGGCATAATAAGAGATTAACAACATTAAATATATTAGAATAATTATCACAATATACTCTAATGAAAATTATTTTAAATATAAATTGTTTATCCTTAGGATTTTTTACAATATATATTTTTTCATTGTCTATGGACCTTTATCGAATAGAATCCAGGACCTCACACATGCTAGGCAAGCACTCTACCACTGAGCCACAACCCCAGCTTCTATCCTTAGGATTTTCCACTTAATATTTTCTGAGTCTGGTTGACTGTATGTAGCTGAAACCATGGAAGTGAAAGTGAAATATTCTCAGTTGAACTGTGAGCCAACGGGCGTTTTCATATGCTGTAGATGAGAATGCAAAATGATATAATGCACATTATGATGGCCAATTTTATGTGTCAAATTGCCTGGGCTAATGGATGCCCAGGTACCTGGAAAAATATTACTTCTGAATCTGTCTATGAGGGTGTTTCTAGAAGAGATTAGCATTTGAATTAGACTGAGTAAAGAAGATTGTCCTTAGCAGTGCAGGGTCATCTAATCAGGTAAGGGCCAAAATTTTGAAAACAAAAAGGCAGAGGAAAGGCAAATTAAATCTTAGTCTCCTACTTTTAAACATTGAAGACCCTGTGCCTCAGGGATTCAGATTTGGACTGAAGGATAGCATTGACTTTTCTAACACTCCAACTTGCAGACTGCATGTGATAGGCTTACTGACCTCTATAATTGTGTAAGCCAATTCTCATAGTAAAATCTCTTTCTGCATGTGTGTGTGTATGGACGTGTGTGTATGCCATTGATTCAGTTTTGGGGGCAAACCCAGACTAATTCACATATGAAAGGGAATTTGACAATATCTAGTGAAATTACATTTGTATTTAACTTTGATCCACCAATCCCACTTTTATAAATATATCTCAAAGTTATATGAAAATATATTTGAGGTAAGCAATTGATTGCTAAAGTACTACAGTAGAAAAACATTGGAAATATTCCTTTTTGTAATAGGCTGTCAAATAAGATACAGTCTACTCAAACAAAGAAAACTGTAAATAGAAATAAGCAATAACTAACTATTCAGTTCTATGGAATGATTTATAGAATATATTTGTTAGTTAAAAACTAATATGAAGAAAATCATGTGTGATCTGATACTACTTGTCTATGAAAGCTGAAGGGAGAAAAGAAAAATTAATAGGTTAATGCTTATATTTTTTTAAAATAAGGCTAATCCAAAAACTTTTTTTAAAAAAACCAGTCCTCTCTAGGAGGAGGGAAGGAGAGTGAATACAGGTGGGAATAGTAGCTAGACTTCTCTGGATGTATTATGTTTTATAAATATGATTTTTAAAGTTTATATAATTATGAAATAAACTTAAAAAAAAGTTTTTTTAAAGTCCCTTAAAATCAGAAGCAAAATGAAATGCATCAATCTAATTATAAATTGAATACATGATATAACCACACAGAAAGGACTGTGTCAAATGCTTTAAAACAATAATTTCACTAATATATCACTTGGGAACTATATCCTAAGGACAAAAACAACAAAAAATTATAAACTGTTTTCTGTGATCATATTGTTGGCAATAGTATATTGTTCTGAGACTATATTTTGTGTCTTATAAATTAAAGCAAATGAGTGATTATGCAAGGATCATTGGGAAGCAAAGATTTTTGGTATAAAAACAAAGGCAAATGTAAAAACAATGAAATTAATTTAAATATCTTAAATCCCAAATTTAAATTAGAAGTACCACTATGAATACACAATGTATTTATTTTTGTCTTTTTCAGTGTATTTTAATTTTAAAAAGAGAAAGTATTTTCAATCTCTTTCTACTGAAAAATTCTTGAAATAAGGACTAAGTAGCAGAGAGTGCCCAGATTATGGCTTTTAATAACTACTTCCCATTAATAAAAATCAGAGCTTCTGGGGAAAACGATTCCAGATTAGTGGCAGAAAATATAAAACTTGTGCCTGGAACATCATTCCATTCAAAAAAGCAAGATATTACCAGGGAATATTAGAACCATGCCAAAAGGCTTAGAAGCCAGGTTGAAGTATCTCCTGGAGAAGGAGGATAATTTGAGCATTATTAAAAATAATAGCCAGATATGGTGGTACACACCTGTAATCCCAGCAATTTGGGAGACTGAGGCAAGAGGTTCATAAGCTCCAGGCCAGCCTGGGCAACTTAGCAAAAATCTGTTTTAACATTTAAAAAAAAAAATTGGGAATGTAGCTCAGTGGTAGAGCACTTGTCAAACATTACCAGCACCAGGGGGAAAAAGGGAATACCAAATGCAATGCACTGAAACACTAAATATATTTATATACCCCAAAATTCCGTAGAGACACTTTATTTTGAAAACTGATAGATTTTTTTAAAAAAAGAAATAAATAGAGATCTTATTGTTTCTCCATGAACTGTAGCTTAGGCAACTAAAAGAGTTGATGAAAGTTTCTCTTGTATGAAGAGTATTCCAGTATTCTTGTATGAAGAGTATTCCAGCTAATAAATGAAAAATAATTAAATTAAATATTACTATTTTTCTATCTATAGAATATTAATGGATCTAGAAATGATCATCAATGGCTAGCAACACAAAAAGGAGACATCTAGACATTATGTACTTTGAGAAATGTGGGAACACTTGAATGAGAAGAAATGTATAAAACAGATCAAGCAATTGATCCTGATTCATATAAAGTATAAGAAAGTTTTAAAACCTTCCAATACTTGGATGTTCTGGTCCATTTTGTGCTGCTATGGTAAAATACATTGGAACTGTATAAAATAAAAAGAAAAATGGTTTATTAAGCTCATATTCTGGAGAACCAAGAGCAAAGCACTGGCATCAGTTTCTGGTGAGCGCCTATTGAGTCATAAAATGGTAGGTAGATGGCATTACTTTTCAGTAGTACTGAGAGAAAGAGGTTACATAATGAGCCAGTAACCTAGAGCATTAGGGAGGGCTAGGCTTCTTTCTTTATTACAACCTGCTCTTGAGGGAACTAATCAACTCTGGAGAACTATATTAATCCCTCCAAACATGATGCTTCCGTGGTATAATTATCTCTTAAAAGTCCTAAAACCTCAACACTGTTACATTGAGAACAAAGCTTCTAGCACATGAATCTTAAGCAGATAGTCTCAAACTATATCCAAACTACAGCACTGAATATTCAGCAATATTAAAGAATTATGTTTTCAGGTATAATAAGCTTATTGTGGTTATGTATAAAAAGGCACTTATCTTTTAGAAATATCTATATCTATCTATCTACATAATGTGTATATATATATTAATATATACTAAAATATTTACAAATGAAATAATTTGCTATCTGGAATTCCCTTCAAAATAATTTAAGATGAATATGCGTGAATGGATGTGGGTATACATGAAATAAAATTGGTCATGAGTTAATAATTGTTGAATTTAAACAAGTACATGAGGGTTTACTCTTTATCTTTGGCATATATAAAACTGTACTCAATAAAAAGTTAAAGATAAATAAAGTGATTTATTTTAGCCAATGATAGTAGTTTTAAAAAATATCCTTTATTTTAAAATAAAAAAGTGACACATTTTGTCAGTGGATTAGCAATCTACTTCTGTGTAACAAGTTATTCTAAAACATAGTGGGTACCACCAACAAAAATGTACTCTCTTACAATTTCTGAGTGTCAGAACTCTGAAAGTCAGTTAGCTGGGTATCTTATAAGGTTGCAGTCAAAATTTTAACTGGGGCTACAGCCACCTGATGGCTTGAATGAACTTGGATGGTCCTCTTTCAAGATGGTTCACTCACATGGCTATTGGCTAAAGACTTCAGTTCTTTGTCACATGGACCTCTCCACAGTTACTGAAGCATTCTAATGGCATGACAGCCAGCTTCTCTCACAGTGAACAATTCAAGCAAGAAGGTGGAATACCTTTTGTGACCTAATCTTAAAAGTTATATTGTCAATTCTGCTATATTCTATTATTAAAAATGAGCCTGTAAGTCCAACTAATAACTCAAAGAAAGGGAAATTAGCATACATTTATGAGATTATATAAGAACTTGTGGACATAAAAAAAAGCACAATTGGTCTCCTTTTTGTTTTATTTGTCTGTGACATTCTCAATTAATAATCTAATATCAGAAACTTTTCCCAGTATAAAAAAAGCCTGCAGAGTTGATTTTCAATATTCTGAGGGACCATGCCTACAATTTACTCATGAGGTTAAGGAGAGTCAACTTTATTTATTCAGGAGAGTCAATCTAAATGGAACCTTAATAGTATCTAATAGTAAATTAGTTTTAAAAGTTCAGGGCTGGGTGTAGTGGTGCATGTCAGTAATTCTAGCGACTTGGGAGTCTGAGGCAGGAGGCTGGCAAGTTCAAGACCAGCCTCAGCAACTTAGCAAGGTCCTAATAAACCTAGTTAGACCCTGTCTCAAAAAAAAAAATAAAATAAAAAAGGGGTTGGGTATATAGCTCAGTGGTAAAACATCCCTGAGTTGAATCCCCAATACAAAAAAAAAAAAAAAAAAAAGAAAGAAAGAAAGAAAAGAAAAGAAAGAAAAGTTCAAATGACTTATTGAATAATTTGGATGAAACATAGAAGGATAATGTTTTTTAGCTAAGAAAATACAAATGAGTAGAATAAATTCTGAAGGGTAAATTCATTTGCATTACAAAATTCTCAAAGGATTAAAGGAGATGAAATGTATAGGATTGTTCTAAGCAAATGAATAAAGGCCAGCTCTTAGCTTCTCATCTCTCAAACATCCCCAGGCTCATCAAAATCAGAAACATTTGTAGTAGACTAGATAAAATGCTCTGGTTTTCTTTATAAGAAACTATACCTTATGTAAAATTCATGAAATAAGCTAAACAAGGACACTGTTTCCTCTGTGCCACCTTTCAGTTGCAATGGTTTTATAGAATCTCTTAGGTGCCCTGTATCTTCCTTTTTGCATGCCCACCCCTTAAAGAATCTTCAAGGGAGTTTTTGGTCCCCCTGGAACACAATCTCTTGGGGAGCTTATTTACAAACACACACATTTCTGGAGCTGACCTCACACACTTTCTAAATCTAAGTTTGGGGCCTAGGAATATGCATCTTTAATAAAATCCCCTCTGGTGATTTTTTTTTTTTTTTTGTATAGTAAAGTCTCAGAACTCCTGGATTAGCCAGTAAACTTCCTGAGAACAGAGTCTTGTTCAACTCTACTATCACAGTCCCTCACCCTGTATCCTTGTTGCTTTCCAAGCACAGATGACTCTTGTACTCTAACACTAACCAGTTTCAGATAAATATGGGATTGAATTGAATTGGAGAAGTAGCCATGTATTATGAAGTTTTAGCTCCACAAAGTCATGAAGAGATTCTACGTGATGAGATTCTCTTGGGCCTTGTGTGGGTTTGGTAAAGTGTTCATCTATTGTTTTGGCCTGTCTAGCTTCTGTTCTCTCTTCTTCCCATAACAACACTTTAATCTTCCTTAGGAAAGATAGCACTCAGGCTCTATTCTTGTGGTTTGAGAAGCACTGATACTGTTTTCTTCAAAGAGGGGGTGAATATGAGATCCAGGCTTGGTCAGTCACAATACTGCATCCCCCTCGATTACAGTGATTGGTTCAGAAATGGCATGCTACCCAAGCAGGACCCATGAAAGTCCTATTCTAGATTTGCTAGTGCTATAGGAAAAGAGGTGGCTTCTTCCTAATAGATTGGTTAAGAATTGTCTGGATTTTCAAATGACCTTTTATTTTATCTAATCTACTTTCTTCTCTATTTGCTTATTTTGAATGCTTCATTTAAATGGAATTATGCAGTATGTGGCTTTTGTGTGTGTGTATGGGTGGCTTCCTTCAGTTAGCATACTGTTTTCAACATTTATCCGTGATTTAGCATACATCAGCACACCATTTCTTTTTATTGCTGAAAAATATTCTTCTGTGTACCACATATTGTTAATCCATCAATTAGTTGATGGAAATTTGGATACCTCTTGAGTTTAATAAATCAATACTATCCTTTTCAAGTCAAAGTGTCTTTAATGATAAAAGAATTGTACTATGTGGGTCTGAATCAGATAGTAGAAAATGTGGTTTGACAATTACAGATATATTAATGGAGACAGTGGATAAATACAGGAATTTAACACAGCCCTAAGAAATATGTAATGTATTATTTATGTAACTATTGACAATCCAATTCCACATTTGCTTATTAAGTTTCAGTTCACATTGGAAGTTTCATAATTTCAAGTCATAATGTTTTCTAATTATGATAAAATGGCTCCAAGACTGATTTTTGTGATTAAAATTCTGCTCTGAGGGCTGTGGGTATAGATCTTTGCCTAGCATGCCTGGGTTTAATTCTCAACACTGTGAAGGAACCAACAAAATCCTGCTCTGAGATTTCCATCACCTGTTGGTGGTCCATATCTCTTACTTTCACAGCTAATAGAGTTTATGACTGTCTGTGTACCAAGACTCTTGGTTTTTTATACTGCCCCTCTCTCTGAAATAAATACACAAACCTTTTCAAATGTTGTGAGTGTTTCTACTGCTTACAATTCTAGGAAAAGAAAGATTACTATCACAATCAATGGTTCTTTCAGATTGATAAATTAAAAAAATTATTAGTTATCCTTGTTATTCCTTGCCATATAAATATAAATGCTCTCTTCTAGCTCAATATCCTAACCTTCTGGGCTGAGGATGTAACTCAGTAGGAGAGCGCTTGCCTAGCATGCACAAGGTCATGGGTTTTATCCCCTGTACTACACATACACACACACACACACACACACACACACACACACACACTACATACATATATTCTAGCCTTAGACATTCCCTTGGGAGAGGGGGATTTGTTTGTCCTAGGAGGGATGGACTATATGACCTGTGAACTTCTGCAAATTTTGACAGTCTATAACTTCTATCAACTCCTCAGTTAAAAACTTTCTCTATAAATTCAACTGATCAGATGTAGGAGAGGGAGCACAGAATTTGGAGCCCAGACAGACCAGGTTTTGAAACTTGGCATATTATTTTCTTGTTGTGGGTAACAAATTTTCACAAACTTATTGGCTTAAACATACTACACATGTGGCCATTGCTGTGGGTCAGAAGTTCAGTCATAGTTTCTCTGGGTTCTGTGTTTCAGGGTCTTGTAAGGTTGTAATCAAGTTGTTGGCCAGGATTAAGCTTTCATCTGGAGCCTCAATCAGGAAAGGGTCCACTCTCTCATTCAATGTGGTTTTCGGAAGCATTCAGTTTCTTATAGCTATAGGATTCGTGGCGGCTTGCAACAACAAGAGACTAAGTAAGTCTACTACAAGACAGACCTTTATGCAAAAGTCAAGGTAGCAACATCCTATCACTCTTGCCATATTCTATTGGTTAGAAACAAGTTACAGGTCCCATCAACACTTAAGTGGAGGAAATTAGACATGGGTGTAAATATCAGGAGTTAAAGATGATCTATTTGCCATGTTGATTACATCTTCTTTGAATTATATGAACTTTGACATTTATATAGCCTCCTTGAGAAATAATAATTGCTATTATTAAAATTATTAAAAATTAATTTTTGTAGTGTTAAGTGACTAATATCTATATATCATATAGCACAGGTCCTGGAGGAATTCCCCATGGCCACAGTGATTTAGTTAATATTTAAGTCAGACCATGCAACTTCTTTACCTATAACCCTCCAAAGGCTCCACATCTCATTTAGAATGAAACCTGACCTCCTCCTCATGGTCTTCAAGGCTTTGCACAAACCTACCCCTCCAGCTTTATTTCTTACCATTTGCCTACTCTGTTTCATTACACCAGAACTATGCCTGCCTCATGGCCTTTGAATTTGAAATTCCCTTTCTTGAAATGCTGTATTCTAGAGTTTATCAAGGGTGGCATTTTCTCAAATATTACCTCTCTAACACGGTTCTCTCTGACCAATCTGCCAACCAACCATTCACCACTCTCTTAGAACTTATTTATTTGGAAAAAACCAAACTGTTTTCTTCTCTACACTCATACCACTTCTAATGCCAGACGTGGTATGGGTTTTTCAGTTCTCTGTGGACACCAACTGGGTGTCTCACAATTCAGTTCAATTCTATACTACATTAACTATCTCAAGTTAACAGACCTCACACTTAAGGGCTCAGACCTGCAAGATTGTTCTTCCATTTCAGATGCCAATCACATGGTGCATTTCCAAGTTACCCACAACCTCTGTCTAACTTGACTATGCATTGGAAGTTCCCACGACCTCCTCCTCAGTTTTTCTTTCTTTCTTTCTTTCTTTCTTTCTTTCTTTCTTTCTTTCTTTCTTTCTTTCTTTCTTTCTTTCTCTCTCTCTTTTTCTTTCTTTTTATTGATTTTTAAAAAATGTCAGCAGAATGCATTACAATTCTTATTACACATATATACCACAATTTTTATATTTCTGTTTGTTTATAAAGTATGTTGACACCCAGTTCATGTCTTCATACATGTACTTTGGATAATGATGTCCATCACATTCCACCATCCTTGCTAATCTCCTGCCCCCTCCTTTTCCCTCTCACCCCTCTTCTCTATCTAGAATTCATCTATTCCTCCCATGTTCCCCCTCCCTACCCCATTATGAGTCAGTCTCTTTATATCAGAGAAAACATTTGGCTTTTGTTTTTTTTTTTGGGATTGGCTAACTTCACTTAGTATTATCTTCTCCAATGCCATCCATTAACCTGCAAATGCCATGATTTTATTCTCTTTTATTGCTGAATAAAATTCCATTGTGTATATATGCCACATTTTTTTCCATTCATCCACTGAAGGGCATCTAGGTTGGCACCACAGTTTAGATATTGTGAATTGTGCTGCTATAAACATTGATGTGGCTGTGTCCCTGCTTTTAAGTCCTTTGGGTACAGAGCAAGGAGAGGGATAGCTGGGTCAAATGGTGGTTCCATTCCCAGATCTAAAAACTGGAACAAGACAGGAATGCCCTCTTTCACCATTTCTATTCAACATAGTTCTTGAAACACTGGCCAGAGCAATTAGACAGACAAAAGAAATTAAAGGGATATGTATAGGAAAAGAAGAACTATTTGCTAACAATATGATTCGATACCTAGAAGACCCAAAAAACTCCACCAGAAAACTTCTAGAGCTAGTAAATGAATTAAGCAAAGTAGCAGGATATAAAATTAACACCCATAAATCAAAGGCATTTTTGTATATCACTAACAAATACTCTGAGAAAGAAATGAGGAAAACTACCCCATTCACAATAACCTAAAACAAAAAAAATACTTGGGAATCCACTTAATGAAAGAGGTAAAAGATCTATACAATGAAAGCTACAGAACCCTAAACGGAGAAATCAAAGAAGACATTAGAAGATGGAAATATCTACCTTGCTCTTGGATAGGCAGAATTAATATTATCAAAATGACCATACTACCAAAAACAATATACAGATTTAATGCAATTCCAATCAAAATCCCAGTGGCATTCCTTATAGAAATAGAAAAACAATCATGAAATTCATCCTCCTCAGTTTCAACTGTTTATCAGAATAGTTCACAGTACTCAGAAAAACATGTATTAACATTTAATAATTTATTATAAAGGTATCTCAAAGGACATAGATGAGCACTCTGAAAAAGAGGTAAATAGAATGTTGTCAAGAGGGTCCCAGGTGCGGGACCTTTTGTCTTTAAGAAGTTGAAGTTGACACTCTCCTGGCATGTGGATGTGTTCAGCAACTAGGATACTCTCTGACACTATAGTTTAGGAATTTTTATGGAGGCTTCATCATATAGGCTTGATTGTTTATTAACTAAATATCCATTACCTCTTTCCTTTTTGAAGAATGGGGGATAAGGCTAACCATTCCAAGTTTTTGGTTGTGGAATGGTCTTTCTGTCTCACCTCCCCATTCAGGAACTCACCAATAATTTTTTCATTAGAACAAAAGACATTCTAGCACCCAGAAAATCCTAGGGGATTTAAGAGCTCTGTATCAGGAATCAAGTTCAAAGATCACATATTAGAACAAAAGATATTCCTAGCACCAGTGTTTCTTAGGAAAGTATGAGGTTTTAGGGTTTCCATGTCAGGAAACAGAGGCAGAGACCAAATATACATTTCTTATTATGACACATTATCACAATTTGAAATTATCTTAATTGAGTACTTATTCATTGTGTTTCTCCCCTAACTACAATGTAAATCTCTGTGGCTGTAGGGACCTTATTAGATTGTTTCTTGTCTCCCCAGCACCCAATAATCATACCTAGTATTGGTTTAGTATTAGGAATTCAGTACATATTAGTTTCTCGTCTCATGAAAATCCAAGAATTTATATTTTCTTTCTTACTATTATAACAATTGAAGTTTATATATGGGGAAGATAGGGGACCACTGTGATCTGTAAATGGCAGAAAAATAGAGCAACTAGTTTGGCACATGACTGCTCAGCTGAAGATTGTATTTTCCTGCTTTTTGTGGGCTATGGTTAGTAGGGCTATGGGATTGAGTGGAGAGGTGTGTGCAATTTTTGGGGAGTGACTTTAGAAAAAGAGTATAGGTGCTGTTTATTTTCCATTCTGTCTTCCCACAGGGCAGTGTGTGATGCTATTGGGAGAAGTTGTTTCATATCACAAGTTGGAAGCTGCATTATTATAATTAAAGAGAAAGAAGATAGAAAGATGAAGCCCAACTGGGCAGTTTGCTGCAGTAACAACCAATTACAAATTTCTAGAGGATTATAGAAAGAATTTTTTTTTCATTTATAGAACATGTAAGGTGACTGCTGCTTGGGTTGGGCATGGATGTTTTCTATGTATCTCCATTTTAGAATGCTGGAGAAGCATTTCCCAATCTGGACATAGTCTCACTGTAGTGGGAAAAAGAAAATGAAGTTGGTGGAAGCACACAAGTTCTGTGTTATCAATCAAACAAGTCACATGCTATCAAACAAGTCACATGGCAAAGCCCAATACTAATACTAATACAATACTAATAAGGCAGGGATATATATATATATACACACACACACACATATGGTGAGAATATATGTTTTAGGTTTGGAATACTAATTGGGAACAATAATATAATATACTACATCTGCATAGCAACTCTAGATTGCTTATGCTTGAACCACTGTTATTTTGACTTTAATGGCAGTCAAAACTATTAAAATTTATGTTGCAATGGAATTCTCCACAAATAAATTTAGACGAAGGAGGGAATAGTTTTAAAAATATAGAATATAGATGGCACCAAAGTGTTTTGGAACTTTTTTAAAACATAAGGCCTGCTGAGGACAGTGGTGCATGCCTCTTATCTCAGGGACTCGGGAGGTTCAAGGAACCCAGGTTCAAGGCCAGCCTCAGCAATTTAGCACAATCCTGCCTCAAAATAAAATAAAATGAAATGGGCAGGGGAAATATCTCCGTGTTAAAGCACTTTCCTGGCATATACAAGGCCCTGAATTTCCTCCCTAATACTGTAGACAAGAACAACAACAACAGCAGCAATATCCCTAAGGACAATAAGTAAATAGAAGAAGGGATTGCTAAAGGAAAGGAGTTATCCACTTCCTTAGTTTAATTCTTTTGTTATTTTTTAAACTAAAAAAAAATCAGTTGTAGATGGACATAATACCTTTATTTTATTTATTTATTTTTATGTGGTGCTTAGGATTAAACCCAGTACTTTGCTTGTGCAAGGCAAATGCTCTACCACTGAGCTACAACCCCAGCCCTTTTATTTATTTTACTACATATTTTTTACATTTTCTTAGCGGTTGCCCTTGGGATTGACATCTTAATTTATAATAATGCAGTTCAAATTAATTCCATCTTAGGGCTGGGGTTGTGGCTCAGTGGCAGAGCACTTGTCTGGCACGTGTGAGGCACTGAGTTCGATCCTCAGCATCACATAAAAACAAATAAAATAAAGATTTTGTGTCTGTCTACAACTAAAAAATATTCAATAATCCCATTTTAGTTTCAGTAGTACGTAAAAGTTTTACTCCTGTATAGCTCCTTCCCTCTCCCCGTGCTGTTGTTAGAAACTACACCTTTATTTATTATATGCCAATCAGTATAGATTCATAAGTACTGTTTTATGCAGCTGTCTTTGAAAGAAGATAGGAAAATAGGTTGTGAACAAAAATGCATTGAAATGGTCGTATGTATTTACCTACATCCTTACCTTTGCAGGTGTTCTTCTTTTTTCATATAGTTTTGAATAACTGTCTGGTGTCATTTTATTTTAGCCTGAAGGACTCTCTTTGGCTTTTTTTTTTTTTTTGTAGCTTAAGTCTACTAGTAACAAATTCTTCTGTTATTTTTCTCTTAGTTCTGGTAATTTTGTTAGATATAGAATTTTTGGTGACAGCTTTTTTTTTTTTTTTTAATCTCTTAGTACTTTGACTATCTCTTCCCACTTCCCTTTGTCCTCCATGCTTCCCAATGAGAAATCAACTATTGATCTATTTTTTAGTTTCTCTTATACGCAATAAATGGCTTCTCTCTTGCTGCTTTTAATATTCTTTGTCTTTCAACAGTTTGCTTATGTCATATCTTGGTGTGGATCTTCTATCTTCCTTGAAATTTCTTGAGCTTCTTAGATGTGTAGACTCATGAATTTAATCAAAATTGGAGATATTTTGCTCTCAGTATTTTTTCAGATATTTCTTCTTCCCCTTTATCTCTCTCCTTTCTCAGAACTCCCATTATTTTTATGTTGGTACACTTAAAGGTATATCACAGGTCCTTTTTTCTAAACTTTTAAAAAACTTCTCAAAATGTGGTCCTTAGGCCAGAAGCATCAATTTCAACCCTATATTGAAAAAAATTCTGGATAGGAGACCCAGCAATCTGTGTTTTAGCAAGCCACCTAGGAATTTTGATGCATTCTAAAGCTTGAGAATCTAGAATGTTGACACGTTGACTTTACTGATTTAACCTAGTCATTCTTTTCACACTTTTAAAAATTCCTACTTGGTGCTAAGCACTGAGGATATAATGATAAGATACTACTTCTTCTCTAAACAATAGGACATAGGCTTTCCCTCACTGGATTACAGAATGTTGTTCAAGAGGCTACTACATATATTACACAAGGTTATGTGTGCAGTTGTGAATAGTTATTATGGGATCTCAAAGGAGGAGCATTGGACATAAACATTTATCCTGAAACTAGAGCAGTGTTAGTATTAGTTCCAGGCTGATGTGGAAAAAAGCTCTCAGATTCATGATAATTAAAACAAAGGACATAATGAAATAGCAGGGTGGATATAAGTGTGGTCTTGAGCAAGTTCTCTGTGAACTGGGAGGAGCTAACTTCTACCCTGGCCCTTACATCTGAGGGCCTGTGTTGAGCCAAGTAGGCTTTAATCCTTATGAACATAGAAGTGTGGAAGCAAGTACAAGGCAAGAAATATGTCATTTATCATTTAGTATGAAAGAAGAATCTATGAACAGATGTAAAAAATTGTAATGGATAATTTCAAATATAAGCAAAGATCAACAGAGTTGTATCATAAACCTGTATTTATCTTTTTAAAATTATTTATTTGTTTTAGTCAGTTATACATGATAGCAGAATGCTCTTTGACTCATTGTACACAATGGAGTTGTGCTAGCACAACTTTTGACTTCTCTTGTTGTACCCAAAGTAGGATCACACCATTCATGCAATCATACATGTACCTAGGGTAATGATGTCTGTCTCATTTCACCATCTTTTCTACCCCCCAAACCTCTATTTATCTTTAATATAACATTTGAACTAATTGGTATGAGGATAAATAAGATTACCTTGGTGAAACCTTTAGCATAGAGCCTCACTCCCAGTGGGCCTTCAATAATCTTATCCAAGATATTTCTTGTGGCTTGCTGAGATAGAACTATGCAGGGTTTGTAATGGTTTGGATGTGAAGTGTTTGTTCCTCAAAAACTCATATGTGAGACAATGCAAGAATGTTCAGAAGTAAAATGAGTATCAGAGTTGTAACCTAATCAGTGGATTAATCCACTGATACAGATTAATTGGGCAGCAACTGGGGTGTGGCTGGAATAAGTAGGTCACTGGGGGTACTCCTTTGTGATTTATATTTTATCTCTGGTGAGCAGAGTCCTGTTTCCTAGTTGCCATGTCCTAAGCTGCTTTCCTCTACTGCACTCTAAGCCATTGACCTGTCTCACCTTGGACCTAGAGCTATGGAGTCAGCTGACCATAGACCTTACTTCTGAAACTGTGAGTTAAAATAAACTTCCCCTCCTCTATATTGTTCAGGTCAGGTGTTTAGGTCACAGCCACAAAAAACCCTAACTAAATCAAGAGTATATAGTTATACTGTATCAAAACTGAAACAATACAAATGTGCCACAATGAATCTTTTTCCATTATTTATTACTGTATAAAAAACCACTCCTAAACCATATTTTAATATGGTAACAATAATTGGTTTAGTTTATGGATATGCAATTTGGACAGGGCCCATAAGAAATAGCTCATCTGTGCTCCAGATGGCCTCAGCTAGGATGGCTGCAAAGGCTGGTCAGAAGCTGGCTGGGGAATGGAATCATCTGAGGGTTTGTTTATTACCCTATCTGGCAGTTGATGCTGGGTGTCTACAGGAGCAGCGTGCTCTCTCTCTCCCTCTCTCTGTCTGGTTCCTTTAACAGTACAACTTCATCACCATCAGACTTATGCTAGGCTTTTTATTAAATATTCAGAACTTAGATGGATATTTTGTTCTGATTCTACTATTTACTGGTACCACTTTAAACAAATCATGTTTTGTTTTTTTTTTCTGAATCTCAGTTCACAAATTCAAAGTCAGGATTTATTTTGGGGTTGCCCAGAAGAAGATCCCAAGGAAAGAATTTGAGTGAAATTAATTTATTTGTGATTTAATTCTAGGACATATCATAAGGGTGTTGGTAAGTGATACAGGGAAAGGAAAGATTCTTAACCAAGCAAATTACCACTGTGGGCATGTGAAGCTTAAATTCATTGGGGAATCTTAGGGAAACACTGTAGAATCTATTATCTCAGAGCTGTCTCCTAAGTTTGGAGTCATTTGATACTTGACTGCGCATCTTTGAAGGTTTTTAGGAAAAAGAGTGAAAAACTCCAAGATTCAGTAAGATTTTAGTGTGCAGGATTGGAGGACAAAAAAGCAGCATTGAAGTTATCACAACTATCCATTATGAAGTATGTGAGGTGAAGGGCTTGTTTTGACATAAAACGCACGGTGAATATAAAGAACAAATAATTAAGGGCCACAACGAGCTATCTCAAAATAATAACTTGGTGTCGAAGGGCATATCCTAATACAGGCTACCACGTCTAGCTTCGTAGTTTTCCTGGGGTCCTTCCCCTTGTAGTAAGTCGGAAGGCACTACCTTCCAGGGTGACAGTGGAACCAAAGAACTGCGCCGGCAATGCTTTTAGCACTGCGCGGATAGCAGGAGAGGCGCGCCAACCTTGGTTTTCTCTTCTATTAGGGAAAAAGCAGGGAAGATAATGCCATCCTCACTCCTCAGTTGCTCTAAGCAGCGATGCTAAGCCACCAGCGCGTAGTAGGCTCCCAGTCGAAGTCTGTCGCTATCCCTGCACCCTTATACCGGGAAAAACCCCACAGTGACTTAAAGAACAGGCGACTCCAGCACCTGGGTTCCTACGCCGCGCCAGCACGCTCCCTCCAGCCGCGCTCTGTTGCCGGGGCCCGGGCACCACCCAGCTCCACTACGGGCCAATGGCAGTTCGGTATAGACTCCGCCCAGTTCGAACACGAACCAATGGAGTCGGCGTACGGGCACCGCCCTGATTCTGCATTGGCCAATAGCAGCATGTCCCGGCTCAGGGGCCGCCCCCAGTCGGGCGGGGAGGCGGGGAGGTGGCCACTGGCTCCGCCCTACTCCCCTCTGACCCGGTGTCTTGTCTCTCCGTCTTCCTGTTCCAAACCACGTGGACGCGCCCGGGGCTGCGGGGCTGTGGGGCTGAGAGAGGCAGCTAGGGCCGCTGCCGCCGCTGTCACGGGGGTGGGGTCAAGACCCTCTGGCCCATCCAAATAGCCGCGCTTCGCCTGCCCGTGCCTCTGCAAAGGGCGCGCACATGGCGACCCAGAATCACTCCCTCAGCTACGCGGGGTGCAACTTCTTGCGCCAGCGTCTGGTCCTGTCTACTCTGAGCGGGCGCCCAGTCAAAATCCGAAAGATTCGGGCCCGAGATGACAACCCAGGCCTCCGAGGTAACTTGGGGAGGGCTGCGCCGCGGTGTAAGCGCAGGGCCGAGGGAAGCCGGAGCTGATGACTTGGGGGGCGGCGCGCGCAGGGGTCCTCAGGGTCCCGCGGGCGCGTCGAAAGGGCTGGTGGCACGTGGCCCCAGTGCCCGCAGGCGCCAGTGTGGTGGCGGAGGCGGGGTGGGACCCCAAGGGGTGCGCTTAGCTGTGCGCTGTGCTCAGCGTCTCCCAGGCGCTAGTAGTAAGTAAACAGCTACACGTTTTCCAGTATTACGTGTTGTAGCAAATCCCAGGCATCTTCCTCTCGCTTTCCTTCAGTCCCTATTCCTCTTGTAATAAACGTCTCAAAGGAGAAAAACAGTTTGTTGGACTGAAAGGGTGAATGAGCCCTCGGGAGATTTGGAGAGAAAAGTGCCACTGGTTGGTTCCCTGCCCCGTCCCAATACTGGTCTCAGAAGCTGCTGCCTCCCTCAGACCCCCCGCTGTGTCTGTCGCCATTATTTCTCAGCTGCCCTCACATCTCTTCTTGGGTGTGGATTAAAAAAAAAAAAAATCTGTTTTCAGATGTAACTGTAACTGATGTGTGCAGGTCAGGAGCTTTGAGATAGGTTTTTTTTTTTTTTTTTCTTTTAAACAATCAAAGGCCCAATTGCCTTGACTTCAATAAAGGGTTGGTTACAAGCGATAAAACTACAGGTTTCAAAGCTTACTTTTTGCCCCACAAAGATAGGTAGATTAAAAATGGGCCTAATTCAAACACATGGCATGTAGTGGCTTCGGTTTTCACCTGGTCCCCTGGTGAAAGGTATGCATTTAAAAGCTTGTGTCTGATTGTCCCAAATTAGGAGAAACAGGTAAAGAAAAAAAAAAAAAAAACAAGTCTGTAAATTGAAGTAGAAGGTTGATGGTTTTGGTTTAGTACTGGAAGCCTCCTGGGTCATGTTCATATGTTTAATTTTGCACTGGCTCCTGTATAAGGGTGCTAGCCCATTTCATAATCTGGATGAATGTGTTTTTTTTTCTGCCTCTCTTGGATGGTGATTGCACATGGTGGTGGTGGGAAATATCATGTTATTGATGGAGACAAGTTAGGAAGGAAAGAACCTGAAGACCCCAGGAACAATAGTGACTGAGGAAAAGGTTATGCGTCGTTCCTGTCCTCCATCTACTGTGTGAAAGCAACTGAGGAAGTTAAGGGGAGACCCCTAAAGTTTTTATGCCAGGGCTCTTCTCTTCAACATCTGTTCTTCTTAATTTAACTCTGCCCCTTCTTGATTGCTTGATTCCTCTGCTCTGGCATTTTTCAAGCCTGAAGCCCTTTCTCCTAGCTTTCACTTTCTATGAACACTGTGTAATCTTTTCCTTCTTCAAAGTACTTTAACCTGGAGATGTGGGCTTTCTAACAGTAATATAGTGCCTAAAAGATGGAATTCAGAGTTTTGTCTCTTGACAGGTAGCCTCCAGTCTAATATTTAATTTTCCAAAGGATGCTTTTCCTGTCTTCTCCACTACACTGTTTGTGAACATCTCTTCAGTGCCACACAAATATGAGCTCCCGTTTCTTCCAAGAACAGGACTTAGCCACTGGCATTTTCCTGAAATGGTACCAGACTGGTACCTGGAGCAGGTAGTACTAGTTGGCAGATACGCTGATTTTTTTTTACGGGGAGCACCACAGCATTATTTGCTTTACCTCATTAATATACCAAGGGACAAAAAGAGACCTTTGCTTTAGACCTCTTTGTGCTGACTTCAAAGCTTCAGAAGCCTGGTAGATAGATAGATGTTTGTATGCTTAATTTCTTAAAGAGGGAACTGTGATACACATATATGCACACATTTATAGATTTATTGCATTTGTGTACATGCACATGTAAGTTTATGTGAATATAAACATGGATATACATAAATACAGGTAGCCCTTGACACATTGCTTATGATCATAGTCAAGTGAGTTTTTTGTGGCTTGTTTGAAGGTATAGCCAGTGTATCCAGTCATCTGTCTTTTTCTGTCTCTTCCTGACTCATGAGAGTTGGAAAAAACTTAGCATATCTTGTAAAATCTTCAAATCAAATTGCAAGAATAATATCTTGTGGAATGGGCTTTGAGAGGATGGGGATGGTATGGGAGGCCTTCTGTTTCAGGACCATTCTTTCAGAAAAACTTTTTCGAGACCCATTATGTACATGTTTTTGTGGAGGATGTAAATGTGAGAAACTGATTGCTGCTGCTGTTCTTAAAGGAGCTTGCCATCTAAGTTGGAAGAACTTGAGAGGAGTAGTGGGGATAGGTGAGTATGGCAGAGAGGCTCAATGGAGTTCAGAGCAGCCATTTCCCTGAAAGTTGTGAAAAAAGTCTTTCTAGATTGATTTCTGTTCTGACAGGATGGAGTTGTTAGTTATTGGTGATAGAAACATTTCTTTTTCTTTCTTTTTTTGCTGAGGAAAAAATTCTTAATTGTCATGGTCATAGTAGCTTCAGTGTTAGACCATGGTTTGAGTCCTGGTTCTGCCTTTTTGCTGTTAGCTCTTAGACTTTGGGCAAGTTTGTTAATATTTCTAAACCTCAACTTTTTTCACCTGTAAATAAGAGTCAATGCTACCTTCCCCACAGTATTGTTGTAAGGATTAAATAATGCAAGTGTAGTGAAAGGTGCTTGACACAGAAGAAGAATAAGTGTTAGTTTTATTAGAAGACAAATAAATGTTAGTTTTAGAATTTTAAAGAATCCTTTAAAATTCACTAGGTAAAGTTATGCTGTCTGGTATCAAAAATCTGTTCCAGTTTCTTTTTTGGAAAATTTTCAGATACTTTAAGAGAATTATAATGATGCCTTCTCTGTATCTTCTTTTTCCATTTTCCTATCAGGTGATCATTTACAAGTATTTCTTTGTTATATAATATACTGGTTTCTTAATCAGGGGCAATTTTGTTCCCCAGAAGACTTTTGGCAGTGCTTAGACATTTTTGGTTGTCACAACTGGGTTGGGATGTGGGTACTATTGGCATTTAGTGGCTAGAGCCCAAGGATGCTGCTAAGTATGCTATAATGCACAGGACAGCGCCCCCCTCCCCCCATCAAGAAATTGTTCTTCCCATAGTGTCAGTAGTGTTGATATTGGAAAAATTCTGGCATATTGGACTTTAATAATTAAGGCTTTTCTTTTTCCCATATCCCTCATGATTAGGAATAGCATCATGTGGTACACAGAAAACTGCACAGGATTAATAAGTGGATGAGATATAGGTCATCTCTGAGACTTCAGGCTGTCTCCTTCTATGCAGAGGTTGTAAATAATAAAAATTTGAACCCCAAAGAAAGATAATCCTGGAGTGGTTTTAATAATTATTCAACCACATGAGTAATTTATAGTTCATTTCTGGAGGAACATAACCAATTTTGTTGTCTCATTATACTTTCTGTCATTGAGTATTAAAAAAGTTTTTTTGTTGCTTTTTTGGTTAAAAAAATAAAAAGAGCCAAGATATAATTCAGTAAGAGCTGGTAAAATTGAACATCCACTGATTAACAGCTGGAAGGAGAATGCAGCCATCTCTAGCCTAGAGGGCCTGTTTCCCTGTCCAACTGCATGATGGACTTGCGTCTTTCTCATCAGTGTTGGAAAGCACCTCCCAACTTTGTCAGGGTTTCATATGGAATTGTGTATTCCATATGACTAAGCCTTGTGTCAGGCTTCTAACTTGCTGGGGTTATAAGAGTGTGTCACTGAACCTGGCCTGGGTCATTTCTAATTTTTGGCTATTATGAATAAGACTGTTATAAAAATTTGTGTATGGGTCTTTATGTGCACACAAGTCTTCCTTTCTCTGGGATAAATGTCAGGAGGACATTTTCTTTGCTTTACGGTTGTTGCATGTTCAATTTTTTAAAAAATTGTCAAATTCTTTCTAAATGTGCCCATATTATTTTTAATTCCCATTAGCAGTTCACAGCAGCATATGAATTTCAGTATCAGTTTCTCTGCATCCTTACCAACACTTGATATTGTCACTAATTTTAATCATCTTGATACATGTGTAGTGATGTCTCATTGTAGTTTTAATTTGTGTATTCCATATGACTAATGATGTCTTCAGTAAAATATATTTTCTTGTTATTGTGCATTTTCTAATAGGATTGTTTGTATTTATTGTTGCATTTTGGGAGTTGGGATTGGTTTGGTTTGATACTAGGGATTAAACCCAGGGCCTTGCTCAGGCTAGCTATGTACTTTCTCACTGAATTATACCCCCATTCCTGAGTTTTGAGTGTTCTTTACTTATTCTGGTCTTTTGTCAGATATGTGGTTTACTAATATTTTCACCCACTCTATATTATGAATTTTCAGTCTTGTGCAGAAAAGATTTTGATATTAATAAGGTGGAATTTAACAATTTATCTTATTATGTTCTGTGGTTTTTGATTTCACATCAGAGAACCCTGCCTTGCTTTAGATCTTGAAGATTTTCTACCACAAATTGGAACATTCCTAATCTGAAAATCTGAAATCCTCCATAATCCAAAACTTTTTGAGCATTGACAACTGGAACATTCTATACTTGACTTCATGTGAGAGGTCACAGTTGAAACACAAGAGCATTAAAAATGTATAAAATTACCTTCAAGCTATGCATATAAGGAATGTAAAAGAATTTCATGTTTGGACTTGAGCCCTATCCCTCACGATATCTTATTATACATATACAAATTTTCCAAAATCCAAAAAGATTCACAGTCTGAAACACTGCTGGTTGCAAGCACTTTAAATAAATGATATTCAACCTGTATGTTTTTTCTAAAGTATTATAATTAATTTTTGTATGACATGTAAAGCTTATTAGATGAAAGTTAATTTTTTCTCCATGCATCTCCAGTTGCTCAGCACTGTTTATTGAAATGGTAATCTTTCTTCTTCTTAATTGCTTTTGTACCTTTGTAAAGAATCAATTAGATTATTTGTGTGGTTCTCTTTTAGGGCTCTCCATTCTGTTCTTTGGGTCTATGTGTCTAACCACTGAATCTTGGTTACTGTAGTTTTATAATTTTTTGAAATCAGACTGATTCCTCCAACATTTTTATTGTTCAAAATCACTTTACTTATTTTATTTGAGTTCCATGTAAATTGGCTTTTTATATAAATTTTAGAATAATCTTGTCTAAGCTCCAAAAATCTTGTTGGGATTTTGATAAGAACTATATTAAACTATATGTCAGTATGGGGAGATATTTGGGATATATATATATAAATAAAGATTTTTATATATATATATATATATATTAAAATCTTTATTTTTTTTTTGTGGTGTTGAGGATCGAACCCAGCGCCCTGCGCTATGGCTTGAGCCACACCCCGAGTTCCTGGGATATTTTTTCATAACTTGAGTTTTCTAATTCATGAACAGATTGTTTTTCCATTTATCTAGATTTTTAAAAATTTCTTTCATCAGGATGATATAGTTTTTAGCATATAAGACCTGTACGTGTTTTTTTAGATTTTACCTAAATTTTTTTTTAGTTATACATGATGGTAAAATGTATTTTGGCAGAATATACATAAATAAAGTATAACTTTTTCTATTAGAGTCCCCACTTTTTTTTTTGTGGGGGGTACTAGGGATTGAACTCAGGGGCACTCGACCACTGAGCCACATCCCCAGCCCTATTTGTACTTTATTTAGAGACAGTGTCTCACTGAATTGCTTAGCGCCTTGCTTTTGCTGAGGCTGGCTTTGAACTGTGATCCTCCTGCCTCAGCCTCCTGAACCACTGAGATTACAGGTGTACGTCACCGTGTCTTGGCTAGGTTCTCACTCTTGTGCTCGTGCTCGATATAGAGTTACCCTGGTTGTGTATACAAATATAAGGCTAGGAAAGTTATGACCAATTAATTCTACTGTCTTTCCTGTTCCCCTCCCCCTTCCCTTCCCTTCCCTTCGTTACACTTTGTCTAGTGCAATCTGTTTCTACTATTTCCTTCCCCAACCTCTCTTGTTTTGAGTTAGCATCCACAAGTCAGAAAGTACATTTGGCCTTTGGTGTTTTGGGTTTGGCTTATTTCACTTAGCATGATAATCTCTAGTTCCATTCATTTGCCAGCAAATGCCATAATTTCATTTTTCTTTATGTCGGAGTGATAGTCCATTGTGTTTATATACCATATTTTCTTCATCCATTCATCCGTTGAAGGACACCTAGGTTGTTTTCCATAGCTTGGGTGTTGTGAGTTGAGCTGCTATAAATATGGATGTGGCTGCATCACTGCACTATGCTGTTTTTAAATCTTTGGGGTATGGACTGAGGAGTGGGATAACTGGGTCAGATGGTGGTTCCATTCCAAGTTTTCTAAGGAATCTCCACACTGCTTTCCATAGAGGTTGCACTAATTTGCAGTTCCACCAACAAACTGTAAGAATACCTTTCTCCCCATATCCTCATTAACATTTATTGTTACTTGTGTTCTTTTTTAATATACTTGTATTCTTTTTTAAATACTTATTTAGCTGTAGATGAACACATAGTATCTTTATGTATTTTTATGTGGTGCTGAGGATTGAACCCAGTGCCTCACACATGGGAGGCAAGCATTTTACCATTGAGCTACAGCCTCAGCCCCAGTTACTTGTATTCTTTATGATTGCCATTCTGACTGTAGTGAGATGGAATATCAATGTAGTTTTAATTTGCATTTCTCTGATTGCTAGAGATGTTGAAATTTTTCTTCGTATTTTTAAAAAATATTTTTCTTTTAGTTGTAGAAGGATACAATGACTGTATTTTACTTGTTTTTATGTGGTGCTGAAGATTGAACCATGCCTTACACGTGCTAGGTGAGCGCTCTACTACTGAGCCACAACTATTTGTATTTCTTCTTCTGTGAAGTGCCTGTTCAGTTCCTTTGCCACTTTTTGATTGGGTCATTTATTTTTCTGATAAGTTTTCTGAGTACTTTTTTGGCAGTTAGTGCCTTCTGAGGTACTGGTGGTGAAGATTTTCTCTGTACATGTTCTTTGCTGTAAAGAAGCTTTTTAGTTTGATATCATCCCATTTATTGATTCTTGATTTTACCTTTTGCACTTTAGGAGTCTTGTTGAAGAAGTCAGTTCCTAAACTGACATGTTTGAGAGTTGGGCCTACATTTTTTCCCCTAGTAAATACAGGATCTCTGGTCTAATGTCTAGGTCTTTGATCCACTTAGAGTTTAGTTTTGTACAGGGAGAGACATAGGGGTTCAATTTTATTCTATTACATATGAATTTCCAGTTTTTCCAGCACCATTTGTTGAAGAGGCTATCTTTTCTCCAATGTATGTTTGTGGTGCCTTTGTCTAGGATGAGATAACTGTATTTTTGTGATTGTGTACTTATTTTTTTTATTAAATCAGTTGAAATTAGTAGTATTTGAATTTTGGTCTCTATGTGTTGTTAGTATAAAAAAATACAAAAATATTTTTGGTCTATTTATCTTGTATCCTGCAACTTTGCTTTATTTTTCTATTAGTTGTAGGAGGCTTTTGTAAATTTATTTACAATTTCCTACATTTATGAACAGGAATAACTTGTTTCTCTGATTTGTGTGCTTTTATTTCTTTCTTCTGCCTTATTACACTGGTTAGAACTTCCAGCATTATGTTAAATAAGAGTGGTTAAAGCAAATATTCTTACCTTGCTCCCTGTCTTAAGTTGAAAACACCCAGTTAAATATGGAAAACACTGTTAAATATGTTAGCTCTATATTATTTTCTTGATTTTTTAAAATCAAATTGAGGAAGTTTCCTTTTGTTACCATTTTTTTTTTCTGAGTTTTTCATTATGAATGGGTGTTTTAGTTTATCAAGTGATTTTTCTTCAACAATTGATGTGATCGTGTGATTTTTCTTCTTTGGTCTGGTAGTGCAGTCTATTACATTGATTGATTTTCAGATATTGAACTAGCATTTCATTCCTGGAAATCATCCCTCTTGTCATAGTGTATAATTCTTTTATGTATTACTGAATATGTAAAATAATTTCATATGTTTGCTCATACTTTATGAAGGATTTTTGTGTGTATATTCATGAATGATATTAGTCTGTTGTTTTTTTTCTTTTGTGTTCTCTTGTTCTAGTTTTAGTATCAGGGTCATATTTATTTAAAATAAATTGGAAATGTTTTTTCTTCTTTTTTTTCTGGAAGAGATTGTGCAGAATTGATTCTAACTTTCTTTAAACATTGGATAGAATTCTCCAATGAAAGCATATAGGATTAGAGGGTTATTTTTTGGAAGTTTTAATATTATTTTAAACTCAGTTTCCTGTATACCTATGGGGCTATTAAAATTATGCACTTCATATTGGTTGAGTTGTAGTCGTTTGTATTTTTTGAAGATGTAGTACATTTTTATCTAACTCGTCAAATTTATATATGTAGAGTTGTTCATGGTGTTCTGTTATTATCTTTTGGATGCCTGCAGTGACTTACCTTGTTTCCTTCTTGATATTGGTAATTGTCTTCTCTATTCCCTGTCTCTCTTATTCTGTGTGTGTGTAATTTTTATTGATCTCATTGCTCTCTTTAAAGAACCAGTACTTGTCTAGGGGTGTAGCTTAGTGGACAGATGCTTGCCTAGCATGCATATGGCTCTAGGTTCAATCTCCAGCACTGTTTCCCTCCCCAGCAAAAAAGGAGTAAATTAAATAAGTAAAATAAAGAATTGGCTCTTTGTTTTAGTGAGTTTTCTCTAGTTTTTGTTTCCAATTTCATTTATTTCTGCTTGTATCTTTATTACCTCCGTCCTTTACTTGGTTTAGTTTTATTTTCCTTTTTTTCTCCCTAAATTCTTCAGTAGAGCTCAGATTATTGGAAAAAAATTCACTTTTCTAATATATGCACTTAGTACAATAAACTTTCTTCTCAATACTTTTTTAACAGATTTTAAATACTGTCCCACAGATTTTATTATATTGTGTTTTATTATTTATTTTTTTGATGTAGAGTCTCACTGTATTGCCTAGGCTTATCCTCAACTTGTAGTCCTCTATTCTGAGTGGCTGGGATTACAGCCACATGACATTGTGCTTGACTTGGTGTATTATATTTTAATTTTCACTCAGTTCAATGTATTTTTTATGTTCTTTGAGACTTTCTCTTTGACCCATGGATTATTTATAAGTTATTGTTTAGTTTCCAACTGTTTGAATGTTTCCTGTTAATTTTCTGTTATTGATTTTAATTTGATTACATTATCACAGGAGAACATGTTCTGATTGAGTTCAATTTTTAAAAAATTTTAATGTCCTATTTTGGTATATAGTCCATGGTCAGGTAGAACAAATCTGTATTCCTTTTGTTGGGTTAGAGTGCTCTATACCCAGTGTTGGGTATAGTTAATCTTAGAACCTGCAGTTACTCTGTCCTTAAAGATTTTCTGTCCAGTTTTTCTCTTGATCATTAAGAGAGGGGTGTTGAAATCTCCAACAATAATTATGGATTTATCTTTTACCTTTCAATTTGATCAGTTTTTGCAGCTTTGTTGTTTGATGCATTTAGGATTGGTGTGCCATCTTGGTGCATTGACTTTTGTTATTATTTAATGTCCCTCTGTCTCTAGTGGTTTACTGAGGTGAATGAAATGCTCTCTGTTCAGGAAGGAAAGGACTAGAACTGGAGAGTTTGGATATTAAGTAGGAAACAAATTTTACAGATTTGAATTTTCTTTTTTTGGTGCTGGGGATTGAACTCAGGGCCTTGCATATGCTAGGTAAGTGCTCTACCACTGAGCTATATCATTAGTCCAGTAACTAATTTAAAAAAAAATTTTTTTTTTTTTTTAAAGAGAGAGAGGAGAGAGAGAGAGAGAGAATTTTTAAATATTTATTTTTCAGTTTTCGGTGGGCACAACATCTTTATTTATTTTTATGTGGTGCTGAGGATTGAACCCAGCACTCCATGCATGCCAGATGAGCGCGTTACCGCTTGAGCCACATCCCCAGCCCCACTGATTTAAATTTTATCAAACACATATTCAGTAGTAATTATCCTGCTTGATTTTTTCTCCATTTATGTATTTAGAATTATATTTAATTATACTGTAGTTTTTCTTATGCTTCATCTGCCATCCATTTTTGGGAAGCACCCTTCTTAATAAAGAATAGTTTAAAAAATGTGTTATAATTTCTTTTCTAAGATGTTATTTAGCTTTTTAAAAACGGTTCTCATTGGATGAGATTAACCTGTAATTTTCTTGTTTAGAGGTGTTCTTGTTTTGCAATAACCATCTTTGCACATTCTTTTTTGTATTTTGAAGTATGTGATATGCTTTTTATTTTTTCTTTGAGTATTGGAAAAGTTTTCCAAGTCCTTCATTTTCTTTTTATTATTGGTAAGTTTTCTCTTTCCCTTTGTTACATATCTTTTGTTTTTATCTGTGTTGGATTGCCATTTATCACAGTTATTTATCTTAATTCTAAATGTATTAGTAAATAATGGGAAATAGTTTACCATAAAAGCTCAATGTTTTTATTTTAATTTTCAATCATTCCTTATTTTTTTTTAAACAAGTGAGGTTGTTATTTTGTGTTGTGTTTTCTCAGTGAATTAGCCTGATTTTTTTTTAACACTTATTTTTAAATTTTGTTTATTTTCTAGGGGGATAATTGTTTTCATTTACTTTTTTAGCTTTTAATTTTGTTCCATTTCTAAACTGTCAGCTATTTTTGCCTTTTTTCCTTTTCTTGGCTATTAAGGGTAATCAAATCAAATTACAATCTTTAGAGTTGTAACTTTTTCTTTGGGTAGACTACCATATATTTTGATTAAATTTAAATATCTGTTTAAGGTATTTTATTATGTCCTGTAATTTTCCCTTGACCTGGTCGTAATTGAGGAGAGATGTTATATATTTCTTTACATTAAAATATAATTTTTCATCACATTTTATATAATCACATGTGCATAAATAAATAAAGCATATTATTTTCAAGTGTGTGGACATCTTTTAATTCTAAGAGTTGGGTATGTGTTTGTAATTTCTGTCTTGAATTTAATGAGGAAAATAATGATTCAGTTTAATTTTTTAACAGTTTACTGTCTTGTCTTCCAGTTATTCTTTAAAGAAATTGCAATCACATTGCATATGTTCCTTTTAAACTTTCCCTTAATATAGTGTTAGCAGGTCCTTTTGTAAATAAACAACTTAAAAAACATATTAATGGCTACATAGTATCATAAAGATATGTCTTAAGCTATTTGATTAAAACTCTTTGTCTTTTTAAATTATAGGGCAGTAACTTTATTTGTATTTTTAGTGAAACTATTTGTCAAAATACATGCACATGACTCAAAATTCAAAGGGAGTTTATAAAGTTTTTCTTTTGACTCTCTTCTAATCCCCACTCGCTGTTAAGTAAGCAGTATTATTAATTTGTTTTGTTTCTCTTCAGAACTCTTTTCTCAAAACAAATTATATATATGTATATAACCAAGTTATATAAATTATATAAGCAATATTTATAATATATAATTTCCTTTTTTACATAAATGGTCATCTTTTTTTCCCCCCACTGAGTGTACCTTGGAGATGATTTATATCAGTGTATTTTAAAAAGACTGCAGAGTGATATGATACATGGATGTGCCATTATTTACTTAATCAGCTCGGTATTTGTACACATTTGAGTTAGAATACTTTGAAATTGAAGCTTTATTGAAATTTGCTCCTGGGTGTATTTTAATTTTACTTTTTGCAGTGCTGGGGATTGAACCCATGGTCTAGGCATGCCAGGCAGGTGCCGTAGAGCTCTATTTCCAGGTCAGGTCCTTGTTTTTAAAGTACATGCTTCTTTGAGACATGCTTTTGCCTTTCTGTCTTATAGGGCACATATACACACATGAAAGAAATGATGAGTTCACTTACCAGAGGAGTAACTCTGGGGATAAGGGATGGGAGGGATTAGGCATGGCAGGTGGAATTTAAGGAACCCCAAGATTAATTATCCTAACAGTTAAAATTTTATTTTAACTATGAAATATAAGAACATGAGAAATAGCCAAGACATAAAATAGTGCTTAAAGGATCGTAAAATGAACATTTGGGTGACACTCATCCAGTTCAAGAAGTAGAACCTTGCCCACATCTATGCACTTCTTGCCATTTACAGTTATTCATAGCTAACTACATTGTCCTTAGTGGTAGGCACATCCTGACTAATATGGCATTTGCTTCAATTCTCTTTATAGATGTATAACTTTATTATGTATTCCTAAACAATGTAGTAAAATTATGCTTGCTTTGGGGACTTTTCCTTTAAGGTTTTTAGATAGCTGAAATTTTGTCCCCCAGGAGCAAGGTGTCCAGAAGGTAAACGGGTAAGGAATCCTATACATCTTGGCTTAATGAAGTTTGAGAACTTCTGTCTTACTATTAGGTGAACTTGAGATTGTTTTTATACCAGGTGATGGAGCTGTATCTTCACTGTTGCCAGGATGAGCTAGCTCACGTCTAGTTCTTTGAAATACTGCTTTTGAAGCACCTGTTTGCTATGTCCTGGGATGATCTCCTCTGGAGGTGTCTTTAGGTGCCCTGTCTTTTTCTGTTCATGTTGGGGTGGGGCATTTCTGATTATTTATGCTCCACAGCTCCTGTGGATCACAAAACAACATTTCTAAAGTCATACTTTCTTCTTCTCTTTCCTAATCTATAAAAACCATGGGGTTTTAATATTAAAGCACCTGGAAATCTTGAGTAAATCAAGTCCCCACCCTCTTCTCTCTCTCTCTCTCTCTCTCTCTTTTTTAGTGGGGGGGGTGCAGTGCAGAGTACCTTGCATTTGCTATAAACCTAGCTAGAAAGTGGCATAATGATACACATTATACCTGCTTTTATTTATTTTTATTGGTTGTTCAAAACATTACAATGCTCTTGACATATCATATTTATATATTTGATTCAGTGGGTTTTGAACTCCCATTTTTACCACGTGTACAGATTGCGGAATCACATTGGTTACACATCCACGTTTATACATATTGCCATACTAGTGTCTGTTGTATTTTGCTGCCTTTCCTACCCCCTTCCTATCCCCCATCCCCTCCCCTCCCCTCCTATCTTCTCTCTCTACCCCATCTACTGAAATTCATTTCTCTCTCTTGTTTTTTCCCCCCTTTCCTCTCACCTCCTCTTATATGTAATTTTGTATAACAATGTGGGTCTCCTTCCATTTCCATGCAATTCCCCTTCTCTCTTCCATTCCCTCCCACCTCCCGTCCCTGTTTAATGGTAATCGTCTTCTCATGCTCTTCCTTCCTGCTCTGTTTTGAGTTGCCTTCTTTATATCAAAGAAGACATTCAGCATTTGTTTTTTAGTGATTGGCTAGCTTCACTTAGCATAATCGGCTCTAATGCCATCCATTTCCCTGCAAATGCCATGATTTTGTTATTTTTTAGTGCTGAGTAATATTTCATTGTGTATAAAATGCCACATTTTTTTTTTTTTTTATCCATTCATCTATTGAAGGGCATCTAGGTTGGTTCCACAGTCTAGCTATTGTGAATTTGCTGCTATGAACATCGATGTAGTTGTTTCCCTATAGTACACTCTTTTTAGGTCTTTGGGGAATAGTCCGAGAAGGGGAATAGCTGCGTCGAATGGTGGTTCCATTCTTAGCTTTCCAAAGAATCTCCATACTACTTTCCAGATTGACTGCATCAATTTGCAGTCCCACCAGCAATGTATAAGTGTACCCTTTTCCCCACATCCTCACCAGCACTTGTTGTTGTTTGACTTCATAATGGCTGGCATTCTTATTGTTGTGAGATGGTATCCTAGCGAGGTTTTAATTTGCATTTCTCTGATTGCTAGCGATGGTGAGCATTTTTTTGTGTATTTGTTAATTAATTGTATACCCTTCTCTGAGAAGTGTCTGTTCAGGTCTTGGCCCATTTGTTGATTGGGTTATTTGTTTTCTTGTTGTTTAATTTTTTGAGTTCTTTGTATACTCTGGATATTAGGACTCTATCTGAAGTGTGAGGAGTAAAAATTTGTTCCCAGGATGTAGGCTCCCTATTTACCTCTCTTATTGTTTCTTTTGTTGAGAAAAAACTTTTTAGTTTGAGTGTGTCCCATTTGTTGATTCTTGATTTTAACTCTTGTGCTATAGGTGTCCTATTAAGGAATTTGGAGCCCGACCCCACGAGATGGAGATTAGAGCCAACTTTTTCTTCTATCAGACGTAGTTTCTGGTTTGATACCTAGCTCCTTGATCCATTTTGAGTTAACTTTTGTGCATGGCGAGAGAAAGGGATTCAGTTTCATTTTGTTGTATATGGATTTCCAATTTTCCCAGCACCATTTGTTGAAGATGCTATCCTTTCTCCATTGCATGCTTTTGCACCTTTGTCAAGTACAAGTTAGTTGTAATTTTGTGGATTGGTCTCTGTGTCCTCTATTCTGTACTATTGGTCCACCCGCCTGTTTTGGTACCAGTACCATGCTATTTTTGTTACTATTGCTCTGTAAATATAGTTTAAAGTCTGGTATCGCTATACCGCCTGTTTCACACTTCCTGCTTAGAATTGCTTTTGCTATTCCGGGTCTTTTATTTTTCCAGATGAATTTTATGATTGCTTTATTTATTTCTACAAGAAATGCCTTTGGGATTTTGATTGGCATTGCATTAAACCTATAGAGTACTTTTGGTAATATCGCCATTTTGATGATGTTAGTTCTGCCTATCCATGAACAGGGTATATTTTTCCATTTTCTAAGATCTTCTTCTATTTCTCTCTTTAGGGTTCTGTAGTTTTCATTGTATAAATCTTTCACCTCTTTTGTTAGGTTGATTCCCAAGTATTTTACTTTTTTTGAGGATATTCTGAATGGGGTCGTTGTCCTCATTTCCATTTCAGAGGATTTGTTACTGATATACAGGAATGCCTTTGATTTATGCATGTTGATTTTATATTCTGCCACTTTGCTGAATTCATTTACTAGCTCTAGAAGTTACTTTGTAGAACCTTTTGGAGTGCTAGGTATAGGATCATGTTATCCGCAAATAGTGCCAATTTAAGTTCTTCTTTTCCTATCATTATGCCTTTAATTTCTTTCGTCTGTCTAATTGCTCTGGCCAGTGTTTCAAGAACTATGTTGAATAGAAGTGGTGAGAGAGGGCATCCCTGTCTTGTTCCAGATTTTAGAGGGAATGCCTTCAATTTTTCTTCATTTAGAATGATGCTAGCCTGAGGCTTAGCATAGATAGCTTTTACAATGTTGAGGTAAGTTTCTGTTATCCCTAGTTTTTCTAGTGTTTTGAACATAAAGGGACGCTGTACTTTGTCGAATGCTTTTTCTGCGTCTATCGAGATGATCATATGGTTCTTATCTTTAAGTCTGTTGATGTGGTGAATAACATTTATTGATTTCCATATATTGAACCAGCCTTGCATCCCAGGGATGAATCCTACTTGATCATGGTGCACAATTTCTTTGATATGTTTTTGTATCTGATTTGCCAGAATTTTATTGAGGATTTTTGCATCTAGGTCCATTAGAGACATTGGTCTGTAGTTTTTTTTCTTTGAAGTATCTTTTTCTGGTTTCAGAATCAGGGTGATGTTGGCCTCGTAGAATGAATTTGGAAGTTCTCCCTCTTTTTCTATTTCCTGAAATAACTTGAAAAGTACTGGTATTACTTCTTTTTTAAAGGTTTTGTAAAAACTAATCTAGGTTATTAGTTGTGTTATTGAGTTCTATAGTTTCTTTATTCAACTTTTGTTTGGAAGATCTGTCCAATGGTGAGAGAGGTGTGTTGAAGTCACCCATAATTATTGGGTTGTGGTCTATTTGACTCTTGAACTTGAGGAGAGTTTGCTTTATGAATGTAGCAGCACCATTGTTTGGTGCATAAATATTTAAAATTGTTATGTCTTTTTGGTGAATGGTTCCCTTTAGCAGTATATAGTGTCCTTCCTTATCCCTTTTGATTAACTTAGGCTTGAAGTTGATTTTATTTGACATGAGGATGGCCACCCCTGCTTGCTTCCGAGGACCGTGTGAGTGGTAAGATTTTTCCCACCTTTCACCTTCAGCCTTTGTATGTCTTTTCCAATCAGATGAGTCTCCTGAAGGCAGCATATTGTTGGATCTGTTTTTTTAATCCAGGTTCCCAGCCTATGTCGCTTTATTGGTGAGTTTAAGCCATTAACGTTTAGGGTTACTATTGATATATGGTTTGTACTTCCAGTTATCTTTGATTATTTATTTATTTATTTTTAATTTGGTTTGTTTTTCCCTCTTTGATTAGTTTTTTTTTTTTTCCACCCTCGCTTTACTGAGGTACTTCCCACTGTTGGTTTTGGTTGTTGTTTTTCATTTCCTTTTCGTGTAGTGTTTTGCCCAAGATGCTTTGCAATGCTGGTTTTCTGGCTGCGAATTCTTTTAACTTTTGTTTATCGTGAAAGATTTTTATTTCATTGTCGAACCTGAAGCTTAATTTTGCTGGATACAAAATTCTTGGTTGGCATCCATTATCTTTCAGTGTTTGAAATACGTTGTTCCAGGATCTTCTTGCTTTCAGCGTCTGTGATGAAAAATCAGCTGTTAATCTAATTGGTTTACCCCTGGATGTAATCTGCCTCCTTTCTCTTGTAGTTTTTAATATTCTGTCTTTGTTCTGTATATTGGATATCTTCATAACAATGTGTCTTGGAGTTGGTCTACTGTGATTTTGTATGCTCAGCATCCTGTATGCATCTAGGATTTGGATATCCGTTTCCTTTTTGATGTCTGGAAAATTTTCTCAGATTATTTCATTCAACAGATTGCTCATTCCTTTGGTTTGGACCTCTATACCTTCCTTTATCCCGATGACTCTTAAGTTTGTTTTTTTATGTTATCTGATATCTCTTGGATGTTTTGTTCGTGGTTTCTTACCAGCCTTTCTGAGTTGGCTAGACTCTTTTTGAGATGATATATTTTGTCTTCATTGTCTGATGTTCTGACTTCTACTTGATCTACTCTACTAATGATACTCTCGTTTGAGTTTTTAATTTGTTTATAGTTAGGATAAATGCATTCTTAAAGTTCGATTAACTTCTCTTCCAGTAGGTGGATTTGTGCCCACCGGGCCAAGCTTCTTTTCTCATTATGCAGGAAATGATCCCTGTGAGGCGGCTCTTCCTCCCCCACTGGGCGGCTCTCCAATCCTGGTCGCCCAGGGCCTTTCCTGGTCTCCAGCCACCTCCCTGCTTCTCCTGCTAGCCAGGCCCCATTTACCGGTGGCATTCTCCACAGAACTAGCTACACACCGGGCCTGCTGCTCCCTGGGTGCCCTATTTTCTTGAACGACTGGGTACTCTCTCTGTTTGCCATTCACGGGGCTGGGTACCGTCAGCTTATTTTGCCTACTTCCCTCCAGTAGGCACGCCCCTGGGAGGTGGTGAAAGTGTCCTCCGTTGTCAGCACTGGTGGGAGTGGTAGCCGGGGTTCAGGCGCCTCTCCTGACTCCCTCGGGTCCGACAGTCACGCTCACGGAGAGCTGGGGAGGGGCCCTTGAGATTTCCCCGCTGTGTGGAGAGCGGGGCCGAGGGTCACATACCTTCAGTCGCCCGCGGCGGAGCTATCCCATCCCCCGAACTCTGGTGATGTCAGTTCTCTGCCATGGTGGGCTCCGTTATCTCTGCCAGAGTGTCTGATTGGAAGGGTGAGTCCGGTCGGTCTCTCCCAGGTCCCACCTCAGCTCTGGGCCCGCTGGCCTATGGAGGCTCGGTTGGCATCACCTCAAAGGATTCACAAAAGAACTGAAGAGTTGTTTCTCTATTCCGCTCGAGCGTCTCTGTAGCATTGAGTCATGGCGGTTTGGCGGCAGGGCGCCAAACAATCAGCCAGTAACTCTGCCTGCGGGGCAGCCTGAATTCACCTGCACTGAGCCCACTTGTGGCCTCTGAGAAGCTCAAACTGCTTGCCCAAGATCCACTTCAGCCCAGCATTGCCAGATGTATCTGAGCAGACAGCATTCAGTCAGTCTGAAGTCTCTCTTTGCCGGCGCAGCTGGGGAATCACAGGATTGATCTCTCTGCACCTGCTGCCATGTTGAAATCCCTGATTTTTATTTTTTATTTTTAAAAAATTTTTTAGTGGTAGTTGGACACAATACCTTCATTTTATTTATTTATTTATTTTTATGTGGTGCTGAAGCTCGAACCCAGCTCCCTGCGTGTGCTAGGCCAGTGCTTTACTGTTGAGCCACAACCCCAGCCCCTTCCTTGTGCCTGCTTTTTAAAAAATAGAATATTCTATAGAAACTAAGGAAATAATTTCTGCTTTAACTACATAGCATAGTTCAGTTACTTTCAATTTTTGTCATGCTACTTTTTTTAGTTGTTGATGGACCTTTATTTTATTTTATTTATATGTAGTGTTGAGAATCAAACTCAGTGCCTCACACATGCTAGGCAAGTGCTCTACCACTGAGCCACAACCTCAGCCCCATTGTTATGCTACTTCTACCACAATTTATTATGCATACAAATATATGTAAAACTGAAGCCAAAGTTTCATGAACAGCATCCATAGTATGGACAGTTACTCCCTTATGTAGTCGTACCTCCTTTTTCATGGAGCATATGTTCCAAGACCCTCAGTAGATGCCTGAAACTCTGGATAGTACTGTAGCCTATGTTTACTATGATTTTTCTATACATAAGCACTTATGATGATAGGTTTTTCTTTAACATATCCAGATTGCCACCATCAGCCTCACATGGAAGCACACATTGGTAGTCCCAGCTACTCAGGAGGCTATGGTGGGAGGATCATTTGAGTTTACAATTTAGAGACCCATCTGAGCAACATGGTTAGACTCCATTTCAAAAAAACAAAACAAAACAAAACAAAACAAAAAAACAAAGGCTGGGTGCAGTGGCACATGCCCATAATCCCAGCAGCTCGAGGGGCTGAGACAAGAAGATTGCAAGTTCAAAGCCAGCCTCAGCAACTGAGCGAGGTCCTAAGCAACTCTGAGAGACTCTCATCTCTAAATATATACAAGAAAAGGGCTGGGTGTGTGGCTCAGTGGTAAAGCGCCCCTGGGTTCAATCCATAGTACAAAACAAGCAACAAACAAAACCCAAATTGCTAGTATCATTACTCTTATGCTTTCAGGCTATTATTAAGTAAAATAAAGATAACTTGAACGCAATTACTGTGGTGTCACAATGATGGATCTTGAAAGTACGAACAAGGCTTGTCGTCGGAGCAAATACCCGTTTATTGAGGAACCGCTCTGCATATTTATAGAGCCAAGGGTGGTTTGACAGTTGGCATGGGGTGCTTTTTGATTGGAGGGTAAGGATCAGGTGAGCCAGCAGGGCTAGTCTGATTGGTGGGTAGGATCAGGTGAGCCAGCAGGACTCTGATTGGTGGGTAAGGATCATATGAGCCAGCAGGGCTCTGATTGGTGGGTAAGGATCATGAGAGCCAGCAGGGCTCACCATTGGACGGCTCTTCTTGGGGGATGGGGAAATTAGTCTTTGGAGCTGGGGAGACTCCCAACATTCCCCCCTCTTATTAAATGAGAATGGACGTTGACTCATTCTGGCTGCTTCCTGCTGAAATGGGGTGGTGTGGAGAAAGAGGAGGGAAGTAAGGAGCCCCCACAGGATGGCAGAGAAGACCAGTATCAACAAAGGTTCCTTGCCACCACAGATTCATGATGACGTCAGTCCACTTGGCATAGGTCTCGACTGGAGGTATCATCAGTAGCCAGGAGTTGGTAATTCCTGAGGAGAAGCTGGTTAAAAGCTTGATTAGAAATTTTACCCACCTGAGTCTGAATGAACTTTATGATAGGGGGAAGGAACAGGCACAGGGAGTTTTTATAGCCCAAATCTAATGGGGTCTCTGGGTCTGCAAGCTGCCTTGTTGGCCCAAGGGGGAGTTAAGTGTTCAACCCTGAGCGTGGGGGTTGAGTGTTCAGCCTTGAGCTGGGGCTTGGGCATTTGGGCTTGAAGCAAACAGGTGATATAGAACCAGACAGAGGGTTTGAGAGGCCAGGTCATTCTGCAGCTAACTTTGTTTGGCATGCCCTGCAGGCCCTACAGATCAGCCTGTCCTGCACCTAACATCCTCAATTCCACTCTTCATTCCTAGTCCAATCTAGCTCCCTCCCCTCTCTATTAAGGCTGCTCTTCAAACTTTCTCCTACCTGGGTGTACCAGCTACCATATTTCCCTTTGAGAGCAGTCAGATCTCTCCAGGTTTTATGTGAAACACCTCAACTTTAAGTACTGATACTTGGAATTCTTACGAAACTGGGAGGCCCTCTGGAGCCCTGTGTAAACTTGAAGGTGTACACACTAAGTGCATGCTATCACTCTTGGCATAGATGCTCTGACTCTGTTCTGGCTCTGTCCGTAATGCAACCCCTAGCTATTGTCCCTTTATTACATTAGCACCCTTGGTGTGTGGGTGCTAATGTAATAAAGGGACACTGGTCTGACCAACGAGTCTCAGTGGTACTTACGTACACTTCAGCTGCCGTCAGAAGATGGTGATTTCTTCCTCTGGGAACTTAAAACTGAACTCAGACATGCACACACATACACATAGGAAAAGCAGAAACTCTATCAAAGCCTGTAACTAGCTCATGACACCAAAGCTTCTCACTCTTCTATTGGCAAACGGGCAGGACCCAAAGAAGCACCTTGGTTTTTTCAGAAGCAGGGCATGTGGATCACCATAACAGGGCAACCTCCACACAGGATGGAGAAGTTGAGGAAAGGAAGGATTTAGAGAGCACTTCAGACAGGGGAAGACAGAGTGACGATAGAGCAGGTAGGCTGGACCAGAGCACACCCAACGCCTCACCCAAGGAGAACTCGGGTTGCCTCCCAGGACAGTCATGGACTCACTTAAGGTAACTCAGGTAGGGGTAGATGTAAGCAACAGGAAGAAACAACTTCACCAGGAACTCAGGCGTGGGAACACTGTTGGAGAGTGGTGATGGGAACACCAGGGTGTGCACATGCCCAAACTGTACGTGCCAACTATGTGCAGGGTCCTGCACACCAGTTACACTTCAATGAAACTGGGAGGGTAAACAAAACACACATGTTTCTCCTTAGGCCCAGAAGGCAACTGGTAAAGTGCTCTCTTATGATCAACATTTATTCAGGGGTCACCATGCTCTGGACACCTAAGTGGTTTGTCAGAAGGACAACACACAGCGATCCTACTACCGGCCAGATTCAAGCAAGTAGGGGGGCGGGTTTGGCTGGAGGGGGCCCTTAGGGTCACTTGCCTTGAATCTTCAGACATAGGGTGAAGAGAGGACCCAAGAGGAGCCAGAAATGAGGGGGAGCATTGACAAGAGTACTTAATGACAGATGACGATCGTTGGCTTTTCTGATGAAGGTGTAGGAGTGCCGGGCTTAAGCCTGGAAATGTGAATCCACAGGGTAAGTTGGTTATTAGACAGCTTGAGTTTGGCCACCAAGGGAGTGCACATAGTCACCTGAGCAGGACCCTCCCAGTTTGGTTTAGAGGGGGCTTTTCCCCCGGTGGGCAATAGTAGACAAGTTGACCAGGTATTAAGGAGGTAGGGTTTTGAGAGAGACTGGGGTCAGGAAGGAGCCAGGCTTGATAGCACCAGAGTTCAGAGCATAGATGAAAGAGGAAGGGCAGGGCATAGGTTTTGGAGAAGGGTAGGGGTTCTGTAGGCAGTCCGGGAGGAACGAGGGGATGGCCATACATGACTTCAAAAGGTGAGAGATTAGAAGGCTTTTTTGGCAGAGCCCTAATGCGCAATAAAGCCAAGGGGAGCACCTTTACCCAGTCCAGACTTAATTCCATGGTGAGCTTGGTGAGGGTCTCTTTAAGGGACCAATTGGTCCTTTCAACCTTTCTGGAAGCCTGGGGGCGATAAGGGCAATGGAAGTGCCAAGGGAGTGATAGCGCGTGAGCCAGTCCCCGAGTTATCTGTGAGGTGAATTCTGGGCCATTGTCTGATTGGATAGAAGTGGGCATCCCAAAACGGGGGATTATGTGAGTAAGCAACAGATCAACTACCATAGAGGCCCATTTATTGGAAGTGGGAAAGGCTTCAACCCATCCTGAAAAAGTATCTACCAATACAAGAAGATATTTTATGTATTTTTACTCAGGTCATATTGGTGAAATCAATCTGCCAGTCTGCAGCTGGGGTATGACCGCGGGCCTGATGAGAAGGGAAAGTTTTAGGTTTTAATGGAGTATTGGTATTGGTATTCTCTGTATTGGTTTTCTGGCAGGTCTGACAAGCGGAAGAGATCTGTTGTAGGAGGGTCTTATCACGTGGGAAATTGTGAAAAAGGAGTGAAGGAAAATAATAAGACTCTGTGGACTAGAATGGAATAGAGAGTGAAGAAACTGGAAGAGTTGCTGGGGATCTTTGGGCCAATCCCTGGTGGTAACGAGTAGTGGAGAGGAGGTAGAGCTCTGTAGGGCGGCTGATCAAGCCGCTTGATCGGCCTTGGAATTCCCCATAGTAGTAAGGGAGGAGTCAGTTTGGTGGGCCTTGCAATGGATTATTCCCAGTTGGGAAGGCAGCCTGGAGGCTCGTAGTAGGCCAGAAATAAGTGTGGAATTAATGACTGCCATCCCTCTGGTGGTCAATAGCTCCCTTTCTTCCAAATGGCTGCATGGGAGATCAGTATATAGGGAGAGGGTTTTTCCCTCTGCTAGCTCGCATGCCCTTGTGGCAGCTATGAGTTCAGCTTGGTGGTAGAAAATAGTGGTAGGGCAGGGTAAAATCGTCATGGGCCGCTACTAGGGCTCTGAGGCATGGGGGTCAGCCCTTGACAGTGGGGTGGAGCTGTTTGGATAGGTAGGACACTGGTGCAAATGTGGGACCATATTCCTAACCCAGAACACCCAGACTTTGTCCCTGTTTTTCATGTACATAGAGGGTGAAGGGTTGGGAGAGGTCAGGGAGATGCAGGGTGAGTGCCCAGAGGAGGGCCTTTTTAAAGGGCTTCCCTACTGCTAAGTAGGGGTTCATCTTGGGGGTCCTTGGCCAGATTCCAGGCTCTGAAGTACCCAGCCAGATCCAAGAAGGAGAGTCATCTTTGGTCTTTGGTGTAGGTATAGACACAATAAGCTGTTTTCTGTCTAGTATAATGGCCTTTTTCCCTTGAGAGATAGAGAACCCTAGATATATGCTATTTGGACCTTTTGTGGAGAGGCCCGATATCCCTTTAAGGCCAAGAAATTAAATAGGAAAACTCTGTCATCTGTTGAGCGCCCTTTGGACGGCTAGAAGAATTTGTTTGCAAGAGGTGCAGAGAGCAGGATTGGATCGGAGCAAGAAGAAAGCCTGGAAGAGATCCCTTAGAATGGAGGGATCCAGGGACCCAAAAGGGGGCCATCTGCTTTGGTTGTCTAAGGGATAGTGGGCCAGGCCTGGGTGCTATATTTGATCCAAGAGGCATTGTAGGGGAGAGTCGACTGGCAGAGAGGACACATTACCCATGTAAGGAGGAGGGAAGAGGACACAGAGAAGGAGGAAACTGATTTATTGGCAAAAGGGGCGTCCCCACTGGAGCCAAAAAATCAGGAGTGCCTAAGTGGCAGGTTCGAACTGCAGAGATTGGTCATCACCGAAACCTGACAGTCGAAGCTCTCGTCCTGGACAGAGCCGGAGCCATCGGAGACCTTGGCCAAGGCTTTTCGGGACCCCTCCTAGAGAGGCCGGATACTCCCAGGGCCGGAAAGAAGGGAGAGGAAGGGGAGGGTAAGTGTCTCTCTAGCAGCCGAGTAGTCGACCAGCAGAGAGGACACATTACCCATGTAAGGAGGAAACTGATCATGTAAGCCAGCAGGACTCTGATTGGTGGATAAGGATCATGTGAGCCAAAGCAGGGCTCACCATTGGATTGCTCTTCTTGGGGGATGGGGAAGTTAGTCTTTGGAGCCAGGGCGATTCCCAACAGATCTGATAACTGAGAGGTCTGCTAATTGACTAACTAGTGGGTTGCTGAGGCTTTTTTTTTTTTTTTTTTTTTAAGTACCGGGGATTGAACTCAGGGACACTCAACAACTGAGCCACATCTCCAGCCCTATTTTGCATTTTATTTAGAGACAGGGTCTCACTGAGTTGCTTAGTTGCTGAGGCTGGCTTTGAACTCAAGATTCTCCTGTTTCAGCCTCCTGAGTCACTGGGGTTACAGGGGTGCGCCACCGTGCCCGGCTTGGTGGGTTGTATATATGGTTTAGATATGCTAGACAAAAGGATGATTCATATCTCTTACAGAACAGAAGGGTATGTCATGAGTCTTCATCGAGCTACTTGGAATGACATGCAGTTTGAAACTAATAAATTGTTTATTTCTGGAAATTTCCATTTAATATTTTCAGACTGTGGGTAACTATGAGTTGAACAAACTGTGGAAAGTAAAACTGTAGATAGGAGGTAGTTACTGTAGTCCATTCTGTTCTAATTATGTTACAAAGAAATATTGATTGGGCCTCATTAAATTGACTGCCAGATCCTTCAATGGGTCACTGCCTGTAGTTAAAAAGTTGCCATAGGGCTGGGGATGTGGCTCATGCGGTAGCGTGCTCACCTGGCACGCGTGCGGCCTGGGTTCAATCCTCAGCACCACATACGAACAAAGATGTTGTGTCCGCCGAAAACTAAAAAAAATAAGTAAATATTAAAAATTAAAAAAAAAAAGTTGCCTTGATTTTCTAGCAAAAGAGCTTGGCTTTGAGTGATTCAACAGAGTAGAGGCAAACAAGTGTGATGGTGTGGTGTTGACCACAGACTTTGGAGAAAGAAAGGCTTGGGCTCAAATCCTGGCTCAGCCACTTACTGATCATTTGACCAAGTTAGACCAGTTGATAATCTTGGTGTCACTCAACCTTCTGTAAAATGGGAATGACACTTGTCTCAGGGTTATGAGGATGAAATGACAGAATGTAATGTGTTAAGTAAGTGTTCTATACACAGCAGCTGTTATTAACTATTTTTATTTGTTTCAGGATTTTAGTGGAGTTTCTTTTGACTTTTAGCCCAGTGTTCTTTATACAGATTGCAGAACCTACTATGACAGGAGTTATGGGACAGGGTTAAGTTACAGACCAGGTAAATGAGAATTGTTTAGTTAATCTCGTCACCCTTTAGGATCAATTTAGAGGACTGCTGGGATCTCTCCCCCATACTGCTCGTTGATTACAGAAGTGGGAACTGTCTAAAAGTGCTAAGCTGTTCCAGTACCTTCCATGGCAGAAGAGTTGGTCTTCCTGTTCTTGTCCATGGGCAGATTACGGCTAAAGGGTTTGTGTAAGAGAAGCTTCAGGGAAGGCCAGGGGACATATTCTCTTCCTTCACTCATCACTCCCCTTCTTCCATAATTTCACATTTAAAATCTGTTCTCATTTCCTTGCACTCTTCTTTCCTTCCACTCTTTCTTTTCAAGAATGACTAGCTTTTACAAACAATCTGTTCATAAAATGAATTAAAGCAAATTCAAACATAAAAATATAAGCTTTTAGTATGAAATTTATATACCATCCTATCATCCTATCAAGAAAAACCCATTAACATTTTTCCCAGTCTTTTTTATACATTTTAAAGTAGGTGCCAGTTATACTGTATGTTCAAGTACCTTTTATATATATATTAGTTGTAGATAGACACAATATCTTTATTTTTATTTATTTTTATGTGGTATTGAGGATCGAATCCAGTGCATCACGCATGCGAGGCAAGTGCTCTACACTGAGCCACAACCTCAGTCCCCAAGCACCTTTTTAATCTAATAAAAACTGAACTGGTTAGATGATTATGGATCAGAAAGGGATAGGAAGGGAGAAGGGACACTTTTTTTTTGGCGGGAGTGCCAGAGAGAAACTGTGAACTCTTTCTATCTGTGAGACTGAAGAGTGGCCCATAATTTTAATCTCCCCTCTCAGAATCTGGAAGAATTGAAGTCAAAACCCTTGCTTGCTTTCTGCCATTTCTCTTATTTGATTTGTCCTCCTGAGGTCAAATAAAGGACTTTTATGCAGTTGAAATTAATATCCCATTACATTGCTGGTATAGAGTTGCTGATTTTTGTGGAATGTGAAGGCTGAGTTGTTTCTAACAGTTCTGCTAACCATATATACTACTTAGTGCTTTTCCTACTGCTTCAGGTTCCTCAACTCATCCACTCACACAGCTCTTGAGGAAAGCTTGCATATAGTGCTGGAAATAACCTGTTGTCTACTAAAGTACCAGGGTCAGATGATGTGTCCTAACATGAGGCCAATCTTTCTCTTTTCCCCACAGATTTTGAAGCCAGCTTCATAAGGCTATTGGACAAAATAACGAATGGTTCTCGAATTGAAATAAACCAAACAGGTGAGCTCCTTTTCTGTCCATTCCTGAAAGGACCTATAGATATTACCTAAACATTCCTCTGTTTCTCACTCTTTTTAAAAATATTTTTATTAGATGTTGATGGATCTTTATTTTTTTAATTTATTTGTATGTGATGCTGAGGATCGAACCCAGTGAGTGCCTCACACATGCTAAGCAAGTGCCCTACCACTGAGCCACAACTCCAGCCCTCTCTCTTTTTAATGGTATAAATACTATATTGTGTTTAAAACTTTACTAATTACTTTGTGTCACGCAAGTCTTCATTAAGTTAGAATGTTTAGAGGCTCTCTTTTGGATTTAACAAGAGGAATCTGTGAGTGAAGATTGTAATAAAAACTTATCATTCTAGATCATTAAAATAGTTCAAATAGACCCAGTTTCCTGTGTTTGATAAAAATTTCCAGAGGTGTATATGAAATCTGTCAACTTAAGGGGCATACACTTGATTTAAGGAAGGTAGAGAACTGAGAGTTTCAAATGAGCAAGCAAGCATGTTTTATACCTATTATTTACATAAATCTTTTCAAAGTCCATTTACATATATCATCATATTATTCTTAAAGTAAACTCTGAGTAGTTGTACGTGTTGAAATCTATTTTAAAATTTTGTCTTTTAAAATAAGTTTATACAAATATGTGCAAAAAAAAAAAAAAAAAAAGCAAAAATCCCTTTACCACTTTCCTCTTCCAGTCCCTTCTCCTGGGGTAGCTACAGTCACCACACTTGCTTACATGAGCACTTATGTAACCCAGACCATCAACAGGGTCATGTTCTTCACAGTTCTGTAGCTAGTATTTTTTTTTCACTTGCACAGATGTCTCATAGAACTTTCCCTACTGGCACATGCAGGTCCACCTCCATATTTCTGTGGGCTCTAGTATTGTATTCCATTGTATGGATGGGTGATAATTTATTTAATGCTCTCTACTGATAAATACTTAGGTTGTTTCTAGCTTTTTCTCCCCTTCTTCTTCTTTTTTTCTATTAGAATCTTTATGCTTTGTGTAACGAGTCATGGCAAATATCCTTTGACTGGCTTTGTGAATTCTATACACATATTCCACAAAGGAATTGCTGACTTTTCATATGTTGGCTTTCTTTTTTAAAAAATTTCATTAATTTTGAAACAGAGTTTTCCTGTGTTGCCCAGGCTGGACTTGAACTTCTGGGCTCAGGTGATCTTCACTTCAGCCTCCTGAATAGCTGGGACAATAGGTGTTGGCCACCATGCCCAGTTACCACCATGTTGACTCTCTAAAGAAAGACAAGCTTGGATTCATACATGGCCTTGTACCATGTGAGATATGTTGATCTGTAGCTGCATTTACCTATACCTGGCAGAGAACAAGGTTCAGACCTGAAATGTTTAAATGCTCTTTGCCAGCTGTAATTCCCTCAGTCTTCTTGCCTTGTTTACTTTGAAATTGCTGGAGATTTTTTTCAGCAATGAAAAAATTATTGGAGATTCAGAAGGCAGATAATTTTATTCTCTAGTCATGTCCACAGTGGAGTTTGGAAAGACATTTATGTGACCCTGTTCATTCCCCCATTAGAATAAAAGCCATCATCCTTATCTCGTCAGTTTCTCATTTGGTTAATTTCTGGCATAAGTAGGTGGAATTGAAGGATTTTGTGGTTATATACTCTTTCTCTGGCTTCTTGATCTTAACACTGTTGAGGATAAATGACCTAGAATCATACCCTTTGAGAAGTGTTGGTCACTTTAATGAGAATATAATCATGATTGTGATTATTTAGATTTTTGTGTTTTATTTTATAAATTCTCAAGAGCTATTTTCCTTTATTTATTTTCGATAAATTGTGCCAGAAGACATTGCAAAAGATTTTGAGCAGTAGAAGTACTTAGTTTACCCTACTGTCCCAAATCATCTAGGGTGTTTTACAATGTTTTTCCTCTGATATCAGATTTAGTAAGAAAATTTGGGGATGATATAAATATATGTGAAAAAATAAGTAAAGAAAATGAAGAAGAGTGTTTACCAAGAGCCATAACATAATTTTAGATAGTTCCATTTATTAGTATTAATTTAAAATTGCTGCCACTCTTGGCATTGAGTGCCACAAAGTACTTGCTTTTCTAGGCATCTTTTTTTGGTTTATGAACTGTATGAGAAATCTCATTTCAAGGGGCCTAGAGGATACTGGCTGCTGGTGTGATGCTTTAAGGCTATTGTTCATGAACCTACAGTCAGCACAGCCTGAGAATGTTCATCTAAGAGGCTAGGGTGCCTATGAAGAGCCCTCTTCTGTGCCCTGCCATGACTTTGGAAACTCAGATGGCTTAGAGAAGGGTTTAATTTATTACTATTTATTAAATTACACTCACAGTTTATTATTGTTACAGAGGCTTGTCAGTAGTGACTCAGCTTTTGGAGTGAAGTGCAGACTCTCAGGAATGGCATTTTGAACTCCCTTGGATGCCCTTGCCATGTTTTCCCCTCGGGACTTACTGCATTCATTGTCTTGTGACACTGGTTTTGTTCCTGCTGCATCTGGCTGTTTTTTTTCCCTCTGGTTTAAGGAACGACTTTATATTATCAACCTGGCCTCCTATATGGTGGATCCTTGGAACATGACTGTAGTGTCCTTCGTGGCATTGGCTATTATCTGGAGGGTCTTCTCTGCCTGGCACCATTTATGAAGCACCCATTAAAAATAGTACTGCGAGGAGTGACCAATGACCAAGTTGACCCTTCGGTGAGTATCGAGGTCAAACCATGGTGTGATTTTTCTTTTGTTTCTCATTATTACTCAATTACTAAGAAAAATGTTTCTCATAAGCATGCTTCTATTTTTGAGTGGGTTTTTGTTGTTGTTGTTGTTGTTATTTATCTGAGATTTAGTGGTTAATTTACTCCAGGAGGCAGATGAACCAAAACTTGTGATCATCACATTCAGGATGATTACTAACATTCATCAAGGTGCCTTTCATTGTTATGTCTAGGAATCTTCAAAACAGATGCTTGATGTCTCATAGTGTTTGACATGAAATATGCTTCTGTTGGCTGAAGTGTATGAGAGTGGAGTTTTGTAAGGTCATCTGAGAGCTGAGGCTAGAGGGCAGCAGATCAAAGTTTTAGGCAGAAAATAATCTCTTGGCATTGCCACAGCAGAGTCTTGACTTATCCAGTCTTCAACTATAAAATCAGGAACTTTCTTTATCTGAGAAATTTGCAGATTTAGAAAAAAGCATAAGGGCAGGGAAGGAATGTGTGTAAACTTCTTACTAAACTCTCTAGTTTTTCTGCATTTGTGGGGAGAACAGTTTGATATACAATTGAAACCTTCATTTTGATCAGTACAGCTCTCTTAATGCCAGTGTGCTCAGAGGGAAAAGTTGCTGCTTTTGGATACTTAACTGTCCAGAGAAGGTGTTAAAGCTGATGACCAAGAGGCCTGACTTGTCTTCACTGTTACAGACATAGACCATAACCTTGAAAGGGCAGTTTCTAAGGCCAACTGTGAAGTGTGTGCAGCATTCCTAACTGGAAAAGACCAGTTAGTGGTGTATTGAGCTCCAAATTGGAGGCTGGTATCCACCAGAATACCTTCCAGTATCTGGGTTAATGTGTTCTTAGGCAATGGAAGACTTATTTCTCAATCCTTGGGAATTCAGCTGTGTAAACTCTTTTTCTAGCATGCTAAATACAGTGTACAGTGCAAGATCTGAAATTATTACCTGTAAATGAATGTTATATAAACTGATAAGAATTTTAATTTAAGTGATTGCTTTTCAAGAAGCATTTTGAGAAGATTTTCAAGAAGAAAATCTGCATTTTTAAGAAGATGCTAGGAAATGGGCCCTTTTGTTAAAAGTGTGAGAGGAGGCATCTTATATTTTGAGATGTAAGGAGGCAAAGTGTGTCAAATTATGGGGAAAGGTTCTAAAGTATACTTGGGACTTTAATGCTGTGTATCCCAATTTTGTACTCCTTTTCTATAATTACTTTTTTTTAAAAGCTGTTCTCAGTGTAGTTGATAACTTCCCCAGAAACGGTACTTAATTCTTTTATGCAGCATATTAAAAACAAATCTATTTTCATATATGACAGGACTGTCTCCTTTTGCCAGCAGCATGACTAAATGATGGTGGTTGATATACTTGGCTTAGCCCAGGTTAAAATAAATACTCCTGATCCTAGGTAAGGAGTAACTTCTTCAGCCTGTCTCCATTTACTCATGTCATGCAAGAGTGACTCTGCTGTCAGGGAGCTCTCATTCTCATGGGGTAGACACCTGTGTGCATGGCTAGGGAGATGAAAAAACTGAATCCCCTTGGTCCCTGATAGAGGTACAAGCAAAGTGCTGATCGTCAGTACCTTAGTCCATTTTGCATTGCTGTAACATAATACCTAGACTGGATAATTTATAAAGAACAGAGGTTTATTTCTTACACTTCTATAGGCTGGGAAGTCCAAGAACATGGTGCTGGCTTCTGGTGAGGGCCTTTGTCTTGCATCATAAAGTGGTGTAGGCAACACAGAAAAATTGGGCTAAATGTATCCTTTTCTCACAAGCCCACTTCTGTGATGATATCCTTAGTCCATTTGCAAAGGTGGTGTCCTCATGACTTAATCAACTTTTTTTCTTTCTTTTTTTTTTAATTGGACTCAGGCATTTTATTATAGCAATAGAAAACAGGAAGACAGGATTGCGTATCTTTAGGTCTTCCATGGTCCTACCTCTTAACACGCTAAATATGGCTTTTTGGAGGATAATCCTGGATGTTGAGTGAACAGTGAATTGGAGAAGTGATAGACTAGCTTGGGCTTTATAAAGCTGGAAGTAGAAAATAAGGAGAAGGGCATGATGGCAAGAGTGACTTCATGACTTGACAGCTACTTGGAGATGGACTGAGAGGAATGGCCAAAAGTGACTTCATAATTTTTTTTGTCCTGATTGACTTTAAGGATAATGTTTAGATAGTGTTTGACACAGTAAGGGGAAATTGTGGCAGGATAATGGATGATGTGTTTGATTTTGTTACCGTACTCTGAGCTTTTGGCAGCATAACCACTTGGGGATGTCCATATGGCAGTTAGAAACTACTTACTGGAAATTCAAAGCAGGTCCTCAGGATCTTATCTACTGAGATAAATCTGGTCAGTGAGATTGACCAGCTATGGTTGAACACTAGTAGCATTTTAGCTGAATTGGTCCTATAGCTGTCTTTGCTTTGGCCTATATAATGTGATGATGGCAGTGGTGTGTGTGTGTTGGCAGAGGGGAGTAAGAGAGAGAGAGAATGAATTTGTTGTTCATGTCAAAATCCCAGCTTTTGCATGAGTAGGGCAATGCAGGAACAGTGGAAGGCTGTTCCTGCATGATGGCCATCAGTTGGAGCTATGTGGCAGCTGCCCTCTGGTAAGACATGAGCTTTCCAGCTGGACACAATTCTCAGTTGACCTCCTTATTCATTTCAATTTCCTTTCTAGACTTTGTGAGTCGTAGTTTTTTTTTTTTTTTTTTTTGGTTTGTTTATTATTTTTTGCCCTCTGGAGCAAGGAACTGAGAATAGAAGAATGAGGGGAAGTGAGTGTTTAAGATATGAGAGAGAAAAAAGTAGCTGGAAATAGAAAAGAAATTTGGAGAAACCAAGCAGCAGTCAAATTGTAAGTAGCTGGGAATGATCCAGAGTTACTGTTTGCAGGAGTCAGGTTAAGATTGAGCAGTGAGGTTTGGTAGTGAGAAGTGTTGTTGACCTCTGAGAAAGGTACCCTGAGTTACCATTTAGGTCAGACCCTTGTCTTTTCTCTCTGACCATAGAGGGACAGCTCAGTTTCCCTGAAACTTGCAGGCCTTATTCTGCTTTAGCTAGAACATGCAGAGCTGGAGAAGATAATAGAGTGTTCTGGCTAGCTTCTTATTTCATACAGAAGAAACTAAGGCTTCAGAGATTTAGGGAAGTATCCCAGATTTCACAGCTAGTTAGAGGCAGATTGAGGCTTAAGCCCTCTTTAGCTTTCCAACCCTTGTCTCACAATACCAAGTGTGTCTGGTGGAGAGTGATTAGGAGACAGGACAGTACTTGAAATTACACTTGTGCTTCTGGCTGACTTTGGAAATAAATTTATTTGACTTTGTCTTTTGTGACTTAGGGTATAAGTAGAATGAGCCAGAAAGGATGCTCTACTTTCTTACCTTTTTTCTCCAGGAGAGGTGGTGGCTGCCTAGTTTCAGAGTAACCTGTATCCTAGCATTTACCAAGTCTTTAAGATTTGGCTTCGTCCTTTCCCCAGCCACCCTTAATTCTATCCTAGACAGACTCTTCTGGGTTCTGGCAATCCCATATGAGTATATAGTCATGTGCCACATAATAGTGTTTCCATCAATGACAGACTACGTGTATGCCAGTGGTCCCATAAGATGTCACCCATTGACATTGTAGCTGTCGAAATGTTGCATCTAGCTGAGTGTGGTGGTGCATACCTGTAAGCCTAGAGGCTCAGATGGAGGCAGGAAGATCACAAGTTCAAAGCCAGCCTCAGCAACTTAGCGAGGCTCTAAGCAGCTTAGGGAGACCCTGTCTCTAAATAGAATGCAAAAAAGGACCGTGGATATGGCTTAGTGGTTAAGTGCCCCTGGGATCAATCTCTGATAAAAAACAAAAACAAAAACAAAATACCCCACAACTGTCCTTATGTCATAGTGCAAAGCTTCTGTCACATGTGATGCTAGTGTAAACAAGCCTACTGTGCTGCCAGTTATATGAAAACATAGTACATACAGTTATGTACAGGACATAATACTTTTTTCTGGGGATTGGGGATTGAACCCAAGGGACAGGTTATCACTAAATTAGATTCTTAACCCTTTTAATTTTTTATTTTGAGACACTGTTCTACTGAGTTCCTGAGGTCTCTCTAAATTGCCTAGATTGGCCTTGAATTTGGGATCCTCCTGCCTCAGCCTGGGATTATAGATGTAAACCACTGTGCTCATCCAGTTCATAGTACTTGATAAAAAGAAATGTTATTGGTATATGTATTTACTCTATTATAGTTTTCTTGTTATTTTAGAGTTTATTCCTTCTACTTATGAAAAAGCTAATTGTAAAACAACCCTACGAAAGCCCTTTCAAAAGGGAATTCCAGAAGAAGGCATTGTTCTCAGAGGAGATGGCAACCCCATGCATGTTATTGCTCCTGAAAACCTTCCTGTGGGACAAGATTTGGAGGTAGAAGATAGCGATATTGATGATCTTGTTCCCGCATAGACCTAAGCTGATGTGTTTGTGCCCTAGGGTTTTTTTTTTTTTTTTTTTTTCTTTTTCTTGTACCAGGGATTGAACCCAGGGGTGCTTAACTACTGAGCCACATCCCCAGCCCTTTTTAATATTTCATTTTGAGACAGCATCTTGCTAAGCTACTCAGGGACTCATCATGTTGCTGAGGCTGTCTTTGAACTTGTGATCCTGCTGCCTCAGCCTGCTGAGCTGCTGGGATTACAGGTATGCGCCACTGCACCCAGACTGTGTTTTAGTTTTGAACAAAAAAGTTTAAACAAAAAATAAAAATGACAAATTTAAAAATCAACCATACCGTATAGCCTAGGAGTGTACTTGTCTGCACCATCTAGATTTATATATGCACACTTAGCTGGAGTGGTGGTGTGCATCTGTAATCCCAGCCACTTGGAGGCTGAAATGGGAGGATTGAGCAACTGGGCAACTTAGCAACACCCCCATCTCAAAAAAAAAAAAAAAAAAAAAAAAGTAGGTAAGAACACTCTGTGATGTTTGCACAGGGACAAAATCACCTAATGACGTGTTTCTCAGAAAATATCCCTATTGTTAAGTGATGCATGACTGAATTACGTTTTTGGGTATGTTTAGCTTTAATATTTAATTAAAATAAGCTAATCTTTAATAGGTTTTCCTCGTCACTGCCTCTGCCACACCTGATCCATTCTGAACACGTTCCCAGGCTTTACAGGTTATTTCTACTTCTGGTTAATTTTCTAATACCCAGATATTTAGTTAGAGCGTATCTTCTGCTATAAAGCCTCCTTGAAGATCATTCTGTCAAATCAGCCTGTGAAAATTGTTAGCAGCTTGGAGACGAACCAGCATAAGGTTCTTATCTAGAGACAAGAAATTGAGATGGTTGTGATTTTTCTCATTTGTGGCTGTGCAGCTAATTAGAGGCAGAGCCAAGACCAGGATTAGGGCTTTCTCCTATATCCTCTGTTTGTGCTACCTTCCCTCGCTGTCCCCTGATAGGGTCAGTCTTCTCAGGATCAAGGAGGAATACCTGTTTCCATTAGAGGTTCCCCCCACCCCTGTGGTGCTGGGGATTGGACCCAGGGCCTCCTGCATGTGAGGCAAGCACTCTATCAACTGAGCTATATCCCCAGCCCCTGGTTCCATTAGGAACTAGTAGGGAATGATTCACTTTCCCATCATGTTAGTAGTCTTTTTTGTTGCTGTAACCAAAATACCCTACAAGAACAACTCAGAAGAGGAAAAGTTTATTTTGGCACATTATTTTCAGAGGTTCAGTTCATGTTTGGCCAACTCTGTTGCTCTTGGCCTGAGGTGAGGCAGGACTTCATGGTAGAAGGGTGTGAGGGAAGAAAGTTAATCAGCTTATGGTGGCTAGGAAGCAGAGGGTGTGCAAGGAACCAGGGACAAAATATAAAATCTCTACTGTATGCTCCCAGTGACCTATTTCCTCTAGTCATGACCCACTTGCCTAGAGTTACTGCTCAGTATTTTTAATTTATCAAATGGATCAGTCCACTGATTAGGATACAGCTCTCATAATCTAATCATTTCACCTCTGAATATCAACACAGGAACTTTTGGGGGATACCTCATAGCCAAGATATAATGCCCATGTTACAATTGAGCAACATTTGCTGATTTTTAGATATACATAATTTGGATGCCAACCCTATATCCTATGAGAAATCCACAAATTGATAAGGAAGACCTCAGAGCTCTGAATAGGGAAGAGATAAGAATAACACTTGGCAAAAGTCTTGCCGTTAACTGTGAATGGTTTTATAATTATAATTTGGGGTCTGTGTTGCCTCATGGGTTTTGAGACTATAATTCCCTCACTACTCTCCCCTCCCATGTAGAATCAGCACCTTCATCTGGACTCTAAGAGAATGATAGTTTCTTTCACAGTGCGTATACCTGTAAAAATGAGCAGAGATCCCGGTTTGTTTTTTCTATGAGCCCTGCAGTTTCTTCATGCCGATTGCATGTAATGCTCAAAGAGACTACAAGGTAGGTGTAGGTCTCCATGTCATCAGTGAGGAAAGCAAAGCTCAGAGAAGCCCAGTGATTTGCAAAATCAGAGACTTAACTTGGATACAGCAGTTGTAGGCCAGCATTTTCTCTTCACCAAACTGTACCACCTACCTTGTTGCTAACCCTTGCCTGTTTTTTGAACTCTTTCTATCTGCCCAAAGTTTAATTAAACTTTTTTTCCCTTCAAATACTTTATAGGTTGATGTTCTTAAGGCAACAGCTCTCCCTCTGTTGAAACAGTTTGGGATTGATGGTGAATCGTTTGAACTAAAGGTAAGAATATATTGAACTGTTGGCTGTATGTATGTTATCAATTACTTGGAAGAGTTCTGTGACTCAGTGTGTATGTGTGTCACAATTGAAGTTATCATCTTTAAGAAGTCCCAAAGGGCTCATGAACCAAACACTATAACCTTTGAACTGAAAGGGACTTGCTAGTAATGATAGTAGTGACCAACAGTCATGTTGTACATTGTGGTAGGTGCTGTGGTAAACATTCTACATGTATTAACTCCTGTACTCGTCACACAGCCCTCTCCATAGCAGTTAGGAGAGCAGTAAGGATTCTGTTCCTATTGCCAGTCTGATCTTGATATAGTTTGTGTTCAGGAACTCCCAACGTGAGTGTCTCTCAGATTTTTCAGTATTTCTAATACATAGTATAAGTGATTTAAGTTCCTATTTAAAGGAATTTGTGTTAGTCAGCTTTTTGTTGCTTATGACCAAAATACTCTGCAAGAACAACTTAGAGGAGGAAAAGTTTATTTTAGCTCACGATTCAGAGGTTTAGCCAATGGTCGGCCAAGTCCATTGCTCTGGGCACGGTGAGGCAGAACATCATGTTGGAAGGGCACAATGCAGGGAAGCTGCCCCATTCATGGAAGCCAGGGAGCAGACAGAGGAAAGTGGGGAAGGGACCACAGGGAAGATGAACATTTCCAGGGCATGCCCCCAGTGATCCATCACTTCCAGCCACTCCCCACCTGCCTATAGTTACCACCCACTCAGGCCCTTTAAACTAGAAGGGACTGATTAGCCTACAGTGCTCATAATCTAATCATTTTACTTGTTAATATTCTTGCAGTATCTTTCTGGAGATACTGTGTATCCAAACTTTAATAAGAGTTATTCTGGATATCTTAAGCTGTTTAGCATATTTATTTTTTAAAATTGATCTTTTTAAACAGGGACAGTGATTTCTTTTGGGCTTGATAGATCAGGTATTTGCATAGGAGAGAAGATTCTTTTTTTTTTAATATTTATTTTTTAGTATTTGGCAGACACAACATCTTTGTTTGTATGTGGTGCTGAGGATCGAACCCGGGCCTCACATATGCCAGGCGAGCGCGCTACCGCTTGAGCCATATCTCCAGCCCGAGAAAGGGATTCTTGATAGCTAAGAAATGGGATCAGCTGATGAACTGGGAAGAAAAAATAGGTCACGTTGATGAAATGACCTACCCAGGGTTGTAGATAGATGAAGCAAAGCCCATTTTGACTTTGACTTGGACATGCTGCCAACAGCACATACCCTCTTGCAGGTAACACAAGGTGTTGTTGGTTTTGAAGGGATTGACATTGAATATGAAAGGACCATCTGCCTTGAGGAAGAGCTTACTGGAAAAATGAAACCTCTCTGGATTAGGTGTCAGAGTAATTCACTGCTTTGCTGTATCCTTGCTTCATCACTCTTCATCATTTTGTGCAGATTGTGCGTCGAGGAATGCCCCCTGGGGGAGGAGGTGAAGTGATTTTCTCATGTCCTGTAAAGAAGGCCCTGAAGCCTGTCCAGCTCACAGATCCAGGAAAAATTAAACGTATCAGAGGAATGGCGTATCCTTTTGCTTTGAGTTTAGATTCCTTCTTTTTTTTTTTCTTTTTTTTTAATTGCTTTACTAAGATAAGAATTACTAATAGCTTTACTTCTTCCAAGGATTATTTACATTTTAGGCAACAGCCTAGGGAAAGATTTTAGTTAAATCATACTTGTTAGTTGAGATACGATGTTTTATTATCTGTCTCACCATGCTAGATTGATTTGTTCAGTTTTTTTCAGTTAATGTTTAAGCATATGACCCTGGGGTATGAGGTCTTCTCCTGAGGGTTTGGTTTGAGAGTCACAGATGAACTGTAGTCCCTTCCCTCCCTCAGAAGAGCTCATCATCTGGTAAAGGAAACGAATGATACAACCTTATAGTTCTAATATAACTTGCAAAATGGTATATAGGAGGGTGTGCAGTGGGCTTGGGGCATTGAGAGTAGGGATTCGCCACTTTTGTCTAAAGGATTTAGGAGGGCTGGAATAATAAGTAGTATCTACTATTTATGTGTTTACTGTGTGTATTTTGACAATCATTTTATGTACCTTATTTTTTTAAATTTTTTTCTTTTTTTAACTTTATTTGTTTATGTATTTACTTATTTTTAATGTGGTGCTGAGGATCGAACCCAGGACCTTGCATGTGTGAGGCGAGTGCTGTACTGCTGAGCCACAATCCCAGCCCCTATACCTTATTTTTAAACTCAGAAGAAGAACTGAGTTTACTCACATCTTGTTTTACAGATGGGGAAACTGAGGCTTCAGAAGCTTAAGGAATTTGTTAATACCATCCCAAGGCCAATAATAGCAGAGCTGGAATTTAAACTCTGGAGCCCAGGCTTTTATCCTCTTTTTCCCACAGAAAGGAGAGGCCATTCGATTAGAGCCCTGAAGGACTGAGGCTTGTGAAATGGAAATAGAAAGGGGGAGTGCTTCAGACAGAGCAGTGCACCTCTGTAGAGGGGAGTAACAAGCAAGGCAGTGTGGCTGTGGTGTGGCTGGCAGTCAGGTGAGTCAGTGGCATTTGATGGGAAAGATGATGGGGAAGACAGGACTTCAAGACAGGTAGGAGTCAGTAAATAGCTGAAGGGCATGTTGAGGAGTTGACCTTTGTTCGAAAATCGGTGACTTTCATCTGGGGAATGAATTTGTATATCAAGAGAACACCTTTGATAATGTAAGAACTTTGGCTCACTGTGGACATTTTTGAAAATCAGATTTAAAAAATACCACCTAATGGCAACACTTAGAGGCAAAGGTAATGGGATTATTGTTGGGCCTAAAAGAGAGGCAGTGAGGGTAGTGGCCAGAGGACAGGTAAGACGTGCTATTGAGAGGCTGTAGAGGCAGTGTGAGTATGACAGCAGGATGACCTGGTCAGTGATAGAGGAATAGGGAGTTATTGAGGATGATTTTGATGTTTCTCACTGAGACACCCAAGTAGATATCTGTGTTCTGATAGTAGCTACAAAATTTGGGGTGGGGTTGGGTGAAGGTGGGATTGAGTTTGGTTTTATACATGTTGAATTTGTGGGTCCTTCAAGAGTATTACAGGGTGGTAAGTATAAAAGGAAATTAGAAATGTAGCTCTCTAACTTGGGCAAGGAGGGGGCTACAAAGAGTGATTTGGAGTCAGTTACTAGGTAGAACGAGAAGAGAGGAGAGTGGAACCCTGAGAGGCCACCAAAACTGGAAAGTAAAAGCAAAGTAAAGAGGAGAGTACAGCCTTTGGGAAGTCCAGATCAGCACTGCAAAGGCCCCCGAAGAGACTGTGTTAGGGTGGGAAAAGAGCTAAGGTCTTTGGGAAGAGCTATTGCCAGAGAGTGGTGCATGCACCAAATGGTGATGTGTTGGAACTTCTCTTTTCGGAAACTTATTTACTTCATGGTACTGGAGATTGAACCCAAGAGCACTCTACCTCAGAGCTACATCCCCAGTCCTTTTTAAAAAATTTTATTGTGAGACTGGGTTTTGCTTTGTTCCCCAAGCTGGCTTCAAACTTACAATTCTTTGGCCTCAATATGTGATTTCAGGCGTGTGCTACCATGCTCTCTTCAGAATCTTAATAGTAAGAGAAGAGGAAAAAAGATGAGGTGGTAACTTGATGGGGAGAGAGTGTAGAATGTCCTCCCTTTTAAGAAAATGTTGGTAATTATTTGAGTGTTTTGCAGATTGGATAAAGTGGATGTAAGTAGGAAAGAGGGCGATTGAAGAATTAAGGTAACAAGGTGTGAGTAAAAGGACAGGGGCTGGAGTAAGACAGGCCTGGGTTCTAATTCTGTTTTGTTGTTTGCTGATGATAGCACTTTGGCTTCAAGCCCTGGTTGACTCATATATCAGTGGGTCTATTGTGCCTACTGCATGGGTTTGCAGTGAGGTTAAATGAGACAGGAGATACACAGTAAGAGGTACAGGTAAGTTACTGGTAGATGGTGGCTGCTGTTATTTTTACTCTTATTGGAGGGATTCAAGTATATAGGCATATAGTAAGGATGGCTGAAGATAGAACTGTGTGGAGGTGAGTAGAAGGGGATGGGGTGAATTTTTAGTTTTTATTGAGATAGGATGGTATCGAAGATAAGAGGAGCAGCATGGTAGGACAAGGAGAGTGACAAAGTTGGTAAAGGTGTGCTATTCCAGTTATGTAGTAACTGAAGATAATAAAAAGGTTTGGAGAACAGCAATAAGGGCTCAGCTTAAGTTGAAATTTTGTCATGGTGGCATCCTAGAGGGAAGAATAGAGAAGGCAGGAAGGCTAGTTTCACCCAGGGGATGAATACACTTAACCAGGTGGGTGAGCAGTGCAGGATGACAGGTGGAAAGAGGTAGAGTGTGGACAGTTATGTCATTGAAACAATTGCCAGTACGCGACTTACTCGGTAAGGTAGCAGGACTCACTGTCCTGGAGAAGGCAGGAAGTCAAGGGATTGGAGATCTTAATAGATTTGAAGATCAGGTGTAACAGAAGTAGATATGTATGCTGTGTGGAAGGGTAGGAATTATGTTTAGGGAATTCTGTTTTGATGTTTTAGTTATTAAAAGAGTTAAGATTCTACGTGCAGACAAGAGAGCTAGGTGTTGGAGGCAAAGGAGGTGGATGAGTTAGACAGTGACTTTCCTGGAAGTAGAGGAAGAAGGTAGGCCAGGATGCCTGCTTCTCGGGGCAAGGTGTGTGCTTAATGTTTTGCATTTCTCAGGAATTTTTACTGAGAAACAGGGATGGTCTTACTTGGAGGAAAAGAGGTATGGTGTGGATTAACTTTTCAGAGGCCTTGATTAACCTGAATAAAAAGTGGTGAAGGACATGGAATAGGGTGGGCTGCATAGCCACAAGATGGAGAGTGTAATTGTTACCTAAAAGATCAAACTTGTGATGCTGCCTGAAGTTCTTTGTAAGAATCATCAAGAGCAGAGGAATTGCCAAGGATGGGGGCTCATACTTCCAGTTACCTGGGAAGCTGAGGTAGGAGATGATGAGTTCAAGATAAGATTGGGCAACTTATCAAGATCGTATCTCAAAATAAAATAAAAAGGGCTGCTGGTATAGTTCAGTGGTAGGGCACTAGTCTACATATCCAAGGCCCTCGGTTTGTTCATTCCCCAGTGCCACAAATGGGATAAAAGGAAAAATAAAAAAGAACGGAGGAATATATAACAGAATTTCACTGGTTTATTGTCTGTTTTTGGATGGCTGTCCTGGGAACTACCTAAGGGCCAAACCTTATCTGTGTGAGAACACGGGCAAATTGAGGAGAAATGGTTCCTGTCCTGGAAGCCCCCAACTTGATTGATAGTTAAATTGGTTGAGTGATTTCCTAAGATTGTTCAATTTTGATATTCTTGGATTCTGAGGAGCTGGAAAAAAAGGCTATAGAGAAGGTTATAAAGAAATGAAATACAGTGTGACTAGGTGTGTGTTTTTTGTTTTTTGTTTTTGGGTCTCAGGGATTGAACTCAGAAGTATTTAACCACTGAGCCACATCTCTAGCCCTATTTTGTATTTTATTTAGAGACAGGGTCTCACTGAATTGCTTAGTGCCTCACTTTTGCTGATCCTCCTGCCTCTGCTTCCCCAGCTGCTGGGATAACAGGCGTGTGTCACTGTGCCTGGCTAGGTATGCATGTTTTTTAAAACCAAAATTTCCTTTTCTACTGATCCATGTCAATCACTTATAGATGGATCTTATTAATAAACACAATGTATTCTGCCATATAAAGGACTCCAAAAAGTCAAATCTTATTTACGACCCTTGAATTGTTTTGCATTTTTCATTGTTGTCCAAAGTACTGTAGTTAAATGGCCTTGTACATGAAATGCTATACACTTTCAGGAATATTTTGAGTTTTGTTGCTTTTCCTTTTTTGAGATATGTTTCTTTAATGTTGTATTGTGGCAGTGAACTCTGCTTGGAATCCAGTCTGTGGTCCATAACTGTGATTTCCGGCAGTGCGCTCTGTTTGTTTTGATATGGTCTTGTCATAATCCCTTAGGTTTCATGGAGGCATCATACTGGGGTGCCCCTGTGCTCTCTGTTGTGAGTATTCAAAGCCTGGCGAGTGTTCCTTTGGTGGTGGTGGTGGGATGTGGGAAGCTGCGAGGGTTTACAGAGAACATAAAAGCTGGAAGAGTTGCTGGTGCCCTGGCGCCCCCCTGGATGCAAATTTGTTTTTCTCTGGCTTCTCCTGTTAGTGTTCCTTGAACCTTCCCTGTTTAGAATCAGGAAAACACTTGCAAGGTCTCATGTTTGTCTCGGTCTTAAGTGAGATAAAGAATACCTAAACCATCCCCAGTGTATCTGTGACTAGTAGAGGCTTTCTCTCAACTCCCCAGGAAAGTCAACACAGCACCCTTTCTCAGATTACTGTCTATGGATCAAACATTCCAGCCACTGGTCTCCAGAACTGCCCATTTAACAAACACCTCAAAGGAATGTAGGTTTGAATTATCATCTTCTTTGCCAGTTTTGGAGCCTGGGAAAAAAGAACTGCTTTTGGAAAAAGCTTTAAATTTGTGGTTTATTTACTTGTAGGGCTGGTTGGCTGTAGGACTGAGCTCACTGGTGGTTTTCCTCACAGGAGGGCTGAGTTGGGAGAGCTGTGGTTGGGAGAACTGTGGTTTTAACTGAGTTCCTTCCCAATGCATCTTTTTTTCTCTTGCATTCTGCAGAATGATGACCAACCAGCCAGGGCCTGGGAGGATGCTGGTTTGATTCCTGCCAATACTGTGAATAGACAGTAGTTACCTTTTATTGAATGCCACCCACTGTGGTTCTCCCTTTGCCTGAGGTGAGGCAAGAAAGAAAGGAACACTGTTTTAGTTTTATCGTGTTGTCCCAGAGCTCATGATTTGGTACATAAAAATTAAACGAAGTAGCTTATAGATGAATTGGGAATGAATTGGAATTTGTGGAGTAATCTTTTTTCCTTTCCTTGATTGTAGGGAAGGCACTTGAGAAAGTGTTCATCTCTTTTCACTTAAAAAACACACCCTTCTTATCCTCCTGGTTTCCATATTTTTGGAGGGGTAAGAGGAAGATTTTTTTGAAAGTCAGATCTGTTTAATATTGAGCAAGTGTCTTAGTTCTGTTTCTTAAGGTGAGCCCTAGAACTAGGCATCATGGCCCTTGCCGCAGGGTTGCTGTGAGCATAAAATAAGGTGATATGGGGCTGGGGCTGTAGCTCAGTGGCAGAGCGCTTGCCTAGCACGTGTGAGGCACTGGGTTTGATCTTCAGCACCACATAAAAATAAACAAATAAAATAAAGGCATGCTGTCCATCTACAACTATAAAAAAAATTTTTTTAAAAAAAGGTGATACGACGCCAAAGATATTGGGAGCCATGAGTGCTGTGGATTATGTATTAGGATACATCATCAGTTCTGGGGAGGGTAGGTAGGTTTAAGCCTTCAGGGTGGCACCCACTCAGTCCAAAGGGTATGAGACTTGGGACAATTTGTCTAAACTGTCTGCGGTTAGAAGTATGTTCTGGACAGGAGCAGGGGTGATGTAACTGGACTGTGTGTGTATTGAAAAATCCTTCTTTGCTCTTTCCTCATTTCAGGTTTGTCCTTTTTGTCTAGTCAAATATTTATTGGGTATTTCTGGGTACAAAAGTAGTGTATTGGAGAGTTGTAAGGGATACAGAATCAAAGTTCCTGCCTTATGGAATATATGGTCTTTCTGCAGAACAAGAGCAAGATGTGTGCATGTGAAAGGACGTACATGGTGAGTTCAGGGGAAAAACACAGGTGGGTGCTGACTGGAGGGTTATAGGAGAGAGAGAGGGAGGGAAGGAGAGAGGACTCTGGACTGGAAAATGGTAGAAGGCAGTTCACACTGAAGAATTTGGACAGTTTGAATGTGTGTGTGTGTGGGGGGGGTTGTAGGGAGTGATAGTGCAAAGCTGGGGATGAACATACTGAGCAGATTGAAAAGTCTTCCAAAGGACCCTGAAGAGTCAGGAGTCACTGGGACACTCACCAGCCTAAAGGAGATTGCTCTGTTAGTAAAATGTTCAGGATGAATCAGATGTTGGTGGTGGGGGATGTAAACGTCAGGTCAGGTTCCTTGTATAGCATTTTGTTTTTACAGTTCAAATGAAAATTAAATGTATTATTGACAGTAATTCTTGAACAGCTAGGCTGGAATGGCACCTTGCTTTTTGTGTTGGACTTGCCATGTGGTTCATATCAGGGTGGGAAGGTGACATTATTTTTCAATTTCTTTAGTCCTACATATACAATCAGCTTTTAACCATATATTGCACCTGAAAGTGCTTAATACTTTTAATTTGACATATGGGGTTGGGAAGAACCAGTCTCTGTAATAAAGTCTGATTTTAGCTAACAGTTTCCACATCCTCAAGCACCAGCCTTTTACTTGCTTTAGTAATATCTTCTTCCTTTCTTTTCGGGGTGCCTCCTTTGGGAAGTGCTAGGGATCAGTATTTTTGACCATAACATAGCAGATGGAGGAGCCTGTATCATACACAAATGGAATAATTAGTTGTTAAATAATAGAAACAATAGGATCTGTAAGTTTGAAAAAAACAGTACTCATCTGGCTCTTTGATTAAACATTTTTTGCTTTCCCTGTCAGCATATAGGAGGTGGGTTGGGATTGGCCCTGATGTGCCTCAGTGTGGTGTCTGTCCTGACCTTAGGTTCTTAAGAGAAAGACTTCTTGCTTACAGAAGTGGGAATGGATAGAGAATAGAAAAGTGTTCTCAGGTGTTGAGCTTGAAGAGAACCTGACCCATGACTTGCAGAGAGGCAATTGTCTTCACTCCTAGAGTTGAGCCATTTCTAGATAGAGGGGTGTGAATAGAAAATAGGGTGAGGGCAGGGATGGAAGAGCTCATGTTTTATATTTTCCAGTCTCTGAATTTATGTTTTTATTTAAAACAAACAAACAAACAACAAAAAAAAAAGTTGTTGATAGATATTTTTTAATCTTTTATTTTTTTCAAATACACAACAGCAGTGGAATGCATTGCAATTTTTATTACACATATAGAGCACAATTTTTCATATCTCTGTATATAAAGTATGTTGACACCCAGTTCGTGTCTTCACACATGTACTTTGGATAATGATGTTCGTCACATTCCACCATCCTTGCTAATCCCCTGCTCCCTCCTTTTCCCTCCCACCCCTCTTCCCTATTTAGAATTCATCTATTCCTCCCATGTTCCCCCTCCCTACCCCACTATGAGTCAGCCTCCTTATATCAGAGAAAACATTCAGCATTTGTTTTTTTGGGATTGGCTAACTTTGGGTATGATAGACCTTTATTTTACTTATTTTTTTTTAAAGAGAGAGAGAGAAAAAGAATTTTTCAATATTTATTTATTTTTAGTTCTCAGCGTCACAACATCTTTATTTTATTTTTATGTGGTGCTGAGAATCGAACCCAGTGTCCCGCGCATGCCAAGTAAGCTCGCTACCGCTTAAGCCACATACCACATAAAAATTACTTATTTTTATGTGGTACTGAGTATTGAACACAGTGCCTCATGCATGCAAGGCAAATGCTTTACCACTGAGCTACAGCCCCAGCCCTGAATTTACGTTTTTTAATTTTGACCAATTAAGCCTTTTATAATTATAATGAAAAAAATTGAGTTATGGTACTATAAAGTTAAACAATGAAACACAGTTGGAAAACTATGTTACAACTGTATGTTATTACAGTTCCAAAACACTTTGTCAGCTTTAGAACTGACTTTCTTCTATCCCGGAGCCCAAGGAACATGACACCCTTAACTCCAGATTACAGGTACTCTGTACGTGTATCACCTCAGATGGCAAACCGGATCGTGGATTCTGCAAGGGGCATCCTCAACAAGTTCATACCTGATATCTATATTTACACAGATCACATGAAAGGAGTCAACTCTGGGAAGTAAGTGTCTTCATTTTGGAATCTACTTTTGTAGCTACCTTTGGTAGCTACATGTCTCTTCTGGGTAAAGTTAAAACTGCCAGCTCTGAGGTTGGGTAGCAGGGGAAGAATTATTTCAGAATTAATTTCCTTCCAACTTATTGCTTCTATCACCAATAGGCACTTCTGAGTCACTGTCACTTGGAAAACATCCCAGTGGCCAGGGCTAGGAGCTTAGGGTCTAGTTCTTAACCATTGGGGATTAAACCTATCTATTAATAAAAAGTGACTTGGGCTTTAATTCCATCTACACTCTAGCCCAACAAAAATTTAAAATGAACAGATTCTTATACCCTGAACAAATAACAGTACAGGGGGAAAAAATTCTCTGTCATTTACCTGCAAGTCAGCTTCTTTCTCCATCTGTAATAACAACACACCTAGATCCAGAGAAAGTTGTTATTACAGATTTGAATTGAGTTTACTTAAAGACTTTGGTAAAAAATTAAAAAAACTAAATATAAACTGAAATTAAAAAAAATAAAAAAAACTTGAAGGAAAATTAAAATGAAAATAGAGGAAAAAAATGATCTGCGTAATGCCTGTTTTGGGTTTTGTTGGTGTATTTAGAAACTGGGAAGGTAGGGAAGCAATTAAATCCATTTTTGTTTATTGCCTACAAAAAATTCAGGGAATAGTACAGTGAACACCTGCATAGCTTCCTATTGCTTATAGTTAGCAATGAGTGTTTTGCCACATTTACTTTATTTCTTTGTGGGTTTTGTTTTTCTGTTTTGCTGAATCATTTTAGTGTGAGTGATGGCGTCATTACATTTTTAATCTGAAGTTTTTAGGTTGTGTCTCCTAAAAATAGTGTGAAGTTGGTTATTGTGGGTCAAAGTTAACTTTTTCTTAAGTGGTACCATAGCTGATCCTTTTCACAGTTTTCCCACCCAAGGTCTATTTTAACTTAGCAAAAAGAAAAGAGGAACTGTGGGGAAAGGGGTTAAGTGTGAGTGAAGATCTTTGACCTTGGTGAAGGTGATTTCAGAAATATGATGTTGGCTCATAGTTCAAAGCAACAAAGGTGGTGGTGTCAGAGGTCAGGGTTGGGAAAGGATTTCTCTGCAAAGCTGGGGGTTGGGAAAGTCAATGATGTCTTCAAAACTTTGATTTATTACTCAAGCATCAATAGTATTTTCTTTACTTACACATTGAAGGTAGTTGCTACAGAAACAGTGCCTGCCTGCTATTGCTGTCCCTCCCCCACTCCCATCTTGGCTGTAAGTCTGGAATTATGTTGTCAAGCTGTTTTCTGGAGAAGGATTAAAGAGGGCTAGGGAAGGATAGGTAGCTGCAGAAGCTGTCCAAGTGGCCTGATCTTGATAGTCCTTTTTTTTTTTTTTTTTTTTTTTAAATCTGGTCGATAGCTTTAGCAATAAGTGGGCAGGAATGAAGTAGAGCAGGCCTGAAGTCCATGCTGACTGCTACCAGCTATAGTGGAGCTTTTAATAATGCCTCTGACTCAGCTGACCCTAGTGCATGATCAAGTTTCATGCTTGCTAACAGTGAGTAGAAAGAAGCCTTACTACATATGAATCAGGATGTGGACATGATATAGATCCATGGGTCATTGACTCCATGCTCCATTTGCAAAATGACATAAAACCAATGTATGAGTTAAGTTTGTGTTTAATTTTCTAAATTTCCAGTTAGAGATAACAAATGATGATCTTTTTTCTCTGGTTTTAAAATTAATGAAGTCATGGATGTGTATTTTTCTCTTCTAATTCAGTGAAATACCCACAAGTTGGCTTGTTCAAATATAGGAGTGAGTTTATTTAACATCACCTACCATTAGAGATGAGTGAGAATTTATTCTATGGCCATGGTCCAGGCCCCAGAGGGCTGGCAATTTTTGGTGGTCTGTGTCAGTGCTATGACTAGCATGCGTATCATTTCACAGTGACCCATTTTCACTCTCAGAGTAAATACTTTGTTTCCTAGCCCTTTCCCATTTGGAGGCTCTCCTTTTCATCTATACCAATGCAGATAATCAGGTCACCTGATGGCTTGCTGCGTTGTCAACCTAACATAAATTAGGCCCAATTATGTACCCACCCCAAATTGAGGGGAAAATAAGAGTAATATACATAACGCTCAATGTATATTCTTTATATATTCTTTATTTTCTCCAAAAGTTGCCTAATATACTATGTGAGCTGAGTGAAGTGGTGTATACCTGTAATCCTAGCACTTGGGAAGCTGAAGCAGAAGGATTGCAAGTTCAAAGTGACTTACAACTTATCAAGGCCCTAGCCAAATTAACGAGACCCTGTCTCAAAATAAAAAATGAAAAGGGCTGGGGATGTGGCTCAGTGGTTAACCTAGGGGTCAATCCCCAGTATCAACAAAGAAAACAACTAAGTGGAACAGTACTGATTTAACCACCTTAAAAAATTCACATGGAAAGGAAAATTTGAAAATGCAGGTCAGTGGGTTAAAGCAGCAGTATCAGCCTGTCTTCTGGGTCTCCCTTCCTCTCTTTTCTGGTTTTTTTTTTTTTGCATGCTACTTCCTCTGTGATAAGCTGTGTGCCATCACCCTCCTCCTCCTGATCAAGTGACTCAAAGGCAACTTGGGGTCGTGCTAGAATTTTTAGGCATTTCTGATGGTGGGTAATGTTAGCTTGTTAAACATGAGTCAGAGTGCTCTGAGCCTTTGCTTAAGTGGGTAAGTTGTTGTGCCCCTTTCTCTTAGCAGGTGTTACTAAATATTGATTGATTAGATGATTGAATTAATTGAAATTATTTGTTTCTTTTTTCCCCCTATGGAACTGCGGATTGAACTCAAGACCTCATACATCCTAGGCAAACACTGAGCTACATCCCCAGTCCTTTTTTAAATTTTATTTTGAGGTAAATTATTCAGGCTGGACTTGATCTTGTGATCCTCCTGCCCCAACCTCTTGAATACCCAGGATTACAGGGATGCACCACCACTCCTGGTGACAATTTAATTTTCAAATAACTGATCAGTATAGTTCTTCCACATCGTGATCTCATGTATACTTAAAACCTTATTAATGTCATAAATAGTTTTTCTCAAACAAATAATTTTGGCTAGCTTTCTGTTGGACAAACAGAAGGTACTTCATGAGCAATGTTGAGTTGTGTTGAAGAAAGCAGGTCATTTGTTGTGATTGCAAGTCACATGTGACTGCTGTTGGGAGAACTATAGCTTTCTTGATAACACTTTTACTTAAAACGCAAAGTAGATTTGAGGTACCAAATCTTAAAATTTTGAGAAAAGGTACTTTTTTTTATTGTTTATGGAATGTTGTTTTCATTGGCTTTGTGTGTGTGTGTGTGTGTGTGTGTGTGTGTGTGTTTAACCTGGTTGCTACTCTTGTGTTTACCACAGTACCCCCAGTTCCTGGCCTGTGGGTGCTTTCCCTGAGATGCTTGTTGGATACATGAGTGAAAGAGTCTACTGTGGTCCAGAACAAGCAGGGTGTTATGTTAGAGTTTGGCTGTTGGGTGGTAGAAACATTATGAGAGAGAACATAGTGCAAGCTCTTTGCTTATATTAATTGAATTCTGAGTTTAGTGCTATCCTATGAGGACAAAAATGTAAAGGTATGTCTTATCTAGGCCCGGTCTAGTTTGTGTCATGATTTTCATTTTGGGAAAAACACCTGATGTTTCTCAAGGAAAGTTTTGATCAGTGGTCTCCAGGGCCTATATGCCTCCTGGGCTGCTGGTGATAGGTTGGAGTGAGTGCTGTGGTGGAGAACTTCTGTGGGCTTTTGGATCTGTAAGATGGGCATTTGGAACTCATTTCAGTCACTGTATAGATATGTGGACTTGGTTCAGACTGCTTAATCTCAATATTTTTCTTATTTGTAAAATTAAAATAATAATAGCTCATATGCAGCGTTTGTAGTATCACAAGTTTTATTTGCAAAGCCCCTAGCTCCATAACTGGCAGAAAGTAGGTACTCAATACTTGATAGCCCTTGAGGTTATCAGGTACTGTTGATTGTTACAAACTCTCACAGAAGAGCTTTTGCAGCTAAGGAGGGGAGGGAGTGGAGGGCTAAGAGGTAAAGCAATGCAAACTTATACCTCTGCTAGTTCTGCTTTGTGTGACCTCACTATGTCATCTGTTATTTCCAGTGTAAGCTACAGGCACTCTAATGCTTCATGCAAACAGAAGGAAGCCTTAGGACACAGTGCCCATCCAAAAGATGTTTCTGTTCTCTACTTGCTGGCCCATGTACCTTTACCAACTAAGTGTCTGTGTCTTTGAATCCCTAGGTCTCCAGGCTTTGGGTTGTCACTGGTTGCTGAGACCACCAATGGCACCTTCCTCAGTGCTGAACTGGCCTCCAACCCACAGGGCCAGGGAGCAGCTGTGCTTCCAGAGGACCTTGGCAAGAACTGTGCCAGGCTTCTGCTTGAAGAAATCTACAGGGTATGTCTTCAGCCTCTGCGGGTGCTAGGAGAAGAGTAATCAGGGAAAAGCAGTTTGGTGTCACCCATTCTTGGTGTTCTCCAAGGGCTTAAGCCAAGGAGTTAATCTGCACCTATTTATCAAACAGTTTAGCATTAACTACAGCAAAAAGTTTTAATGGGGGCAGAGAAAGAACTGGAATAGGCAAAAGAGTGAAGGTTAAAAAAATAAAGCAGGTAAGGTAAGACTAGTGACTAGTATACTGCTCTGACTAGACAGATTCTGTCATCTCTCTTAGTTGTTGCCATGTGGGAATGGGGACTCCTTGCATTCAGGATTTTCAAGAAAAAGTGGAAATCTGGCTTTGCATGTGACCATTGATTCAGTATAAATTAATGCCAGCAGGTTGGATTTTACAATCTATTCTAGAGCATAGATGAATGTCTAGGGAAAGCAGGCCAGTGTCATACTATGGTGGGCTTTGGAAAGCATGAGAACCTGGGGCAAAGAAAAGACAATACAACGTTGAGGACATACTTCAGCTGATTATCACTTTGCTTCTGCACCTCTGCTGATGGGACACAGCTCAGATCAACCTGCCTTAGTGACCATCTTTCTGTGTTAATCCATGCATGCAATGTGCACATAAGCATGCATATACTTTTATTGATTCCCCAAAATAGCTGAGGCGACCTAAAGTAAGGGAAGAAATTGTGAGGGAAGAGAAGATGATGGCAGTAGGAATAAGATGCAGCTGTCTGAAAGTACATTCTCCAAAATGCCATGTAATAGGTTAGAAGAGTGTCATAAACCTAGTACCAGAATTTTGATCAGTTGTACTCTCTTTTGCCTTGGTTCTGCCTCAAAAAGACAAAACCCTTCCCAACATGTGCAGAATGCAGGCCAGGTTCTGAGGGATGGTAGGCTCCACATTTTTGGGCTAGACACTAGTAAGAACATAATCCAGATGGCTTGACTGTCATCTCCCTTAGTTGTTGCCATGTAGGAATAGAGACTGATTGCACTCAAAATTTTCAAGAAATCTTGAATATAAAATCTGTTGGAGGGTGTTTAATATTTGTAAATTCTCTCTCTTTTCCATCTAAGGAGCTTCCATCTTACTATTTATGTATTTCTTTCTGGTTTTTAGTCATCTTTGTGGTCTCCAAGGAAGTTGTATCCTGTTTAAAGTAGCAAAAATCACATCTGAGCCAGTGAAATAAAATCAGTTAAGTGGGTACACTGGTGGTTTTGTTTTTCTTTTAATTCTACCTTTTGCCACTGGTTCAGTTTATTAATCTCTGTAGGTGCAGAGGAGCCTGGATTCTGGGTATTGCTCCCTTGAAAGGCCTTACAGTGAAAGACAGTTTACTGTCATAGTCTGCTTCCCTGATTATGCCAGTGTTCTTGAAAATATCTCATTGGTCACAAGGTGAGATAAGTGAGAATGAACTGTTTCAGAATTAATTAAAATTTCCAAATCCTAAGTGGATTTATGTAATAATGTTCATCTAATTAAAAATGGAAGACAAAGCATTATAGCTGTACCCTGTGGACAGTGGCTCCGCCCTCTCTTCTTGTCTCACAGTGGGACCACAGTGGAGGAAGGAGGTAAAATTCTCCTCAAGGAGGAAGTGTCCTGTTACAGGTCTCATGCAGTCAAGATCTGCTGCAAGATTTTTGGTGCTAAATCAGTTCATTTTTTTGTTACTAGCTTTGGTGATAGTTTTGAAAGATGGGTAGTAGCTAAAAGTTTGAAAGTCAGTGATGAAGAGGTTGATCTGCCAACTAATTAATTCATGACATTTGCTATCTATACATTATGAAAGGCAAAAAGATGCATGTAATATGTGTGTACCCAAGCTCGTTTTTGAATTATTTAGGGTTATTTTACCTGATCCTGTGGTGGCTAACCAGCCCTCCCTTGGACCATGGGCCCTTTTCTCTTCCTTTCTAGTAGACCTTAGGAGAATTGAAAGCGTCACATTTTAGAGCAGTCTCAGGGAGCTCACAGACACAGCTGGAATGAATTATGAGCCTCAGGGTGAAAGCACAGCCCACCAGTCCACAAGAGGAAAAACAAACAATCTGGATTAGGCCCTCTCCCCCCCTTTTTTTTTTCCCTTTACTCTACTTAAGAGCTTTATTAAACCATTTTGTTATTTTTTGACCAAATTTGTTTTGTTTTAATCATTAAGAAAACTTCTTTGTGTGACTATAATCTTTACTTGGTAAAAGAATATACTTCATGCTTTTTAAAGTAATTCTTTACAGATCTGTGATGCAACATGATTTGAATGAGTAATAAAAATCCACCCCTTTTGAAGGTACTCCTTATTTTTACCAAAATTTTAAGGCTCTGACCCAATTCCTTTGTTTATTGATTGTTAAGCCCCTAGATTCTGTACCAGACTTCCAGGAACTTCCTTCCTGTCCTGCCCATCCCATGCCACCTCACCTCATCTCAGACCTGGATTATACATGGACACTGGCCCAGAGAAGTCCTTTCCAAATCCTCTCCAGCCTCCTTTGCAGTCTAAATATCCCTCCAAACACCGTGTTGATCTCTTTGCTTCTATGTTCAGGGACCTTCCCTGGCTTCTCACTTTCCTGAGATAAAGTCAGTACTCTTAACCTAGTTAGGAAAGCCTTTCCTCATTCTGGCTACCCCACCTTCCCCCTATGGTTGTTCCACACTGGCCCTGGCTCATTATTTCCCATTGTCCTGCTCTCCCTCTCCAAAGCCTGTTCATCTGTTCAGGGACGGTTCAAGTACCTGCTTCTCAAAGCCTCCCTCTGGTACTGGGTAATTGGCAGGCAACCTATCCCATGCCTTGGCATCTGGTAGCTCCCACAACTTCCTCCTTGGTATCCTGCAAAGGACCCTAACATATTTATTGCATTAAAATATTGGTCCAGTATCTAATAAGAATCAGTTGAGAATGGTGCGATAACAGCATAGTGATAGGAAGCAGAGCCCGAAGAGAACAGTTTGATTTTAGGCTGTATTATGAAAGGGAGCAAGATCTGTAAAACAGAATTAATTTTGTTGGTGAGATTTCTGATTTTGTTTGGAAAAGGAACTTTTGTCCTAAATTTTGCTGAGTGAGATAAACATAGTTCCCTATTCTTTATTAGGTAATTGAGGAAGAGCAATAAATTTTAATTAACACTAGCAGTAGGATAACCCCCCTTATTTCCTATGTTCTTGTCAAGGTTACTAAATGAAATCTGACAGCCAGAAAATGAGTGTTTGTACCTGAGAACTGATTTACTTCTTACCCTGCATGCATTAAAAAGGAAGGGAATGTCCCCCATGAACAGTACTGACTGGCCACTTATTCTATTCAGAGTCTAACCTGGGACAGCAGCATGCCACATGTGACCTGTGCAAAATAGGTAGAAATTCTAGGTCATCCTACATGCCCTGTGTACAATATAAGGTTTAAATTGTTGCAACTAAAGTTAACCTGAAAGAATGATCCGAAATAAAGACATTTTTAAGACAAGTTTAAATAGCAGTAATGCCTAGAAGCAAATTGACTGAAGTGGTTGAGAAAATGAACAAAAGAAGAAAGGCAACCAAAGCAGCTGTGTCTTGGGAGGAAATTTTTGAAGAGATTCCTGTTCTGCTTATTGATTTGGAAGAAAAAAGAAAGAAAATGGGGAGGAAATAATGTATAAGTAATAAGTATGGAGGGATATGACAGTAACAGTTCTCCAGTTTCAAGGCACTCAGGAAGAAGTGCAGAAGAGAATTAAGAGCATGACCAGCAGATTCTGAGTGGTTGGAATAAGTGTAGGAGTAGGGTTCTTTAAAGGGAAAGCTGCTTTTATGTCGGGTTGACTGTGTTGTTTTGTGACAGATTGAAGAAATATAAACATAATGCACTTAACTCTGAAATTAACTGAACATTTCCTTGAATTTGCCTTTTTTCCTTATACTTAATAAAATGATGTCTCACTGCTATTCAGTTACCAAGGGAAAGTTTCATTTTTCACTAGATTGACTTCTGGAAATTTGAATGTTATCCATTCTGATTGTCTCAGCTTTATAATTGCTTTGCTGAATTGTTAGTTTAACTTCCTCATGTTAGTTGATACAGGGTTTACTCTTATAAGACCTGTGTTCTGTTTTATTATTACTTGAACGTTGTAGTCTCCTATGTAGTACATTCTAACATTCTGAGTGTTTCTGGGTTTTCCCTCATTCCTTCTTTTGCTGTTTTTCCATTTTCTGGTTTGTATAATGATTAATCATTAAAGTGTTTGTGTTTACAGGGTGGATGTGTGGACTCGACAAATCAAAGTCTGGCTCTACTGCTAATGACCCTTGGACAGCAGGATGTTTCCAAAGTTCTGCTAGGACCACTCTCTCCTTATACGTAAGTCGTTTTCTTTCAACTTCATTATTCTGTCCAGTTTAATTTTCTAATTGTAGAAATGATAGAAATGTTGCCCTGCGCATAGCCCATCATATGACCACCTGCTTAAATGAACTGGTAGTTGCTGCTCATGACCTGATTTTTTTTTTTTTTTTTTTACGTACAAGGATTGCTGCCTTCCTCTCCTTACCCACTTATTTCCATGTAACGGAAGTTACAAGATATTTATTGAGTAGTTCTTCTTTTGTCTGTGCTTTAGATTTTGCTTCAATTTTAGAGGTTAATTTCTGGTTCTATATAATTTGGATTTTGTTCTTAGTTTAAGTCCCTCAAATGGGCTGTCCTTCTCTCCAAAATGATAGGTATTAGCTTGCTAGAAATGATGAAGAAAGGCAGAGTTTATAGTAATATTACTAGACTAGTAGGGAAATTGTAGTGGGGAGTTTGGCAGTTGAATGCTAGCAGAAATTGACTGCTGAGGTAAGAAAACAAACAAAAAGAGAAGCTAGTCACAAGACTAATTATGAAGAGCACAGTACCAGAAGCATTTTCCATCAATAGTGAGATTGCTGAAAACATCCTATTGGAGTAATTGACTTCAATTGGCATACTCATGTGCTTATGTACTTCATGATGATTATATGTCCATCTGTGGGTGGTAAGTTGGGAGGGAGAATACTCAGCTAGATATGAGACTGAACTGTCCTTTTTCGGTTATCATGGTACCGATGCTGTATATCTGAAAGGTACAGTACTGTGATAACTGAAGAATGGTGGTGCCATCACGTTGAGAAAAGGGCAAGAACTATGACAGGGCAGTGCAGCAGTGAGTCCTAGCTTTGGGAGCATGACAGCCAAGGAACTGAGATTCTTTTGGAGGCTTTATTTTATTTTTATTTTTTGGGTTAGTGATGGAAGGTCTTTTTGGATCAAGAAAATAGAGTGCATTCTGTTAGCAGTGGGGGATGACTAACAAAAGGGAACTGGTGAGCAGCACGTTATCTCCTGATAACTTGTGTAAAGTATTTCATGGGACAGGAAACCTGAAATTGAGTAATCCTAAACGACATGCTAACACCAGTAGTCAACATTGCTAAAATAGACATGGTGAAGCATTGAAGAGGAGGTGAAGGCTGGGAATATAGCACCCTAAATGCAGATATTCACTTTTCATCAAAATTTTGCTAGAAGTGGTACATAGCTGTGTGACTGCCCCAAGCCCAATCCACTTTTTAGATAGCGTCTTTGCTGCTTTCCCAGGCTCTGCTTCAGGGGCAGCAGAAGGCCTCACAGCTTACACAGCAAAGAGTTTTTGTCCCAAAATGCATGTGGTCCTTGTGCATGGGTTTTGGCAGAACATTATGTGAAAATGGAATATATGTTTTTATTTATTTTTTTTTCTAAAAAAAATTGTTTTTTTCCTTTTGGAGATTTTTTTCAGTTTGGCTCCAGAGAAGAAACAATCTTTTTAAGACTATTGGAGATGGCCAGGATGTGACTAGACATTTTTAAAGGTTCCTGCATCCTTCTCAGCACATCCTTCACCAAACATTAATTGCAGTGTCTTGTCTTCCAGAAACCTTGCCTAAATTACTGCATGCTCAGGAAGACAGTGGTCTGCTCTGAAAGGAGTATGACAGATTGTAAGATTATGTGTTTTGAGACCTGGCCTGTGACTTGGACACATTCTTCTTCCTCTGCTTTACCTGCCTCCCAGGGATTCATGCAGAGGGCTCTGTTTTGGGATAGGAACGGCAGCCTCTCTTCTTTTTGATAAGCTAGTACAGAGAGGGAATAGAGAATTTATTTTCAAGAAAGCTCTGTTTGTATTTGGATACTTTTTGCTCTTAATTACTGTGGAAGGCTCCAGTGGCCCATAGTGATGAATGGTAAAGGTAGAACCTTATTGGCATAGTCAACATCTTACTTATGAGGACAGTCAAGGGTAAAATGGGGCAGAGCCCATTTTCAGTACCAATAGGGGAATCCATTGTCAGTACCATCATGGTAGAGGGAACAGTTTATTCTAGTTGGAGTCAAGAGTTTTGGAGACCAAAGTATCTCTCTCATTCATTCATTTTTCTCTTTTGCAGTACTGGAGGTTGAACTCAGGGGTGCTTTTCCACTGGGCCACATGCCCAGCCTTTTTATTTTTAATTTTGAGACAGAGTCTCCCCCAAGTTACCCAGGCCGGCCTTGAACTTGACTGTGCCTTCTGAGTAGCTGGGATTACAGGTGTTCCCTAGTTCACATAGATTTTTATGTTCAGTTAAAGTTATAGAAGTCAGTTTGGGGAAACCTCACAATTCTAAAGAAAACCAAAGCAACATCTTCATTGGTTTAAAAAATGTATTTCTTCTGGCAGTTTGCATATATTTTGCTTTGTTTAAGTAGTTTTTTTAAATGTCTATTTACAGAACACTGGGATTAAGAAGGGTATTTTTTCTTTCAGTGCTACTTTTCAGTCCCTTCCTGGAAAGTAAGATATCTGTATCCCTCCTGTTTTCTTTTCTCACTCTCTTGCTCTGGGAGGTTGCTGTTGATAGTTTTATTGTACTAGTCCAAAAAGTAAGTCTACATATGAAATTCTCAAGGAAGGCAAGAGAGATTATTTTTCATCAGAGTAAAATAGTACTGGATTACACACTGGTATATGGAGAATCTATTTGTGTTAAATTTGTTGTTGTTGTAGGTTTTTGTTTTTTAAAATGTAGTTTAAAATTGGTGACACTGGTTCTACTCTTGTACTTAAAAAGCTTCATTTTATAGTTTAGGGGAGGATTTATACTTAATTTAAAAGTTGGATTAGCAGCAAGAAAAATACATACCAATAAACATCTTAATTAGTACTTTTAGAAATTGTGACAGGTGACTGAGGTTACCAGTCACCTGTGAATGCCTATGCCAGGCCTTGGAGTCCAGCCACAAGTTCTGGATTTGCCACAGAGTGTTTGGGGGACCATTGGTGTGGTGTTCAGCATCTATAAGCCAGGCTCTGTAGATAAGATGAATGGTTCTGAAATCCTGGGCTCATGGAAAGGGAGTGAGGCCTAAGTGAGGTCAGGTAGCTAGTGCTCCTGGCAACATTCCTGAGGAGATAGTCAGTTCTATTACCAAGGTTCCTGCTTGGACACCTCCTCGCCCTACCCTAGTCCATTCTCCTAGTCAGATCACTTTGAACACTAGGAGGTAAACTTGCTTTGGGCAATCCCAGGACTGAAGTCAGCAGCAAATTGTCTACTCATCTACCTGCAAATCTATATCCATTGATTTTTAAACATGAATAACTTCCTGTAGTCCTCTTACTAAGCAAATTATGTGTATCTTATTTACTATTCCCACGAATTCTGAAAAGTAGAGGTTTATTTAAAAAACAAACAAACCAAAAAAAAAAAAAAAAAAAACACAACAACAACAACAAAAAAAACAGCGCTTACTGTGAGCCAGATACTGTTTTGTTTCTTTTTTCTTTGTGGTGCTGGGGATTGAACCCAGGGTTGTGCATTGTAGAGAAACACTGTACCACTTAAATCCCCAGCCTTCAAATAATGTTTTACTCAGTTCTCAGCATAATCCTATGGGGGTGGGTTAAAACAACAACAACAACAATAGGTACTACTACTATATGCATCATTTTACAAGTGATGGGATTGAGGCACACAGAGGTCATGTCATGTGCCAGGATCACACAGACAGGAAGTGGGGTTCAGATCAGAACAGCTCTATCTGGAGTTCCTGTTTCCTTTAATCACTGTGCTCTTATGTAAGAGCTGGGATTCTCTCCATTATTGGATTCCCAGCTCTTTGCCTGAGGCAGGGTGCCTTGAGAGTCTTCCTTTCAAACTCTGCTGTAAAACTATATCCTATCTTTAGTTGGAAGTCTAAAATAGATCATGCCACTTAGTTTTTTTCTTAACTCTGACAAATAGCTTCTTCCCATTACTTTTGGAAGTGCTAGGGAGCTCCAGCCCCTCATCATTTTTAAACTGTTGCGATCAGGCTGCTTGACCCGCCCAGAACGAAGCACAGCAAATGAAGATCAACAGATTGACAAGCTTCACTGTTCCTGGGTGCTCACACAACACCCTTTCCCTTACATTTATGAAGTGCTTTACAAATGTTGTGACGCTCTATCACCTTTGTTAATGTTTGAGCCTCAGAACATATTTGGCATGTAGTAAAAAACAAGTAATGCCCTTACTTTTCAGATGAAAAAGGAGACATCGTGGCCTGATCCTGGCCAAACTCTGCTTGGAACTGTGAGTCTCGACAATGCAGCTGCCTTGTTCTGTTACCTGAAGTAATAATTTTATTCTTGGAGTTGATGTTAGATAAGCTTCAGAAACACTGTTATCGGCAGAAAAAAACACCACCAATATATTTAAAAGCTGCCATGTAATGACTACAGCAGATTTCTTTTCCTACTCCCAGTTCTTTCTCCTTAACCTCTTGAATAATGCCTTACATACCTGTGTTGTGGCTAACCCCAACTCTTGTCTGTCCTATATCCAAGTATCATGGAAACTGAGTGGTTTAGTGGAGCAAGAGGCAGGGCCTTCTGTAATGGTTTGTGTCTGTGGAACTGCCAAAGAAAAAGCTGAGCCCATGATTGCTTTCCCTTCGATAACATGCTTCAGAAGGGGTCCTGGTAAGAGGGGTTGTTTCTAAGGGGCAGGACCTGGCAAGTCTTGGGTAATTGGGATTCAGTGGGCTAATGGCCATGAATCTGATGGCCCTTGCCTGTTGACCAGCAGTGGTAATGGCAATGGGAACAACCCACATTTTGAAAATATGTGAAAATTTATGTCTGTGCTCCAGAATTCTCTAAAATCTGCTTGTTAGATGGATTGGAGATTTGCATAGAAAAGTTCATTTTTTATTTTCTGAAAATAAATCACCTCTGAAAAAAATAAAGCCTCTTTCCAGACATAGTTCTCCGAGTCAGGAGTAAAATCCTTCACCCAGGAGTTTCATAGAGTTCCAGTTGCCTAAAATGGCTCTATTGAAAGGCTACCAGCTGCACTGTGCTGGTGGTCATCAGTTGAAGGGCAGTGTTGCCCACAGTGTGTTGTAGGTCCCTTTGTCCTGCCATGTGGTTGTACCTACGAAGTGTGAGTCTGCAGTATGCGCTGTGAGAGCAAAGGAAAAAGAAGTGTTGTGAATGGGGAGGCAGCCTGGGGCTGTGGAGAAGGGTTTGGGAGCAGCACCAGTTCAGGCTTTGTTCATCTGCATGCAGGTCTGGGTGAGTTTGTTCTTCTCTTGGTTTCCATTTTCCTAAAAAGGCTGTTTGTTGGAATTACCATCATCCCTGGTCATTTCTCAGCTTCTAAGAATTTTTGCTATTTAATATTCCAGCTACTGGAGACTTAAGGAAAATGGATTGGAGATGGGGGGAAAGACATTCTGAAATGTACCTTAATCCAGTTTCTTCTACAGCCTTCTTTGGACAGGCAGAGAGGTTGGCAGAACATTATGTAAAAAGTCAAACCGACTTTGCTTTCTCTAACTGTTCCAAAGGCTACAAATACCCCAGAGCTGTAAATACATAGTCCTGCATACCCAAACCTGTTTCTCCCATCCTCCTCCAAGAGATCAAGCAAGCTGAGGCCCCTCAGGAGTTCTGCCAGCTGGGGAGGTGTCTGGCTTTTCAAGCACAGTTAAATGATTCAGAGTGAAGTAGGCTGGGTAAGGCTCTGGGAGCAGAGAGAGCCCCGGGCCTATGTTAGTCCACAGCAGCAGTGAAAGAGAGAACAAGCTGTTTTCTCCTTAGAATACAGATGAGTGGGTGAGACGGCTGGCTTTTTCTGTGTTGCTGCCAGCTGGAAGCTTGGCCCACAGATGTGGCCTGTTTATGTATGGGTTTGATGTGTTTGTTTTCTTTTCTTTTTCCCTAGGACAGGGTGAGGGAGGTGATGGGATGAATGGAGAGAGGGAAGAAATTTCAATTGGTTAGGAAGACAGAAAAGCCAGCAGGGGGAGAACTGGTTTCCTTTAGTTGCCAAAAATGTTGGAAGTCATTTCTCAAAATCACCCATAACTCCTAAATTCTATTCAGTGCCTTTTTATTGAGGACTTAGATAGTGCCTAGCAGCTATAATGGATTCCATCTATAGAGTAGGTCATTGATGCTTTTATATAATTTACAAAGGGAGAGGGGACAGTTATGGACAGAACTGTATGTAAGCATTTAATTAGACACCAGAAACAGAATGCTGGGGAAACCCCAGAGGGGAGGGGAAATCCCGTAGGGTAGGCATTGTTGACTAAGGAATGCTTCATAGGAAGAGTTGATGCTATTTTAAAGATGAAGGTGAGGCTGTACATTCCTGGGTGGAAGGGAATGAAAAGAAGTGGAGCGCTTTCTGTGGGCTTGTACACTCACCTGAGCTCTGGTGTTCCAGGGTAGTTGCTGGTTTGTCCCTTTGCCCCGACACACTGGTCATTTTCAGCCAGACAGGATGTTCTTTCCTCCTTGTTGCCTTTTGTTTCCTTTGACTAGATCAGAGGCACAGAGAGGGAGGAAAAATAATTGCAGTAGACTTATATTTAGTTTGGTATAGACTGAGTAGGGTTGAAAACCAGAATCAGTATTTTTTTTTTACTTCATAAATATGTATTTATTTATTAAATTTTTTTTCATTTATTCTATGTGGTGCTGAGGATCGAACCCAGTGCCTCACATGTGCTATGCAAGCTCTCTACCACTGAGCCACAACCCCAGCCTGATATGTATTTATTTATTAACAACTTTTTTGAAATATACATACAATGCAGTTTACACTTAAAGTGTATAATTTAATAGTTTTTTTTTTTTTTAAAGCAGATTCAGAGTTGTGTAACCACAGCTTAAATTTAGGACATTTTCATCACCCCCAGAAGAAAAACCATGTGCCCAATTGTGGTCACTTGTCAACCTTACACTCTTCCCAACCCCAGGCAGTCACTAATCTACTTTCTGCCTTTGTAATAGATTTGCCTGTTGTGGTCGTTGTATATAAATAGAACCATACAGTATGTGGTCCTTTTTGATTGGCTTTTTTTGCTTAACATACTTTCACGTTCATCCATGTTGAGCATGTGTTAGTACTCTGTTTCTTTTTATGGCTGAATAATATTCCATTTTATTTTATTTAAAATAAATCATTTAAACATTTTATTGAAATAAAAAAACATTTTTATCTGAATAAAAACATTTAAATAAAATTTTTAAAATATGAATAATAGTCACACTTTATTTTTCTATTGATCAACTGATGAGCTTTTGGGTTGTTTCTACTTTTTGATTGTTGTAACTAATGCTGTTATAAATGTTTGTGTATGAGTTTTTGTTTTTCCCTAGGACAAAGTGGGGGAGGTGGTGGGTTTGTTTTCATTGCTCTTGGGTACATACCTCAGAGGGAAATTATTATGTCATATGGTAGCCTTTTGTTTAACATTTGAAAGAACAACCAGTTTGTTTGCATGGCAGCTGTACCATTTTACATTCCTACAAGCATTGTGTGAGGATTCTAATTTCTTTACTTCCTCACCCACATTATTGTTATTGTCTGGCTTTAGTGTACCCGTCCTGTTTGGTATGAAGTAGTATCTCATAGTGGATTTTTTTTTGTGGAGGGGTGGGGGGGGGAGGGTGGGGGGGGGAGGGTGGGGGGGAGGGTGGGGGGGGAGGGTGGGGGGGTGGTCCTGGGGATTAAACTCTGGGGCATTTGACCACTGAGCCACATCCCTAGCCCTATTTTGTATTTTATTTAGACATAGGGTCTCATTGAGTTGCTTAGTGCCTTGCTTTTGCTGAGACTGGGTTTGAACTTGCGATTCTTCTGCCCTAGCCTCCTGAGCCTATGGGATTAGAGGTGTGTACCACTGAACCCAGCTTATAATGGTTTTGATTTCATTTCTCTAATGACAAATGATATTAAGTATCTTTTCATATGTTTACTAGCTATTTGTATGTCTTTTTAAAGAAAATATCTATTTAGATCTCTTGTCCATCTTTTAGTTTTTAATTTTTTATTTTTTTAACAAAATTACTATTGAGGTGAAAAAGATTTTGAATATTCTGGGTACCAGATCCTATCAGACATATGGTTTGCAGATATTTTCTTTCATCCTGTAGGTTGTTTTTCTACTTTCTTGATATTGTCTTTTGGTGCACAGAAGATTTTAATTTCAGTGAAATTCATTTCATCTATTTTTTTCTCTTATTGTTGTGCTTTTGGTGTCATACTTAAGAAACTGTTGCCTAGCAAAAAGTAATGAAGGGGGGCTGGTGTTGTGGCTCAGTGGTAGAGTGCTTGCCTAGCATGGTGAGGCACTGGGTTCGAGTCTCAGCATCACATATGAATAAATAAAAATAAATTCCATTGACAACTAAAAACTTATTTAAAAAAAAAAGTAATAAAGGGGCTTGGGTTGTGGTTCAACAGTAGCGTGCTCGTGTAGCACGTGTGAGGCACTGTGTTTGATACTCAGCACCACCAAATAAGTAAATGTCCAACTACAACTAAAAATATACTAAAAAAAATTTTTTTTAAATAATGAAGATTTATTCCCCCCCCCCCTTTTGGTAAGTTTTATCTTTTTAGCAATTACAGCTTGGTCTTTGATCCATTTGAGTTAATTTTTCTGTGAAATGAGAAAGGGTCAACTTCATTCTTTTGCTTGTGGGTATCTGGTTGTTTCCATAGCATTTTTGAAGAGATCATTCTTTCCCAATTGAATTATCAAATTGCCCTTAAATATGTATTTTTTTCTTGACTCTATTACACTGGTCTACATGTCTAGGATCAGCATTTTTATAGCCCCCGAAGTGATTCCATGTACAGTGAAGGTTGAGAATTATCTGGATGGGACATGGAGTTTGGGTAGTTTGATAGGAAGGCAGCATAGTACAGGTTTTCTGTAATATTCATTAAAGAAGCTAATGCCACTATTCTTCCCCAAACCAGTGTTTCCCAAACTTGCCTGATAAGAATTGCCAGGCATGCTTACTAATAATAGCTTTCTTGGTAGGAAGGTGGGGAAGGCAAGTTTTTGCCTGTTTGTGACTCAGGGCTCTTCCACATGGACACCTGCTCCCTTTTGATTGCAAGTTGATCAGAACACAGGTTTAGTGACCTCTCCAGGTGAGTCTTATAGTCAGGCTCAATGAGGTAGTGGTGAGTCTGCAGCATCACCTCATAAAGGGCATCCCTTTAGAGGCCTGTTTGCCCACACTGCCTACAGAATTGCCATTCCCAAAGTCATCTTGGGATGCTGTTAACACTCTGTGTTAAGTGAGATTATAAGAAACAACCTCCTGAATCTTATTTGCCATGTTTACTGTGAACTTTTCCATGACCATATTATTAAATTTTGCCTTCTGTCAAATATGCATAAATACAGTTAGACCAATATCTTCCCCATCTGTGTTGTTTGCTTTATTTAAATTACCACTGTACTTTTCAAAAATATTGAATTTATTTATCTTGTCTGTACTATTAGATCAAAATCTTCATGAGGGAAGAATTTTTATTTTCATCTTTTCAGGTGGCCACGACCTTCCCTAGCACCAAGAACAATGCCTGCATGTAGTAGTACGCACTCAATATTTGTTGAGTAAACAGAGGGGAATTATTGGGGAATGAAGGGAGAACTTATCTAAAAACACCAGAAAGAATCATTTTGCTTGTCTTTCACATCACGATGCTGTGAATCATTGAATTACATGTTTCTGTCTGCATGGACCACTCAGAATTATCACCATATGTTCACACTCTGTAGGACTAAATGGTTTATTTGTTGTGGATGTCATGGATTAACTTTTGTTTTTTCAATTAAACTTGTTTTGTGTGCATCTCTGTAAGCTAAATCCTTTTTGGAAATTAGTAGGCTATAAGTAAATACTGCTTGATTAGAAACTCTTAATTTCAATCTTTGTATTTGGTCTGAAAATTAAAAATTTGAATTCTAGGTATGGGGAGGGAGAGGAGAAATTTAAAAAAATAAATCCCTTTTTTGTTTGTTTGTTTTTAGGATAGAATTTTTACGGCACTTGAAGAGCTTTTTCCAGATTATGTTTAAAATTGAAACCAAGCCGTGTGGTGAAGAACTTAAAGGTGGGGATAAAGTGCTGATGACCTGTGTGGGCATTGGCTTCTCCAACCTTAGCAAGACTCTCAAGTGATACTGTCACAAGATAAAGCCCCATTGCCTACAGAAGCTGCCAAAGACACCAAAGGGACCAAGTCCACATGTATTGATCCAGAGCAGGATAGCCACTTATATTAAGGATTTCCTACTAAAATATCAATATGCAAATAAAAGGCATCTCTCTGCTGTGTGGATTCCAGTTATTTCTTCAGTGGCATTGACATTCCTTGGAGGCCTGGTCGAAGTACATGTTCCCTGGCTGACCTAGAGGAACAGTGTCCTCAAGACATGATCACGCTTCTAAATCAGTATCACAGAAGCATTCTGTACTTTTTCAGCTCACACTCATGGACTTCTGGGCTGCAGCTATCTTCCAGACCTGTGGAATCTGTTTCCTTTCTTTCTGCAAGGACTCACCTCTTTGACCATGGTATCTATTGTAGGGATTAAATGCAACAATGTGTGTGGGAACTCTTTATGTGTCCTGCAGTGCCATGCAAATGTCTGAAGTTGGTATAGTAGACCATTTTATCTCTTGTCTTCTGACTGGATTGCTATCATGAACATATGCTTTTTCTCATCTGGTTCATGGTGTGTATGAGGAATGGGTAGCTGGGGTGTTGGGGTTGAGCAGTTATTGGGTGTTTTGGATGTCTTCCATATACCAAGTGTGCCATACTATATTTTATTCTTATAACAGCCCTATGATATAAATTTTATTATCTCCAGAAGAAAATTCAAAATGTGTGTTTTGTTCCTTTGGTATTTATAATGTAAAAACGTAAGATCTCCTTCCCAGTGTTGTAATTGGTTCAGTGAATATCAAACCTTTGGTGAAATGCAGTGAAAGAATCACCAAAAAAAAAAAAAAAAAAGTAAGATCTCCTGATTTAAAGGTCTAAGTATAATGAAGTCAGCATCTGGGATTTTACCTGTGCATAAGCTGATAAGGTTGATTACTGTTTCATGGATGCTAGAAGAAGACATGAAAGTCCTGGGTCAGAAACAGAGAACTGTTAGACTCAGCACAGAAAGCAGCATGAACTTCTTTTTTATATTGATAGCACCTATCTCACAAGTCCCACAGTGGACATGAAGGGGCCCGTCTAAATGCAGTGCATAATTTGGAAACTCCACCTCTTTTTTTTTAGCAAGACTGTTCTTTTTTCTACCTGGAGACATTACTTTATCTCTCAAGAATATTTGCTGCAAACACAGTTCTAAGAACGGATTTGATAAAGGCTTCCCAGTAACCATGTGCAGAAATACTCAGGACCCATGTAGATTCTCCCTGCCAACAAATAGATTTCATATTTTGGTATGTATGGAGTTGTGGTTGGTAGCAGGGGAAGGATCTAATGATATTCTCCACCTGGGTGGGCTTTGCAGAAAGGAATAGTCTTTGCCTTACCAATGTTTCTTGGTACCATTTTTTTTTTTTTAAAGCTTTTTTGTTAGTGAAAAAGGCCAATGAAAGGCTGTGTTCTGGTGAGCATGGGATGTGGGAGATGTGGAGATGGAGAGCTAAGCTTGGGGAAGGCCTGGCCATATGAGCTGAGGCACTCTACTGAAAACTTTAAATGTTGTATTGGTGTTCTGTTGGTGCATAACAAATGAACTCAGACTTAGCAGCTTATAGTGATGTCCATTTGTCATCTCATAGTTCTATAGGGTGGAAATCTGGGTAGGTTTTGTTGAATTTTCTATATAGGGTCTCACAAAGCTGATGTGAGAATGTCAGCTGGATCAGACTCTCATTTGAAGACTCCAGGAAAGAATGTGCTTTGAGCTCATTGAGATTGTTGACAATTTAGGATATATGCTTAAATCTCTACTTCCTTGCTGGCTGGCTGCTGAATATAATTCTCAGCATATAGAAACTCCTCACATTTCTATTTACTTGACTGTCTTCATCTTCAAGCCAGCATTGGTGAACTGAATCCTATATATTGGTTTTTTTTTTTTTTTAAGCTCATTTTATATTATTTTGAAACAGGATCTCCTGCCTGAGTCACTGAGATTATAGGCATGTGCCACCATGCTCAACTTGAATCTGACTTCCTCTTGTGATGCCAACTGGAGAAAATATTGCTTTCAAATGACTCATAGCACCAAAGTCTACCCTGGATAATCTCCTAGTCTTAACATCAGCTGGTCACAGCAGTGTCTAGATTACGATTTGAATAAGCAGGGGTTGGAAATCACAGATGGCCATCTTAGAATTCTGCCTACCACACTGATATCTTAACTCAGACCTACCCATATAGAACTCAGATATAGAATGAAGTAGCCACATTGCTTGGACGTGTCTGTTATCTGACAGAAAGCTTCTGTCCTTTGGCACAAGACCTGGAAATGATACCTCCGGTCAATTCAGGGTGGCAGGTTCAGACCAGATGGATCATCCCAAGCAGTGGAGAAGATGTTATGTGCTCCTGCCTACAAATCTGATAGTGTGTGGTGGGGAAGTGGTGATGGAATTGCTTGGAAAAGGAAAAACTTAATATTTTTTTAAATAGCTTCCTCCCAGCCCCTATTTTAATTCTCAGGAACAGTATTGTTTCTCAGGCAGAAGCTACCCTTTGCTGCTTGCTGGTACATTGTGGAAACCTTTCAATTCCTACATTTTCTGCTGTGTTCTCCGATTTGATCCTGATTGGTTTAGCTACTGACCTGGGGTAGTTTGCTGAGAGAGATTCCAGCATTTGGGGGCTTAGTTTTCTGTCTTGGCCTGTCCGCCCCTCTCTGCTGACAGGAATGGAGTGCTCTGAGTTATGGCAGTAGTTGTTCAATGGGACCATTAAGTTTTGTAGGCAAGTATACCTGTGAATTTGTTTGATATCATGGTAGAATCATTGTGTATATCCTCAGACCCTGCTTCTGTCTCTCAGCAGAGAGAATCAATCTCCTTCCATCATATCCTGATGATTTTATCATACTTATCAAAACCTTGGTAAGAGGTAGGAGGAAACTAAGGTATTACACCATCATGCTGATTAGGAAAGAACAACAGGAGGACCTGCTGAAATTCAAATTGCCCCATCAGGGCAACTAAACCTCACTGGTTTTGTTTTTTATTTTTAAAAATATTTTCTGATAAAAGTGGTAAAGGTTGTCTAATCACAGAAGCAACTTTTAAAAAAAATGAAAAACAGAAATTTATGTTGCAACATGGTACCTGTCCTTTGTCACTGTCACTCTTAGGTTGCCATTTCTATCTTGGTCGTCAGATTGGGAGACTCCCAGATGAGGCCAACACTGGCCAACATCAACTAACTGACGTTTGGATCTATGGTCACTAGGCAAAAGAGTTGAGTATGGGGCTGGGGCTATAACTCAGTATGAGTGCTTTGCCCTTCATGCACGAGGCCTTGGATTCAATCCCCAGCAACACACACACACACACACACACACACACACACAAGAATTGAGAGTGCTAAAGAAGGGGAAAAGAAGTAGGCACGATGGAGTCCAAAAGATTTGAAGCAATTAATAAAATCAAAGGTAGGTGGAGAAACTGAAGAACCAGGGAAACAGAATTTTCAGTTTTGGTAGTACCTGAGTGGGGGAATAGGATAGGCTGAAGAAGTAGATTTGTCAAGTGTGTCAGGAGAAGAAGGTATGTATTCCATTGCTTTTTGGTTGGTGCTACTGGAAACCTGTGGAGGTACATGTGAGTCGGGTAAACCAGGCCATGGTGATTGGGCATGCAGCACCCTAGGCCCAACCTGTATCTCCATTGTTCCTTACCTGCTTCAGAGCTACCGGAAGTAACTGGGGCTTAGTCACAGCTTCCCTGTTCTGATGACCCTATCTTGTTCTTTAGAAGTGACTAATAGTTAATGGGAATGTCAGTAGACAACTAAGTCTTTTTGTTCTTTTGTCGACCACATCTTAAGCAATTTGAGAAAAAGAATTTATCAGTGTTTGACATTTAACAGAGGCCAAGTGACATCATTCCTTTACTCAAATAAGCAGAAGCTGTCATTTTGTTGGGCTGCCTGGGTGTAGGACTGCTTTAATTCCTTGTCATATTTGACCCGTACCTGGCAGATAGCCTGACCCTAGACCTGAGCATGGGCCTTGGATTAGCACCTGTTTCAGAACATCCTAGGTGTTCTGACATTTAAGTTTCTGATGGCTCAGGACATTGTTCCTTTATATTTCCTCTCTATTCCCAACCCTCTAAAGAACCTTGCATCAAAAAAAAAAATTCAAATTTATTAATTTTTAAATAATTTCTCTACTACAATTTGGGAAATGGTAGATTTACAAAATTTTTGTAGTAGAGAAATTATTTTAAAATTAATAAATTTTAATAAAAGGTAGACAAGTTTATAGGAATCAAAGGTCAAGTTAAAGATGAAATTTTATGAACCAACAGCAATGACAAATGATGATTTCATGAGGGCCTTGTTGTCATGGTGGAGAGAGTGTGGTAGGCTGCTGCTGGACTGATTAGTTGCCATCTAGGTAACTGGTCTTCATCCTGGGAGCAAATGATGCTCTGCAATGGAGATGATGGGCACAGGTGCTTCTTCCTGGTGCATCTGGGAATGATAGGAAATTCTGAAGCTCTTTATCGTTTTCAAGGCAGAATATTAGTGGAGAGCATATATTTTGAAATGGTAGCTGGCTTGCTGCAAGAAGGAATCCATCTTAGTTGTGACAACCAATCTCAGGCTGTTCTAAGTGCTGAAGTGTACCTGGGTCCTGGACCTCCCACATGCTCCTCTCTTAGTTCTAAGCTCTGTTTTGACCACTGTTGCTTAGTGTCTGTTAGTTTTGAAAAAACATGGGGGAAAAAAAACAAAAACATTGGTTGCAAATTATGCAAAGAAAAGAGACAAAATAAATATCTACACAATGAAATAAATGCTCTCCGGTTTAATTGATAAAATATTGAGAACACTATAGGTGAGGGTTTTTTCCCCCCGCCAACAAGGATTTCTAAGCATACAATGATATAAAATGAACCAGTTAATTATATTTTAAATGAGTTGCTGACCACCAAGCAATTTAAAAGGAAGATTATAAAAAGTCAGAGATTTGAGATACACACATTTTTACATGTGGTTTGATAACACTGTCATAAAAGCCCTAGAAATTCAACCCTCTGATGCCTCCATTGTTTAAGACACATCAAATTTAAAGCCTCAGCAGTTCCTGAGGGATCTCTGCAGTCCCCACAGTATACCCCCTGCTACTTGTTACCAGCACTCACCCTACTGTTAGTTGTTTAATCTTCCCAGGTAAGTTGTGGTGGTAGGGACTGGGTCCATATTTTAAGGTTTGGTGTGGCTATGATTTTAAAGTTCTTTATTAAAAAATCTTTTGTTTTAAAAAAGTCAGTTATTAGGAAAGCTTTGGTTTCCCGAATTTTAAAGAGCATTATGGAACTACCACAGGCTTAGGAATTAGACCTGTGGTTGAATCGTAGCTCCATCTGTAGGATTTGGCTGGCCCTCCTTCCTTCTGACCTGACCCTCTGTTACTTCATCTGAAAATGGGAAATAGCTACTCACACCACTCTCGTATTGAGATGAGCTCTTGAACATGGTGGTTGTGGTTAGGTTTCTTTGAGTTGTTCGCTTTGGGGGGACTCTTCCAAGCAGCCTTCTAGCTCATGGTGAGGTGAATGTCAGCGTGAGTCACAGGGCTTATCTTTACATCTAGTACTCAAATGTGCCCAGTTAGAAGAACAGATACAACCTATGGCACCTGCACATGGCTTGAGGTCACACTGCCCCATGACAAACGTGACAGAATTAAAAAGAGCCCACAGGCCTCTCAGTGAAGTTCACTGTGTTCCAGCACAGATGCCAGCATCCATCCAGTAAGGGCAGAATGACAAGCCTGGCTGAACTTAGGACTGTCAGATCCTACCACATGTACACCAAACAGTTGCAAGGAAGTACACCCTCTCCTACCAAGAAAGAAAAATTATCAACCTCTAGTTATTGGCCTGAAATATTCTATCAATCTACCTTTCTCATAGCCTTTCTCATGCTTTGGAACAACATGGAACAGAAAAAGTCAGATGTGCCTAAGGCTCTGGTGGTGTTAAGTCTTCCATCTACCCTTGAGCAAGCTTTGGTCTTTAAGCCCCAATTGCCTCATTAGGATATGAACAAAACCTGCAAAAGGCTATAATCACAAACCCTGGCACACAGTAGGTGTTAATAATCTTTGAGTTGCCTTCTTGGTGGATGGTAGAGTAAAAATTAAGGGTTTTTGAGCTCCAAGATATTAAGACAGGGATATGGAAGTCAGTTTTAACTTGGGTAAATCCAAAGGTTTTGAAATTGGAGTGAATATTGTTGCAAATGAGAAATCCAACAAATTGATTCAAAAGAATTTATAGGCTCTTGTAACTAAGAAATTTAGTAGATTATTTGGCTTCAGATGTACCTGGATCCAGGCATTCAGACAATATCAGAATTCACACTGATATTGTCCCATCACTCAGCTCTGCTTTCTTCAGTATTTTTTCCCAGAAGCATAACCTTTAGTTTTCTGTTCTCTAGACAACTCTAGTAGACCGAGAGAGCATCTCTGCCCATACTTCAAAAAAATAAAAATAAATAAAAATTTTAAAAATCTCCTAGAATTGCTGCTGATTACAGAGTACTCTTTGACTGGAACTGGGGCGTATTTTTCTCTCTCAAGTGGTAATGGTGTCAGCCTCACTCAAATTGTGTGGACTAAGAGGGAAGGAAGAGATGACTCTCAAAGGAAAATCTATGTTTTTACAATAAAGTGGGTATTGGGCAAGCAAAAACTAGGTGTGCACTGTGGACTGCATTGCTGAATTCCCTAGATATCCTCAAAAAGATGTCCACTGCCTGCCTCCCACCATCTTTTACCATCCAGAGTCTTCCACCATTATGGTAAAGAATTGGATAGACAAGGATGAATTCAGTTTAACAATCCATTTCTGACAATGGCAAGATCTTTGAATTCAGAAGACCAAAGCTAACATGGAAGCTTGGCAAATGGTCAGCATTTTAGCCAGTGGTATTCTTGGTCTAGAAAGAGGAGCACTACCTGGATGATAACCCAGAGGGAAAAGTAATGGCCAATCCTGGGTGTGGAGCAGTATGTGGGGAGTGGCCATGCCAGGAGGAGGGACAGGAGCCTAGCAAAGGGAAGAAGGAGTCTCCAGGTAGATTCAGTTGATGCTGTCCATCATGGGTCTGCCTTTCACATCCTCTAGGAAGGGGCATGGGCTCCTGCTTGTTGCCTCTTCTCCAGGGCTGGCAGCAGGATATTTGAGTTAGAGCACTATTCTCTGCCTAAAAATTAGGGACTCTTTAGATCCAGCATAATTCTTTACAGAGCATGTTCAACAGGATATGAGCATCATAGTATGATTTGCCTGGAACGAATTAACAGATTTAGAAAATGCCGCAGTCCCGACCCAGGTTTGAAGAGTCACACTGTATGTTAACATTGCAAAAGTTCCCAGAAGTCCTGCAGTTGAAACTGTCTATTGACCCAACGCTTTTCAAAGTTACTTCACCAGGGAACTCTCCCCACCCTGGGTGGGGGGGAGGGACAGTATTAACATCAAATAGTGCTTTTATTCTTCAGATGCTATGTTGGAGATTCCTGGCTTAGTAGGATTTTTAGAAAAATGGAATATATAAACCTGAATGTTCTTGATTGGGCTATTTGTGAGAAGCCAAGCAGTTGTAGGGAACTGAGGTGGAAAATTCAGGATTTATGTTTAACCCCTTACCCAGCCCTCCAGTATTGATTGACTTTCCCTATATGGATTTCAGAACAAAGACTGCCAGCCCCACTCTGATCCAAACCACCTTCCTTTGTTGAGGGGTCAGGTGTGTTATAAAAATTTCCCTGTTTTTTTTAAGAGTCACACTAACTGTTCTTCATAGCTCAGAGGCTCACATACCAGAAGAGCCCACTTTGGATCCTCAGCAAGAAAAGGTCAGGAGAATTTAGGGAGAAACCCTTGTGGGATGGGGGAGGGAACCACGGAGAAATGTAAGTTTCCTCAAAGTCCTATGGTTGACCATATTCAAGCATGATCCTCAAAACACCTACTTTTGTAGAGAAGTCTGACTAGAGCTCCATCTGGCAGTAGCTATCATTCAGATACAAAGATGTGGTTTTGGAGGCGATACACTTTCACAGCTCTTCCCTTGACAACCTGAGTGTTATTCACAGTCCCAAGTTTTGTCTTTTGGGAGTACAGATGGTGAAGGACCAGTGAAGGTTCAATCAGAACCTTGAATGTAGTCCAAGTTATGAAAAAAATAATAATAATAACAAAACCCCACAAGACCTTGAACTTCCTGTCCACTTACCTGAAAGGTAGAAGATCAAAGGAGTATGTGGCAAAAACCTTTGTTAACAATAAAGGGGGCTTCAGGGGAAATAGGAATGGATCAGCTGTCCCAGTCCCTCAGGGGCTGTCCTACTTGTCTGATCTGTTTGCCAGGAATCTGTGTGTCCCAAGAAGACTATCTGATGACTGAACATATTGTACACCTCGTACTTCTTGTAGGACTGGCTTTCCAGATGTTTAAAACTATGGTGATGGTGAGTAGCATATAAATCCACTTTAAAGCATTACTGAGTCATACAATTTCTAAGTCAGCAGTATTTTTTTAGTAGATTCTTTCATATAGAAACAGGTCTGTGGAAATAATAGGTATTTAAAAGAGGTCCTTGTGCTTTTTTTAAAAAAAAATATTTTCAGTTGTAGATGGACATGACATCTTTATTTTGTTTATTTACTTTTTTTATGGTGCTGGGGATTGAGCCCAATACCTCATTGCATACTAGGCAAGTGCTCTACCACTGAGCCACAACCCCAGCCCCCACTTACGCTTTTTTGAAAAGGTTAGAATGACTGTTAGGTTGTAAAATGATTTTCTCCCTAGTAGTAGTTTCTAGTTGGCTACCTGTCGTGGTAATGAGAATAATCTGGAAGGTTCTGGGAATTTTGAACTTCATGGCACTAACATTGTCTGCCTATATTGGGGAGGGTTAGGAAAAAGAAGGGATAAGACTGTAGGTCAGCTCACTTTTTGAGCCATTCTCAATCATCAAAGGGAGGGAGTTCCAATTGGCATCATTGATCTAATACTAAAATGTCCAAATTGACCTCCCTGCTTTGAGATAAGTGCTTCCTCCACTCAGGGTGTTTTTCTCCTCTAAGCAGCTGACTTCTAAGGTGGAATGTGTTCCTATCTGCTTTGACTCACATGTACCACTCACTGCCTTATGGATTTTAAAACACTTCTATAAACATGATCTCATATCTTTCACATAGACACTGCTAAATTTAGACTTAGAAAAACTATGAGACTTATATTGTACAATTAGTGAAGAAACTGCAGCATGAACATTAAATTTTGGGTTCCCATAGCTCTAAACTATTGCATATGAATGTCACTAGCAAGTCATACCTTGGTGACCTTTCAAATGCGTATTCTTTAAAAGTCTGTTCAGTAACTAGAGATAGGAAGATGAACACTGTGAGAAAAAGATAAAAAAGGCAGCATCCTAATTTTTTGTGCTTTTTTTTGGGGGGGTGGGAACTGAAGACCTATAGTTGACCAATGCATATTGACTCAAATATTCCCCCTGGAAATTATATTAGGATTTGTTTCTTTAGTGTGACTGAAAAGAACTCAAATAGGCTTAAGCAAAAATAGGTATTTGTCCTATGTAGTCATAGCTACGTGTGTCCTGTGGTATCCTATGTAGTCATTCAATATTGTGATGAACAGCTAATTTAAGAATATGTTTACAGGGGACATCTTTGCTGGATCCCCATGGTACCCTAGGCACAACTCACTCGGAGTGTCACAGCATTTATCCCACAGTGTTTTACTGCTTGGTTCTTACCTGCTGGATTATAAGGTCCTGAAAGGGTACATATTGTATTTATCTCTTTACCCCCAAGTGTTGGCACATGGTATGGGGTGGGAATGGGATGCCCTCAAGAACACTTCTAGCTTGACACACCCAAGTGGCAAAACTGAAAGCATTTCTCCTTCACCCCCACCCCTCGCAAAAGGTACCCAGACCCCAAATTTTATTTCTCCCCTACCTCCATGGCAGTCTACGTGAAAGCACCATCTCTGGTGGCCTTGGCGAGAAAAACTTTCTCAAACTGGTTTTGTTATTCAGCTTTTCATCACTGTGATATACCTGAAAGAAACAACTTAGAGGAGGAAAGATTTATTTTGACTCATGATTTCAGAGATTTCACTCCATGATCAGCTGGCCAAGGCAGAAACATCACAGCAGAAGGAAACCTGTTAAGCTCATGGAAGCTGGGAAGCAGAGAGAGAGGTAGGGGCCCAAGATCAGATGTATCCCCAACAGCATGTCCCCAGTGATCTGCTTTCTCAACCATGCTCTATCTGTCCCCTGTTTCCACCACCTCCCTGTAGTCCATTCAGCCATCAATGGATTTATCCACTGATGAGGTCAGAGCCTTCATGGTCTAATCACTTCCCCAGATCCCCACTTCTGAACTTTGCTGCATTGGGGTTCAGGCCTTTAACATATGAGACTTTGGAGGACATTCCAAAATAAAACTTCAACACTAGTGAAGAGCTTGGTGCGTGTGATCCTGTCCTACAACCCCCTCATCTTCCCCACACCCAGATTTCCAAAAGCTGAGGACTTGGTAACGCTATCAAGTGAGTAAAGATAAAAGCAGAGGCTTTATAGGGCCCTGAGGCATGAGCAGGGCATGGTGAGGTTGGGGAGAGCACTGAGTTGAGCTTGTCTTTTTCTGATTGCCTGAGTGCTGCTTGCACCATATGGAGAAGCCTG